>NC_088101.1:5656757-6284453 GCF_036370855.1 Dromaius novaehollandiae
CTCAGGACCATGTCCAGTTGGGTTTTGAATATCTCCAAGAATGGAGACTCCACAACCACTCTGAGCAACCTGTTCCAGTGTCAACCACTTTCAAAGTAGTGGGTTTTTTTGGCTTTGCCCTGCCCCCCCCCCCATTCAGAGAGGATTTCCTGTATTTCAATTTGTGCCTATTGCCTCTCGTCCTGTCGCTTGGCACCACTGACAAGAGCCTGGCTCAATCTTTACATCTAATCATCATTTGCTCTTTGATGTGTCTCATTTTCTTGATTTCTTTTTTCCCCAAGGACCTTGGGCATCTAAAATGACATAGGGAAGAGGAACCTGCAGATGGCTGCAAAACAATCAAATCTCAGCTGTTAAATGAAAACTGATCCCAAAGTCCTGTCTGTTTTTCAATGCAAGCAATGCCACCAGCACAAATAAGCAGATATAACACCAAGCTTGAATCCAGAGAAGTCAGCACATCTTACATTTGCAAATACACATTAGCAGCCAAGAGTTTAGAATTTGAATATCCTTTTATTTACAAAATATAGATGTACGTGTCAGAACATAGCATAGCCACAAAGCTCTAAATTTGATGACATCCACACTGCCATGATACACTGATGGGAAAGGCCCTACTTTGTGGAAAGACAACACAGTTCCAAAGCTAATTGCACCAGACAGGGGTTTGAGCTGTGACAACAGCATTGAAGGGCTGAAAGCAATGTAGGGATACCATAGACTGACTAAAGTCAACTTGAGAACAGTTAAACAAACATGGTCTCATAACTGTCCAAAGGTAAGAGGAATCTGTTCTTTTTCTCCCCACACATCACTGTTGAGGTTCACAGTTACAGGTCCCATTTCTCCCAGATATACTTAAAAGGACGGATGAATTAAGTGAGTTACTAAGCATTCATCTGAAGCCATTTCACATGCAACTTGCACCACAGCTCAATGTGTTATACTGATATTCTTCCTTCAGCATTAACAGGAGTCACACATTCACTCAAGTGCAGCCAGGCAACAGGCCCAGTTAAATGTCCAGAAGAGAACTGCTCAAAAGCTGGGGAGAGAATGCATCCAGGGAAAAGGAACCTAACACAACTTCACACGTGCTCCTGAGCATTAACAAGGGTTTCAAAGGAACCATTAGGAACATTTACACATTTAATGTTATCTTTCTTCCACAAACATTTTCCATGGACATTTTTGCCAAGACAAAGATGCTTTCCAATACAGACCAGGTAGCCCACCAAAATATAACAAATTCAGCAGCTATCTGCTCTCTTTGAATAACACCCTCTCTCAAGAGAGCAGTGGTTAGACAAAAGAAAACCCGTCCTTCTTCAAAAATCCTCCAAGCCAGCTTCTGCCTGTCACACACCAACAACCACCATTCCTTTCTGAGCAACTTCAGTCAAGACCTGCCCCTAAGCCAGGAAATCAACATCTCAGGAACTGTTTTGCATGCAAGAAATCCAGCAGCAACAGCAATGAGAGCTCTGTCCTTGAACTGGATCTGAGCCACACCCCATGGCAGTCCACTGTGCTAACAAGAGAGTAAGGGATCCCACTCTCTCCTGCAGAAACTGTGCCGCATTAGCACCTGGAGTCTCAGCTGGACTGTTCCCAGTTTCAGCCACCTGCATCAAGAGGAGAAAGACAGGGTGACGTTACAGACAGACAAGAACAGGGGCACTGCATGCTGATATGCGTCCTTTACTTTTACTTAGTACACGTCCTTACCTCCCTAAAGCTGTGTTTCACAGATGAGCTAACTTTAGTAGCATTTCTTTTTCCTCATTTATATTGTCAGGATTGCTTCCCACCCCAGTGATTTTTCTTCTTCCTTCCCGATAGCACTAAGCTATTGCATCACTTGAATTTAAGTGCCAAAAACGCTCATATGGGTTAAGTGCCCATGCATTTGTACACAAGACTAAAAATAGATTTCACAGCCAGCAGTTGCTCCCTCTCCTCGAAAAGAAGAATACAGGAGCCCAAATTATAAAACTACAATGCACAATTTGCACCCGCACATTAACAGTACTCCTATGACATACAAATGGCTATCTGTAGCAAAACACTTAAGAACAGCTCCAGTGAAACCAGGTAAGGCCAGAGGGAGGCTGAAGTGCCTGGTGGTCTCTGAGGCCACAGTGAGAGTCACCCCAGGGCAGGTATGCGATCATGTCCAAGCCAGAGCACTAATTACAGTCCATCCATGCACAACACAGGGCTCCAACGGAGCCCGTGAGAATTTGGAGCACAGCCTCTGAGGACCCTTCCACAACACCTTGCCTCCTTCCACAACACCTTGCCTCCTTCCACTGCTCCCCCTTTATCCTCTCTAACTTCTACTCCCTCTGCAAGGTGCAGTTCTTCTGTCCAGCCTCAGTGAGGTGAGCAAGACAGGTGCTTATGAGAATAAAAACCCTCTCAAAGCAAAGCACTGCAGTTCTCACTTTCAGGAGAAATTAGAGAAACTAACACATGCAACAGACTACCTGGAAGATGCTCAGCTATTACAGCAACAAGAGATCAATACCTCAACAGAAGAAACCCAGCCTTTTCTATGACTTTTCTTTCAAAGCCACCTACAGAACCACATTTCTTTTCATGGGCAAGGTGAGAGTCTACAAAAAAAAATAATCACTTTTAACACTCACCTTAAAACAACCTAGAATATAGGATATAATTCTAAGTGAAAGTTCAGAGTGGTGGACTTCAAACTTCACACTTCAATCTTAAGACATCTACTACAGTCAGGACTTCTCCTAAGCCTCCTTTTCCCCCAGACCCCTACCTCATGCTTAGAGAGCACTGAGCTACCAACAGGTAAACTAATACATTTTAACAAAGTTAAACTGCATGACATAGTTATTAGAAGTTTTCCATGCTGTTAAACTTAACAGCCTCCCCCCAAATGCTTTTCTCCCTTTTGCAAGTCCATTTTCTGTGGTGCACTTAACAGTGCTATGCATGCAACCCATTCCTTCACCCCTCACATGCAGCCAGCCAGTTTCCCTTCTTAGTCACTCCATCAGCTTCCTTAACCTCCAAATCCATGAGGTGATTATTTCCCAACACCAGTGTCCAACACTTCAGCTCAGGCAAATCATTTACTTGCCCTGAAACGTGCCACAGCACATTTCAGAATCAGGGAAGAGTTGTGTGCTGCCCTCTGTAGAAAGCCTGTCCTAGCCAGGTATCCTTGACCCAGAGTGTGAGGCATAAAAAAATACTTCCAGTGCAACTCCCCACTAGCATGAGCATTCATCAATTGATCCATTTGAAAGAAACTAGAAGGCTAAGATGTAGAAATTAAAGCCTACCTTTTAGTGGCAGGTGTAATCCCATTCTCCTTCAGGTTAGTGCTCAACTCTGGGGAAGCTGGCTTCTGATGCATCGGATATCAAGGTCCCTGAGAGCTGTAAATTGGGTAGGAAGAGAAAGGAGAGGGTCAGTTCCAAGTGTAGTAATAGAGACATCAATCAGAAATTGCCTTCTGGGCACCACTGCAATGCCATCATGCAACAAGTCTGTTCTTTGATGAAATCAGACTTCAAAAATATATATTTTGTTCAACACAATCTGCCAAATCTCAGCTGGAAGCAACGTAGCCATACTGGCAATCTAGAGAATTACACAGCTCCCAAACAACATCTTGATGTTACCAAGGAGCTAATCTCTGCAAGATGCAAATCCTTTCCTTCTCTCCCTATGATGAGCTCCTATGCTTTCTCCCTCCCTACTGCACTCGCCCCCTTAACATCTGTCTAATGCAGCCAGGACAGTTCTGCTCAAAATTCCCAGTCCTCCTGGTCTCCCTTTCCGACTCTGGAAAAATCAGGTTTTCTTCCACCTTGATTCAACCTCCTGAAATAGCAACAACTGCTGCTGTTTGGCTTGTCATTGAATCTTGCATTTGGCTAGTCCCAGAGCGACAAACATAACCCTGGGTATCACCCAGGACCCTTCTCCTTTCCACCAGGAAGAGGCTTCAGGCCTTTCAACTGCTTTTCCACAGACAGTATGGGAGAACCCTAGGCAAGTCCCACTTCTGTTAAGAGGCAGGCTGGAAACTTGGGGGTCATGCTACTCAAACATAGTTTGAAGTCCTGAATCAAAAGGACAAGGAGTAGCACAAAATATCGTATTACTTTGTTACCTGCTGTGAAGCCAGACTTGGATTATGGAGGTCAATGGCAGCGAGGGAGGGAATACGGGACTCTGAAACTGTTTTGTTCTCCTTTTTGAGTAATCTGGGATTCCATGCTACAAAATGCAACCAATGCATATGATGTTAAAGAAGCAAATGCTGACTGCTGTAACACACACCACTTCCTGCCACTTCCTTAAGATCCAGGTTTTATTTAGAGGACATTAAAGCTCATACCTTCCACTCCTCTCAGTTCAGGGAGATGATTTAGTTCTGGCAAACGCACATCTGTCTTGGAGAATTCCCATTTTTTCTTATTTGCCTGAAGGATTGTTTTCTCGTTAGAAACCTGCAGTCAGGTGAATGATAAACATGACGTCACATACGTAGAGAAAAATGAAGTTACTGTTGAGCTTTAATCTTAAAATGTATAAACACAGCACTATACTACTTTAGCTGGAACTTGCACCAGAACGAGAGTGTAATAAAAGACTCTTAACGGGTTTAAAGGAATCCATTCTGATCAAATGTAATCTATGCATTAAAAACAACAGAAGTTTAAAAACAACAGGCATTTAAATAAGACTGCTTTCAAAGAGACAAAATATAGCTGGAGGATGGCTTACCTTAGTTCTCTTTAAAAAGGCAAACATTCCTACCAACATAGAAGAAATATTGTCTAGGCAGTGGGTGCAGTGCAGGGCTTTACACTTCTCTTGTTCTCATGAACAATTTTAATTGTATTTACGACCTGAGTAAATAGGGCCCTGCCCATATTAAATACAAACCCTGGATTCTGCTTCAATAGCACAGCACACATGGTCCACTTCTCCTGGCCTGGCAGGATGCTATGGATGTATTCCATGTCTCATAGGTATTGCATGCTGGGCAGCTCCCTTCATTTACAATTGCCCTCTGACAGAAAATATATTTCATGCAAGAAGACTATTACGAAAGGATCACAGATGACAACTATAGGTAAAAAGGAGCAAAGAACATTGTATTTCTAGTTGGGATTTATGGTGAAGGCTGCAACAGAAGGGATTCTTGACATTAGAGCAAATGCTTAAGCTAAAAATTTATTTTTGCTTTGCTAAGGGGGAAAGAAATACAACTTACCGATGTTAAGCTTACACTGTAATGGCCTGCTGGAGAATGTTTTCCTTGCTTTAGAAATGGGTTCAAGTATTTTTTACTCTTTTCCTCTACTCTGTAATCAAAAACACCCCAAATGCATCGTATTAACTTGGGTAACATAATGAATATAAAAACAGCAATGAACTTGAGACAGGCAAAAAAAACCCTGTCATTAAATACTGAGAGGAGGTCCACAAGTAGAATATCCTCCATGAGCCCAGTTAACAGAGAAGTTTGAGTCTCAAAGGATGGGCCATGAATCAAAGAAAGGCAACTACCAGAGCAGCCGGAAAATTGTTACCATCCAGGAGTGGTCTGCCAAACACAGAAACACAGACAGCCTTTGGCTGCATGGATACTCAGAGCTGCTTGAGGTGATGCCAGGCTTTCTGACCCCTATACAGCCCTGCACCCAAAAGCTGCTCCTAGCCACATCCTGTCCCAAACCCACATCATCACCCTGCATCCCTCTCAGTACATCACAATTCTCTGGCAACAGGAAAGATGAACACAGGCTCTTCTAGCTCAGCTCCCATACCTATAGTTATGGTTCCCAGGCACGGACCCCATCCCAGCATTCATCCTCATACTGGCCGTCGTGGCAGAAAGGTTCTGGATGATAGGAGGAATAGCTATGCCTGCATTCTTGGCATAGTCCAAGCTGCTGCTAGAATCTTTCAGGCTGGTTTGAGGGCCTATTTTAAATGGTTTGATTGCACTGTCATAGAGGGAGCTCAGGTTGGAGGGTCGCTCTGCCTTCCCTGCATCTGCTTTAGAGCACTTCACCTTGAATAGCTTTGCATCTCTGCTCTTTGGGTCAATGTCGAAATCCTGTTTGGAAAAATAAGCATCATGTTTTTCTTACTGTAATGTTTAAAAAGTAGCTTACGGCAGTGCATGCAGGAAGAGGGGAGAAAAAACAAACAAACAAAAAGCAAGAGCCTAAATCTGCATGATTCTGCGAGGATCTGATGGAGATGGAAATGTTTTAAGCAAAAGCTATTTTCATTAAATAGCAGGAGACTTGTCAGGGTTCTGGCACCTTCTGGGAATAAGTCACCTTACAATGGGGTAAGGAAGTGATGGAAGAAGAACAGCCATATCCCATGTCTCTTCCAAAGAAACGAAATGAGAACTGAGCCGTGTCACCTCGAGGTCACTCTGAAGCCTCTAGTCATAGATGATTCAAAGAAAAATATGCAACTTTGGGGACAGAGCTTTAACACAAGTAAACAGCAGCATACAATTGTGTTTCGCTCATTTAGCTGGCTTGCAGTTTCTAATTGATTCTCCCTCTAGCTCAGTATTTGCTGGTAACTACATCACAGTGTATTTAAATAGCCACCTGCAGATCATCAAGCCAAGCACCAGAACAACTTGTAGCAGCCACACAGTCAGTATCAAAGACACAGAATTTCTACACACAGCCTGCATGCTGTATTGCACTGAGCATCAGAGCTGTGGGGGCACAGGCCTAACATATTGCCTTGAACTGAGCAGCAAGGCCTTCAGCACTGTTTAGACTCACAGAGGCCTACAAAAGTCAGCTTCTCTGCCACATCATACTCATCTAGTCTCTTTTAAATAATAAAATGTAAAATTTTGCATATACTTTTGTTATGCGATTTAACTGCAGCACGTACTTACATAGAGATTTTAAGAGATAAAAAGATATAGTTACAGAAAAAGATTGACTAACCTGGATAGCAAGCATTTTTCTTTCTTCTCCTAAACAATCATCTTTGTCCTTTTTGCTGATTTTTGATTTTTTTTGTAATTGATGGTCTCTGGCATCTTTCTGAATCTTTAATTTAAGCTCCTGAGCAAATCTACGCTCCATATTATGAGGAAAAAAAAAATTAACAGCTTCCATTAATCAAAAATCAGTTGGTGTTCAGCCCAAGCTGTTGTTATAGCTTTTGAAGTAATCAAACAAACTATGCCTTTTTAAGTAAAGAAAAACCAACCAAATGGAACATATCCATTCAAAACCTTATGAGCACACACATTTCACATCACAGCAATAAAGGCAGTTATGCTCAAATCCGGTGTAGATGTAGACGCTGAATACAGCATAAGATTTTATGATCCAGTATGCTGTGACGCTGGGCACACACTGATGAATTCATGTCATGACCAGGTAATGTGGTAAATGTGTCACTGCAACGTGTTCCCTTTCTACTGTTCTCCCATTTCCAACTAGGCTAAAACTAAAACAAAACCAAAACATCCAGCAACTATCAGCCCTGCAAACCCAGCATGGCCTCTTCAAGCCCAATTGCTTAATTTTCTTCTCACATTGGCCTGTTATGAGCAAGAAACAAACTGTTTTACCTTTCAGCAAATCCATCCTTGATAAAGAAATCGCACTGCAAGAGTTCAGCACAGGATGGTCTCTTGTCTGGATCAATCTGCAAACACTTCTGGCAAATACATCAGAAATAAAACAAAAGTTTTAGTATTTCCAAATGAAGTTGAGAAGTAAGCTGCAAAACTCCCACTTCTAGGGCCTGTTACACTGAGATGAGACATCACAACTGACCTCCAATGAAAAAGTTTAATATTTGCTGGTTGCGTCCATTTTAACTACTAACACTTACTATGACTTTGTTGTCCAACACATTTGTGCTCCAGAATAGCATGAAAAAGCACAAGAATATTTGCTGGAAAAATTCTTCAGAATCAGTTATGAAGCTGTAGGCTTCCTAACTCCCACACAGAAACATAGACGCAAAAAGCAAGATCAAGGCATGTTCAGATCTGACCCCACACAGACCTATCCGCCTGCAGTGCTTCCATGAGTAGGTGGAGAGAGCTGGCAGAAAATACTGCATGAACACAGCTATGCTAGCCAGGGAGAAGTAAGTGGCTGTGTATCACCTCCGAAGTGTAAAGTTACATAGCAGAAGAGGGGTGAAGCTTGTTGACAGACCATTCACAGGTCAACTGATAGAGGTGTATGGGAGAAGCCTTGGACACACAAACCCTTCTTCACCTTTCAAATCTCTTCAACGGGACTCTGAAAATTTAATCAGCGGGGCATTGTATGCTATGAGTTGTCCTCAGCAGACTTGCTGAACCTCTTTTGGCTCTGGAGATTACTGGCTAATCTCCCCCATCACCCAGGATCACATCCTTGCAGTTGTCCAACTGCCAACCCAAGCAGTTCCTCATTGCACAGACACTTGAGAAAAAGCCAGTTTAACAGTGCCAACCCTTTCTGAAGGCTGCAGTCATGTCCCCAAGGAGAGAAACAAGTAAACAGAGAAACGTTCATACTAAACTACATGCAGAACCTCTCCAAGAAGTCAGGAAACTTCCAAAAGGATCAGTCAAATACCTTTGCTAGATCTAACATTGTGGCAGAAAGCTTGGGATATCGTCTGTCCAGAGGTTCGATGTCCTTCACTTCAGGCAGCCTCACGCCAGCAAAGAGGGGATTTTTATAGAACAGCTCTTGGTGTCTTGGAATTAAATTGCCTGGAATCACAATAACAAAGCAACCACATGGAAAAAATGTAGAACAGACCCGCTGAATATTCAAGAGGCTGACATACTAAGCCGGCACTGGAGTAAGGACTATATTCTGGGTCTTCATCCTTTCACATGTGCACTCTGAATTGATGCTGTACTTGCAAACTCCTGGTTCTCCCTTTGTAAAAGGTGCTAAGGATTCACGCTCTCAGAAACTGTTCAGCACACACCGTGGCATTTCTCCCCACACTCTCCACCCCCAATCAAAACTTATTTGACCCCTTAATTCATGGCCAGACACTTGGAGCCTGGCAGGGTGTTCTCACCCAGGCACTTGGTGATATGATAGAGCTGGTCAATGTCAGAGTCTCCGGGGAACAGGGGCTCTCCCGTAAGCATTTCTGTTACCAGACAGCCGATAGCCCATACGTCCACAGCCCTGGAAGAAAAACAGCCCAGCTCAGCACAGCTTCGAGCTAAGCCAGACCAGTGCCAGCAAGCCTTGAGCAGGTTATGAATCCCAATGGCAGCTCGGGCCTCACAAACTGCAAGACAGCTCCTTTCCAAGTTTACAAGTGCTCCTGTACATGGCAAGGATCCAGCTTTTGAAGCAGGCAGACACTGGCAGAAACCTGACAAATATAAAATCAGGTTCCAAAAACCAATGCTTTAAGAACTGTAATACAATGTAACACATTACTAGGATCTTGCCCTTTAGAGAGTGTAAAGGTAAGCAGCTCTTATTTCTGCAGGAATTTGCTCTTTGGGTACACTTACTGAAAATGAACTTTAGGTAACACAGGGACATATATAAGCCTGCACAGTTGTATAAACAGAACTGTGAATGGCACAGTGAGTTCTGACCTGGTTCTGCAGCACTGGGGCTCCCAGTAAGAAAAATCCCATTTATCCCGCCTCCTCTCTCCCGAAATGTCTGTCTAGGATTCAAAGGGCTTTTCCGCCTTCCTGCCAGGACTGCGATGCACAGGAGAGAAGTCTATCATAGCCTTCTCCAATACTAATTAGCATTAGCATCCAGACAACTGCTATAGACAACAGGAATGGCTCAGCGGTCTCTTGCTCTCCTCTTTTTTTGAGCTGGAAAAGCCTAGCTCTAGCAGTAATTAACTCCAGGGTGGCGGAAAGAAGAAATAGACTAAGCAACAATGCAGGGAATGCAGAACAGTATCCCTTTAACCTGTTTGTCAAGTAAGAGTCCCCTGCCTTCCTGAAAAATCTCTCCCTCCCAAATCCCATAACTCTTCAGCAGCCTCGCCTGCCAGTCTCTTACTTGCCATACTTGATATCTCCCACCAGCAGCTCTGGAGCTCTGTACCATCGGGTTGCCACATAGTCCGTATAAGCTTCCCCAGAAGCTCCTAATGTGCGGGCAAATCCAAAGTCACACAGTTTTACAACTCCAGACTGGGAGACTAAAATGTTCTCTGGCTTAATGTCCCGATGGATTATCTGCATAGAGAAAAGCAAGTTAGGAGGAATAATTCACTATTTCTACAGAGTAAACCAACTGGCTCACCAAAAATAGTAGTTTTCTCACATGCAGGTAGAAATTACACTTTTGCAGGCATGTGAAACACATGGAGTCTGTAAAATACAGCTATGTACACACAGACAGTAAACAACTGCAGACCTAAGAGCATGCGTGAACACAAAACCTCCAGGTTTTGCACACCAAGTGTTTACTTTGTGCATCTCCCTGCATATTTTCTGCATGTACATTTACCATAGGTATTTTACAGATACAGTTTATTATGCTTGAAAACCTGGCTTTTACCACAGGTTTAAAAGCTATATGGATATTATATATAAATAATATGCAGTTTATATATATACACATACAAGTATATGTATTAGACACACAAATGTGTGTGTATGTCAGCTGCAAGGTTCATGCTGAGCTCTCTCAAGGTCATGGGCATATCCTGCAGTTAAATATGAAGAGTATTTGAAGAATTCATAACACAGCAACAGTTGCCCAAATATAAAAAGAGAAATATATATATATTTACACAATCACGATTAAATTGGCAAACTTGTGTTAGAAATAAGTAGTGGATAACAAAAACTTAACAATACTGAAGAGAAAAAGCAAGCATGCATGCTTACATAGACATTGTGACAAGCAAAATTTTGGAAGAGAGAAACAATCTCTCACTGCAAGATAAAGGTGAGCTTCCAGTGAGGTGACACCAATTTCTGATCTGCATGGATTTCTGGACCCTCCCTCGCTCACAAATCAGTCAGGGACAAACTACTGGATTAGCTGATCTCACGCTCTGACATTTTATGTGAAATATAGTCAGGCCTTCTGCCCTACTTCCGCATTCCTTTTCAGGCAAAGCTTGATTTTGCTAAGTTCTAATAAATATCACCAATACACATCTCTGCATCTATTCACTCAAGGTTTTCATAACTACAGACTTAAATCCTCATGCACACTTACATTGTGACTGTGACAAAATGCTATTCCTCTTATAATCTGAAATAAGTATTTCCGAACTCTGCTGTGGTCTAGTCCATTCGGAAATGCCTCAAGGTCATCAAGCACTGTGTGATCCACAAATTCAAACACCAGATACCACCGTCTCTTCTTTTTACACACTTCCAGCAGGTTCACGAGATTCTCATGCCTGAGTTGCTGTTACAAAACAGGAAATATTTTGTGAGAGCATGACAGGATTTAACAGGATAAACTAAGAGATGATATACTAAGACCAAACACTTTCATCTGCACCACAGTTGGTGCATTTCCCTGGACTGCTCTTCTTGACATGGCACCCCATTCATTTATACTTAAAATCAGCTCACTGACTTTTTGGGTTAGGTTTTCTTTTGCCAAGGCATTTTTACTATAGCCTGGAGGATTACCACCACCCCAAATATGCAGGTAGCTATCTATTTGTGTAACCTAAAACTAAACAAAATACCAACTGAGAGCATTTCTTGTGGTCTTAACAGGGATGCTCAAAATGCTCTGTTCTGTTCTGGGAAACATCTCATGCGTTCTGCTCCTCACAACACTCTCTGCATGGAAGAGGTGTCACTGACTCATGCCCACATCTTGACAAAGGCTCAGAGTAAGTTTATGTTCCATACGAGAGAAATCGTGAGGAAGCTAAAAATGACTACCCCTGGGGTTAACATGTGAGAAGGAGCAGCACCTAACAGCATCTTCCACAAAGAGCTGCCATGGCAAAGAAGTCAGAGGTCCTGACTTAACCAGAAGGACAAAGCAGGACAGGTTGCACTGGGAAGTACAGTATGCTGCCAGGCAAGTCTCTGACCACTGTGAGAACAGAATGGCGCATTTAACCAGGACCATCTAGACTCCTGGCTAGATCCACTGTTTCACTTACAAACAGCCCAAGCACCATTAAACACACCTTCTTCCCATAACACTGGGTTTTATCTGAGACTCAAGCTTCTGGAGCAGATATGCTCGTAAAGATGACCAAGTGGCTACATGACCGTGCTTGTCCCCTCAGAGCAGGGCTTGAGCAGCACTGTCAGTTACCCGTTCCAGAGAGCATACCATTCAACTCATCAAAAGAACCGCTGAAGATAGCTGCCACTGGTTTGCTTTAAAAAACCTTGTTGTCTCTTTCCCAACACCCCAAAGCAGATTCATCTCTTTTCTCTCACGTTTCCAAGAGGTTTTAGTCATCTCTTTCATTCCTTTCTCTAGGGCCTCTTTGCAAAAATCTTAGATCCCCATTTAAAACAAAACCAAAATAACTGTAATACCTGTGTTGTACCAAGCTGCCAGTTCATCACCAACTATTTAATGCCCACATCTTCATTCGTCCAAGAAGGCTCTTAGAAGACTTTCCTCTGAAGCTCCTACAACACCCAAAGCATTTCTGTGGGCCCTGCCAGCTTGTGTTTATAATAACTAACCTGGGCCAGAACACAAGTATATTGAATGGATAAAAGGAAAGGTCAGCATTCCTGCCCAGAAGACTCCCTTAACAATTCAACAGCTTCCATTAAACTTCAACCAGTGCATTCAAAGTGAAAAGTGACAAGCCAAGGATTTAGAGTTTTTTTCCTTATGCACAAGAATAAATTAGGAGGATCTCAAGAAAAAGAGTGAGTGTGTCTTAAATGAAAACAAAGCAGCTGTATTTCCTGGTTAGTTTGCCATCACATTCTAACCAGATCAGATGACATCTCCAGCCTATTACACTGGTTTACAACAGACAACTTCAACAAAACAAACCCCACTACAATGAGGAGCTAGTTATTAGCTTGGAGCCAGGCAGGGAAATAGCACTGGAGGCTGCCCAAAGGCAGCACCATAGCTTGGGGATGGAAGATGACTATTTCAGAGCACAGCATGACCAAGAAAGATGCAGAAAGACCACAGGGCACAGGGACTTGGAGGAGAAATGCTCTCCCATCCTGTAAGTTGCCCAAGCCACTCTGCAGTGCAGACCTGGCAGTCAGCAGAACCAAAGATCCAGACATCTCACATGAGCAAGGCTGAAAAATTAAGATTTTTAAAAAGACAACCAATCAGAAATGCACAGCAGGGCGTACAAATTTTGTTAACTCAGTAGTCTCACTGCAGCCCTTGAATTTGCTGGCTTGTTACCTATTCATACCTCATGGCCCCGGGTCTCTGGGAAAGCTTCCAGCTGCACAGGAAACATATCTGTGCTCACCTACAGGGGAGGGGTAAACATGGGGGAGGGCCTCCAGGTGCAAGAGCTGCACACTCTGAAGAAACACAGTTCTGACATACTGAGCTGTAGCTACCCAGGCTCTGCCTTCCCTGGCCAGCGTTACCAGACATTCAAGCGTGTCCCAACACCAAGGCTTGGACTGAAGCCACCATAACAGCAACTTCCACCTTGGAACCACCCACCACATTGCTGTCCCCAGCACTGGAGGTGCAGCAGGACACTGCCAGCTTCAGTAGGAGCAAGCAGCAGCTGCGATGCCGAGAGATGGTAAGCATTTCTCATCCAAAACAGCAATAAAACATAGGCTGGGGGGAGCAACTTGATAACGAGAGAAGAGGGAGTGACAGCAGCTCCCTACTTGGGGCTCAGTAACAACCAGCTCCACTAACGCCCTTGTGGCTGCAGTCATGTCACAGGCAGGGAGGTGGCTGTGCTAGGCAGAACTGCTACAGAGGTGGTCGGCAGGCAGCTGGTAAAGATTCTGCCTAACTCTTCACATTGGGCTCCAGAATCAAAGTCAAACAAACTGGGACAACTCACTCCTCTTGTTCAGCTCTTTCCTCAAGCTCTTTTCTCAGCAAAAGTTTCTTCCCAACCAAGAGACCCGAGAGATTTTGATGTTTTCAGCTAACATTACATTTCTGCTCAAACTCCAGACCAGCGACAAGAGATCAGGTTCTATTCACAGGGTGCACGCATGTGAGGAAACGTCAAGAAGATTAAATCTCTAGACATTTAGTTTCACTGTGAGAGGCCACATTTACTGAGCTATAAATGGAAATGTTCCCCTTGTCAAGGTCCCATTTACCTAGGAACACAAGTTAATTTGCAACATACCTTGCAGGTGCTATGTGCTTTGACTCAGTAACTAAGCAAGGCTTGCCAACAGGCCAGCTACAATCTGCACTCCCACAGACTTGCTTTAACTCAGTTCAAGGCGACAGCGCTTTCATCAGCTGGCTGGATCTCAAGCACCAGCAGGTATATTTCTGTTCAAACCTAAGTGGCCATAACTCCTGCAGGGATGGCAGAGATCACTTTTTTTTCCCCTTCACGGCACAGGGACTCAAGTCTGCCAGACTTCTGAGGAGATGCTTGTTCAAGCCAAGTGGAGACAAGGGAGGCTGGCACACACTCCCACCTCCAGAACACCCAACACCAAAGGAGAAGGCTAGATGTTCACCAGTTATCTAAAACTTCCTTTTGTTTCTTCTCCAGGCACATCACCCATGTCCCAACTCTTAAAACTACCAAGTGCACCCACACACAGGGGCACACACTCCTCCAGTTTTTTCCAATGCCTGTGGAACAGGCCGAGGTTTCTAGCAGCTCTGCTGGGAGCAAGGCAACACTCTCCACAGCAGCCCCTGGAGCTGGCAGGGAAGAAGCACAATGCTGCCGCAGCTACTGCTGCTGTTAGAGGTTATGGTAGAGACTGTGGGGACTGAAGGTGGTCAAAGAAGCAAGCAGAACAATACAGAGATGTCCCAGCTCACAAGCCCACACTGCATCCCTGTTCTACTGGCCACGAAGAAAGGCAGCAGAAAAACCTGGCAAGGAAGCAGACTAAGATCTGGCAAAAGCTTCCACACAAAAAGCAAAGCCAAGAGAGGAAGCAAGAGGAAGGAGACATAACAAAATATGGAACAGCACACACACACACACAAAACATTTTAGCTAAAGCTCCTGGATAGCTTTCCACAGAGATGATCTAGAGACAAGGAAAAAAATTACCTTTAATAAGCTAGGTCCCACAATGAGGCTACAGAGCTTCCCACCACAAGACACTGCTGAGAAGGAGCCCGCACAGGCTGAAGTACAACTGCACAGCTAGGTGAGTATAAAAAGCATCCACAGCTGATACCAGATGAGCCACACACTCAAACAGCAAGGGACATAATGCCAGCTGGCTTCAGCCTCCAGCCTCGGAGCTAACCAGTCACTGAGAAGATTCAGGGAATTTGATACCTGCTCTCCTCCAGCCTCTTCAAGGCAGGACAAGGCTGCCAGGAAAGGGCCATAAAACCCCCTTTCCTAGAAGCACATTTCCACAGCAAAGGAGACCCTGCCTGACTAAGCAACCCCCCCCCCCCCCGCAATCCAGATTGCCATTCACCTGCAGATATGAGAAGCTCAGCGTTTGTCTCTCCTACCTACAGGAACTTGTTTGCAGCCAATTCACAGCAGTAAGGTCCTGCCCCTTGGGTACTTAACACAAAGGGACACCCTCAATTACCACCTAGGGGGAACAGAGCCCTTGGAGCTCGCTTCCTTTGGCTTTTCTTGCTGATACAGGCCACACACAGTCATGCTTCTAATCAAGTCAGGGCCAGACTGGCACAGCCAGCATAACACCCAGCCAAAGGGAAACCCAGGGATGCAACTCAAGGGCCAAACAAATCCACCATGGCATGGCTGCTTGTGGAAATACAAACAGCACTCGATCAAGTCTCTTTTGTTCTGTTCTTTTCTTTCTCATTTATACCATTTAAGGGGATGACAAGTAGTCAGAACTAACTGGGTTCCCCTTCCAGAAGGGCTTTCTCAACCGACCCAACATCTGAAAATTACACCTAGCCTATAACTTCACTGGGCAAACACGACTCCTTAACAGACTCTGAAGGCAGCCTCAGGAAGCAATTTCCACCCAAGCTCCCAAACCCTTCTACTCTCCACAGGTAGAATGGACCCATACCCACCAGTTTTGACTGCAAGGCAAGGCAAATTCAGACTACAGATTTAATATTCTGCTTTAAGAAGCTATTTACCTTCAAGAAGACACTTAAACGCATTGCTAGAATTCAAAACATGCACTTCAGAGGTGTCCTGAGCATGGCTGAAGCTGGACATGACCAAATAGCAGGACAGAGCTGCTTTCCTTCACTAGGAGGGCCCACACAGCCCCACTTACCTTCAGCAGCTTGATTTCCCGCAGGGCCATCTTTTTCACCATTGCATCATCCTCACTTTCCAGGAATTTCTTGACTGCGACAATCTGCCCACTGTCTTTGTTTCTGCATTTGGTCACCACCCCGTAGCTGCCTTCCCCCACGAGACCAAGAGCCTGGTACTTCTCCATGGCTGGGGTTTCCCCTCTGCGGGAGGCCAAGGAGCAGGGATTAGCACAGTCCGCAGCACAGGAAAGAGGCTCTGATGCCCTGGGGGCAGCTCGGCCCTCTGCCCGCCCGAGGCCTCACAGGTCGTCCGCCGCCTCCCGCCCTTCGCCCCCCCCCCCAACCGGTGTTGGAAGGCGGCGGGCCCGGCCAAGCGTTACCCGTAACCGGGGCCAACGGCAGCCGCCGCTCCCGCTTCGCCGTAACGGCTGCCACGGCCGCCCGCCGTAACGCTCTACAGCCGCCGCGCGCCCCGCAGCCGCTTCACAGGAAGGCCCAACGGCCGCCGCGCGCCGCTCCCCCCCACCCCAGCCGTAACGGCCGCCGCGCGCCCCGCAGCCGCTTCACAGGAAGGCCCAACGGCCGCCGCGCGCCGCTCCCCCCCACCCCAGCCGTAACGGCCGCCGCACGCGCCACAGCAGCCTCACCGTAACGCTCAACAGCAGCGCCCGCACCTGCCTCACGGTAAAGCTAAACAGCCGCCGCACGCCGCAGCTGCTTCACCGTAACGGCTACCGCCGCACACCCCGCCCCGCGATGACGACCGCCGTGCGCCGCAAGTACCTGCTGTAAGGGCTGCCGCGCGTCCGTCACCTGCCTTACCGTAACGGCACTGCGCCCCCCGGGCGGCGCTTCAGAGCCGCAGCCCGGGCTGGAAGGGGCGGGGGAGGGACATTCCCGTCCTGACGCCTGGCTCTGTTGAGCCGCCCCGGGTGCGGAGCCCCCCGCCGCGTTACTCGTGCCGGCGGCTACCAGGAGACGTTCTGGCAGCGGGGGTGTGCGGCGTGAGGCGCCGTGGGGGGGGGGCTGGGGAGGCTCGTGGGGGGGGGGCTGGGGAGGCTCGTGGGGAGGGGGGTGGTCGGCTGCGGGAGGCTCGTTTTCCCCGAGAAATGAGGCTACCAGGCACGCTTCTGGCGGGGCGGGGGATTGCTGTGAAAACTGCATAGTTGAGGCAGCGAGTCTGGGTTTTCCTTCCAGGCTTGTTCAATATCAGAAAGGGAACGTCTTGCAAACATTCCTAAGGCAGTTTGGTGTCTTGCAATTGCCTGTGATTGCAAGCAGGTGTGAATTGTGAGGTGTCCTGGGACTTGCTCTGAACAAAGCTTTTGTGGGGGACATAGCAGCAGTAGGAAAAACAGGAAAACACAGCCAAAATGTCTTTGAAGGTGAGGGTTTTCCGAGTCCTACAGAGGAAGGTTATAGTCTGTCTATAGTTACTCCTTGCTCTAATTTGTAAGGGAGTGAAATGTGCTAAACATAAATGAATAGAGGAAGAACCAGACTTGGTGTGTTTGCTCTGCAGCTCCATAGGGGATGGGGCTGAGCGTGTCCCTGCAGAGCACAGCACTGGGAGCAGGTTGTGGAGCTGAGGAAGAGACTGGAGGCCGGTCTCATCCCTGCTGCTGCCTGGGCTGTCCGTGGTGCTGCTCTCGCCTGGCTGCCCTGGTCCTCCCTCTGTGCCGTGGCCATGGAGGTGAGGAGTTCCCTGGCACAGGACTTCTCTCTCTCCCAAGGTGTTACAGCACCCGGCACAAAGGGGCCCTGGATTTAACTAACAGCCTCTTCAAGCAAAGGGAGGCAATGTTAATCTGCTCTTCTTTTTTTACTTTCCAGCTGGCTTTTTAAGGTCTTCAAATCCTCGAGGAGGGCTTAGGCACAGTAATTCATCTCTCAGGATGTCGGATCACTGGCATAAAGGGGTTCAGACTCATCGGGGGTGCTATGAACAGGGGCCATGTCAAAGTGAGAATAAACCCTTGTGCTCAGTCTGGGCAGCTGATGGGTAGGGCTTGACTAGTTTCCTACCAATGGGAGTGGAAAGATACCTGCTGAGTTTGAAGGAAACCCAACTTGGCTTTTGTGGCTCGTCTTCTCAGAAAAGGAAAATAATTCCTGATGGTGTTTCTGCAGTCTCTTGTAGCTGAACTGAAGAGCAGCTCGAAGGAGAAGCTCTTGATTCAGAGCCCCAACCTTCTTTGTACCATCGTCTGATCTGCTTTACATGGGAGAAGCTACTTTGTGACGTAGCAATACTCCGAGTTCATCAGGTTGTACCTCGAGACAGTTTCTCTTGTGTTCTCTTTTCTGTTCATCTTTCCCTTTCTCGAGCTGCTTTCTTTTCATGTTCTTATCAAATTTTTAGCAGACAGATGTGCACAGCAGTATGAAGAGGGCTGCCTCGCAGAAAATGAGTTCTGGAACTGCTGTTCATCTTAGTCACTATTTATTTTATTTTTATACCTCTTATACCCTCTTATTTGATTTATGGAAGGAGAATATATAAAGCATGTTTGAACATCTTACACTTGCTTGGAGAACCCTTCCCTCAGCCAACAATGTCAATGGTGAGGACCAGGACTAGGATGTCAGAGGTGAGCCACTCAGTGGGCGAAACACGACCCGTTGCCCATGCAGTGAATTAGGAGCGGGAAGTCATGCCAGCTCTTCTCGCAGTGACTGTTGCATTTTTAAGTGCTTATTGATGTTTCTCCTGTTAATGGCAGCAGGATTTTCAGGAGCACAAAGAAGAGCCTGCTCTCCAGCAGGCCACTGGAGTGCTCTGTGACCTTGCCTTCTTAAGGGTCCTATTTTGCCCGCGAGCAGCTGAGGTTGCTGTTTCCTTCAGAGGGAGCTCAGCCCGGGAGTCAAGGTGCAATTCAGTTGTGAGCTGCCTCGTGAACGTGTCTGGGGAGAACTCCCATCCTGTCCCAGGCAGCCTTTGTGGCAGTGGAGGGGGAGGATACATTCCCTTTGCACAAGTGCCACGAAATGTCCCAATTCTTCACCCACCTGCGAGGCAGCTTAAAGAGGGTGCAAGGTGATGGTATTTGGCCTGTTCAGAAGGTGTGCGAGTATTGGCGGCGGCGGTGGTGGTGCAGTCTGGCTGGTCCTTGTGGGCTTAGCGTCTGCCCTCGATCTACTGCCTTGTCTTCTGCTGCTTTTCCTGATTGGTGCCTGGGTCCTTGAGCTCTGTGCAAGAGAGAAATGGGGCAGCTTCTTGCAGTGAGTGCTGGGACACTTCGTCCGTGGCCTGGTAAGCTCCTACGGAGGCACCTGCTCACCCAGAGGGGCCTCCCCTTTGTCTCTGCCTTCTTCACGCCACTCTGCAAGCGCTTGTGGCCTCCGCAGCCAGAGTTCCTGGCACTGCAGTCTGAAGGCTACCTGCACATCACCTTGGTGCAGTAAAATTGCTTTTGTTTTTTGTCCCTGGCAAGCGAATGACCAGGGATGACTGCTCAGTGCTGTTCAAACTCTGTGAGGTTTCCTCTTGCCAGGTTCATGCAGTCTGCTCCTGCGCAAGCTGGAGGATCCTTTCTTCCTGGGGACAGGAGGGAGCCCTGAGCAGGTGGTTCTCAGGCTTGTTCTTTGGCCTGTGTCAAACAAACCCTTCTTATAGGCAAGTATATATTCAGGTACCCTGGCATAAAGTGTGTAGTATCTTTCTTTTTTTACGCCAGTGCATAAAAAGAAAGGGGGTTTTGTGGGTTGGACTGGCTTGGAGATGTTTGGTGGCAGATGGCACGTTTCTCCTGGAGGTCTCTGATTCCCCTCCAGGCCAGGAGGTTGTTGCTCTCAGGTAGCTGACAGTGTGTGCAGAAGAGTCTCAGTGTGAGGAGGGATGCTGCACAGGAACCTAGAGAAGTAGGCAAAAGAAGCTAGTAGCCAAAGAGAACCATCCCTGGAGCTCCGTGCTTGGGGGACAGCAGAGGTGTGGGTCAGTTTGCCACCAGCGCTGTGGCGGGGAAACTCTCCAGCCCCTCCATGCTGGGCTGGGCTGCTCTTGGCAGCGTTGTGTCCTGGGGACAGGAACCAGGGCAGTGGCTGCAGGGCTGTTGCCAGTGGTTTGCCTGCTCTGTCTGTGGTCTTCAAGCAAGCAGGGGAAGGAAGAGGGAAGCTGGAAGATGTCAATAAATTAGGAACGTGCATTACCACTTACCTGAAAACACGGCCTCTTCAGTGTTTGTATCTCTTCATTTTTCTTTCTTGGTACCCCTACTGCGTGCCAAGGCCCCCGTCATTGCTGGGAAGGGTGAGTGCCCAAAGTGTGCAAGACTCTCGGCCTTGTGTGCGAAGAAGGCCTGAGCTTTACTGGAAGCGTTTGCCTGAGAAGGTGCTGCTGAGCTTTCAAGCTTGAACTGGAGAGTCCGGCTCCTGGTTTGTCTCCTTTGTGACCGGGCTGGCTGGACTTGGAGCAGGTGACGGTGCTGTGAGCCTTCAGGAACACAATGGCAAAATACTGATGGCCTTCAGGGAGGCCAGAAATTCTCCCTGGGCCTTTGTTGACCCGACCGTTGTGCCTTTCAGTAGAGCTCTGTGCCTGCTTCCAGCTGGGTCTCCTTACTTGCCCAGGGCGCAAGAAGGCATGGGAGGTTTTAAGGGTCCTGCGAGTCATGTGAATCATGAGCGCACAGTCCTTGGGAGGGTAGGGCGTGTTTTGTGAAATAGCTCAGTACTACCGGGGTCTGCTCTGCAGTTTTGCCCTGAATCAATAAGCTACTAATGGCAAAATGGTTTAATATTTGTCTCTACCATGTGTAGAAAAATGTCACGTGCCTAGGCTCTCCTGTTTTTAAAACCCACACGTTTTGCTGTGACACCTGTACCATTTCCCCTACAGTGCACACAGCCCATGAGTAATTTTCTTGGAATTGCAGACAACCACTGCTTCTCACTGGCTAGGTGATGCCCCTGCAAGCTGTATTTTGCTCTGTAACACTCCTTGGCCTTGTGAGGGACTCTGGGGGGCAAAAGGAAATGGCTGAGCAATTAGCTTTCTGGCAGCGCTTTTGTTGCTGCCTCCTGTCCCCCAGCAGGTTTTCTCAGGGATTTGTTGCCACAGGTGGGAAAGCAGCCTGCAGTGCCTGCTGGGGACCTGGGCCTGGGGGCTTTATTTCCCTTGGTGCTCTGGAGTGACGTGCCCAGCCATGGACGGGGCATATGTGACTGCTGTGTGACGGATTGTGAGTGACGGCAGCTCATTGCTGGGCCTTCCAGCCCCACTGCGGGTCGTGGGAGCTTTTCTGTGCCGAGAGGGAACCGGGGAATTGCTGGAGGTGAGCGTCCTTGGTGGGTGGTTTGGGGGGAGCTGGGGCAGGCTGAGTGTGTCTGTTTCCATTCCTGGCAGCGATGGAGCCTCCCGGTGCTGCAGAGGGGCTGGGAAAGTCTGCCTGTGTGCTGCTGGCACCAATAAAGTGTGCGGCAGGTCGTTCTCCTTTGCGCATCGCAGCCCTGCCAAGGCAGGAACATAACAGCACGGATGTGGGGTGGGAGAGCTGTTCATCTGTTGCCATGTGCTGCTGACGTGGGGCGTAGCTGGGTTTGGTCTGGGATCCTTCACTTGTGGTACTGGTACGTGCCCGGAGGAGAGCGTGGATGCAGATGGTGGGGATAATTTTGCAGAGTTAGCATTTGGGTTTGATGTTTTGCAGTTGCACGTAAAGGATCATATTCAGTGAAGAAGTGCCATCGGGCCTCGCCTGGCAGCTCATGCCTGGAGTGGCAGCAGTACAGTGCATCTGCATCACTATGAGTGCTGCTTACATCCCCCCCAGGACACCCGGAGAAACTTCCTGCTGTCCAAAATCACTGTTTGGAGGACCTTGTTTGCCTTGGTGTCGTGTACTGTTCAGGGTGCTTCCCGGTTGTGGGCACAAGGTGGGGGTGCCGTCCCGACCCCAGGCAGGGACAGATGCACAAATACAAGGCACACAAGGATCGTTAGAAGATCAAACAGCAGCTGTTGGAGAAATGGCTGCTCCAGCCAGTCTGTGTCCCTGCAGGGGTTCCCCAGTGTTATCCCCATCGAGGCAATAAGAAGACGGGAGAGTCTCTGGCACCGCTGAGCGTCAGTCCATGGCGAGGAACCCGGGGAGGGGCAACTAATAAGTTTTTATGCAACAGGCGCATGCACAATAAGCAGAATTACGTTATGCTCGTGAAACGGTTGTGTGACATTATAGCCACTAAAGCATGCCAAGCTAGGGGTTGTAACAGATAAGATGTGCAGGACAGTTTATACTGTTTCTCTTTCCTCCTGGGACAGTCTGGCTAGTTCCCATCGCCTAGCTCCTCAACGCTCTTCCGCATTACTCCATACACCGGTGTTTGCGTGCGTGGAGTTGTAGGGGAAGTTTTCCTGGGGTAGAACTGGCTGGTGAGGTGAGGCGGGGAGCTGGCTTACATGGAAGGGGCGGTTTGAAAGATGATGCTTCTTGGCTGACAGACCTTCCAGTAAGGAAGGCCAAGTCCAGCCGAGCAATCTCCAGGCAGCTCTGCTCTTTGGGCTCTGCCATAAAACTAGCCATAAAACCCTGGTCTAGTCTGCTGGAACAGCTTCTGATAACCTAGCATCTTCTCTGGAAAGGAAATCGTTTTTATAGTTGTGAAGTTTGAATGAAAATAACAACTGAAAACAGAGGCCCAATCCAAGCTGTATTCAGAGGTGTGATACTTATCCTCTTTTACTAACGATTCCTATTCCTTGTTCCCCTTGGAACTTCACCCAGAATGATTTAAAATAATGGAAGGGTTTAATGGCCCAGAACATTTTAAAAGCAGAGGCGAAGATTTAGGAATTGGTTACAGAAGCAACAGGTCTCTTTCAGACAAGCAGCGAGAAATTGTCAGCGTTGTAGCTCTTGAGACAATTCTGTTTTTCCTCTTTCTAATTCTGCGCTGCAGTTACACGTGTTAGCAATCACCAAAACAAGACACCCCTCAGAGAGGGACAGACAGATAGGACCTGCTGTCTGAACATGACTTCCACCTGCTGTACTTAAATGAGACTCTCAGTTTAACGCGTGCATCAAGCGTGCAATGCGATTAGCTTCCTGTAGACTCCTTTCTCAAGGAGTTGGGCTTGTAGCAGAGGGAGGATGCCAGCAAAAGAGGAGGACCCAAACCTGTGGAAGCAAGGATGCCTGTTGTGCCAGAAGCGGCCTCTTGCTCAGCTCCAGAGGCTCTCGCTCACCACTTGAAACGTGGCCGCGGGACCTTGTTCGACAGCGGTGGGAGGCTGATGCTGGATGACTCCTTGGTCTGTGAGCGATGAACAGCAGTGCACGATTGCAAACCTCTGCTCATGACTGAGCTCCCTCATTGCCCACAGCTGTTGGAGCCAGGCAGGGCAGACGATGCTGAATTCTCCGTGTGCATCTCTACCACGCTCCTCTACTTCATGCTTTGCCACTTCCCTAGCTATGTCCCTGGGAGCCAAACCCCTCCCTCAGGAGCAGGGCAGCTCAGGCAGAGCGGCTTTGTGCCACTCGCTGCATTTGCACCAAGGAAATGATGCTGCAGCCTTGGGTCAGGCTCGGTGCTGTTGCTCGGGGCTCAGTGCAGGAGCTCGACCTGCTGGTTCCCAGGCTGGGCCATTTCCCTGGTTTTGCTGCTCCCCTCCCTGCCTTGGGAGAGACTTTGTGCGGGGCCAGTCTGGGCATTAGTGCTGGTGTCTGAGCAGGGCAAAACGCTGCAGGGAAAGAAATCCCCTCTGCAAGGGAGGACGAGGGCGCCTGTGTGGCGTCGTTCAGCCCTGCTGGGAGGAGACTTGGGGTGCTTTCTGCAGCAGCTGAGCACTGCTCCCGCTGGACTCAGCCTCAGGGCCCCAGAAGAACGGCCTGCCTTGGCGATGGATGCAAAACTCGTCACAGCCCTGCGGAGGGCTGCGATGTCTCCCTGGCTCCCTGTCCCCCACTGCAGAGCTTTGCCTGCTCCCAGGGGGAAGAGGGAGCCAAAATCCTCTGCTGGCTCACAGGTCTCTGGGCACCGGCAGCTGCACCCTCTGCCTGGGGCTGCTGCACTGCAGTGGGGAGTTGGGGGAACCTTCCTGCCCCATGGGAAGGGACTCAGCACAGAGCCTGCTGAGAGCCGCTCTCCAGGCAGGCAGCTCCCAAAGCGTTTCAGTGGGGGACATGGTCACGGCTCAACAGGGGCTGCGTGCTAGTGATTAAACCGAGGTGCCGGCCCTTTTCTCCCCTTGCGCTGCACCGCAGCCAGGAGAGAGGGGAGCCGCTGCTCTGCTGAAGGAGGCCCTGAAAGAGCCCAGGTCTGCCCTGTCTGCTGTCACGCAGCCGGGGTGCTGCAGCTCCCCGAGCTCTGAGCGCAGCAGTGTCCTGGGCTCCCGCACGTGTCTGGCGGCTGGACCGTGCTGGTCTGCGCCATCTCCCTGGTGTGGAAGGGTGGCTCTGTGTCAGCCAGGGAGAGCAGCTGGGACTTGCTGCCCCCGCACACAGTTTTGGGGCTTCAGTATCCCACCTCACTAGTGAATAAGTAAATAAAAAAGGAAGAACAATGTGTGG
This sequence comes from Dromaius novaehollandiae, assembly GCF_036370855.1. NCBI lineage: Eukaryota > Metazoa > Chordata > Aves > Casuariiformes > Dromaiidae > Dromaius > Dromaius novaehollandiae. The sequence continues at coordinate 5,681,635 of NC_088101.1, forward strand.
TTGCTTAATATTCCAGGCGAGTTTGCTTGCTTTGCTGTCTGAAGAAGAGGGCAAACCATACACTCTGGCAGCTGCACACCTGGTGCTCGGTAATTTGGGTTGTGCCCTATTAAGGCTGCCCCCAGAGATGGTTGGGACGTTCGTCCTGCCTCAACTTCCGTGCCCAGGGTGCCAGGGCTGGCAGATGGGCCAGGAGACCTGTAGAAGAAAAATGCCTTTCTGCTGCTGGGAGAGACAGAAACAGATGATACACCTTTCTGCTTTGTGGCTGCAAGACTTGTCTTGTGCAACATGAATTATCACATCTGCCCACGTCACAGACTGTAAAGGGACCATTCATATCAAGTGTGCCCAAGGCATCCTTTCTCCTTTTTCCACCGACTCACTGGGAACTGGCTGCGACAGGTATCTGGCTGCTGTATCTAGTATATAGCAGGCAGTTCCTGGTGGAGAGCTGATGGGATTATTCAGCTGACATCTTCAGCGGGGCGGGGGGGTGCGTTTCCCTGCGTTCCAGGCAGGCTGCTCTCATCACTGAGCCTTTGGGGCCGTTGGCTCTGCCAGGCAGGGAAGAGCCGAAGGCTGTGCGCTGCCAGCCCTGAGTGTGTTGGTGTCTGACAATAATCAGGGTGTAGGGGAGAATTACATGGGAGTTAGGCGCGTCTGTGTTGCCCCCAGGCAGTGGGGGACAGACCTGCATTCGCCGTGTTGCCAAAGCCCTAAGTGTGGAGAGCCTGAGACCCCTGAAATGTGGTGCCCGCAGGATAAGTGCAGGAGCCGCTCGCTCCACGTTGGTTATGGTGATTTCAGAGCTGGGACTTGCTGCAGAGCTTGCGGTGCTCCTTCACTGCCCTCTGTCAGGGTTTGGTTTTAGTGATGCCCATTTCTGCTGAGTGTGAAAGGGTTGTTATGGCTTATGCTGATTAAAACCCCCAGTGCTCTTTCCTTTCAGACAAATGCACAGCATTTCTTGTGATTTGCTTGTTCCTGGTGCATCCTTTCATGTATTTAATAATGTTAAATGTAGTACAGATTAAAGCCTGGCAGTAGGCTTCCTGTTGGGCCCGCTGATGCTCTGTGAGTCAAAGGAGCAGGGCTGCAGCTCGCTGCACTTTTCCAGGTGCTTTAACAAAATGGTGCTGGGGAGTGACATTTGTGCTGTAGCCTTGGCACCGGTGATGCATGAATCCAACTGTGTGTGCGCGTGTGTTGTGATGGGCTTTGCTTAATTCACTTTGCATTTCACCCCCCGTGAGGGCTTTCTGGTTTGATCTGAGCTGCCCGCTCCTGGTGCTGTCCGGCTGCTACCTGGAGCCTTTTCTGATCCTCGTAGGTTGAATCTGGGGTTACTGTTACACAGGCAGCGATCTGCTTCCATTCAATACAACGGGCAATTCCATATGTGCTTACTGATCAAAAGACACTGGATGCATGCTTATGCAGTTTTCATTTAGCTTTAGTTTCTCACAAAACACTCTGTATACACAGGCTTGTTTGAAGCATGACTTCTGAGCACTCTTGCCTGTGTGCCTAACGCTGCAGGTAATTAAGAGCAGTCCTACTAACTTGTTATGTTGTCAGCAATCACATGCCAGACGGTTTTCCCTTTCCACCACAGCAACAGTTGGAGTTTCTGTGGGGTGGAGTTGGCAGCACTTTCCTCCTCTCCTGGTTGCAAGACTGTCGGACACAGGGTGTGCAGGCAAGGACAGGAGGCTGTGCCAAGGGATGGGAAGATCCTTTGGGAGCCGTTCTCAGTGGTCCCAGGGGCTGCTCCTATCCTTCCCTGCCATCACCCCATGGTTCTCCTTGCTTCCTCTTTCATCAGCTTTGCAGCAGAGCCTCTGCAGGGTGACCTGAAGCCCTGGGAGGGTTTTTGAAGGGCCACTTGGGTTTAAACCGCTCTGCCTCCTGTTCATTTGCAGCCGTGGATTAAGTGGGGCAGCAGTGCTTCCTGAAGGCTCTGTGGTCTCCACCTCCTCAGAGGTGGTCAGAAATCAGCAGTGACCAACTGCGGCCTGCACGGATCAATCTGTTCTGCTCCATGCAGCGCCGGAGAGACACAGTGTGTCGCCTCGGGGCAGCCGGCGTGGGAGCAGTCCCTGATCCCCCGCAGAGCTGGCACCTGGGTTTTTACCCACAGCTTAGGAAAGTGATGTGCTGCGACAGGAGTGCTGCTGCTTCTCTTGCGCTCGTGAGCTGTACGTCGCCACCTTTGCTGTGAACGAGAAGCTGTCAGTGCCGTCTGAGCTGCCGCTTGCATCCCTGTCACGGTGGTCGGGAGGATGGAGGGGGCAGAGAGCTGCCCAGCTCTTATCTTGGGGTTCGGAAATGGTGAGATGGGGCCGTGATTTCTGTTTTACAGAGGCAGTGTTGCCCTCACCGCCCAGCATCTCTCTAGGATCCCTGGACGGACGGTCACCTCTGGAGGGATGTGTTACAGATAACTGCGTGGGAAGCCCTGGCTACGGTAAGGCTGAGTGCAGGTGTGCAGAGCAGTACTGACCCGAAGGGACCTGAAGGTCGGCTCATCCGCTCCAGGTTTGGGATCGTCGGTGTTTGGGGCTCAGTGGCCTTAGTGGAAACTGTTGATCGCTGCCTGCTGTTGTGTGATTCCACGCTGCGTATTTACCTCGGGGAGTTCAGTAGCCACGTGAGGTGTGCGCCAAGCCGAACTCTGCTGGGAGCCAGGGAGATGCTCCGTCCCTCCTCTCGTTGTGTGCGGGGTAACTTTTTCATTTCTTTGGCTGGCTGATGTTTTGTGTGATTGTGTTTTCATTGCAGCAGTCGCGTCAGGATATACAAGCTTTTCAACCTGGGAAGATTTCCCAAAGAGGATTATTGCAGCCTTTGGGATTCAGGCTGCCTCCTCACATGCCCTTTGTGCCCCGTCTTTGTGTGCTCAAGGGAGGTCTTTTACTCTAGAATTTATGAGTGAAGGCTTGTGGCTGACAGTATTTGCTGTCTTTGCAAGTAGCATTGCAATTGCAGAAAGGTCCCTTTTCTCCTCCCTGAGAGCTTTTGAAGAGCAAGGAGCCAGCATTGCTCTTCCTCACCTGTTCCCAAAGCTCCAGGCTGAGGGGTGCGGCTTCGTTGCTCCTGGGTATGTTAGCCTTTGCTGGCTGTTCAAATCCTTGTTCTGGGGCTGCCAGTGCGCTCTGGGTGCTTTCTGAAAAACACAAGCTGTGGTTGGCTGTGTGTTGGCTGCGTCTGGCAGCCTTAACAGGCATCTTGGCTCCCGGTCCTTATTACTGGACCTTGATGGAGCCCCGGCTTGCAGAGGGATTTACCTCCTCCAGCAGCAGCAGCAGCAGAGAGCACCAAGGCACTGGTGAAAAGGGAGGTGCTGATCATGCGCCAGCTCGCGAGGATCACTGCCGTTGCCTGGGTAGGGCAAAACTGCCTGTGGGGTAGCTCAGCAGTTCAGTTGATCACCAGGCAAATGAGCCCAAATTTGCCATTTTTCTAGATTCGGAAGAATGCCCTAAGTGGCTTCGCAAATCCATGCTACAGCAGGGTAGCTCCCAGTGTACTTGGGATGGGGAGGAAATCAAAGCCTGTCAGCAGTAAGTGTAGAGGAAGTGGGGCTCTGAATGTGCCCTGGCCTTTCTCTTTTGGATGTTAACTCCAACTATTGGAGCTGAGACACTGACCTAGAAGCATTTGAAAGACACGGCAGTGCCTGGCTGGGTTGAGCTGGAGCGACAGGAGAGCGGCAAAGCCTAGTGGGGCATTGCACCTAACCTGGGCTCCTTTTCCCTGCTGCAGAGGTCCCCGAGCAGAGGTGCCGCTCATCTGGAGTCCACCCAGGAAAATGCAGGCGATGCTCCCCAGGAGCTGGGTGGCCGCTGCAGCCTGCCAGACAGTGCTGTGGCCACAGCCTCATCTGCTGCCCCTTCCTGGGAAGCTGCCACTCACCTGTGAGCTCCTGCAGCTGCTCTTGTGTCTCCAAGGTCAGACTCGGGGAGCTGCTTCGCACCGCAGGAATTGCTCAAGGTTGGCAATGGCTGCAGTAAGCAACAGGCTGCTGCGAAATCCTCTCTGTGGTTCCTCTCCGTCCCTTGTTCTCTTCTTGCTCTCTCTCTCTCTTGCCTTGTTTCCCCTCTCTTTCCCTCTCCTTGCCTCTTTCCCTCTTTTTCCTTCTTTCTCTTTCACTTTCTCTCCCTCACTCACTTTCTCCCTTCTTCTCTCTCTCTCTTCTCTCTCTCCTCTGTTCTCTCCCTCTCCCTCTCTGTCTCCTTCTGTCTTCTCTTTGTTTCTCTTACTTTCTCTGTCTCCTGCATTTGTCTTCTTGTCTCACTCTTTCTCTCTTCTCATTGTCTTTCTCTTTTTTCTTACTTTTTTCTCTCACTTTCTCTCTCCCTCTCTTTCTCTACCTCACTTTCTCTTTTTTGCTTTTCTCTCATACCTGCCCATCCTTCTCTCTTTCTGTCTCTCCGTTTGCCTCTCTTCTTTGTTTCTTCTTTTCTCTCTTCTTCCCCCCTTTGTCTTTCTCTTGTTCTTCTTTTTCTCTCCTTTCCCTCCTCTCTCCTTCCTTCTTTTTCTTCACCCTTTCTCCCTTTTCTCCATCTTTCTCTCTTTTCTTCTCTCCCTTTCTTCCTCCCTCTTCTCTCTCCCCCCTCTAGTCTCTTCTTTCTCTTTTCCTTTCTCCCCTTTTCTTTTTCCCTTTCTCTCTTTTCCCTTTTTCTCTTTGTTCCTCTCTCCATCTTTCTCTCTCCATCTTTCTCTTTCCCTCTTCCTTTCTCTCTTCCTTTCTCTTCCTCTTTCTCTCTCACTCCCTCTCTCTTGCTTTCATTTATCTCATTCTGTTCTCTCCGTCTCTCTACTTGTCTCCTCTCTCCCACTTTCTCTCCCTTTCCTTCTCTGTCATCTTCTCTCTCTCTCTTCCTCTGTCTTCTGTATTTCTCTTCCTCTCTCACTCTTTCACTCTTCTCACTCTGGTTCTCACTCACTCCTTCCCTCCTTCTTTCTCTTTTGCTTTACCTCACTTTCTCTCTTCCTTTCTTCTTTCTTTCTCCCTCCCTTTCCCTCTCTCTCTCCTTCTCTCCCAGTCTCCTCCTTTCTTTCTCCTTCTTTCTCTCTCTCTCCCTCTCTTTCTTCCTCTTTGTTCCTCTCCCTCTTTTTCATTCTCCCTCTCCCTCCCTTTCTTCTTTTTCTTTCCCACTTTTTTCTCTCCCTATCACACTTCCCCTCTATCTTTTCTTTCTCTCCCTCTTTGTCTTTTGCTTTCCTCCCTTCTCTCCTACCACTCTCTTCTTTCCCCATCACCATCTCTCCCTCTTTGCCTTTCTCCTTCTTTGCCCGGCCCCAGTGCTGCGCCCCCCCCGCACCCGCGGTCCTGCCATGCCCCTTGGGGAGCAGCCCTGCCCGCTGCCCCCTCGGGGCCCCTCTCAGTGCCTTCCAGTGTCCCCGGAGTCCCCAGGCACCTCCCAGTGCCCCCCAGTAGCCCCAGTGCTCCCCACGCCCCCACTTGCCCCTCGGTCCCTCTGCTCCCCCTGGGGGCCCTCCCAGCCCTAGTCCTAGTCCCACCCCATCAGCCCTCTCACTCCAGTTCACCCTGGTCTCCCTGGGCAACTCTGGGTGCCCCCTCATTTCCCCAGGCACCTCCTGGTATCCCCCAGTGTCCGCAGTATCCTCAAGCACCTCCCAGTGCCCCCAGTGCCCCCGGCTGCTCCCCCTGCCCCCATCGCCCCCAAGCACCTCCCAGTATCCCCAGCCCCCCCAGTGTCCCATATGCCCCCAGGCACCTCCCAGTGCCCCTCAGTGTCCCGAGTGGCCCCACTGTTCCCACTTGCCCCTCGGTCCCTCTACTCCCCCTGGGGCCTCTCTCATCCCCAGTCCCACCCCATAGGCCCTACTCACCCCAGTGCCCCAGGCCGCTCCTGCTGCCCCCGTCACCCCCAGGCCCCCCTCACCCCGCTCTCTCCACTCCCCTGTGTCCCCAGGCAGCGCCACACTGCACCAAGGCCACATCTGGGGGGTGGCAGGGCCGGGGCCGGCGCAAGACCCCCCACAGAGCCCCACACGGCTGGCACTTTCCCTGCGAGGACGCAGCTTTATTGATCTCCTGCCCCGAGCAGCTGGGGGCCCCCGGCGTGGGGCACTGCAGCTGCTGCCCGCCACGTGCGGGGGGCCTCGATGGACCGCCGCCTCCACCAAGCTGCAACGACACCAATGCCGCGGGGAGGCACCGTGGGCGCCTGGCTGCGATGCCACCGGCACCCCGTGGCTCCTGGCCAGGGCGGCTTCCCCGGCAGCACCCCGAGGCCATGCGAGCCCCGTGCACGCCCCAGCTGTTGGCACCCGGGGGGCCTCCGGACGCCTCCTTGGCCCGCGGGGCAGCAGTGCAGCCACCAGCACCTACCTCCCGACAGGAACGCCAGGTCCTGCTGCTGCAGCCACGCGGTCGGCACTGTGTCCAGGAGGAGGCCTGGCATGAGGATGCCACCATCAGGGCATGGCCACGGCCACAGCCATCGCCATGGCCCCGACCCCACCTTGACCCCGACCCCGGGACGCGGCTGCGAGCAGTGCCAGAACCCAGCGCTGCCTCTCACCCAGGACGTGGACGGCTGCCGCCTGCGGCGCCACGCAGCTCCCCATGCAGCAGCTCCGGGCTGTGCTCCAGAGCCTCTCCAGCAGCACGGGGCAGTCTTGGGCCTGGGGCAACGCAGGGGCTCAGGAGCTCGTCGCTGGCTCCAAGCACCCCTCCGTCCCCCCTCCATCCTCCCTCCACCCACGGCCCATGCCCACGTGGCCCCCCGGCGCGAGAGCCACAGGGCGGGCGGCCGGCGCAGGGACATGGCCCCGGCGCAGTGCTCGCTCACCAGGTGCCTGCAGATCTCATCCTGCAGCTCAGCCGCGCTCAGCCCGATGCCCGCAGCAATGCGCTGCCGCACCCTCTTCGACCCCAGAAACGGGGCGCACAGGTGCAGGGAGACCTTGCACGCCTGGAAAAGAGCACCGGGCCTGGTCACGGGGATGCTGCGCGCCTGCCCCGGAGCTGAGCGAGGAACCTCGCCGCCGCAGCAGCACCAGCCAGGGCCTGTGGACACGTTGGCAGCCCGCGTGGACAGGAGCGGCTTGAGGGCTCTTACGCTGCAGACGGCTGGGGCCGGGTCCCCGAGGTGCAGCACCAGGCTGGGAAATGCCGCCTCCACCTCTCTGCTGAAAAACGACCTCCTCCCTGAAGCAGAGGAGGCCAGGGTGCCATAGAGGACGAAGGCCGAGCAGCGCAGCACCTCTTCCTCCTGCAATGAGAAAGGCTGTTGGGCAGAGGCTGCGAGCGAGGGTGCCGCGCACGAGCCGCTGGGCCCCTGTGACGGCTCCCGCCTGCTGACAGGAGAGCGAGCGACTCCACTCACCGCCCCCCAGAACGCCCGGCTGGCCCTGGTGATCTCTTCAAAGGCAGAGCCCACGGCCCTCGCCTCCAGCAGCCCCAGCACCTTCGCCAGCACCAGCAGGCTCTCGGCAGCCACCTCTGTGCTGGCCGCGTCCTCCAGGCCTCTGAGCAGCACCGACACCACGGCCGCCCCATGCCTCCGCAGCTGCAGAGCGACAGGCGCATGAACTGCTCACTGCTCCCACCTCTCACCGCTGCTCTCCGCCGCGGCGCCAAGGACGGCACTTGCCGGAGCAAGCCCGGAGCAAGCCCGGAGCAGACCCCAGCACCAGGAGCCCCAGCCGGCACCCCGTGTCCCCTTTGCCACCCTGATGATGCCAGAGCGAGGAGCGCGGCCTCAGCACGGCCCCGCGCCTGCCCCTGCTCCTCTCTCTGGGCTCCTCAAGCCCCCTGGGCAGCTCTCCACTCTGGGCTGCGCTCAGAGCCCAGGAAAGGCCGCCTCACCTTCGCGGGTGCTCCGCTGGCCGCGTTGCCCAGACCTCTCATGGCCATCTGCTGCACGGTGCTGACGGGGTCGCGTGCTCTCTCCCCCAAGGCCTCTAGGAGCGGCTTCAGCAGCTTCCTCTCCTCCACTAGCTTGTCCTTCATCAGCTGCAATCAAGCCACGTGGCTGCTAGCATCGGCCACGATTCGCACCGCGCGAGACGCAGGAACCCCTCCGAGCCCCCCCCTGCTCTGCTGCTGCCTCACCTCGGCAAAGAAAGCTGTGGCCGTGAGCCGCAGGTTGGCGGAGGGCGAATCCAGCCAGGGGAAGAGGTTCTGCAGCAGGCGCTGTGGGACGAGCTCTGCGCGGAGCAGCATGCTGCGCACAGAGCACGAGCAGGCTCGTGACACGCAGTCACGCGGGACGGCCGCAGGCCGCGACTCCCACCTTCTCCCGCTCCCACGCAGACACCGCTCTGCACCTCAGCAGAGCTCCCAAGTGCGCAGGAAGCTCCCAGCAACCCTTTCCCTGGGCGCAGCCCCCGCAACAGGGCAGGGCGCATCCCGGGCTCTCACCTCGCCAGGAGACACACGCCGGTGCTGTGAGCCTGGGGCTCTGCCAGGGACGCCCACGCTCCCTGCTCCCGGAGCAGCCGCAGCCACCGACTGTCCAGGCACCTCGCCAGCACCAGCTCCAATGCCACCACAAAAAGGCTGGTGAAAAAAACCAAAGAAAGCTCCAGGCACAGCAGTTTGGGGGAAGATTTCTCTTCAGCAGAGCCCCGCAACGGCCCCCGGCCGCAACACAGAGTCTATGGGCAGGAACGACCGTGCTGCGGCCAAATCCCCAGGCGCGCTGCCCTGCAGCGACCAGTCCCACCACCTCACGGAGGCAGCCCAGTGCCAGCGGGACAATTGGGTGCTCCTGCAAGGCCATGGACCGCACGACCAAAGACCTGGGGCACAGGCCAGCCCTGCCCCTGCCCCTACTCCTGCCACTGCCGCTCCTCACCTGCCCGGCATGTCAGCGCTCTCCAGGTCCCCAACGGACGGTGCCAGCTCTTCCCCCAGCGTCTCACTGACCTGCCTCAGAAGGCCGGGAAGCAGGGAGGGAAGCAGGCGCTGGACCAGTGTCTTCCTCTGCAGCACTGACACCACCTCGCAGAGGGCGTGGGTGATCTGCAGAGAAATCCAACCAAGAGCCACCTGGTAAAACAAGGGCTTTTCCCACCAGCCACGGCCCCTGCCAGCCAGGGAGCTTTCACTGTCTCCAATTCTCACTGCAGCGACAGCCTTGCGGCCCAGCAGCAGCAAACTGTCCCGGCTCCCCACACTGCTAACGCTGTCGCCACCCCGGCACAGCACCCCGCGAGGCTCCACGGGCACTCGCAAAGGGCACAAAACTCCCGTGTGCAGAAGCACGAGCTGGAAAGCAGATGTGGAGTGGCACTAATGCCTGGGCCGCTGACCGTACCGTGCGAGGCTCCAGGGCAGCCTGGCTGCTGCCCAGCTCCCGAGTGCAGCACTCGCTCCTGTGGCTGCTCTTTCCCGCTGCCCTTAACTTTTCAGTTAAGCACACCAGGATTTGGCACCCCAGGACGCTTCTCCCCAGGCTCCTCCACACCTCCACCGTGTCGCTGCAAGGGAACAGATGCTTGCCCGTAAGCCCGCATCCCCAGGTACCTGCGGCACCCTCACGAGAGGCCAAACGCTCCCCTCGTCTGCATCGGGGATGGCGATGCCCAGGTCCGGACAGGGAAACAAGCCCATGATCCTGCAGCGCTCGCCTTTCCCGGGGAAAAACCACCTGCTTCCGACCGGGACCCCCCACGCAGGCACACCCCATGGCTGGGTCTGGCGGCAGAGGGAAGGGCGAGTGCACAGACCTGTCTGTGGGCGGGCACGCCTGGAGGAGGCTGTCGAGCACCGGCTGTGGGTGAGAGTGGGCCAGGAGGAACACGGCCCGCAGCACAAAGCACCTGCGAGCGCTCTGCCGGGTGCTCCGCAGGCAGGTGTAAAGGAGGTGCACGAGTTTGGGCACCTGAAAGGAGGAAGGCGACAAAGAATGGCTCGGCACGTCCTTTCCCCGTCTGTCTTCGGGGCCAACAGCCAACAACAGAGAGCAGCCAAAGGCAAATGCAAAAAACGCCTCTCTCACCTCCTCCTGGAATATTTGCTCTCCGCAATCCCCCAGGAAGGTAAGCGTCCACCGCTCAGCGGCCCACGCGCACACGGGCCTGGTGCACAGCAGGCTCTCCACAATGCTACTCATGAAGCCTGAGGCCTGGCCTTGGGGGAAATATTTGCAAACGAGCTGGGGAGAAATCAGAAACACAAGCGACCACCTCACAGGCTGCTCAGATGCAAAACTCACGTCCTGACAGCAGCACCCACACACACACACACATACATATTGTGGCCCCCACTCTGCACTCCAGGGGCCAGTTACCTTCGCGATGTTGGTGGAGGTGGCCAGCAGAGACTCAGAGGTGACGGCACTGAGCCTCTCACGCAGGCGCCCGATCTCGTTGGTCCAGGGCGCCACGTCTGTGTTCTCGGCTGCAGCCAGGAGAAAGAGGAGTCATGTTTGCGGGGAACCAACCTCCGGCCACGCGGGTGGATAAGGGAGGACCCAAGGGAGGGTGGCGAAGGCCACGTCAAGCCAGGGCCCCCCAACGTAGCGCAGTGGGTTTGCCAGCCAGGCGAGGGTCCGGCCGCAGACAGGGACGGTCCCTGGCACTGGGGACACCGTCCTGCCCTCAGCAGCGGGGACAGCTCTGCCCGCTCTCCTCACCTCCTGTTCGGAGCAGGTGGCCGAGGCAGGTCACTGCCCACCAGCGGGACGCGGCCGACGTGTCGCACGTCAGAGGCCCCAGCAGTCCCGCCAGGGAGCCGAACCACTCGCAGGCACGGCCTCGCTGTGGGAGCAAGAGGCAGGCAAAAAGGTCACCGGTAGCCCCGTGGCTGCTCTCCCTCTCCTGGCCGCACTGCCCCCAAGCCGCAGCTGACCTGGGGGCAAACGAGGGGCTGCCCTGCAGCCCCAGGAGGCCCCAAACCCAGCACCCGCCCACACAGAGCTCCCTGTGCATGGGGTCCCCGCTCACCCTGTGCTCGCATCTCTCTTCATAAGAGCCCAGCACCTGCACGCACACCTGCAGGGCCCTCTCCCGCTCGCATGCGTGGGCCGAGGTGAGCCAGCGCCGCAGGACCTGGCACAGGCAGACCTGTCTCACCACGGGCATCCTTCTGCTCGACACCCCTCGCTGGCCCTCTCCCTTCCCGACCCTGCTACCTCCGCGGCCCCAGTCTCTCTGGGCGACCCGGCCCGTGGCGAGGAGCCCTTCCCCGTGGGGACCTCCCCACTCCGGGCTCCTGCCGTGGGCAGCATTGAGTTGTGCAGCACCCCTCGCTCACAGCTGCGGCTGGGGAGAAGCTCTGGCTCATCTAGGGGCTCTGCAGGACACTGCAAGCTGCCTGCAAGGAAGCTGCGGCCGATGGCAAAAGCCTGGATACAAACTTTGGGCAAGGGGGCCTGGAACTAGGACCATTCCACTCTCCGCCAATGTGGGCGTTGCACCTAGTTACAGGGAAGCTCCCCTCCTCGGACCAGCCCCACGGGCACGATCCCCACGGCTCTGCCCCGCTCCGGCAGTGGCAACACTTTCCCTGCCACGCCGAGGACACTCACCTGCACCATGTCCTCGAAGCGGATGGGGGCCAGCTCTGCCCAGAGAAGGGCTCCCATGAGCTGGCCCAGCGCTCGCAGGGACGGCGCCTGCACACCCTGACACCAGAAAGGGGGACTGAGGCCGGGCACCCTGCGGAGACGCCAGCGCAGCCAGCGGCTGCCGGAGCATGGGGTGCCCGGACCTGAGCCCCCACCGAGGGGCAGCTGAGAAGGGCCAGTGCCTACCGGTGAGCATGAAGCAGCCACCGCCGTCTGCCCTCTCCTTTCCATCTGCTCCGGGCGACGAAGGCACACGATGCCCTGGCAGCACAGAGCCAGGAGGTGGCGGTTTTCCTCCCTGCTCAGACGGGGCTTCAGCTTGCTGCCAGCAGAAAAAAGGCACAGAAGACAGAGAGGCCGCTTACTAGCACTCTCCAGGCCGAGTCAGAGGACGACTGCCTTTGGCCCCATCGACAGCCCCAAATCCAACACCCGCAGCCCCAGCCAGACCAGCCAGCTGCGCTGGGACATGCAGTGACTCCCACAGCCCCAGGGACAGACCCTACCTCAACTGCTGCATGGCCACGAGGGCCCGGGGGTGCACCGGGGACTCCTGGGGCTCTTCCTGAATCACCTCCTGCAAGTCACAGGCAGGCACACGCAAGGTGGGCAGCGGGCAGGGGTGCCGCAGAGCCTTCCCACCCACCCCGACCAGGGGCTCTGCTGCCAGACCCCGCAGGCACCGGCTCCACCACCCCCATGGCTCCCACCAAGGCCCCGCAGGATGACGTGGCAGCTCCCTGGCGCCCGGACACACCACATTCCCCTGCCACGGCCCTGAGCAGCAGCACCCGCGCGCCCCGCCGGCTGGGGATGTGGCTCAGGGCCCTCGGGAGCTCGCGCACTGCCCCAGGAGACCATCGGGCTCTGCACAAACCTGCCCCACGGCAGAGCCCAAAGCTCCCCTGCGCAACGTCCCCGGCTCTGGGCACTCACCAGCAGGGTCTGCAGCAGCTCCCGCTTGCAGCAGAGCTCAAACCTGGGGCCGGCGCCTGCAGCCTGGATGGCAAGGCTGATCTCAGTGACGCTCTGCACCAGGGAGAGCTTCAGCTGCGCATCCTGATCCCAGGGGAGAAAAACACACTTGGAGCTCTTCCAAGGCCCCAGGGCTGAAAGAGCAGCTGGGCTGGGGGGGATCCGCCTCCAAGCACAGCACAGGGACAACACTGTGCCCTCCGGGAGCCCCGCGGAACCCAGCTCAGCACCTGCGCCCCACCAAGGAAACCTCTCTCCCCTCCTGGGAAGGAGCCTCCCACGGGGAGGGGAGCAGCTGCCCAGCTGCCAGCTGGAAAGACCCCGCAGACCCTGGCCCATGGCAGCAGGGCGAGCAGCACTGGTGCTGGCTGTGACGGGAGAGGTGCGCGTGGCAAGGCCCAGGAGAGGCCGGAGCTGGTGGCACCCGGCCGGCTCTGCCCCGCGCCCCGAGCACCCACCTGGCAGCCCTCTCGGTAGAGCTGCAGGACATTCGCCACCACGTCTCTCTCGACACGGGCGAGCAGCTGCTCCCTGGGGGCGCGCAGCGCCATCCGGCCGTACATCACCAGCAGCGCAGCGCGAGTAGCGCGGGTCCTTCTTGCCTTGCTCTGCCGGGGCGTCGACGGAGAAGCACCGAGACGTCAGCCCGTGGCCCTGCTGTGCCCGGGACCCCACGCGCTCCCGAGGCGGGAGCTGCCCCGCACCCGACCGGCGGCTCAGCTCCCCACGCACCTCCCGGCAGCTCCCCGCAACAACACCCCGGGCCCTTTACCTTCTTGCGTTTCAAAGTCCCCGTGAACTCCTTCACCAAGGACAAGGCCAGCTGGAAGTGGCTCTCGGCACAGCGGGACACAACTGAAACCATGCCCTGCAGCACAGCAGAAACGGGGAGTCGCTCCAGCCCCAACGCCCAGCCCTGGCTGACTCCGCTTTCCCCAGGGAAACAGCCGCAAACAGAACAGCAGCAAGGGCTGCAGCAGGGCACGCAGAGCCCCTCTGTCCCAGGGACATGCAGGGGACACGCGGGAAAGCAGGGCGACATGAGGAAACTTCACCTGCGCCTGCCACAGCTCCAGGAAGTTGGCTGCTTTCAGGTGCTCCAAGGTCTGCTCCTGCACGTGGTGGAGACACCCACAAGCTGCCAGGGCCGTGCCGAGAGCCTTGTACAGGAACCGCTGCAAGAGAAGAGGCCGAGCCCCGCCTGTGGTGACAGCCCAGCCTGGCCAGAGAGGGCCAGGCCACACTGGCCACACTGTGCCAGGACCTGCCGAGGCGCCCGCGGCACCGGCCCCACAGCAGCCGGCGGCCAGCCTGGCCCCGCCGCCAGCTCAGCACAGAGGGGAGTGCGAGCCCCTTCGTGGGGAAAGAGAGCAGGCAGCAGGGAAACCAGCCCACGCGGCAGAGCACCACCGCCAGCCCTCGCCCCGGCCTGAGTGTCCCCGGGCTCTGCCGCCGCAGCCCTCGGGGCGCGCGAGCCACAGCCACGCCACGCAGGGAACAAACCTTCTCCCAGGACAGGCGGGGAGAGCTGCCCAGCTGCCGGCTCAGCTCCTGGCTCAGGCCCACGGTCCAGGCCTCGCTCGCAATGAGCTCCAGAGAGGTTTGCAGGAACTAGGGCAGAGCGGGAGATGAAGCAAATGCCCCCCTGCCCTTGGCCGGGGCCTTTTGCTCATCCAAGTGGCCCTGGAGACTGCCGGGCAGAGCTCCCCCTCGCGACAGCCTGTCTCCTCACCCGCCCCTCTTGCAACCTGCCTCTCGCTCTTCCCCTAATGCGCCACTCGAGGCCCCTGGGCTCGGTACACGCCAGAAGCAGGCGGTGCCACGGCATGGGGCCACGCTGGAGGCCTCTGCCCCAGCCTTCGGCTGCATTTGTGCTCAGCTGTGCCCCACGTGCCCAGAGCAGCTCCTCTGAGCGGGCAGCACCCACGGCTGGAGCAGGCGCCGGGGGCTCGGGATGTGCCCGCACCGCTCGGTGCCCAAACAGGGAGCCCCCAGGTTCCTCCCACCACTTTTCCTGCCCCCCATTTGCCCTATCCAGCAAGGGCCCCCACAGGGATGCTGTACCTTCAGCAGAAGGCTCTCCCACTCGGCCACGTCCAGGGAGCTCGCTGTTGTTCCTGCAAAGCCCGAGGAAGCAAAGCCCTCGCTGTTATCCCAGCGAGCACCACGGCAGAGCCCGGGTGTCTCCTTTGCAGTCTGATGCCCCAAAGCCTCAGGCCACCAGGCTGACAAGCGCCCGCAAACCCGGCACCGTTCCCTGCTGCCAGGCTGGGGAGCTGAGGGCATTTTGCTGCCCCCTCCACCCCCAGCCTCTCCCTCCCGCCAGCACTTTACCTGCCAGGTGCTGCAGCAGCAGGGGGATGTCTGCGGCCCACTTCGCCCCCACGGCTCCGTGGATCGTGCCGGGGAGCGCCTGCAGCAGCTGCAGGGCTGCAGCTCCACGGCCACCGCCCGCGTGTGGAGCCACTGCCGCCACCACCTAGGCCAGGGCAGGAGAGAGATGGGCTCGCTCCTGCCCCAGGAGCTGTGGCTACCCTGCAGGCAGGCAGGTTAGCACTGCCCCGGCTTGCAGCAGGCAGCCAGTGGCTTTGCCCAGGGACTGCCGTGCCACAGGAGGAGCAGGAGCCCCTGACAGGCACCCTGCGACACGCTCCTGCCTCCTCCCGGGGCACCCGGCACCGGCCTCAGCACCATCTCTCCTGCCCTCTGCCCTTGCCCCAGCCACAAAAGTTCTTTCCCCGGGGCCCCGCTACTCACCAGCAGGCGAGCCAGCAGGGCCTGGGGAGCTGGCAGAGCGGCTGTGGGCAGAAAGAAAGGCTGCGTGAGACGCCCAGCCCCACCGGGCCCTGCCCGCCCCATGTCCCAAGCCCTCACGCGGGGCTGAAGGGGACCCCGGCCGCGCCACCTCCGCACAGTCCCTGCCGGGCTCCCGCGCTGAACAGCCGCCGCTGAAGGCAGCCCCAGCACGGCAGGAACCAGCCCCTGGGCCCCGGCAAGAGCTGGGCGCAGCAGCGCCAGGTGGCTCTGCCCCTGCCCCTGCCCCTGCGCGGGGCTGGCAGGGGACGCAGGCACACGCACTGCCCTGCGCCCACCCAGCCTGGCACAGCGCTCCGCGACTTTCTGCTCCCCACCTGGCTCCTCAGACTCCAGGGCCTCAGGCGCTGCCTCCTCTTGCTCCTGCTCTGCCCTGTCCCGTCTCTCGGCCAGGCTGCGCAGGCAGCGGCAGAGCGGGACCATCATGCCCGTGTACTTGGCTGGCACCACGTACCACAGCAGCTTCGGCCACAGGAGCTGCAGGCAAGAACCAGGCCATTTGGCACACTGGCGTTTCCACCTCTCCAGTCCAGTCCCCCCGCATCTCCGGCACCGGCCCAGGCCCTCGGCCTTGCTCCTTCCCTAACTCAGCAGCTCCGGTCTCGCCCTGCCTTCCTCCTCCACCTTCTCTCCCTCTCGCCCGCCGTGCTTCGCACCCCTTTCCCCCTCCCAGCACCAGCAAGTCCGGCCCCGCAGAGCTCGCCCCGGCTCTTCTCAGCTGCGCTGGTGGCTAAGGTGGGGGGTCCCAGCGCACAGGTGGAGGACGACTCACTTTGGCCACCGCTCCAGCAGAGACATCCAGCGTGCCCAGCACGTGGGCGCACAGGCTCTGAACAGCCCTTTCTTCCCGCGCTTCCACCATGCTAAGGTTTCCCATTGCCTGCAAGACAGACGCGGGAAACACCCATCACTGCCCCATCCCAGACCTCGCGGTGCATGCGACAGGGAGGCCGCTCCCTCCGGGGCACTGTGGCCGGCGGCCCTGCTGTGCCGGGCTCCCCGCCGCCAGGGACACCCACGGCAATGCGGCACAGCCAGGGCATGGGAGGCAGCCCCGGTGCCGCACTCTGCCCTTACCAGTCTGCCCGAGGCCCGGCTGAACTCGCTGAAGAGGTGCCCCACCACGTCCCACGCCGAGCAGCCCAGGGCACTGGAGCGCAGCAGCTCCCCAATGAAATGCAGCACTGCCCTCCTCACCTGCAGTCACGGGAGGCTGCAGTCACGACCCGGCCCAAAGCCCAGCGGAGCTGCCTTCGCCGTGCTGCAGCCCTTCTGGCTGGGCCGCGCAGCAGCAGCCCTCACTCCCTGGCCGCCACCGGCCTCCAGCCCCGGGCCCTGCCTTGGCCTGTGGCTATGGCCTCACCAGGCTCTGCCTGGGAAAAGGGCTGCTCTGCCCCGGTGGCAGCACCAGCCCTGCCCAAACCAGCTCACCTGGGCCGCGGGGTCATGGCACACGGACTGCACCAGCTTCGCAAACAGGGGCAGCTTCTCCCTCGTGTCCGGGGCTGCAGGAGACAAGGAGAGGTGGGTGCTGAGGCCGAGCCCCCGTTCCTGCAGGGATTCGTCACCGCTCCCCGGCTTTCCATACACAAGCGGGGCAAAAAAGCAGGGCCAGACTGCGCGTCAGAAGAAGCAGCAGCATCCCAGGGGGACGCCATTTTTCCGGCCTGCCTTACTGACCGTCAGAGCGGACCAGAGCTTGCAGCACTGCCACGGCTGCCACGCGATCGGCCTTGCTCCCGTTCCTCAGCTTGTAGTAGAGGAACTCGATGGTCTCCTCCGGGCAAATTCGGGCTGTGGGGAAGAAATCACGCTTGGCATCAGTGAGCAGTGTCTTCCCACTCGGGCAGGTTCGCAAGAGAGCTGCTGGGACACGGCGGTGCGGCACCAGCTCGCCTCTGCTTACCCTGCAGCACCATGCAGCGGCACAGCTCTGCTCTGTGCTCTGGGCTGGGCGGCTCCATCTCATCGCAGAGCTGTGGGAACAAGGCACGTTTCAGAGAAAGCCGGATCGGCGGGGAGAGGGACAGAAAAGCAACCGCACTGTCAGCGCTCGTCTCGCGGGTGGCTCTGGGCACAGAGCCACAACCAGAGCCCCGAGCCCCAGGCACACGCAGAGCTGTGCAGCAGCCAAGGCTGCCCAGGAGCCCCAGGCCAGCGACGCGGCACCAGGCCTTACCTGCTGGTGCACAGCAGTGGCGATGGCCAGATGCCTGGCCCGGGGCACGCGGGTCTGAATGTCTGCCACAGCCCCCAGGAAATAGCCGAGACTCTGCAAGGGAGTGTGGGAGGGAGGGAGAGGGCGGCTGTCACTGCGAGCCACCCAGAAAGCGAGAAAGCAGCATCGCTGGGAGATGCCGCGGCTGGAACCCACTTGCAGGGAAACCCCAGCCCCGCACGGGGCTTCTGGCTCATCCTTCCCACAGAGCAGCACCACGAGGTCTCTCCTCCACGCAGCCCTGCCGGGATGGCCTTTCCTGGCACACTGCCCCCCCTTGCACCTCTCCCCGTCACAGGGGCTGGACGCGGCCCTGGGCGTGAGGGCAGAGCTCCTCACACACTCCCAGCCCCGGGAGGCGGCGCAGCCTCCCCTCCCAAGCCACTCGCCCCAGCCACTCACCACTCCCTCCTGGCCCTCCCGCCATGCTGGTTTCTTCCAGCATGAGCCCAGAAAGCCCCGGGCCCCCATTTCCTCGTTCCTGCTCCAAGGGACCTGGCTCCTTCCAGCACCCCACAGCTCCCCGACACCTCGCGGCACCCCCATGGCCCCTGGCCGCGCCATGTCCCGCACAATGCCTCACCACGGTCACCCCAGAGGGGTCCCAGACTTCCCGATACTGGTGCAGCAGCCAGAGGAGATGCTCCCAGGCGTGCTCACGGTGCTCCTCCACGTGCAGGAGGACACCCATCATGGCACCCATCGCCCTGAGCACAGCCTGCTTGACCTGCCGAGGGACGGTGACACGCCGTGTCAAGGGCTGAGGGTCTCTCCAGCGCTCGCCTCCCCCAGACACCAGCCTGCCCTTCCCGCACGGGGGCTTCCCCTTCCCTGTTGCCCCTGGTGAGAAGGGCTCGCTGGCCAGCACAGAGAGCATTTCCTCCCGGCACCCCCAGCCTCCCCCGTCGAAAGGCCCTGGCATTCGGCCGCTTCCCAGAAGGCAGCCCCCAGTCCCCGGACTCCCGGCTCGGGGCGCTTTCGCGACCAGCCTGCTCCCTTTGGCCCCTCGCACAGTGCCGCGGACAACCCCACCAGCCCCCGTGGACATCCCCACTGCTGCCCACGGCTGCGAGAGCAGCAACACTCGCCTCTTCCTCCTCGCAGCACCGCCGCTTTCTGCTCACGTAGCAGAAGAGCGGGTAAACGTGGGCACAGAGCTGGGCAGGCCCCAGGCGAGGGAAGGCACCTTTCTCCCCCTCGCGGAAGTACATGCTTATGCCGCTGCACCACTGCTCCAGAACTGCAGCACAAGAAGGGAAACAGGATCGCACCAAAGTCTCTGACTGGTGAAGACCTTGCACTGGCCCCCAGGCCTGCTTTAAGCCCAGGCCAGGCTCGCCAGGGCACAGGTTGCAAGGAGATCTGCCTTCAGGGACGCGTTGTGCCATGGTCTGAGACACCTGGATGGCAACGCTGCCTTGTTTCTCCCCTCTTCCGCCCCAGCACCACACCTTCTCCTCCGCACAGCCTCGCTCCCTTCCACCACTGCCCGCTGCAGCCCCGGCCTCCCCCTTCCCAAACGTCTGCCCCTCAGCACACGCTTGGAGGTTTTGGCTGTTCTTTCCCATGCTCTCCCTTCAAGCCCACCAACACAAAGCCAGGCTGCCCTCAGGGAAAGGGAGGAGAAGGGGGGGAAACAAAACTGGGCAGAGCTCCGCCAAAGGCAGCTAAAACCAGGAGGCAAGTGCGGGAGCAGAGACCAGGCAGGGACCCAAGAGCTCCTCAGGGCACCTGCACCCAGCACCATCCCGGCCAGCCCACGGACCCCACCCCCAGCGGCACCCGCTGCTCCCGCACGTTGAGGGCACTTGGCGGCTGCTGAGGCTGGAGCTCGCCGCAGGCTCAGCCCTGCCGTGCCGGCCCCGAGACCCCGGCGAGGCACCCAGGGCCACCCCGATCCCTCCCCCTCCCCCTTCCCCTTCCCCTTCTCCTTCCCCTTCCTGTGGCCCAACCATGGACCCAAAACTCACCGCCGCAGACGGCGCACAGCATCCGGCCGCTCCCCACCTCGCTCAGCACGCCGCGCAGGGCTGACAGGGTCGTTGCCGCGAAGGGCACGCACTGCAGGGCTGCAGAGAGGGCAGGGGTGGGCGACCCTGTCAGCCAGAGCCGCCTTGGCCCGCGGGCTCCATCCCCCGGCAGCGCTGCCGCGCCAGGGCCACAGCTGCGGGGCCGCGGGGCTGTGCCAGGGGCAGGGGGACGGGAGAGCTGCCGCAGCACTGGGAGAGGCCCCGGCACGAGGAGGCTGCTGCCAGGGTGCCCATGTGCCGACGGCCTTCCCCGAGGTGTGTGGGAAAGCCCTGGGCACAGCGAGGGCGATGCAGGGCAGAGCCTGGTGTGTTTGGTCTCTGGCGGGTTCCCTCCAGCCCAGCCCAGACCGTTCTGGGCAGGGGCAGGAGTCCCGTCTCCCGCCCGGCACCCGCTGCAACCCGCAGCAGCAGGCTGGGGGGCCGTACCGTAGCGTGTGGCGAGGTTGCGCAGGGTGATGAGGACAAACTCCTCCGACGTCTCCTCCAGGGCCTTCAGGTGGCCCTGCAGCGCCGACACCACGTCGCACAAGTGGGAGCGGGCCAGCGCCACCAGGACATCACTAGCCGCCGTCCTCACGGAGGCCGTCCCACCCTGGAAGACAGCAGCTCGCGTGTGGCAGGAGCACGACCGGCCGTCTCCCACGGCTCGGCCTCCAGGCAGGACACACAACCCGTAACTTGACTCCGACCGTCCCTCGCTCACAAACAGCCCCGCGGCCACCTCTCTGCACAGCCCCGGGCCACCGCCCCAACCCCCCGCCAGGACAAGTCCCAAAGGCTCTCCATAGGACGGCCAGGCCGGGCGCCGGCGTCCGGGGTCACCCTCAGAGAGAACAAGCTCACCTGGGCCGCTCGCAGGTCCTCCAACGCCACTGCTATCACTCTGTCCACCTCAGAGCTCTGCAGATGGCTCTCGTCGCCCCACAAGACGCTCTCCAGCTCGCGGTAGGTCTCCGCTCTGCTGCCCTGGGGACACACCGCACACGGCAGCGATGGGACATGCCGCCCCGCAGCAGCTCCGCCACGCTGACGCCGCGGACGAGCTGCCGGTGCCGCTCAGCACAGCCGTCGGGAGCAGGCGAGAAACCCAGCACTGGGATTTCCTGACCCCGCCCCCAACCCCGGGGACACCGCCACCTCCTGTGGGAAAGGAGGGCACGCGGGAGCCTCCGCCCAGCACCACCGGCAGGATCAGCGTTTTGGGATGAGGCGCAGCAGGAGGGCAGAGGTGCCGCTGGGCGAGATCAGCCTGCGGCACTCGGGGAAGCCAGGGTGCTGCGGGGAGCCCTCAAACCCCACGCAGCCCCGCAGGACGCCCCCGCCTCACCTCGGCGTCTTGCAGCCGGTTCAACAGAGAAGTCACCACGGTGGCAAAGGTAGCGATGGCCACAGGGACAGACCCGGCCGCCTTGCCACCGTCCTCGCCACGCGCAGGTCCCGACTGGGCACCTACCCAAGTGAAGAAACCTGGAAGGAAAGCAACCGAGGGTTTGCATCGCTCCAGCAGCCGCAGGGACGGGCCCCGAGTCGGGCAAACGTCTCCCCAGCCGGAGCATGGGCCCGCAGGAGAGGCCGGTGGAGCCGGCTCTGTGCAGCCTGGGGAAGAGCAGCCCGGGGCAGCTTGGGGCTGGCCCCAAGCGCGTGACCCTGGCTCTCCCTGTGCCAAGAACATGGGCACCAGCAGGTCCCTGTCCCCCCCACCAGCGTGCTGGCAGGCGTGGTGCTGAGCGCGGTGCCGGTCCCCACCTCGGAGCGCTCGCAGCACCCCCATCGCGGCAGGACTCCCTATACAGATGTGCTGCTCCACCAGCACCTCCTCCCACGGGAGCCGCGAGCCACTGGGCCAGCGCCGGCCTCGGGGAGGGGGGGGACCCACAAGGGCCACTGTGACACGCGGGGGCCCCAACGCCTCACAGAGGGCTGCTGGCAACGTGAGGCTGGGGGGGGGCAGGCACCGGGGACACACCCCCACACACACACCCCAAACGTGGCACTGTCCCAGGCTCCAGCGCTCGCTCCTCGGCCCCCAGCCCTTTCCAGCGGCGACTGTCTCCTGCCGTCACACAGGGGCAAGTGCTCCGGCAGAGAGGCCCTGGGAGCCAGTTCGCGCCATTGCTCACACAAGCACCTGGTCATTCGGTCGCCTAGAAAGCCTCGCTGGCACCCGGGGCCTGACGGCATCAGGCCACAAGCTGCCAGGTCACGCAGGCTGCAAAGCTGCTCTCCAGTCCCCCGGCCAGCCCACAACACAAGCGTTTTGTTTAGATGTAGCAGCACTAATTCATTACAAGGTCGTGGAATAAAAGCTGGTGCCAGGTGGAAGGCAACGTTATCGCCCTTCCCTCCGGATTTAGGAGCTGCGTCCCTGCAGCCTCGACGAGCCTTCTGATAGACCTGGGCTCCCTGGGCTCAGCGCTGCACAAAGGCAAAGCAAAGCTGGTCTTTGCCCCACAGTTCTTGCAAGAGTCCATACTTTAAGAAATTCTTAATTACACAATCTAAATTTAGAACTGATTCACTTCTAATACAACTCAGATATCTTTATATATTTTTAACTTTAAAGGTTGAACTTGTTCAGCTTTCCACGTCTCTCGAGGTACTGCTTTCACTTAGGTGTAGTGGGTCCAGGAATCAATTCCCTGCAGCTTCACAGCAGCATTTGTTGTTAGCAGTACAAGATACGGTCCTCTCCATTTTTCTCTCAACGGCTCATCCTTCCAGGTTCGAAGACACACTCGATCTCCCGGCTGCAATGAATGTACAGGTGAATCTAAAAGCACGGGAGATCTTAACTGGATGTACCTGCGGAGAGAAGGAAGAACCTTTGCCAGAGACAAGAGAGAATCCCTTAAAATTTGATCCCCCTTAATGTGCATTGGAATTGCATTTCCAGTTAAATTTACAGGCTAAGGTTCAGCATACAGAATCTCAAAGGGACTAACTTTCTCCCTACCCCTTGGGGTTATTCTGAGTCTTAATAATGCCCGAGGGAAGACATCAGTCCATTTCATCTGAGTCTCCTGACACAGTTTCCCTATCTGTCTCTTCATTGTTTGATTCGTTCTTTCCACTTTTCCCCTGGATTGTGGCCTCCAGGGGGGATGTAAATCCCATTTAATTTGCAGTATTTTTGAGATTTCCTGTGCTATTTCTGCTATAAAATGAGGTCCCCTATCCAAAGAAAAAAGGTCTCAGCAATTACCAACAAATATTTATATCCACTACAGCTTGGTAATTCAGAAAAATCAATTTGCCAGTAATCCCCGGGCGTGAAGGCCCTTTTTACTTCCCCTGGCAGGGAGGGGCTTCTTCTGACTCTCGGGATTATTTCTAAGACAGAGTTCACGTTTTTGTGTAATACCCTTTGCAATTAGGAACATACTAATTCCCACAGCAAACCTTGTAGCTGTTTCAGCCAACGCCTCGGCTCCCATGCGGCTACTAGCATATATTTGCTTCATCAGCTTCTTCATTACCGGCAAAGTTCCCACACATTGTCCAGTAGATGTTACCCACCATCCTTCGGAAGTCTTTCTGCACTTCAGGATTTCTGCTAATTTATTTTCTTTTTCAGTGTATACGGGAATTTCCATTTTTAATGTTCTCTCTGGAACTGATGCTGCTACCGACACGGACAATGCTACCCTTTTTGCAGCCTCATCGGCCCTTTTGTTCCCTTGAACTATGTCAGTCTGTCCGGATTGGTGCACTTTGCAATGCACTACTGCTGTTTCTTTGGGTTTATTAACTGCTTCGAGTGGTTCCATAGCCTGGTGCCCTCTCTCAGGTACCTAAAGCTCAAATGGCTTTGTTAGGTTTGGAAGTCCTAATGCGGGAGCACTCAGGAGAGCAATCTTGAGTTCCTCAAATCCTTTTTGGCGCTCGGGAGTCCACTCCAGCAAGTCTCCTGGCCCCTTAACAGCTTCACAGAAAGGCTTTGCCGTTAATCCAAAACGAGGTATGCAGAGGCAACACCACCCGGCCATTCCTAAAAAATCCCGAGTGCTCTTTTTGCTTTTGGGGGGGCCATTGGACAAACCACTTCTTCCCTTTCAATTCCTAATTTTCTTTCCCCCGAGACATTTCAGATCCTAGAGAGACTACACTTTCCTTCATGAGCTGTACTTTTTTCTGAGACACCCCACTTTTTCTGACACATCCCCCAGTCAAAACACTCCTGGGCTGTGTCCAGTCCCACTCCCCCGTGCCACCTCCATCCCTATCCCACCCGCGTCCATGCTGGGAGCAACCAGAAGATCCTCCCTGCTCGCCCCAAGGCACCCCTGGGCTGCAGGGGGTCATCTGGCAACAGCAGAGCAACAGCCCCATTGCTCAAAGTGGCCTTTCTGGGGGACATGCTGGGCACGGAGGGGACTGGCTGCCCCAGCTGCCCTTTTGCAAAGCTCTCTGCCCTGAGGGCATTGAGCCCAGGCAGATGGAGCAGGCGTTTATGAGAGACTCATCTTCCCTTAAAGAAAAACACAAAAAAGAACAACAAAACTAACTGCTTGCTGGCTCACACAAGCTGAGTCCAGGAGGCCTGACACAAATGGGAGAAGGCAGCAAGCCTGAGCTCTTCCCAAGCTTGTTCAGGAGCAGAAAGGGAAGATGGTCCTTTAGGAAACCCCTTTCCTTTCATAGGCGCTTTGCAAACCCTCATTCATAAGGCTGTCTGGTGAGGGGAATTGCCTGCAAAGCCTGGGAAGCAGAAGGAAAAGCAATGCTGCATGACAGGCACTGTCTGACCATGGGGACTCAGGGGGACAAAGCCTTTGTGTGGGACCTTTCACAGTAGGAAAGACAGGGGACAGTTTTGCACCGAAGGTTGAGGTGCAGCTGCATAGTGGCCCTTGAAGCTACCATCTCTTATCTTTCCAAAAGAAGGATGGTTGGGGGGCGGGAGGGGGAGAAGAAGAAGTGGTATTTGATGAAATACAATGGAGTAACTTGAAATAAGAAAGCTGCACAGCAAATTATCTTCCTTACTCTGGACACCACTTACCAAGAAAGCTAAGCAAGCAAATGAAGAGGGAATCGCTCAGAGTCTGACTCTCAATTGCCTTCAGCTCCCTTTGCACCACTGTGGAGACGTGAGGCTCCCTCCCCAAGCATAAAGGGGTTCAGACTCATCGGGGGGTGCTATGAACAGGGGCCATGTCAAAGTGAGAATAAACCCTTGTGCTCAGTCTGGGCAGCTGATGGCTAGGGCTTGACTAGTTTCCTACCAATGGGAGTGGAAAGATACCTGCTGAGTTTGAAGGAAACCCAACTTGGCTTTTGTGGCTCATCTTCTCAGAGAAGGAAAATAATTCCTGATGGTGTTTCTGCAGTCTCTTGTAGCTGAACTGAAGAGCAGCTCGAAGGAGAAGCTCTTGATTCAGAGCCCAACCTTCTTTGTACCATCTTGTCTAATCTGCTTTACATGGGAGAAGCTACTTTGTGACGTAGCAATACTCCGAGTTCATCAGGTTATACCTCGAGACAGTTTCTCTTGTGTTCTCTTTTCTGTTCATCTTTCCCTTTCTTGAGCTGCTTTCTTTTCATGTTCTTATCAAATTTTTAGCAGACAGATGTGCACAGCAGTATGAAGAGGGCTGCCTCGCAGAAAATGAGTTCCGGAACTGCCGTTCATCTTAGTCACTATTTATTTTATTTTTATACCCTCTTATTTGATTTATGGAAGGAGAATATATAAAGCATGTTTGAACATCTTACACTTGCTTGGAGAACCCTTCCCTCAGCCAACAATGTCAATGGTGAGGACCAGGACTAGGATGTCGGAGGTGAGCCACTCAGTGGGCGAAACACGACCCGTTGCCCATGCAGTGAATTAGGAGCGGGAAGTCATGCCAGCTCTTCTCGCAGTGACTGTTGCATTTTTAAGTGCTTATTGATGTTTCTCCTGTTAATGGCAGCAGGATTTTCAGGAGCACAAAGAAGAGCCTGCTCTCCAGCAGGCCACTGGAGTGCTCTGTGACCTTGCCTTCTTAAGGGTCCTATTTTGCCCGCGAGCAGCTGAGGTTGCTGTTTCCTTCAGAGGGAGCTCAGCCCGGGAGTCAAGGTGCAATTCAGTTGTGAGCTGCCTCATGAACGTGTCTGGGGAGAACTCCCATCCTGTCCCAGGCAGCCTTTGTGGCAGTGGAGGGGGAGGATACATTCCCTTTGCACAAGTGCCACGAAATGTCCCAATTCTTCACCCACCTGCGAGGCAGCTTAAAGAGGGTGCGAGGTGATGGTGGGTTATGGTATTTGGCCTGTTCAGAAGGTGTGCGAGTACTGGCGGCGGCGGCGGTGGTGCAGTCTGGCTGGTCCTTGTGGGCTTAGTGTCTGCCCTTGATCTACTGCCTTGTCTTCTGCTGCTTTTCCTGATTGCTGCCTGGGTCCTTGAGCTCTGTGCAAGAGAGAAATGGGGCAGCTTCTTGCAGTGTGTGCTGGGACACCCCAGTGCACACAGCCCATGAGTAATTTTCTTGGAATTGCAGACAACCACTGCTTCTCACTGGCTAGGTGATGCCCATGCAAGCTGTATTTTGCTCTGTAACACTCCTTGGCCTTGTGAGGGACTCTGGGGGGCAAAAGGAAATGGCTGAGCAATTAGCTTTCTGGCAGCGCTTTTGTTGCTGCCTCCTGTCCCCCAGCAGGTTCTCTCAGGGATTTGTTGCCACAGGTGGGAAAGCAGCCTGCAGTGCCTGCTGGGGACCTGGGCCTGGGGGCTTTATTTCCCTTGGTGCTCTGGAGTGACGTGCCCAGCCATGGATGGGACATATGTGACTGCTGTGTGACGGATTGTGAGTGACGGCAGCTCATTGCTGGGCCTTCCAGCCCCACTGCGGGTCGTGGGAGCTTTTCTGTGCCGAGAGGGAACCGGGGAATTGCTGGAGGTGAGCGTCCTTGGTGGGTGGTTTGGGGGGAGCTGGGGCAGGCTGAGTGTGTCTGTTTCCATTCCTGGTGGCGATGAAGCCTCCCGGTGCTGCAGAGGGGCTGGGAAAGTCTGCCTGTGTGCTGCTGGCACCAATAAAGTGTGCAGCAGGTCGTTCTCCCTTGCGCATCGCAGCCCTGCCAAGGCAGGAACGTAACAGCACGGGTGTGGGGTGGGAGAGCTGTTCATCTGTTGCCATGTGCTGCTGACGTGGGGCGTAGCTGGGTTTGGTCTGGGATCCTTCACTCGTGGTACTGGTACGTGCCCGGAGGAGGGCGTGGATGCAGATGGTGGGGATAATTTTGCAGAGTTAGCATTTGGGTTTGATGTTTTGCAGTTGCACGTAAAGGATCATATTCAGTGAAGAAGTGCCATCGGGCCTCGCCTGGCAGCTCATGCCTGGAGTGGCAGCAGTACAGTGCATCTGCATCACTACGAGTGCTGCTTACATCCCCCCCAGGACACTCGGAGAAACTTCCTGCTGTCCAAAATCACTGTTTGGAGGACCTTGTTTGCCTTGGTGTCGTGTACTGTTCAGGGTGCTTCCCAGTTGTGGGGGTGCCGTCCCGACCCCAGGCAGGGACAGATGCACAAATACAAGGCACACAAGGATCATTAGACGATCAAACAGCAGCTGTTGGAGAAATGGCTGCTCCAGCCAGTCTGTGTCCCTGCAGGGGTTCCCCAGTGTTATCCTCATCAAGGCAATAAGAAGACGGGAGAGTCTCTGGCACCGCTGAGCGTCAGTCCATGGTGAGGAACCCGGGGAGGGGCAACTAATAAGTTTTTATGCAACAGGTGCATGCACAATAAGCAGAATTACGTTATGCTCGTGAAACAGTTGTGTGACATTATAGCCACTAAAGCATGCCAAGCTAGGGGTTGTAACAGATAAGATGTGCAGGACAGTTTATACTGTTTCTCTTTCCTCCTGGGACAGTCTGGCTAGTTCCCATCGCCTAGCTCCTCAACGCTCTTCCGCATTACTCCATACACCGGTGTTTGCGTGCGTGGAGTTGTAGGGGAAGTTTTCCTGGGGTAGAACCGGCTGGTGAGGTGAGGCGGGGAGCTGGCTTACATGGAAGGGGCGGTTTGAAAGATGATGCTTCTTGGCTGACAGACCTTCCAGTAAGGAAGGCCAAGTCCAGCCGAGCAATCTCCAGGCAGCTCTGCTCTTTGGGCTCTGCCATAAAACCCTGGTCTAGTCTGCTGGAACAGCTTCTGATAACGCACGTAAGGATGAATTTCTGCACTGACAGACTCCTCAGGAAACTTCACAAGACAAATATGGGACTTCTGTAACAAAAGAAAAAAACCAACAACTCTAAACAAACCTAGCATCTTCTCTGGAAAGGAAATCATTTTTATAGTTGTGAAGTTTGAATGAAAATAACAACTGAAAACAGAGGCCCAATCCAAGCTGTATTCAGAGGTGTGATACTTATCCCCTTTTATTAACGATTCCTATTCCTTGTTCCCCTTGGAACTTCACCCAGAATGATTTAAAATAATGGAAGGGTTTAATGGCCCAGAACATTTTAAAAGCAGAGGCGAAGATTTAGGAATTGGTTACAGAAGCAACAGGTCTCTTTCAGACAAGCAGCGAGAAATTGTCAGCATTGTAGCTCTTGAGACAATTCTGTTTTTCCTCTTTCTAATTCTGCGCTGCAGTTAGACGTGTTAGCAATCACCAAAACAAGACACCACTCAGAGAGGGACAGACAGATAGGACCTGCTGTCTGAACATGACTTCCACCTGCTGTACTTAAATGAGACTCTCAGTTTAACGCGTGCATCAAGCGTGCAATGCGATTAGCTTCCTGTAGACTCCTTTCTCAAGGAGTTGGGCTTGTAGCAGAGGGAGGATGCCAGCAAAAGAGGAGGACCCAAACCTGTGGAAGCAAGGATGCCTGTTGTGCCAGAAGCGGCCTCTTGCTCAGCTCCAGAGGCTCTCGCTCACCACTTGAAACGTGGCCGCGGGACCTTGTTCGACAGCGATGGGAGGCTGATGCTGGATGACTCCTTGGTCTGTGAGCGATGAACAGCAGTGCACGATTGCAAACCTCTGCTCATGACTGAGCTCCCTCATTGCCCACAGCTGTTGGAGCCAGGCAGGGCAGACGATGCTGAATTCTCCGTATGCATCTCTACCACGCTCCTCTACTTCATGCTTTGCCACTTCCCTAGCTATGTCCCTGGGAGCCAAACCCCTCCCTCAGGAGCAGGGCAGCTCAGGCAGAGTGGCTTTGTGCCACTCACTGCATTTGCACCAAGGAAATGATGCTGCAGCCTTGGGTCAGGCTCGGTGCTGTTGCTCGGGGCTCAGTGCAGGAGCTCGACCTGCTGGTTCCCAGGCTGGGCCTTTTCCCTGGTTTTGCTGCTCCCCTCCCTGCCTTGGGAGAGACTTTGTGCGGGGCCAGTCTGGGCATTAGTGCTGGTGTCTGAGCAGGGCAAAACGCTGCAGGGAAAGAAATCCCCTCTGCAAGGGAGGACGAGGGCGCCTGTGTGGCGTCGTTCAGCCCTGCTGGGAGGAGACTTGGGGTGCTTTCTGCAGCAGCTGAGCACTGCTCCCACTGGACTCAGCCTCAGGGCCCCAGAAGAACGGCCTGCCTTGGCGATGGATGCAAAACTCGTCACAGCCCTGCGGAGGGCTGCGATGTCTCCCTGGCTCCCTGTCCCCCACTGCAGAGCTTTGCCTGCTCCCAGGGGGAAGAAGGAGCCAAAATCCTCTGCTGGCTCACAGGTCTCTGGGCACCGGCAGCTGCACCCTCTGCCTGGGGCTGCTGCACTGCAGTGGGGAGTTGGGGGACCTTCCTGCCCCATGGGAAGGGACTCAGCACAGAGCCTGCTGAGAGCCGCTCTCCAGGCAGGCAGCTCCCAAAGCGTTTCAGTGGGGGACATGGTCACGGCTCAACAGGGGCTGCGTGCTAGTGATTAAACCGAGGTGCCGGCCCTTTTCTCCCCTTGCGCTGCACCGCAGCCAGGAGAGAGGGGAGCCGCTGCTCTGCTGAAGGAGGCCCTGAAAGAGCCCAGGTCTGCCCTGTCTGCTGTCACGCAGCCGGGGTGCTGCAGCTCCCCGAGCTCTGAGCGCAGCAGTGTCCCGGGCTCCCGCACGTGTCTGGTGGCTGGACCGTGCTGGTCTGCGCCATCTCCCTGGTGTGGAAGGGTGGCTCTGTGTCAGCCAGGGAGAGCAGCTGGGACTTGCTGCCCCCGCACACAGTTTTGGGGCTTCAGTATCCCATCTGACTCATAAATAAAAAAGGAAGAACAATGTGTGGTTGCTTAATATTCCAGGCGAGTTTGCTTGCTTTGCTGTCTGAAGAAGAGGGCAAACCATACACTCTGGCAGCTGCACACCTGGTGCTCAGTAATTTGGGTTGTGCCCTATTAAGGCTGCCCCCAGAGATGGTCGGGACGTTCGTCCTGCCTCAACTTCCGTGCCCAGGGTGCCAGGGCTGGCAGATGGGCCAGGAGACCTGTAGAAGAAAAATGCCTTTCTGCTGCTGGGAGAGACAGAAACAGATGATACACCTTTCTGCTTTGTGGCTGCAAGACTTGTCTTGTGCAACATGAATTATCACATCTGCCCACGTCACAGACTGTAAAGGGACCATTCATATCAAGTGTGCCCAAGGCATCCTTTCTCCTTTTTCCACCGACTCACTGGGAACTGGCTGCGACAGGTATCTGGCTGCTGTATCTAGTATATAGCAGGCAGTTCCTGGTGGAGAGCTGATGGGATTATTCAGCTGACATCTTCAGCGGGGCGGGGGGGTGCGTTTCCCTGCGTTCCAGGCAGGCTGCTCTCATCACTGAGCCTTTGGGGCCGTTGGCTCTGCCAGGCAGGGAAGAGCCGAAGGCTGTGCGCTGCCAGCCCTGAGTGTGTTGGTGTCTGACAATAATCAGGGTGTAGGGGAGAATTACATGGGAGTTAGGCGCGTCTGTGTTGCCCCCAGGCAGTGGGGGACAGACCTGCATTCGCCGTGTTGCCAAAGCCCTAAGTGTGGAGAGCCTGAGACCCCTGAAATGTGGTGCCCGCAGGATAAGTGCAGGAGCCGCTCGCTCCACGTTGGTTATGGTGATTTCAGAGCTGGGACTTGCTGCAGAGCTTGCGGTGCTCCTTCACTGCCCTCTGTCAGGGTTTGGTTTTAGTGATGCCCATTTCTGCTGAGTGTGAAAGGGTTGTTATGGCTTATGCTGATTAAAACCCCCAGTGCTCTTTCCTTTCAGACAAATGCACAGCATTTCTTGTGATTTGCTTGTTCCTGGTGCATCCTTTCATGTATTTAATAATGTTAAATGTAGTACAGATTAAAGCCTGGCAGTAGGCTTCCTGTTGGGCCCGCTGATGCTCTGTGAGTCAAAGGAGCAGGACTGCAGCTCGCTGCACTTTTCCAGGTGCTTTAACAAAATGGTGCTGGGGAGTGACATTTGTGCTGTAGCCTTGGCACCGGTGATGCATGAATCCAACTGTGTGTGCGCGTGTGTTGTGATGGGCTTTGCTTAATTCACTTTGCATTTCACCCCCCGTGAGGGCTTTCTGGTTTGATCTGAGCTGCCCGCTCCTGGTGCTGTCCGGCTGCTACCTGGAGCCTTTTCTGATCCTCGTAGGTTGAATCTGGGGTTACTGTTACACAGGCAGCGATCTGCTTCCATTCAATACAACGGGCAATTCCATATGTGCTTACTGATCAAAAGACACTGGATGCATGCTTATGCAGTTTTCATTTAGCTTTAGTTTCTCACAAAACACTCTGTATACACAGGCTTGTTTGAAGCATGACTTCTGAGCACTCTTGCCTGTGTGCCTAACGCTGCAGGTAATTAAGAGCAGTCCTACTAACTTGTTATGTTGTCAGCAATCACATGCCAGACGGTTTTCCCTTTCCACCACAGCAACAGTTGGAGTTTCTGTGGGGTGGAGTTGGCAGCACTTTCCTCCTCTCCTGGTTGCAAGACTGTCGGACACAGGGTGTGCAGGCAAGGACAGGAGGCTGTGCCAAGGGATGGGAAGATCCTTTGGGAGCCGTTCTCAGTGGTCCCAGGGGCTGCTCCTATCCTTCCCTGCCATCACCCCATGGTTCTCCTTGCTTCCTCTTTCATCAGCTTTGCAGCAGAGCCTCTGCAGGGTGACCTGAAGCCCTGGGAGGGTTTTTGAAGGGCCACTTGGGTTTAAACCGCTCTGCCTCCTGTTCATTTGCAGCCGTGGATTAAGTGGGGCAGCAGTGCTTCCTGAAGGCTCTGTGGTCTCCACCTCCTCAGAGGTGGTCAGAAATCAGCAGTGACCAACTGCGGCCTGCACGGATCAATCTGTTCTGCTCCATGCAGCGCCGGAGAGACACAGTGTGTCGCCTCGGGGCAGCCGGCGTGGGAGCAGTCCCTGATCCCCCGCAGAGCTGGCACCTGGGTTTTTACCCACAGCTTAGGAAAGTGATGTGCTGCGACAGGAGTGCTGCTGCTTCTCTTGCGCTCGTGAGCTGTACGTCGCCACCTTTGCTGTGAACGAGAAGCTGTCAGTGCCGTCTGAGCTGCCGCTTGCATCCCTGTCACGGTGGTCGGGAGGATGGAGGGGGCAGAGAGCTGCCCAGCTCTTATCTTGGGGTTCGGAAATGGTGAGATGGGGCCGTGATTTCTGTTTTACAGAGGCAGTGTTGCCCTCACCGCCCAGCATCTCTCTAGGATCCCTGGACGGACGGTCACCTCTGGAGGGATGTGTTACAGATAACTGCGTGGGAAGCCCTGGCTACGGTAAGGCTGAGTGCAGGTGTGCAGAGCAGTACTGACCCGAAGGGACCTGAAGGTCGGCTCATCCGCTCCAGGTTTGGGATCGTCGGTGTTTGGGGCTCAGTGGCCTTAGTGGAAACTGTTGATCGCTGCCTGCTGTTGTGTGATTCCACGCTGCGTATTTACCTCGGGGAGTTCAGTAGCCACGTGAGGTGTGCGCCAAGCCGAACTCTGCTGGGAGCCAGGGAGATGCTCCGTCCCTCCTCTCGTTGTGTGCGGGGTAACTTTTTCATTTCTTTGGCTGGCTGATGTTTTGTGTGATTGTGTTTTCATTGCAGCAGTCGCGTCAGGATATACAAGCTTTTCAACCTGGGAAGATTTCCCAAAGAGGATTATTGCAGCCTTTGGGATTCAGGCTGCCTCCTCACATGCCCTTTGTGCCCCGTCTTTGTGTGCTCAAGGGAGGTCTTTTACTCTAGAATTTATGAGTGAAGGCTTGTGGCTGACAGTATTTGCTGTCTTTGCAAGTAGCATTGCAATTGCAGAAAGGTCCCTTTTCTCCTCCCTGAGAGCTTTTGAAGAGCAAGGAGCCAGCATTGCTCTTCCTCACCTGTTCCCAAAGCTCCAGGCTGAGGGGTGCGGCTTCGTTGCTCCTG
Organism: Dromaius novaehollandiae; assembly: GCF_036370855.1. Classification (NCBI taxonomy): domain Eukaryota; kingdom Metazoa; phylum Chordata; class Aves; order Casuariiformes; family Dromaiidae; genus Dromaius; species Dromaius novaehollandiae. The sequence goes on from NC_088101.1 coordinate 5,714,523, forward strand.
GGTATGTTAGCCTTTGCTGGCTGTTCAAATCCTTGTTCTGGGGCTGCCAGTGCGCTCTGGGTGCTTTCTGAAAAACACAAGCTGTGGTTGGCTGTGTGTTGGCTGCGTCTGGCAGCCTTAACAGGCATCTTGGCTCCCGGTCCTTATTACTGGACCTTGATGGAGCCCCGGCTTGCAGAGGGATTTACCTCCTCCAGCAGCAGCAGCAGCAGAGAGCACCAAGGCACTGGTGAAAAGGGAGGTGCTGATCATGCGCCAGCTCGCGAGGATCACTGCCGTTGCCTGGGTAGGGCAAAACTGCCTGTGGGGTAGCTCAGCAGTTCAGTTGATCACCAGGCAAATGAGCCCAAATTTGCCATTTTTCTAGATTCGGAAGAATGCCCTAAGTGGCTTCGCAAATCCATGCTACAGCAGGGTAGCTCCCAGTGTACTTGGGATGGGGAGGAAATCAAAGCCTGTCAGCAGTAAGTGTAGAGGAAGTGGGGCTCTGAATGTGCCCTGGCCTTTCTCTTTTGGATGTTAACTCCAACTATTGGAGCTGAGACACTGACCTAGAAGCATTTGAAAGACACGGCAGTGCCTGGCTGGGTTGAGCTGGAGCGACAGGAGAGCGGCAAAGCCTAGTGGGGCATTGCACCTAACCTGGGCTCCTTTTCCCTGCTGCAGAGGTCCCCGAGCAGAGGTGCCGCTCATCTGGAGTCCACCCAGGAAAATGCAGGCGATGCTCCCCAGGAGCTGGGTGGCCGCTGCAGCCTGCCAGACAGTGCTGTGGCCACGGCCTCATCTGCTGCCCCTTCCTGGGAAGCTGCCACTCACCTGTGAGCTCCTGCAGCTGCTCTTGTGTCTCCAAGGTCAGACTCGGGGAGCTGCTTCGCACCGCAGGAATTGCTCAAGGTTGGCAATGGCTGCAGTAAGCAACAGGCTGCTGCGAAATCCTCTCTGTGGTTCCTCTCCGTCCCTTGTTCTCTTCTTGCTCTCTCTCTCTCTTGCCTTGTTTCCCCTCTCTTTCCCTCTCCTTGCCTCTTTCCCTCTTTTTCCTTCTTTCTCTTTCACTTTCTCTCCCTCACTCACTTTCTCCCTTCTTCTCTCTCTCTCTTCTCTCTCTCCTCTGTTCTCTCCCTCTCCCTCTCTGTCTCCTTCTGTCTTCTCTTTGTTTCTCTTACTTTCTCTGTCTCCTGCATTTGTCTTCTTGTCTCACTCTTTCTCTCTTCTCATTGTCTTTTTTTTTCTTACTTTTTTCTCTCACTTTCTCTCTCCCTCTCTTTCTCTACCTCACTTTCTCTTTTTTGCTTTTCTCTCATACCTGCCCATCCTTCTCTCTTTCTGTCTCTCCGTTTGCCTCTCTTCTTTGTTTCTTCTTTTCTCTCTTCTTCCCCCCTTTGTCTTTCTCTTGTTCTTCTTTTTCTCTCCTTTCCCTCCTCTCTCCTTCCTTCTTTTTCTTCACCCTTTCTCCCTTTTCTCCATCTTTCTCTCTTTTCTTCTCTCCCTTTCTTCCTCCCTCTTCTCTCTCCCCCTCTAGTCTCTTCTTTCTCTTTTCCTTTCTCCCCTTTTCTTTTTCCCTTTCTCTCTTTTCCCTTTTTCTCTTTGTTCCTCTCTCCATCTTTCTCTCTCCATCTTTCTCTTTCCCTCTTCCTTTCTCTCTTCCTTTCTCTTCCTCTTTCTCTCTCACTCCCTCTCTCTTGCTTTCATTTATCTCATTCTGTTCTCTCCGTCTCTCTACTTGTCTCCTCTCTCCCACTTTCTCTCCCTTTCCTTCTCTGTCATCTTCTCTCTCTCTCTTCCTCTGTCTTCTGTATTTCTCTTCCTCTCTCACTCTTTCACTCTTCTCACTCTGGTTCTCACTCACTCCTTCCCTCCTTCTTTCTCTTTTGCTTTACCTCACTTTCTCTCTTCCTTTCTTCTTTCTTTCTCCCTCCCTTTCCCTCTCTCTCTCCTTCTCTCCCAGTCTCCTCCTTTCTTTCTCCTTCTTTCTCTCTCTCTCCCTCTCTTTCTTCCTCTTTGTTCCTCTCCCTCTTTTTCATTCTCCCTCTCCCTCCCTTTCTTCTTTTTCTTTCCCACTTTTTTCTCTCCCTATCACACTTCCCCTCTATCTTTTCTTTCTCTCCCTCTTTGTCTTTTGCTTTCCTCCCTTCTCTCCTACCACTCTCTTCTTTCCCCATCACCATCTCTCCCTCTTTGCCTTTCTCCTTCTTTGCCCGGCCCCAGTGCTGCGCCCCCCCCGCACCCGCGGTCCTGCCATGCCCCTTGGGGAGCAGCTCTGCCCGCTGCCCCCTCGGGGCCCCTCTCAGTGCCTTCCAGTGTCCCCAGAGTCCCCAGGCACCTCCCAGTGCCCCCCAGTAGCCCCAGTGCTCCCCACGCCCCCACTTGCCCCTCGGTCCCTCTGCTCCCCCTGGGGGCCCTCCCAGCCCTAGTCCTAGTCCCACCCCATCAGCCCTCTCACTCCAGTTCACCCTGGTCTCCCTGGGCAACTCTGGGTGCCCCCTCATTTCCCCAGGCACCTCCTGGTATCCCCCAGTGTCCGCAGTATCCTCAAGCACCTCCCAGTGCCCCCAGTGCCCCCAAGCACCTCCCAGTATCCCCAGCCCCCCCAGTGTCCCATATGCCCCCAGGCACCTCCCAGTGCCCCTCAGTGTCCCGAGTGGCCCCACTGTTCCCACTTGCCCCTCGGTCCCTCTACTCCCCCTGGGGCCTCTCTCATCCCCAGTCCCACCCCATAGGCCCTACTCACCCCAGTGCCCCAGGCCGCTCCTGCTGCCCCCGTCACCCCCAGGCCCCCCTCACCCCGCTCTCTCCACTCCCCTGTGTCCCCAGGCAGCGCCACACTGCACCAAGGCCACATCTGGGGGGTGGCAGGGCCGGGGCCAGCGAAAGACCCCCCACAGAGCCCCACACGGCTGGCACTTTCCCTGCGAGGACGCAGCTTTATTGATCTCCTGCCCCGAGCAGCTGGGGGCCCCCGGCGTGGGGCACTGCGGCTGCTGCCCGCCACGTGCGGGGGGCCTCGATGGACCGCCGCCTCCACCAAGCTGCAACGACACCAATGCCGCGGGGAGGCACTGTGGGCGCCTGGCTGCGATGCCACCGGCACCCCGTGGCTCCTGGCCAGGGCGGCTTCCCCGGCAGCACCCCGGGGCCATGCGAGCCCCACGCACCCCCCAGCTGTTGGCATCCACAGGGCCTCCGGACGCCTCCTTGGCCCGCGGGGCAGCAGTGCAGCCACCAGCACCTACCTCCCGACAGGAACGCCAGGTCCTGCTGCTGCAGCCACGCGGTCGGCACTGTGTCCAGGAGGAGGCCTGGCATGAGGATGCCACCGTCAGGGCATGGCCACGGCCACGGCCATCGCCATGGCCCCGACCCCACCTTGACCCCGACCCCGGGACGCGGCTGCGAGCAGTGCCAGAACCCAGCGCTGCCTCTCACCCAGGACGTGGACGGCTGCCGCCTGCGGCGCCACGCAGCTCCCCATGCAGCAGCTGCGGGCTGTGCTCCAGAGCCTCTCCAGCAGCGCGGGGCAGTCTTGGGCCTGGGGCAACGCAGGGGCGCAGGAGCTCGTCGCTGGCTCCAAGCACCCCTCCGTCCCCCCTCCATCCTCCCTCCACCCACGGCCCATGCCCACGTGGCCCCCCGGCGTGGGAGCCACAGGGCGAGCGGCCGGCGCAGGGACACGGCCCCGGCGCAGTGCTCGCTCACCAGGTGCCTGCAGATCTCATCCTGCAGCTCGGCCGCGCTCAGCCCGATGCCCGCAGCAATGCGCTGCCGCACCCTCTTCGACCCCAGAAACGGGGCACACAGGTGCAGGGAGACCTTGCACGCCTGGAAAAGAGCACCGGGCCTGGTCACGGGGATGCTGCGCGCCTGCCCCGGAGCTGAGCGAGGAACCTCGCCGCCGCAGCAGCACCAGCCAGGGCCTGTGGACACGTTGGCAGCCCGCGTGGACAGGAGCGGCTTGAGGGCTCTTACGCTGCAGACGGCTGGGGCCGGGTCCCCGAGGTGCAGCACCAGGCTGGGAAATGCCGCCTCCACCTCTCTGCTGAAAAACGACCTCCTCCCTGAAGCAGAGGAGGCCAGGGTGCCATAGAGGACGAAGGCCGAGCAGCGCAGCACCTCTTCCTCCTGCAATGAGAAAGGCCGTTGGGCAGAGGCTGCGAGCGAGGGTGCCGCGCACGAGCCGCTGGGCCCCTGTGACGGCTCCCGCCTGCTGACAGGAAAGCGAGCGACTCCACTCACCGCCCCCCAGAACGCCCGGCTGGCCCTGGTGATCTCTTCAAAGGCAGAGCCCACGGCCCTCGCCTCCAGCAGCCCCAGCACCTTCGCCAGCACCAGCAGGCTCTCGGCAGCCACCTCTGTGCTGGCCGCGTCCTCCAGGCCTCTGAGCAGCACCGACACCACGGCCGCCCCGTGCCTCCGCAGCTGCAGAGCGACAGGCGCATGAACTGCGAACTGCTCCCACCTCTCACCGCTGCTCTCCGCTGCGGCGCCAAGGACGGCACTTGCCGGAGCAAGCCCGGAGCAAGCCCGGAGCAGACCCCAGCACCAGGAGCCCCAGCCGGCACCCCGTGTCCCCTTTGCCACCCTGATGATGCCAGAGCGAGGAGCGCGGCCTCAGCACGGCCCCGCGCCTGCCCCTGCTCCTCTCTCTGGGCTCCTCAAGCCCCCTGGGCAGCTCTCCACTCCGGGCTGCGCTCAGAGCCCAGGAAAGGCCGCCTCACCTTCGCGGGTGCTCTGCTGGCTGCGTTGCCCAGACCTCTCACGGCCATCTGCCGCACGGTGCTGACGGGGTCGCGCGCTCTCTCCCCCAAGGCCTCTAGGAGCGGCTTCAGCAGCTTCCTCTCCTCCACTAGCTTGTCCTTCATCAGCTGCAATCAAGCCACGTGGCTGCTAGCATCGGCCACGATTCGCACCGCGCGAGACGCAGGAACCCCTCCGAGCCCCCCTGCTCTGCTGCTGCCTCACCTCGGCAAAGAAAGCTGTGGCCGTGAGCCGCAGGTTGGCGGAGGGCGAATCCAGCCAGGGGAAGAGGCTCTGCAGCAGGCGCTGTGGGACGAGCTCTGCGCGGAGCAGCATGCTGCGCACAGAGCACAAGCAGGCTCGTGACACGCAGTCACGCGGGACGGCCGCAGGCCGCGACTCCCACCTTCTCCCGCTCCCACGCAGACACCGCTCTGCACCTCAGCAGAGCTTCCAAGTGCGCAGGAAGCTCCCAGCAGCCCTTTCCCCGGGCGCAGCCCCCGCGACAGGGCAGGGCACATCCCGGGCTCTCACCTCGCCAGGAGACACACGCCGGTGCTGTGAGCCCGGGGCTCTGCCAGGGACGCCCACGCTCCCTGCTCCCGGAGCAGCCGCAGCCACCGACTGTCCAGGCACCTCGCCAGCACCAGCTCCAATGCCGCCACAAAAAGGCTGGTGAAAAAACCCAAAGAAAGCTCCAGGCACAGCAGTTTGGGGGAAGATTTCTCTTCAGCAGAGCCCCGCAACGGCCCCCGGCCGCAACACAGAGTTTATGGGCAGGAACGACCGTGCTGCGGCCAAATCCCCAGGTGCGCTGCCCTGCAGCGACCAGTCCCACCACCTCACGGAGGCAGCCCAGTGCCAGCGGGACAATTGGGTGCTCCTGCAAGGCCATGGACCGCACGACCAAAGACCTGGGGCACAGGCCAGCCCTGCCCCTGCCCCTACTCCTGCCACTGCCGCTCCTCACCTGCCCGGCATGTCAGCGCTCTCCAGGTCCCCAACGGACAGTGCCAGCTCCTCCCCCAGCGTCTCGCTGACCTGCCTCAGAAGGCCGGGAAGCAGGTAGGGAAGCAGGCGCTGGACCAGTGTCTTCCTCTGCAGCACTGACACCACCTCGCAGAGGGCGTGGGTGATCTGCAGAGAAATCCAACCAAGAGCCACCTGGTAAAACAAGGGCTTTTCCCACCAGCCACGGCCCCTGCCAGCCAGGGAGCTTTCACTGTCTCCAATTCTCACTGCAGCGACAGCCTTGCGGCCCAGCAGCAGCAAACTGTCCCGGCTCCCCACACTGCTAACGCTGTCGCCACCCCGGCACAGCACCCCGCGAGGCTCCACGGGCACTCGCAAAGGGCACAAAACTCCCGTGTGCAGAAGCACGAGCTGGAAAGCAGATGTGGAGTGGCACTAATGCCTGGGCCGCTGACCGTACCGTGCGAGGCTCCAGGGCAGCCTGGCTGCTGCCCAGCTCCCGAGTGCAGCACTCGCTCCTGTGGCTGCTCTTTCCCGCTGCCCTTAACTTTTCAGTTAAGCACACCAGGATTTGGCACCCCAGGACGCTTCTCCCCAGGCTCCTCCACACCTCCACCGTGTCGCTGCAAGGGAACAGATGCTTGCCTGTAAGCCCGCATCCCCAGGTACCTGCGGCACCCTCACGAGAGGCCAAACGCTCCCCTCGTCTGCATCGGGGATGGCGATGCCCAGGTCCGGACAGGGAAACGAGCCCATGATCCTGTAGCGCTCGCCTTTCCCGGGGAAAAACCACCTGCTTCTGACCGGGTCCCCCCACGCAGGCACACCCCACGGCTGGGTCTGGCGGCAGAGGGAAGGGCAAGTGCACAGACCTGTCTGTGGGCGGGCACGCCTGGAGGAGGCTGTTGAGCACCGGCTGTGGGTGAGAGTGGGCCAGGAGGAACACGGCCCGCAGCACAAAGCACCTGCGAGCGCTCTGCCGGGTGCTCCGCAGGCAGGTGTAAAGGAGGTGCACGAGTTTGGGCACCTGAAAGGAGGAAGGCAACAAAGAATGGCTCAGCACGTCCTTTCCCCGTCTGTCTTCGGGGCCAACAGCCAACAACAGAGAGCAGCCAAAGGTGAATGCAAAAAATGCCTCTCTCACCTCCTCCTGGAATATTTGCTCTCCGCAATCCCCCAGGAAGGTGAGCGTCCACCGCTCAGCGGCCCACGCGCACATGGGCCTGGTGCACAGCAGGCTCTCCACAATGCTGCTCATGAAGCCTGAGGCCTGGCCTCGGGGGAAATATTTGCAAACGAGCTGGGGAGAAATCAGAAACACAAGCGACCACCTCACAGGCTGCTCAGATGCAAAACTCACGTCCTGACAGCAGCACCCACACACACACACACATACATATTGTGGCCCCCACTCTGCACTCCAGGGGCCAGTTACCTTCGCGATGTTGGTGGAGGTGGCCAGCAGAGACTCAGAGGTGACGGCACTGAGCCTCTCACGCAGGCGCCCGATCTCGTTGGTCCAGGGCGCCACGTCTGTGTTCTCGGCTGCAGCCAGGAGAAAGAGGAGTCATGTTTGCGGGGAACCAACCTCCGGCCACGCGGGTGGATAAGGGAGGACCCAAGGGAGGGTGGCGAAGGCCACGTCAAGCCAGGGCCCCCCAACGTAGCGCAGTGGGTTTGCCAGCCAGGCGAGGGTCCGGCCGCAGACAGGGACGGTCCCTGGCACTGGGGACACCGTCCTGCCCTCAGCAGCGGGGACAGCTCTGCCCGCTCTCCTCACCTCCTGTTCGGAGCAGGTGGCCGAGGCAGGTCACTGCCCACCAGCGGGACGCGGCCGACGTGTCGCACGTCAGAGGCCCCAGCAGTCCCGCCAGGGAGCCGAACCACTCGCAGGCACGGCCTCGCTGTGGGAGCAAGAGGCAGGCAAAAAGGTCACCGGTAGCCCCGTGGCTGCTCTCCCTCTCCTGGCCGCACTGCCCCCAAGCCGCAGCTGACCTGGGGGCAAACGAGGGGCTGCCCTGCAGCCCCAGGAGGCCCCAAACCCAGCACCCGCCCACACAGAGCTCCCTGTGCATGGGGTCCCCGCTCACCCTGTGCTCGCATCTCTCTTCATAAGAGCCCAGCACCTGCACGCACACCTGCAGGGCCCTCTCCCGCTCGCATGCGTGGGCCGAGGTGAGCCAGCGCCGCAGGACCTGGCACAGGCAGACCTGTCTCACCACGGGCATCCTTCTGCTCGACACCCCTCGCTGGCCCTCTCCCTTCCCGACCCTGCTACCTCCGCGGCCCCAGTCTCTCTGGGCGACCCGGCCTGTGGCGAGGAGCCCTTCCCCGTGGGGACCTCCCCACTCCGGGCTCCTGCCGTGGGCAGCATTGAGTTGTGCAGCACCCCTCGCTCACAGCTGCGGCTGGGGAGAAGCTCTGGCTCATCTAGGGGCTCTGCAGGACACTGCAAGCTGCCTGCAAGGAAGCTGCGGCCGATGGCAAAAGCCTGGATACAAACTTTGGGCAAGGGGGCCTGGAACTAGGACCATTCCACTCTCCGCCAATGTGGGCGTTGCACCTAGTTACAGGGAAGCTCCCCTCCTCGGACCAGCCCCACGGGCACGATCCCCACGGCTCTGCCCCGCTCCGGCAGTGGCAACACTTTCCCTGCCACGCCGAGGACGCTCACCTGCACCATGTCCTCGAAGTGGATGGGGGCCAGCTCTGCCCAGAGAAGGGCTCCCATGAGCTGGCCCAGCGCTCGCAGGGACGGCGCCTGCACACCCTGACACCAGAAAGGGGGACTGAGGCCGGGCACCCTGCGGAGACGCCAGCGCAGCCAGCGGCTGCCGGAGCATGGGGTGCCCGGACCTGAGCCCCCACCGAGGGGCAGCTGAGAAGGGCCAGTGCCTACCGGTGAGCATGAAGCAGCCACCGCCGTCTGCCCTCTCCTGTCCATCTGCTCGGGGCGACGAAGGCACACGATGCCCTGGCAGCACAGAGCCAGGAGGTGGCGGTTTTCCTCCCTGCTCAGACGGGGCTTCAGCTTGCTGCCAGCAGAAAAAAGGCACAGAAGACAGAGAGGCCGCTTACTAGCACTCTCCAGGCCGAGTCAGAGGACGACTGCCTTTGGCCCCATCGACAGCCCCAAATCCAACACCCGCAGCCCCAGCCAGACCAGCCAGCTGCGCTGGGACATGCAGTGACTCCCACAGCCCCAGGGACAGACCCTACCTCAACTGCTGCATGGCCACGAGGGCCCGGGGGTGCACCGGGGACTCCTGGGGCTCTTCCTGAATCACCTCCTGCAAGTCACAGGCAGGCACACGCAAGGTGGGCAGCGGGCAGGGGTGCCACAGAGCCTTTCCACCCACCCCGACCAGGGGCTCTGCTGCCAGACCCCGCAGGCACCGGCTCCACCACCCCCATGGCTCCCACCAAGGCCCCGCAGGATGACGTGGCAGCTCCCTGGCGCCCGGACACACCACATTCCCCTGCCACGGCCCTGAGCAGCAGCACCCACGCGCCCCGCCGGCTGGGGATGTGGCTCAGGGCCCTCGGGAGCTCGCGCACTGCCCCAGGAGACCATCGGGCTCTGCACAAACCTGCCCCACGGCAGAGCCCAGAGCTCCCCTGCGCAACGTCCCCGGCTCTGGGCACTCACCAGCAGGGTCTGCAGCAGCTCCCGCTTGCAGCAGAGCTCAAACCTGGGGCCGGCGCCTGCAGCCTGGATGGCAAGGCTGATCTCAGTGACGCTCTGCACCAGGGAGAGCTTCAGCTGCGCATCCTGATCCCAGGGGAGAAAAACACACTTGGAGCTCTTCCAAGGCCCCAGGGCTGAAAGAGCAGCTGGGCTGGGGGGGATCCGCCTCCAAGCACAGCACAGGGACAACACTGTGCCCTCCGGGAGCCCCGCGGAACCCAGCTCAGCACCTGCGCCCCACCAAGGAAACCTCTCCCCTTCTGGGAAGGAGCCTCCCACGGGGAGGGGAGCAGCTGCCCAGCTGCCAGCTGGAAAGACCCCGCAGACCCTGGCCCACGGCAGCAGGGCGAGCAGCACTGGTGCTGGCTGTGACGGGAGAGGTGCGCGTGGCAAGGCCCAGGAGAGGCCGGAGCTGGCGGCACCCGGCCGGCTCTGCCCCGCGCCCCGAGCACCCACCTGGCAGCCCTCTCGGTAGAGCTGCAGGACATTCGCCACCACGTCTCTCTCGACACGGGCGAGCAGCTGCTCCCTGGGGGCGCGCAGCGCCATCCGGCCGTACATCACCAGCAGCGCAGCGCGAGTAGCGCGGGTCCTTCTTGCCTTGCTCTGCCGGGGGGTCGACGGAGAAGCACCGAGACGTCAGCCCGTGGCCCTGCTGTGCCCGGGACCCCGCGCGCTCCCGAGGCGGGAGCTGCCCTGCACCCGACCGGCGGCTCAGCTCCCCACGCACCTCCCGGCAGCTCCCCGCAACAACACCCCGGGCCCTTTACCTTCTTGCGTTTCAAAGTCCCCGTGAACTCCTTCACCAAGGACAAGGCCAGCTGGAAGTGGCTCTCGGCACAGCGGGACACAACTGAAACCATGCCCTGCAGCACAGCAGAAACGGGGAGTCGCTCCAGCCCCAACGCCCAGCCCTGGCTGGCTCCGCTTTCCCCAGGGAAACGGCCGCAAACAGAACAGCAGCAAGGGCTGCAGCAGGGCACGCAGAGCCCCTCTGTCCCAGGGACATGCAGGGGACACGCAGGAAAGCAGGGCGACACGAGGAAACCTCACCTGCGCCTGCCACAGCTCCAGGAAGTTGGCTGCTTTCAGGTGCTCCAAGGTCTGCTCCTGCACGTGGTGGAGACACCCACAAGCTGCCAGGGCCGTGCCGAGAGCCTTGTACAGGAACCGCTGCAAGAGAAGAGGCCGAGCCCCGCCTGTGGTGACAGCCCAGCCTGGCCAGAGAGGGCCAGGCCACACTGGCCCCACTGTGCCAGGACCTGCCGAGGCGCCCGCGGCACCGGCCCCACAGCAGCCAGCGGCCAGCCCGGCCCCGCCGCCAGCTCAGCACAGAGGGGAGTGCAAGCCCCTTCGTGGGGAAAGAGAGCAGGCAGCAGGGAAACCAGCCTGCGCGGCAGAGCACCACCGCCAGCCCTCGCCCTGGCCTGAGTGTCCCCGGGCTCTGCCGCCGCAGCCCTCGGGGCGCACGAGCCACAGCCACGCCACGCAGGGAACAAACCTTCTCCCAGGACAGGCGGGGAGAGCTGCCCAGCTGCCGGCTCAGCTCCTGGCTCAGGCCCACGGTCCAGGCCTCGCTCGCAATGAGCTCCAGAGAGGTTTGCAGGAACTAGGGCAGAGTGGGAGATGAAGCAAACGCCCCCCTGCCCTTGGCCGGGGCCTTTTGCTCATCCAAGTGGCCCCGGAGACTGCCGGGCAGAGCTCCCCCTCGCGACAGCCTGTCTCCTCACCCGCCCCTCTTGCAACCTGCCTCTCGCTCTTCCCCTAATGCGCCACTCGAGGCCCCTGGGCTCGGCACACGCCAGAAGCAGGCGGTGCCACGGCATGGGGCCACGCTGGAGGCCTCTGCCCCAGCCTTCGGCTGCATTTGTGCTCAGCTGTGCCCCACGTGCCCAGAGCAGCTCCTCTGAGCGGGCAGCACCCACAGCTGGGGCAGGCGCCGGGGGCTCGGGACGTGCCCGCACCGCTCGGTGCCCAAACAGGGAGCCCCCAGGTTGCTCCCACCACTTTTCCTGCCCCCCATTTGCCCTATCCAGCAAGGGCCCCCACAGGGACGCTGTACCTTCAGCAGAAGGCTCTCCCACTCGGCCACGTCCAGGGAGCTCGCTGTTGTTCCTGCAAAGCCCGAGGAAGCAAAGCCCTCGCTGTTATCCCAGCGAGCACCACGGCAGAGCCCGGGTGTCTCCTTTGCAGTCTGATGCCCCAAAGCCTCAGGCCACCAGGCTGACAAGCGCCTGCAAACCCGGCACCGTTCCCTGCTGCCAGGCTGGGGAGCTGAGGGCATTTTGCTGCCCCCTCCGCCCCCAGCCTCTCCCTCCCGCCAGCACTTTACCTGCCAGGTGCTGCAGCAGCAGGGGGATGTCTGCGGCCCACTTCGCCCCCACGGCTCCGTGGATCGTGCTGGGGAGCGCCTGCAGCAGCTGCAGGGCCGCGGCTCCACGGCCACCGCCCGCGTGTGGAGCCACTGCCGCCACCACCTAGGCCAGGGCAGGAGAGAGATGGGCTCGCTCCTGCCCCAGGAGCTGTGGCTACCCTGCAGGCAGGCAGGTCAGCACTGCCCCGGCTTGCAGCAGGCAGCCAATGGCTTTGCCCAGGGACTGCCGTGCCACAGGAGGAGCAGGAGCCCCTGACAGGCACCCTGCGACACGCTCCTGCCTCCTCCTGGGGCACCCGGCACCAGCCTCAGCACCATCTCTCCTGCCCTCTGCCCTTGCCCCAGCCACAAAAGTTCTTTCCCCGGGGCCCCGCTACTCACCAGCAGGCGAGCCAGCAGGGCCTGGGGAGCTGGCAGAGCGGCTGTGGGCAGAAAGAAAGGCTGCGTGAGACGCCCAGCCCCACCGGGCCCTGCCCGCCCCATGTCCCAAGCCCTCACGCGGGGCTGAAGGGGACCCCGGCCGCGCCACCTCCGCACAGTCCCTGCCGGGCTCCCGCGCTGAACAGCTGCCGCTGAAGGCAGCCCCAGCACGGCAGGAACCAGCCCCTGGGCCCCGGCAAGAGCTGGGCGCAGCAGCGCCAGGTGGCTCTGCCCCTGCCCCTGCCCCTGCGCGGGGCTGGCAGGGGACGCAGGCACACGCACTGCCCTGCGCCCACCCAGCCTGGCACAGCGTTCCGCGACTTTCTGCTCCCCACCTGGCTCCTCAGACTCCAGGGCCTCAGGCGCTGCCTCCTCTTGCTCCTGCTCTGCCCTGTCCCGTCTCTCGGCCAGGCTGCGCAGGCAGCGGCAGAGCGGGACCATCATGCCCGTGTACTTGGCTGGCACCACGTACCACAGCAGCTTCGGCCACAGGAGCTGCAGGCAAGAACCAGGCCATTTGGCACACTGGCATTTCCACCTCTCCAGTCCAGTTCCCCCATCACTGCCACATCTCTGGCACCGGCCCAGCCCCTCGGCCTTGCTCCTTCCCTAACTCAGCAGCTCCGGTCTCGCCCTGCCTTCCTCCTCCACCTTCTCTCCCTCTCGCCCGCCGTGCTTCGCACCCCTTTCCCCCTCCCAGCACCAGCAAGTCCGGCCCCGCAGAGCTCGCCCCAGCTCTTCTCAGCTGCGCTGGTGGCTAAGGTGGGGGGTCCCAGCGCACAGGTGGAGGACGACTCACTTTGGCCACCGCTCCAGCAGAGACATCCAGCGTGCCCAGCACGTGGGCGCACAGGCTCTGAACAGCCCTTTCTTCCCGCGCTTCCACCATGCTAAGGTTTCCCATTGCCTGCAAGACGCGGGAAACACCCATCACTGCCCCATCCCAGACCTTGCAGTGCACGCGACAGGGAGGCCGCTCCCTCCGGGGCACTGTGGCCGGCGGCCCTGCTGTGCCGGGCTCCCTGCTGCCAGGGACACCCACGGCAACACGGCACGGCCAGGGCATGGGAGGCAGCCCCGGTGCCGCACTCTGCCCTTACCAGTCTGCCCGAGGCCCGGCTGAACTCGCTGAAGAGGTGCCCCACCACGTCCCACGCCGAGCAGCCCAGGGCACTGGAGCGCAGCAGCTCCCCAATGAAATGCAGCACTGCCCTCCTCACCTGCAGTCACAGGAGGCTGCAGTCACGACCCGGCCCAAAGCCCAGCGGAGCTGCCTTCGCCGTGCTGCAGCCCTTCTGGCCGGCCCGCGCAGCAGCAGCCCTCACTCCCTGGCCGCCACCGGCCTCCAGCCCCGGGCCCTGCCTTGGCCTGTGGCTATGGCCTCGCCAGGCTCTGCCCGGGAAAAGGGCTGCTCTGCCCCGGTGGCAGCACCAGCCCTGCCCAAACCAGCTCACCTGGGCCGCGGGGTCATGGCACATGGACTGCACCAGCTTCGCAAAGAGGGGCAGCTTCTCCCTCGTGTCCGGGGCTGCAGGAGACAAGGAGAGGTGGGTGCTGAGGCCGAGCCCCCGTTCCTGCAGGGATTCGTCACAGCTCCCCGGCTTTCCATACACAAGCGGGGCAAAAAAGCAGGGCCAGACTGCGCATCAGAAGAAGCAGCAGCATCCCAGGGGGACGCCATTTTTCCAGCCTGCCTTACTGACCGTCAGAGCGGACCAGAGCTTGCAGCACTGCCACGGCTGCCACGCGATCGGCCTTGCTCCCGTTCCTCAGCTTGTAGTAGAGGAACTCGATGGTCTCCTCCGGGCAAATTCGGGCTGTGGGGAAGAAATCACGCTTGGCATCAGTGAGCAGTGTCTTCCCACTCGGGCAGGTTCGCAAGAGAGCTGCTGGGACACAGCGGTGCGGCACCAGCTCGCCTCTGCTTACCCTGCAGCACCATGCAGCGGCACAGCTCTGCTCTGTGCTCTGGGCTGGGCGGCTCCATCTCATCGCAGAGCTGTGGGAACAAGGCACGTTTCAGAGAAAGCCGGATCGGCGGGGAGAGGGACAGAAAAGCAACCGCACTGTCAGCGCTCGTCTCGCGGGTGGCTCTGGGCACAGAGCCACAACCAGAGCCCCGAGCCCCAGGCACACGCAGAGCTGTGCAGCAGCCAAGGCTGCCCAGGAGCCCCAGGCCAGCGACGCGGCACCAGGCCTTACCTGCTGGTGCACAGCAGTGGCGATGGCCAGATGCCTGGCCCGGGGCACGCGGGTCTGAATGTCTGCCACAGCCCCCAGGAAATAGCCGAGACTCTGCAAGGGAGTGTGGGAGGGAGGGAGAGGGCGGCTGTCACTGCGAGCCACCCAGAAAGCGAGAAAGCAGCATCGCTGGGAGATGCCGCGGCTGGAACCCACTTGCAGGGAAACCCCAGCCCCGCACGGGGCTTCTGGCTCATCCTTCCCACAGAGCAGCACCGCGAGGTCTCTCCTCCACGCAGCCCTGCCGGGATGGCCTTTCCTGGCACACTGCCCCCCCTTGCACCTCTCCCCGTCACAGGGGCTGGACGCGGCCCTGGGCATGAGGGCAGAGCTCCTCACACACTCCCAGCCCCGGGAGGCGGCGCAGCCTCCCCTCCCAAGCCACTCGCCCCAGCCACTCACCACTCCCTCCTGGCCCTCCCGCCATGCTGGCTTCTTCCAGCATGAGCCCAGAAAGCCCCGGGCCCCCATTTCCTCGTTCCTGCTCCAAGGGACCTGGCTCCTTCCAGCACCCCACAGCTCCCCGACACCTCGCGGCCCCCCCTTGGCCCCTGGCCGTGCCATGTCCCGCACAATGCCTCACCACGGTCACCCCAAAGGGGTCCCAGACTTCCCGATACTGGTGCAGCAGCCAGAGGAGATGCTCCCAGGCGTGCTCACGGTGCTCCTCCACGTGCAGGAGGACACCCATCATGGCACCCATCGCCCTGAGCACAGCCTGCTTGACCTGCCGAGAGACGGTGACACGCCGTGTCAAGGGCTGAGGGTCTCTCCAGCCCTCACCTCCCCCAGACACCAGCCTGCCCTTCCCGCACGGGGGCTTCCCCTTCCCTGTTGCCCCTGGTGAGAAGGGCTCGCTGGCCAGCACAGAGAGCATTTCCTCCCGGCACCCCCAGCCTCCCCCGTCGAAAGGCCCTGGCATTCGGCCGCTTCCCAGAAGGCAGCCCCCAGTCCCCGGACTCCCGGCTCGGGGCGCTTTCGCGACCAGCCTGCTCCCTTTGGCCCCTCGCACAGTGCTGCGGACAACCCCACTGCTGCCCACGGCTGCGAGAGCAGCAACACTCACCTCTTCCTCCTCGCAGCACCGCCGCTTTCTGCTCACGTAGCAGAAGAGCGGGTAAACGTGGGCACAGAGCTGGGCAGGCCCCAGGCGAGGGAAGGCACCTTTCTCCCCCTCGCGGAAGTACATGCTTATGCCGCTGCACCACTGCTCCAGAACTGCAGCACAAGAAGGGAAACAGGATCGCACCAAAGTCTCTGACTGGTGAAGACCTTGCACTGGCCCCCGGGCCTGCTTTAAGCCCAGGCCAGGCTCGCCAGGGCACAGGTTGCAAGGAGATCTGCCTTCAGGGACGCGTTGTGCCATGGTCTGAGACACCTGGATGGCAACGCTGCCTTGTTTCTCCCCTCTTCCGCCCCAGCACCACACCTCCTCCTCCGCACAGCCTCGCTCCCTTCCACCACTGCCCGCTGCAGCCCCGGCCTCCCCCTTCCCAAACGCCTGCCCCTCAGCACACGCTTGGAGGTTTTGGCTGTTCTTTCCCATGCTCTCCCTTCAAGCCCACCAACACAAAGCCAGGCTGCCCTCAGGGAAAGGGAGGAGAAGGGGGGGAAACAAAACTGGGCAGAGCTCCGCCAAAGGCAGCTAAAACCGGGAGGCAAGTGCGGGAGCAGAGACCAGGCAGGGACCCAAGAGCTCCTCAGGGCACCTGCACCCAGCACCATCCTGGCCAGCCCACGGACCCCACCCCCAGCGGCACCCGCTGCTCCCGCACGTTGAGGGCACTTGGCGGCTGCTGAGGCTGGAGCTCGCCGCAGGCTCAGCCCTGCCGTGCCGGCCCCGAGACCCCGGCGAGGCACCCAGGCCCACCCCGATCCCTCCCCCTCCCCCTCCCCCTCCCCCTTCCCCTTCTCCTTCCCCTTCCTGTGGCCCAACCATGGACCCAAAACTCACCGCCGCAGACGGCGCACAGCATCCGGCCGCTCCCCACCTCGCTCAGCACGCCGCGCAGGGCTGACAGTGTCGTTGCCGCAAAGGGCACGCACTGCAGGGCTGCAGAGAGGGCAGGGGTGGGCGACCCTGTCAGCCAGAGCCGCCTTGGCCCGCGGGCTCCATCCCCCGGCAGCGCTGCCGCGCCAGGGCCAAGGCTACGGGGCCGCGGGGCTGTGCCGGGGCAGGGGGACGGGAGAGCTGCCGCAGCACTGGGAGAGGCCCCGGCACGAGGAGGCTCCTGCCAGGGTGCCCATGTGCCGACGGCCTTCCCCGAGGTGCGTGGGAAAGCCCTGGGCACAGCGAGGGCGATGCAGGGCAGAGCCTGGCGTGTTTGGTCTCTGGCGGGTTCCCTCCAGCCCAGCCCAGACCGTTCTGGGCAGGGGCAGGAGTCCCGTCTCCCGCCCGGCACCCGCTGCAACCCGCAGCAGCAGGCTGGGGGGGCCGTACCGTAGCGTGTGGCGAGGTTGCGCAGGGTGATGAGGACAAACTCCTCCGACGTCTCCTCCAGGGCCTTCAGGTGGCCCTGCAGCGCCGACACCACGTCGCACAAGTGGGAGCGGGCCAGCGCCACCAGGATATCACTAGCCGCCGTCCTCACGGAGGCCGTCCCACCCTGGAAGACAGCAGCTCGCGTGTGGCAGGAGCACGACCGGCCGTCTCCCACGGCTCGGCCTCCAGGCAGGACACACAACCCGTAACTTGACTCCGACCGTCCCTCGCTCACAAACAGCCCCGCGGCCACCTCTCTGCACAGCCCCGGGCCACCGCCCCAACCCCCCGCCAGGACAAGTCCCAAAGGCTCTCCATAGGACGGCCAGGCCGGGCGCCGGCGTCCGGGGTCACCCTCAGAGAGAACAAGCTCACCTGGGCCGCTCGCAGGTCCTCCAACGCCACTGCTATCACTCTGTCCACCTCAGAGCTCTGCAGATGGCTCTCGTCGCCCCACAAGACGCTCTCCAGCTCGCGGTAGGTCTCCGCTCTGCTGCCCTGGGGACACACCGCACACGGCAGCGATGGGACATGCCGCCCCGCAGCAGCTCCGCCACGCTGACGCCGCGGACGAGCTGCCGGTGCCGCTCAGCACAGCCGTCGGGAGCAGGCGAGAAACCCAGCACTGGGATTTCCTGACCCCGCCCCCAACCCCGGGGACACCGCCACCTCCTGTGGGAAAGGAGGGCACGCGGGAGCCTCCGCCCAGCACCACCGGCAGGATCAGCGTTTTGGGATGAGGCGCAGCAGGAGGGCAGAGGTGCCGCTGGGCGAGATCAGCCTGCGGCACTCGGGGAAGCCAGGGTGCTGCAGGGAGCCCTCAAACCCCACGCAGCCCCGCAGGACGCCCCCGCCTCACCTCGGCGTCTTGCAGCCGGTTCAACAGAGAAGTCACCACGGTGGCAAAGGTAGCGATGGCCACAGGGACAGACCCGGCCGCCTTGCCGCCGTCCTCGCCACGCGCAGGTCCCGACTGGGCACCTACCCAAGTGAAGAAACCTGGAAGGAAAGCAACCGAGGGTTTGCATCGCTCCAGCAGCCGCAGGGACGGGCCCCGAGTCGGGCAAACGTCTCCCCAGCCGGAGCATGGGCCCGCAGGAGAGGCCGGTGGAGCCGGCTCTGTGCAGCCTGGGGAAGAGCAGCCCGGGGCAGCTTGGGGCTGGCCCCAAGCGCGTGACCCTGGCTCTCCCTGTGCCAAGAACATGGGCACCAGCAGGTCCCTGTCCCCCCCACCAGCGTGCTGGCAGGCGTGGTGCTGAGCGCGGTGCCGGTCCCCACCTCGGAGCGCTCGCAGCACCCCCATCGCGGCAGGACTCCCTATACAGATGTGCTGCTCCACCAGCACCTCCTCCCACGGGAGCCGCGAGCCACTGGGCCAGCGCCGGCCTCGGGGAGGGGGGGGACCCACAAGGGCCACTGTGACACGCGGGGGCCCCAACGCCTCACAGAGGGCTGCTGGCAACGTGAGGCTGGGGGGGGGCAGGCACCGGGGACACACCCCCACACACCCCCCCCCAAACGTGGCACTGTCCCAGGCTCCAGCGCTCGCGGTCGCTCCTCGGCCCCCAGCCCTTTCCAGCGGCGACTGTCTCCTGCCGTCACACAGGGGCAAGTGCTCCGGCAGAGAGGCCCTGGGAGCCAGTTTGCGCCATTGCTCACACAAGCACCTGGTCATTCGGTCGCCTAGAAAGCCTCGCTGGCACCCGGGGCCTGACGGCATCGGGCCACAAGCTGCCAGGTCACGCAGGCTGCAAAGCTGCTCTCCAGTCCCCCGGCCAGCCCACAACACAAGCGTTTTGTTTAGATGTAGCAGCACTAACTCATTACAAGGTCGTGGAATAAAAGCTGGTGCCAGGTGGAAGGCAACGTTATCGCCCTTCCCTCCGGATTTAGGAGCCGCGTCCCTGCAGCCTCGACGAGCCTTCTGATAGACCCGGGCTCCCTGGGCTCAGCACTGCACAAAGGCAAAGCAAAGCTGGTCTTTGCCCCACAGTTCTTGCAAGAGTCCATACTTTAAGAAATTCTTAATTACACAATCTAAATTTAGAACTGATTCACTTCTAATACAACTCAGATATCTTTATATATTTTTAACTTTAAAGGTTGAACTTGTTCAGCTTTCCACGTCTCTCGAGGTACTGCTTTCACTTAGGTGTAGTGGGTCCAGGAATCAATTCCCTGCAGCTTCACAGCAGCATTTGTTGTTAGCAGTACAAGATACGGTCCTCTCCATTTTTCTCTCAACGGCTCATCCTTCCAGGTTCGAAGACACACTCGATCTCCCGGCTGCAATGAATGTACAGGTGAATCTAAAAGCACGGGAGATCTTAACTGGATGTACCTGCGGAGAGAAGGAAGAACCTTTGCCAGAGACAAGAGAGAATCCCTTAAAATTTGATCCCCCTTAATGTGCATTGGAATTGCATTTCCAGTTAAATTTACAGGCTAAGGTTCAGCATACAGAATCTCAAAGGGACTAACTTTCTCCCTACCCCTTGGGGTTATTCTGAGTCTTAATAATGCCCGAGGGAAAACATCAGTCCATTTCATCTGAGTCTCCTGACACAGTTTCCCTATCTGTCTCTTCATTGTTTGATTCGTTCTTTCCACTTTTCCCCTGGATTGTGGCCTCCAGGGGGGATGTAAATCCCATTTAATTTGCAGTATTTTTGAGATTTCCTGTGCTATTTCTGCTATAAAATGAGGTCCCCTATCCAAAGAGAATCCTTCTGGTACCCCAAATCTTGGTATGATTTCTTTTAATAACATTTTCACTACCTCCCTTGCTTTATTGCTACGGCACGGCAAAGCCTCAGGCCATCCTGAAAAGGTCTCAGCAATTACCAACAAATATTTATATCCACTACAGCTTGGTAATTCAGAAAAATCAATTTGCCAGTAATCCCCGGGCGGGAAGGCCCTTTTTACTTCCCCTGGCAGGGAGGGGCTTCTTCTGACTCTCGGGATTATTTCTAAGACAGAGTTCACGTTTTAGTGTAATACCCTTTGCAATTAGGAACATACTAATTCCCACAGCAAACCTTGTAGCTGTTTCAGCCAACGCCTCGGCTCCCATGCGGCTACTAGCATATATTTGCTTCATCAGCTTCTTCATTACCGGCAAAGTTCCCACACATTGTCCAGTAGATGTTACCCACCATCCTTCGGAAGTCTTTCTGCACTTCAGGATTTCTGCTAATTTATTTTCTTTTTCAGTGTATACGGGAATTTCCATTTTTAATGTTCTCTCTGGAACTGATGCTGCTACCGACACGGACAATGCTACCCTTTTTGCAGCCTCATCGGCCCTTTTGTTCCCTTGAACTATGTCAGTCTGTCCGGATTGGTGCACTTTGCAATGCACTACTGCTGTTTCTTTGGGTTTATTAACTGCTTCGAGTGGTCCCATAGCCTGGTGCCCTCTCTCAGGTACCTAAAGCTCAAATGGCTTTGTTAGGTTTGGAAGTCCCAATGCGGGAGCACTCAGGAGAGCAATCTTGAGTTCATCAAATCCTTTTTGGCGCTCGGGAGTCCACTCCAGCAAGTCTCCTGGCCCCTTAACAGCTTCACAGAAAGGCTTTGCCGTTAATCCAAAACGAGGTATGCAGAGGCAACACCACCCGGCCATTCCTAAAAAATCCCGAGTGCTCTTTTTGCTTTTGGGGGGGCCATTGGACAAACCACTTCTTCCCTTTCAATTCCTAATTTTCTTTCCCCCGAGACATTTCAGATCCTAGAGAGACTACACTTTCCTTCATGAGCTGTACTTTTTTCTGAGACACCCCACTTTTTCTGACACATCCCCCAGTCAAAACACTCCTGGGCTGTGTCCAGTCCCACTCCCCCGTGCCACCTCCATCCCTATCCCACCCGCGTCCATGCTGGGAGCAACCAGAAGATCCTCCCTGCTCGCCCCAAGGCACCCCCGGGCTGCAGGGGGTCATCTGGCAACAGCAGAGCAACAGCCCCATTGCTCAAAGTGGCCTTTCTGGGGGACATGCTGGGCACGGAGGGGACTGGCTGCCCCCAGCTGCCCTTTTGCAAAGCTCTCTGCCCTGAGGGCATTGAGCCCAGGCAGATGGAGCAGGCATTTATGAGAGACTCGTCTTCCCTTAAAGAAAAATACAAAAAAGAACAACAAAACTAACTGCTTGCTGGCTCACACAAGCTGAGTCCAGGAGGCCTGACACAAATGGGAGAAGGCAGCAAGCCTGAGCTCTTCCCAAGCTTGTTCAGGAGCAGAAAGGGAAGATGGTCCTTTAGGAAACCCCTTTCCTTTCATAGGCGCTTTGCAAACCCTCATTCATAAGGCTGTCTGGTGAGGGGAATTGCCTGCAAAGCCTGGGAAGCAGAAGGAAAAGCAATGCTGCATGACAGGCACTGTCTGACCATGGGGACTCAGGGGGACAAAGCCTTTGTGTGGGACCTTTCACAGTAGGAAAGACAGGGGACAGTTTTGCACCGAAGGTTGAGGTGCAGCTGCATAGTGGCCCTTGAAGCTACCATCTCTTATCTTTCCAAAAGAAGGATGGTTGGGGGGCGGGAGGGGGAGAAGAAGAAGTGGTATTTGATGAAAAACAATGGAGTAACTTGAAATAAGAAAGCTGCACAGCAAATTATCTTCCTTACTCTGGACACCACTTACCAAGAAAGCTAAGCAAGCAAATGAAGAGGGAATCGCTCAGAGTCTGACTCTCAATTGCCTTCAGCTCCCTTTGCACCACTGTGGAGACGTGAGGCTCCCTCCCCAAGCATAAAGGGGTTCAGACTCATCGGGGGGTGCTATGAACAGGGGCCATGTCAAAGTGAGAATAAACCCTTGTGCTCAGTCTGGGCAGCTGATGGCTAGGGCTTGACTAGTTTCCTACCAATGGGAGTGGAAAGATACCTGCTGAGTTTGAAGGAAACCCAACTTGGCTTTTGTGGCTCATCTTCTCAGAGAAGGAAAATAATTCCTGATGGTGTTTCTGCAGTCTCTTGTAGCTGAACTGAAGAGCAGCTCGAAGGAGAAGCTCTTGATTCAGAGCCCAACCTTCTTTGTACCATCTTGTCTAATCTGCTTTACATGGGAGAAGCTACTTTGTGACGTAGCAATACTCCGAGTTCATCAGGTTATACCTCGAGACAGTTTCTCTTGTGTTCTCTTTTCTGTTCATCTTTCCCTTTCTTGAGCTGCTTTCTTTTCATGTTCTTATCAAATTTTTAGCAGACAGATGTGCACAGCAGTATGAAGAGGGCTGCCTCGCAGAAAATGAGTTCCGGAACTGCCGTTCATCTTAGTCACTATTTATTTTATTTTTATACCCTCTTATTTGATTTATGGAAGGAGAATATATAAAGCATGTTTGAACATCTTACACTTGCTTGGAGAACCCTTCCCTCAGCCAACAATGTCAATGGTGAGGACCAGGACTAGGATGTCGGAGGTGAGCCACTCAGTGGGTGAAACACGACCCATTGCCCATGCAGTGAATTAGGAGCGGGAAGTCATGCCAGCTCTTCTCGCAGTGACTGTTGCATTTTTAAGTGCTTATTGATGTTTCTCCTGTTAATGGCAGCAGGATTTTCAGGAGCACAAAGAAGAGCCTACTCTCCAGCAGGCCACTGGAGTGCTCTGTGACCTTGCCTTCTTAAGGGTCCTATTTTGCCCGCGAGCAGCTGAGGTTGCTGTTTCCTTCAGAGGGAGCTCAGCCCGGGAGTCAAGGTGCAATTCAGTTGTGAGCTGCCTCGTAAATGTGTCTGGGGAGAACTCCCATCCTGTCCCAGGCAGCCTTTGTGGCAGTGGAGGGGGAGGATACATTCCCTTTGCACAAGTGCCACGAAATGTCCCAATTCTTCACCCACCTGCGAGGCAGCTTAAAGAGGGTGCGAGGTGATGGTGGGTTATGGTATTTGGCCTGTTCAGAAGGTGTGCGAGTACTGGCGGCGGCGGCGGTGGTGCAGTCTGGCTGGTCCTTGTGGGCTTAGTGTCTGCCCTTGATCTACTGCCTTGTCTTCTGCTGCTTTTCCTGATTGCTGCCTGGGTCCTTGAGCTCTGTGCAAGAGAGAAATGGGGCAGCTTCTTGCAGTGTGTGCTGGGACACCCCAGTGCACACAGCCCATGAGTAATTTTCTTGGAATTGCAGACAACCACTGCTTCTCACTGGCTAGGTGATGCCCATGCAAGCTGTATTTTGCTCTGTAACACTCCTTGGCCTTGTGAGGGACTCTGGGGGGCAAAAGGAAATGGCTGAGCAATTAGCTTTCTGGCAGCGCTTTTGTTGCTGCCTCCTGTCCCCCAGCAGGTTCTCTCAGGGATTTGTTGCCACAGGTGGGAAAGCAGCCTGCAGTGCCTGCTGGGGACCTGGGCCTGGGGGCTTTATTTCCCTTGGTGCTCTGGAGTGACGTGCCCAGCCATGGATGGGACATATGTGACTGCTGTGTGACGGATTGTGAGTGACGGCAGCTCATTGCTGGGCCTTCCAGCCCCACTGCGGGTCGTGGGAGCTTTTCTGTGCCGAGAGGGAACCGGGGAATTGCTGGAGGTGAGCGTCCTTGGTGGGTGGTTTGGGGGGAGCTGGGGCAGGCTGAGTGTGTCTGTTTCCATTCCTGGTGGCGATGAAGCCTCCCGGTGCTGCAGAGGGGCTGGGAAAGTCTGCCTGTGTGCTGCTGGCACCAATAAAGTGTGCAGCAGGTCGTTCTCCCTTGCGCATCGCAGCCCTGCCAAGGCAGGAACGTAACAGCACGGGTGTGGGGTGGGAGAGCTGTTCATCTGTTGCCATGTGCTGCTGACGTGGGGCGTAGCTGGGTTTGGTCTGGGATCCTTCACTCGTGGTACTGGTACGTGCCCGGAGGAGGGCGTGGATGCAGATGGTGGGGATAATTTTGCAGAGTTAGCATTTGGGTTTGATGTTTTGCAGTTGCACGTAAAGGATCATATTCAGTGAAGAAGTGCCATCGGGCCTCGCCTGGCAGCTCGTGCCTGGAGTGGCAGCAGTACAGTGCATCTGCATCACTATGAGTGCTGCTTACATCCCCCCCAGGACACTCGGAGAAACTTCCTGCTGTCCAAAATCACTGTTTGGAGGACCTTGTTTGCCTTGGTGTCGTGTACTGTTCAGGGTGCTTCCCAGTTGTGGGGGTGCCGTCCCGACCCCAGGCAGGGACAGATGCACAAATACAAGGCACACAAGGATCATTAGACGATCAAACAGCAGCTGTTGGAGAAATGGCTGCTCCAGCCAGTCTGTGTCCCTGCAGGGGTTCCCCAGTGTTATCCTCATCAAGGCAATAAGAAGACGGGAGAGTCTCTGGCACCGCTGAGCGTCAGTCCATGGTGAGGAACCCGGGGAGGGGCAACTAATAAGTTTTTATGCAACAGGTGCATGCACAATAAGCAGAATTACGTTATGCTCGTGAAACAGTTGTGTGACATTATAGCCACTAAAGCATGCCAAGCTAGGGGTTGTAACAGATAAGATGTGCAGGACAGTTTATACTGTTTCTCTTTCCTCCTGGGACAGTCTGGCTAGTTCCCATCGCCTAGCTCCTCAACGCTCTTCCGCATTACTCCATACACCGGTGTTTGCGTGCGTGGAGTTGTAGGGGAAGTTTTCCTGGGGTAGAACCGGCTGGTGAGGTGAGGCGGGGAGCTGGCTTACATGGAAGGGGCGGTTTGAAAGATGATGCTTCTTGGCTGACAGACCTTCCAGTAAGGAAGGCCAAGTCCAGCCGAGCAATCTCCAGGCAGCTCTGCTCTTTGGGCTCTGCCATAAAACCCTGGTCTAGTCTGCTGGAACAGCTTCTGATAACGCACGTAAGGATGAATTTCTGCACTGACAGACTCCTCAGGAAACTTCACAAGACAAACATGGGACTTCTGTAACAAAAGAAAAAAACCAACAACTCTAAACAAACCTAGCATCTTCTCTGGAAAGGAAATCATTTTTATAGTTGTGAAGTTTGAATGAAAATAACAACTGAAAACAGAGGCCCAATCCAAGCTGTATTCAGAGGTGTGATACTTATCCCCTTTTATTAACGATTCCTATTCCTTGTTCCCCTTGGAACTTCACCCAGAATGATTTAAAATAATGGAAGGGTTTAATGGCCCAGAACATTTTAAAAGCAGAGGCGAAGATTTAGGAATTGGTTACAGAAGCAACAGGTCTCTTTCAGACAAGCAGCGAGAAATTGTCAGCATTGTAGCTCTTGAGACAATTCTGTTTTTCCTCTTTCTAATTCTGCGCTGCAGTTACACGTGTTAGCGATCACCAAAACAAGACACCCCTCAGAGAGGGACAGACAGATAGGACCTGCTGTCTGAACATGACTTCCACCTGCTGTACTTAAATGAGACTCTCAGTTTAACGCGTGCATCAAGCGTGCAATGCGATTAGCTTCCTGTAGACTCCTTTCTCAAGGAGTTGGGCTTGTAGCAGAGGGAGGATGCCAGCAAAAGAGGAGGACCCAAACCTGTGGAAGCAAGGATGCCTGTTGTGCCAGAAGCGGCCTCTTGCTCAGCTCCAGAGGCTCTCGCTCACCACTTGAAACGTGGCCGCGGGACCTTGTTCGACAGCGATGGGAGGCTGATGCTGGATGACTCCTTGGTCTGTGAGCGATGAACAGCAGTGCACGATTGCAAACCTCTGCTCATGACTGAGCTCCCTCATTGCCCACAGCTGTTGAAGCCAGGCAGGGCAGACGATGCTGAATTCTCCGTGTGCATCTCTACCACGCTCCTCTACTTCATGCTTTGCCACTTCCCTAGCTATGTCCCTGGGAGCCAAACCCCTCCCTCAGGAGCAGGGCAGCTCAGGCAGAGCGGCTTTGTGCCACTCACTGCATTTGCACCAAGGAAATGATGCTGCAGCCTTGGGTCAGGCTCGGTGCTGTTGCTCGGGGCTCAGTGCAGGAGCTCGACCTGCTGGTTCCCAGGCTGGGCCTTTTCCCTGGTTTTGCTGCTCCCCTCCCTGCCTTGGGAGAGAGTTTGTGCGGGGCCAGTCTGGGCATTAGTGCTGGTGTCTGAGCAGGGCAAAACGCTGCAGGGAAAGAAATCCCCTCTGCAAGGGAGGACGAGGGCGCCTGTGTGGCGTCGTTCAGCCCTGCTGGGAGGAGACTTGGGATGCTTTCTGCAGCAGCTGAGCACTGCTCCGGCTGGACTCAGCCTCAGGGCCCCAGAAGAACGGCCTGCCTTGGCGATGGATGCAAAACCCGTCACTGCCCTGCAGAGGGCTGCGATGTCTCCCTGGCTCCCTGTCCCCCACTGCAGAGCTTTGCCTGCTCCCAGGGGGAAGAAGGAGCCAAAATCCTCTGCTGGCTCACAGGTCTCTGGGCACCGGCAGCTGCACCCTCTGCCTGGGGCTGCTGCACTGCAGTGGGGAGTTGGGGGACCTTCCTGCCCCATGGGAAGGGACTCAGCACAGAGCCTGCTGAGAGCCGCTCTCCAGGCAGGCAGCTCCCAAAGCGTTTCACTGGGGGACATGGTCACGGCTCAACAGGGGCTGCGTGCTAGTGATTAAACCGAGGTGCCGGCCCTTTTCTCCCCTTGCGCTGCACCGCAGCCAGGAGAGAGGGGAGCCGCTGCTCTGCTGAAGGAGGCCCTGAAAGAGCCCAGGTCTGCCCTGTCTGCTGTCACGCAGCCGGGGTGCTGTAGCTCCCCGAGCTCTGAGCGCAGCAGTGTCCTGGGCTCCCGCACGTGTCTGGCGGCTGGACCGTGCTGGTCTGCGCCATCTCCCTGGTGTGGAAGGGTGGCTCTGTGTCAGCCAGGGAGAGCAGCTGGGACTTGCTGCCCCCGCACACAGTTGCGGGGGCTTCAGTATCCCATCTGACTCATAAATAAAAAAGGAAGAACAATGTGTGGTTGCTTAATATTCCAGGCGAGTTTGCTTGCTTTGCTGTCTGAAGAAGAGGGCAAACCATACACTCTGGCAGCTGCACACCTGGTGCTCAGTAATTTGGGTTGTGCCCTATTAAGGCTGCCCCCAGAGATGGTCGGGACGTTCGTCCTGCCTCAACTTCCGTGCCCAGGGTGCCAGGGCTGGCAGATGGGCCAGGAGACCTGCAGGAGAAAAATGCCTTTCTGCTGCTGGGGGAGACAGAAACAGATGATACGCCTTTCTGCTTTGGGGCTGCAAGACTTGTCTTGTGCAACATGAATTATCACATCTGCCCACGTCACAGACTGTAAAGGGACCATTCATATCAAGTGTGCCCAAGGCATCCTTTCTCCTTTTTCCACCGACTCACTGGGAACTGGCTGCGACAGGTATCTGGCTGCTGTATCTAGTATATAGCAGGCAGTTCCTGGTGGAGAGCTGATGGGATTATTCAGCTGACATCTTCAGCGGGGCGGGGGGGTGGGGTGCGTTTCCCTGCGTTCCAGGCAGGCTGCTCTCATCACTGAGCCTTTGGGGCCGTTGGCTTTGCCAGGCAGGGAAGAGCCGAAGGCTGAGTGCTGCCAGCCCTGAGTGTGTTGGTGTCTGACAATAATCAGGGTGTAGGGGAGAATTACATGGGAGTTAGGCGCGTCTGTGTTGCCCCCAGGCAGTGGGGGACAGACCTGCATTCGCCGTGTTGCCAAAGCCCTAAGTGTGGAGAGCCCGAGACCCCTGAAATGTGGTGCCCGCAGGATAAGTGCAGGAGCCGCTCGCTCCACGTTGGTTATGGTGATTTCAGAGCTGGGACTTGCTGCAGAGCTTGCGGTGCTCCTTCACTGCCCTCTGTCAGGGTTTGGTTTTAGTGATGCCCATTTCTGCTGAGTGTGAAAGGGTTGTTATGGCTTATGCTGATTAAAACCCCCAGTGCTCTTTCCTTTCAGACAAATGCACAGCATTTCTTGTGATTTGCTTGTTCCTGGTGCATCCTTTCATGTATTTAATAATGTTAAATGTAGTACAGATTAAAGCCTGGCAGTAGGCTTCCTGTTGGGCCCGCTGATGCTCTGTGAGTCAAAGGAGCAGGGCTGCAGCTCACTGCACTTTTCCAGGTGCTTTAACAAAGTGGTGCTGGGGAGTGACATTTGTGCTGTAGCCTTGGCACCGGTGATGCATGAATCCAACTGTGTGTGCGCGTGTGTTGTGATGGGCTTTGCTTAATTCACTTTGCATTTCACCCCCCCCCCCCGTGATGGCTTTCTGGTTTGATTTGATCTACCTGCTCCTGGTGCTGTCCGGCTGCTACCTGGAGCATTTTCTGATCCTCGTAGGTTGAATCTGGGGTTACTGTTACACAGGTAGTGATCTGCTTCCATTCAATACAATGGGCAATTCCATATGTGTTTACTAATAAAAAGACACTGGATGCATGCTTATGCAGTTTTCATTTAACTTTAGTTTCTCACAAAACACCATGTATACGCAGGCTGATTTGAAGCATGACTTCCGAGCACTCTGTGTTGTCTGTGTGCCTAATGCTGCAGGTAATTAAGAGCAGTACTAACTGTTATATTGTCAGTGATCACATGCCAGACGGTTTTCCCTTCCCACCACAGCAACAGTTGGAGTTTCTGTGGGGTAAGGAGTTGGCAGCACTTTCCTCCTCTCCTGGTTGCAAGACTGTCAGACACAGGGTGTGCAGGCAAATATGGGAAGATCCTTTGAGAGCCATTCTCAGTGGCCCCAGGGGCTGCTCCTATCCTTCCCTACCATCACCGCATTTTTCTTCTTGGTTCTTTTTTCATCAGCTTTGCAGTGGAGTCTCTGCAGAGTGACTTGAACCCCCGAAGGGTTTTTTAAGGGCTGTTCAGGATTAAACTGCCCTGCCTCCTGTTCATTTGCAGCCGTGGATTAAGTGGGGCAGCAGTGCTTCCTGAAGTGCTCTGTCGTCTCCATCTCCTTGGAAGTGGTCAGAAATCAGCAGTGACCAACTGCTGCCCACAGGGATCAATCTGTCCTGCTCTGTGCAGCGCCGGAGAGACACAGTGTGTCGCCTCGGGGCAGCCGGTGCAGGAGCGGTCCCTGATCCCCTGCAGAGCCGGCACCTGGGTTTTTACCCACAGCTTAGAAAAGTGATGTGCTGCGAGGGTGAAGAGATGTGCTTGCCTGCTACAGGACTGCCACTGCTTCTCTTGTCCTAGTGAGCTGTACATCACCGCCTTTGCTGTGAATGAGAAGCCGTCAGTGCCGTCTGAGCTGCCGCTTTCATCCCTGTCGTGGCGGTTGGGAGGATGGAGGGGGCAGAGAGCTGCCCAGCTCTTATCTCATGGTTCAGAAATGGTGAGATGGGGCCGTGATTTCTGTTTTATAGAGGCAGTGTTGCCCTCACTGCCCAGCATCTCTCTAGGATCCCTGGACGGTTGCTTCTCTGGAGGGATATATTACAGATAACTGCGTGGGAAGCCCTGGCTACGGTAAGGCTGAGTGCAGGTGTGCAGAGCAGTACTGACCCGAAGGGACCTGAAGGTCAGCTCATCCGCTCCAGGTTTGGGATCGTCGGTGTTTGGGGCTCAGTGACAGTTTAACTCCACACCGCCTTAGCGGAAACTGTTGATCGCTGCCTGCTGTTGTGTGATTCCACGCTGCATATTTACCTCGGGGAGTTCAGTAGCCACGTGAGGTGTGCGCCAAGCCGAACTCTGCTGAGAGCCAGGGAGATGCTCTGTCCCTCCTCTTGTTGTGTGCGGGGTAACTTTTTCATTTCTTTGGCTGGCTGATGTTTTGTGTGATTGTGTTTTCATTGCAGCAGTCGCGTCAGGATATACAAGCTTTTCAACCTGGGAAGATTTCCCAAAGAGGATTATTGCAGCCTTTGGGATTCGGGCTGCCTCCTCACATGCCCTTTGTGCCCCATCTTTGTGTGCTCAAGGGAGGTCTTTTACTCTAGAATTTATGAGTGAAGGCTTGTGGCTGACAGTATTTGCTGTCTTTGCAAGTAGCATTGCAATTGCAGAAAGGTCCCTTTTCTCCTCCCTGAGAGCTTTTGAAGAGCAAGGAGCCAGCATTGCTCTTCCTCACTTATTCCCAAAGCTCCAGGCTGAGGGGTGCGGCTTCGTTGCTCCTGGGTACGTTAGCCTTTGCTGGCCGTTCAAATCCTTGTTCTGGGGCTGCCAGTGCACTCTGGGTGCTTTCTGAAAAACACAAGCTGCAGTTGGCTGTGTGTTGGCTGCTTCTGGCAGCCTTAACAGGCATCTTGGCTCCCGGTCCTTATTACTGGACCTTGATGGAGCCCCGGCTTGCAGAGGGATTTACCTCCTCCAGCAGCAGCAGCAGCAGCGAGCACCAAGGCACTGGTGAAAAGGGAGGTGCCGATCATGCGCCAGCTCGCGAGGATCACTGCCGTTGCCTGGGTAGGGCAAAACTGCCTGTGGGGTAGCTCAGCAGTTCAGTTGATCACCAGGCAAATGAGCCCAAGTTTGCCGTTTTTCTAGATTTGGAAGAATGCCCTAAGTGGCTTCGCAAATCCGTGCTATGGCAGGGGAGCTCCCAGTGTATTCGGGGTGGGGGGAAAATCTAAGTCTGCTAGCAGTAAGTGTAGAGGAAGTGGGGCTCTGAATATGCCCTGGCCTTTCTCTTTCCAGTGTTAACTTACTAATGCAGTTAAAAACTCTGAAAACAAGAGACGGTGGAGGTGGTGTGGCCCAGAGGGAGCTCTTAGGAAGAGGGGGCAATGGATGTGTTTCATCAGAACCTTATTCCAATTTTATTCTTTATTCTAAACTACTTTATTCTAACTACTTGGAGCTGAGACACTGATCCTCAAAGCATTTGAAAGACACGGCAGTGCCTGGCTGGGTAGAGCTGGAGTGACAGGAGGGCTGCAAAGCCTAGCTAGGCATTTGACCTAAACCAGAATCCTTTTCCCTGCTTCAGGAGTCCCCGAGCAGAGATGCTGGTTGTCTGGAGTCCTCCAAGGAAAATGCAGGTGATGCTCCCCAGGAGCCGGGCTGCCATTGCAGCCTGCCAGACAGTCCTGTGGCCACGGCCCCATCTGCTCCCCCTTCCTGGGAAGCAGACCCTCGCCTGCGAGCTCCTGCAGCTGCTTTTGTTCCTCCAAGGTCAGGCTTGAAGAGCTGCTTCACACAGCAGGAATTTCACAAAGTTGGCAATGGCTGCAATAAGAAAATGGCTGCTTTGCAATACTCTCCATGGTTCCTTCTCTCTTTGTTGCTCTTCCTGTCTCTCTCCCTCTCATCTTTCTTTGCTTTTTTCCTTTCTCCCTTCCTCCTTCTCTCTTCTTTCTCTTGCCCTCTCTCATTTCTCATGCTTTCCCTCTTTGTCTTGTCCTCTCTCCCTTTCTCCCTTTCTCTTTCCTTCTCTCGTTTCATGATCTCTCCTGTTCTTTCTTTCCCTTTCTCTCCCTTTCTTTTTTCCATCTTTGTCCCTATTTATCACCTTTTCTCTTCTTTCTCCCCCTTTCCCTTCCCTTCCCTTCCTTTCCCCTTTCCTTCCTTTTCCCTTTCCTTTCCTTCTTTCCTTTCTCTCTCTCCATTTCTCTTCCTCTTCCCCTCTCCCTCTTTATACTGCTTTCCCCTCTTTCCTTTCCCTTTTCTCCCACCCTCCTTTTCTCTCCTTCTCTGCCCCCTTTCTGCCTCTCATCTTTTCTCTCATTCTGCCTTTTTCTCTTTTCTTTCTCCCTTCTCTCTCCTGCTCCCTCTTCCTCCTCTCTCCCTTTCCTTTTTCTTTCTCTCCTTCTCTCTCCCTCACCCTCTCTTCTCTTTTCCTCCCTCTCCTTCTCTCTTCCTTTCTCTCCCTGTCTCCCTGCCTGTCTTCCATCAGACTTCTCTCTCCTTTTCTCCCTCTTTCTCTCCCTTTTCTCTCTCCCCCACTCTTGCTCTTTCCTCTCTCTCATCTTTCTCTTTGCTCTCCTTTCTCACTGCCTCTCCTTTTCATTCTGCTTCTTTCTCCTTGTCTTCCTTCTCTCCTTTTTCTGTTTTTGCTTTTTTCTCTCCATTTCTCTCCCTCCTTTTTTCTCTACCTTGTTCTCATTCTTTCCCTCCCCTCCCTTCTCTCCTTTTCCTTCTTTCTCTCTCTTGCGCTTTCTTTCTCCTCTCTCTGTGCTTTTTGCACTCTCCTTTTTCTCTCCTTTCTCATTTTCTCCCCCTCTTTTCTTTCCCTTTCTCTCTTGCTCTTTTTCTTACTTTTCTCTTTCCCTCTCTTCCCCCCTCTCTTTTCTCCCCTTTCCCCATCTCCTTCCTCATCTCCTTCCCTGTCTCCAGCTATCAAACTGGTAAAATGTGGCTTGCTTTGCTCTTTAATTAACAGGGTTTATTCTTATAATCAAAATATATAAAATATATACATATATTTTAATTGATCTGTTTTCTGTGGGAAGGTGGAAGGAAGGCAGCACCTGACTTATCTCCAGGTTGTCCCTTCTCAGTAGTCAGTGTGACAGTTATGTGAATGTGAGTCTCAGATGATGTGAAAATTGTGAGAACTGCCCAGTGTGGCAGTTCTGTTTATGTGAATCCATGGGAAATCCTGGCTGTTTCAGGAGGCAGCTAGCACTTTTCACCAGCTCTGCCCCTGGCAGCAGGCACCCTTGGGAGCACACAGATTACACATGGGACACTGCAGGGTGCAGAGAGCAAACAGCCCCAGGGAGAGACTGTGGTGCCTGCGGCATTTTTTTGGTTTATGTCGGACTCTTGCTCCTTGTGCCTGTTGCTGAACTGCTGCTTTGCTTCCAATGGGAGGGACCAGTTTGGGGCCCCTGACGGCCCCCACTTCAGCAGATATGGTGGGAGCAAGGGCACATGGAGCAGGTCAGTGCGAGTGTGCTGTGCCTGTGACCGCAAGGGGATACGTGGTGTAAAACATGAGCATGACTGGGCTGAGCACTGCTCAGGCCATGCTACCGCTGATGGCTCGGGACTGGGCAGTGCTGGTGCCAGTGCTGCTCTGTCACCTGGTGGGTGCTTCCTGTCTGCCTGGGCCTGAGCCCTGGCACAAGGCATTGGGGCCCTCCTGGTGTGGCGCAGCCCAGCTCGGCGTGACAGGGCCTGGGTGCCCAAGGGTGCCAGCAACTCATCCCCTGGGCTCTTGACACCCAGCCCTTATGCACCAACAGCCCCGGGGGAACACGGGTCCCCGGGAATTTGGGCCCCACCCCGGCGCTGCCAATGTCACTGGTCATGAGGGGCCGGGGGGGGGGGGACCGGCCCACTCAGGGGGGCCTTGGGGCACCACCCTGCACCACTGAGAAACGTCACTACCAGGCAAGAGCTGCTGTGGCTGTGACCTGTCCCTGGTGTTTGTCAAACCGGTGGTGCACAGGGAAGGCTCAGAGGCAGTGCGGCAGCTGCCTGCTCGCACCAGGGCTGCCCCGGGCAGGGGGTCCCCGTGCAGATCCTGACCCGCGGTGACCCCCACCCGAGTCCTGCAGCGCCCCCCGCGGCCGCCAGGCGCCGCCGCCGTGCGCGGGCGAGCAGCGCTGCCGACGCTGAGAGGCGGCAGCTGCGCGGCGGCCCCGGGCCGGGCGGCACCAGAACCAGCAGCGGCAGAAGCAGGAGGAGCAGCAGCAGGTACCTAGGGAGTGGGATGGGGCGCCGAGCCTGCCGGGAGGGGACCTGGGGACACCGAGGTTCTCAGCAGGGCGGTCCGGGACTGTCCGAGGGGCAGCGAGTGGGGGGCGGAGGTCCAGCAGCCGCAGCCACTGAGAGCGCCGGGCTGGGGGAGCCGCGGGGCCTCCCCTGCCGCCCCCGTGCCCCGGGACCCCCGTGACACCCCCAGGCTGGCGGCAGCAGGGCCCGGGGCCCCTCGGGGCACTGTGCAGGAGCCCCCAGCCAGGCCTGATAAAGAGCCAGATAGAGTGCGAGCACTCCCGGGACACCCCTGCTCTCCCGCAGGAGCTGAGAACCACAAGGCCAGGACAGGCGGACGGAGCCGAACAAGAGCCGGAGGAGCTGTAGCCACAATGGAGCGGCCAGGAGAGACCGAGCCGGACAGAGCTAAGGAGCCGCGGCCGCACTGGAGCTGCTGCTTGAGCCAAGGCCCCACGGCAAGCTAAAGCTGCCGGCTCCTGACCTGCAGGCTGGCACTGCTATGGTGCAGGGCCCCTGCAGGAGCATCACGTTTGGGAACCAGCCACTGTCCCCGGGGCAGAGGGGTGTCGCTGGGGCAGCCCCGAGCTCACGTGCAGAGAGGGGACATTCAGCCATGAGTGCGACCTCGCCCTATTTTCGGCACCTCCAGCCCATGTGCAGGGCTTGGGGCAGCAGTCGCAGCCCCAGCCAAGGCCGTGCTTGGGAACTGGGCCGGGGTGGCCCCACAGGGAAGGCCCGGCCCCAGTGCACGGCAGCCTAGGGCGGCTTCGGGTTTTATTCTCCGGCCTGGCCCGGCCCAGCGGCAACGCACCAGGCCCCGGAGCCCCGCGGGGCAGGCCCGGCCCCGCCTGCCGCAGCCCTGCAGCCCCGGCCCCGCTCCCTGGCCGCGCTCGCAGCCTCGGCTCCCCCCACCCGGCGCGGCCCCGTGGCCGAGCCCCGCCGTTCCTCACCCGGGGCCGCCGCCGCCCTCCCAGCCCCGAGCGCCCGGGCCGCCGCGACGGAACGGAGAGCAGGAGGGGACTGACGGCGGCCGCGAGGGGCCAAACAGCCCTCTCCGCCCGCGACAGCCGACGCATGCGCCCTGGGGCGGGGCGGGGCGCGACTGGGCCGGGCCGGGCCGGGCCGGGCCAGGCCAGGCCAGGGCTGCCCGCCCCGCCCCGGAACCCCTTTCCCGGGCCCTTCCTGTGCTCCTGACCCCGCCCCCAGAGAGCGGCTCCGCCCCCGGGGCCCCGCTCAACCCCGGATGCCTCCCAGTGCCTCCTGGGGACCCCAGTCCTCTCTCAGCCCTAGTCCCACCCCATCACCCCAGTGTCCCCTGTGCCCCCAGGCACATCCCCGTGTGCCCCCCCACATCCTTGCTGGCCCCTGGCACCACCCAGTAGCCCCAAGGCCCCATCACCACCCCCAGGGCCTCCCCCCTCACCCCTGTCTCTCTGCTCTCCCATGTCCCTGCTCCCTCTGGCCGTGGCCCTAGGCAGGGCAAGGGAGCACCAAGGCCTTGTCCTGGGATTGGCAGGGGCGAGACTCGCACAGAGCCTACACACGTGCGGCACCATCCCTGCATGGACAGAGCTTTATTGCCCTCCTGCAGCAGGCTGTCAGGACCCCCCACACAGGGGGCCTCAGTGCACTGCCAGCCCTGCCAAGTTGCAATGACACTGCAGGGAAGAACTGCAGGCGCTCGGCCGCCGTTTTCACCACCATCCCCAGCGCCCCTCAGTGCCTGGCTGGAGGCAGCTTCCCTGGCCAGGAGCCTGGAGGCCACGCGAGTCCTCCCTCCCCACATCCTGCTGGCTAGCAGCACCTGCCTGCGGGGCCTCCAGATGCCTCCTCAGCCCTCAGGGTGGGAGCTCAGTCACCTCACCTACCTCCCAACAGGAATGCCAGGTCCCACTGCTGCAGCCACTTGGCCAGCGCTGTGTCCAGGAGGACACCTGGCACGTGGGGAAACGCAGCCATCAGGGCACAGCCCCAAACCCAGACCCTGACCCCAGCCCGTGCTGTGGGTTTGGATGCAGCTGCACACAGAGGGGTGGCACAGCCAGCCCCAGACCCCAACCCGGGGGCTGCAGCTGGGAGCAGTGCGAGAGCCCAGAGCTGCCTCTCATCCAGGATGGTGACGGCTGCCGCCTGCGGTGCCCAGCAGCTCCCCGTGCAGCAGCTCTGGGTCGTGCTCAGGAGCCTCTCCAGCAGCACGGGGCAGTCTCAGGCATAGGGCAAAGCAGGGACACAGGATCTTGTCTCCAGCTGCAAATGCCCTTCCACCCACCCACAGCCAGGCACCCATGTGGCATGCCATGGGGGCAGCCGGCTGCATAGACACAGCCCTGGCGCAGAGCTCACTCACTAGGTGATTGCAGACCTCGTCCTGCAGCTTGGCCATGCTCAGCCCGGCACTCACGGTTACACGCTGCTGCGCCCTCTTCGACCCCCAAAACAGGGAGTACTGATGCAGAGCAACCTTGCATGCCTGGAAAAAAGCATCAGGCCCTGTCACGGGGACACTGCTCACCTGCCCAGGGTGCCAAGGGAGAAACCTTGCTGTGGCAGTGTCAGCGAGGGCCTGCAGAGATGCCGGCAGGCCCACGTGGGCAGGAGTGGCACCGTGTCTCTGCCAGCGCCGCAGGGCTTTCTGCAGCTCTGCAAGGAGCTCTGGGGGCTTTTACCTTGCAGATGGCCGGGGCCACATCCCGGAGATGCAGCACAGGGCTGGGAAACACTTCCTCCACCTCTCTGCTGAAAAAGGACCTCTTCCCCAAGGCAGAGGAGGCCAGGGTGCCGTAGCGGGCAAAGGCTGAGTAGCACAGCACCTCTTCCTCCTGCAACCAAGAAAGCCTATCTGGCAGGCTGCTAATAAGGGCACCTCTTACAAACTGCTTGGCCCCAGCAGGGAGCTGCCTGCAGAGGACAGAGGCTCTGGGACAGCTCTCACCTGCTCTTCCACACCCCCAGGGTCAACAAATCCATGTGTCTGACCGCAGTTTGCTTGGAAATCACGTTTTAGAAGCAGGATTCGGGAATGAGCTTGCCCTGCCTAGATCCCTCCCGACCACCCCGCCAACCCTCCCTCCCGGTTTGACTCCCGTGCATCAGGTACTGCTTTTCAGCCTCGTGGCACTGCAGCAGCCTTTCTGGTGGCACACAGAGCCAAAAGCCTTGGCGCTCAGGTGCTCCTGAGCTCCCAGGCTGGGAGCCCCTTGGCACCTTCGCCTCCCTCACACCTCCAGGCTCCTGTCTTGGGCCAGCCACCCCAAAACAGAGTTGCAAACGGCAGCTTTCAACCATGCTGAGAAACCTTCCCTCTTCTTCAAAACATACATGTCTGCCCTGACCCCCCATGAGCTGGACAGGCCTCAGCCCCCCCACACCTCTCAGATGAACAGGAGAACGAGCAGCTTCACCTACTGCCCCCAAGAACACCTGGGTGGACATGGTGATGTCTTTAAAGGCGGAGCCCATGGCCCTCACCATCAGCTCCCCCAGCACCTTTGCCAGCACCAGCACGCTCTCCACAGCCACCTCCACACTGGTCATGTTCTCCACCACAGCCACCCTGTGCCTCCACAGCTGCAAAGTGACTGGCGCACAAGCTGCTCGCTATTCTTGCCTCTCACCGCTGCTCTTCACCACTGCACCAAGGGCTGCACTTGCTAGAGCAAGTCCAGAGCAAACCCCAGCTGAGGGAGCCCCAATCTGCACGCGATTTCCCCTGAAAGCCCTGAAGCCCTGGGTAGCTCTCTCCCAGCAGCTTTCGAGTTTGGGCTGTGCTCAGAGCACAGGAACGGCCATCTCACCTTCGCAGGTGCTCCACTGGCCATGTTGCCCACGCCCCTCATGGCCACTTGCCACACAGTGCTCACAAGGTCACAAGATCTTTCTACTAAGGCCTCCAAGAGGGGCTTCAGGAGCTTGCTCTCCTCCACCATTCGGTCCTTCATCAGCTGCAATAAAGCCACATGGCCGCTAGCATCAGGACGTGATTCACACCAGGCAAGGCGCAGCAATAGCTGCATCCTGGGGCTCCAGCATCAGGAAGC
This sequence comes from Dromaius novaehollandiae, assembly GCF_036370855.1. Lineage (NCBI taxonomy): Eukaryota > Metazoa > Chordata > Aves > Casuariiformes > Dromaiidae > Dromaius > Dromaius novaehollandiae. The sequence continues at coordinate 5,751,930 of NC_088101.1, forward strand.
CCTACAGCCCCCAACAGGCTCCCCTGCAGCAGGGCTTTCCCTCTGGGCCGGCCCGGCTCCAGCTGCAGGGCCGGGCAGCTGCTAAGAGCAGAGCTGCAGGGTGCTGGGGGAGGCCTCGAACACAGGCCCGCGTGGGGTGGCACCTCCTGGCAGGAATCTGCATTCAGGCCCAGGGCCCCCAGGAGCTCTGCCGCAGCTGACCAAGCTCAGGTGCATGTCCCAGCCAGGCTCGGGGGTGCCTGGCAAAGAGGCAAACACCCCTTCACTTTCCCTCCCCAGCAGCACCAGTGACAAGGGCCAAGAGAAATCTCCAGTCGCAGAACTTCAGGGGAAGATTTGTCTTTAGCAGAGCTAAAACAGCTCAGCCACTTTGGGAGGTATTCATTCACTCATCCTAAACTGCACCAAGGGAGAGGCAAAGTACCCCTGAAATGACACTCCACACTCTTCAAGTCTCAAGCTAACAGAAAACTAGCCCCTGGCGCTCTTCACCTGCCTGGTGTGTCGGCACTCCCCAGCTCCCCCGGGGGACAGCGCCAGCTCCTCCCCCAGCATCTCCCTGACCTGCCCCAGGAGGCTGAGAAGCAGACAGGGAAGCAGGCGCTGGACCAGCGTTGCGCTGTGCAGCACCAACACCACCTCAGAGACAGCCTAGATGATCTGCAGAGAAATTCAACCAAGAACCACCTGGTAAAACAAGGGCTTTTCCCACCATCCAGGTCCCCCCATCAGCCTGGGGAGCTTCTACTGTCTCCCAATTCTCACTTCAGTGACAGCCTTGTGGCACAGGAGCAGCAAACTCTCCCAGCTCCCCACACCGCTAACACTGCCACTGCCAACACTGCCACCGCCCTGGCAGAGCACTCCACAAGGCTTCACGGGCGCTTGCGAAGGTCACGGAACTCCCTCGCACTGAAGCACAAGTTGGAAAGGAGACGCGAAGCATCACAAAATGCCTCCATTGCTGACCGTACCGTGCGAGGCTCCAGGGCAGCCTGGCTGCTGCCCAACTCCTGAGCACAGCAGTCACTCCTGTGGCTGCTCTTTCCAGCTGCCCTTAATTATTTTGTTAAGCACACCAGCAAATGGCACCCAGGGCACTTCTCCCCAGGCTCCTCCAGGGCTCCACCATGTCACTGCAAGGGAACAGATGCTCACCCGTGAGCCCACATCCCTGGGTACCTGCGATGCCCTCACGAGAGGCCAAACGCTCCCCTCGCCTGCATCGGGGCTGGCAATGGCAGGTCAGGACAGGGACACTAGCCCACAGTCCTGCAACGCTCAACCCTTCCTGGGGAAAAACCACCTGCTTCTGACTGGGACCCCCCATGCAGGTGCGCCCTGGGGCTGAGTCTGACTGCAGAAGGAAGGGGAAGTGCACAGACCCGTCCGTGGGCAGGCACTTCCAGAGGAGGCTGTCGAGTAACAGCTGTTGGTGAGAGTGGTGCCAGGTACCTGAAAGGAGAAAGAACAGGTGAGAAAGAATAGCTTGGTGTGTGCTTTTCTTGTCCTTCTTCAGGCCTAACAGCCAACAACAGAAAACAGACAAAATGCCTCTCTTACCTCCTCCTGGAGTATTTGCTCTCCACACTCCCCCAGAAACATGAGCATCCACCACCCAGCAGCTCACATGCACACGGGCCTGGCACACAGCAAGCTCTCCACAGTGGTGTTCATGAAGTCTGTGGCCTGGCCTCAGGGGAAATATCTGCAAACAGTCTGAGGAGAAATCAGAAACGGAAGAGACCACGTCACAGGTTGCTCAGACGCAAAACTCATGTCCTGACAACAGCACACGCATGTGCACACTCCCCCCCGCCCAGCATCTCCTCCTTTCACCATGGGCCAAAAGGACCGATGTCTCCAGCCTCCTGCTCCATGCTTATGCCCACATGTCCCTGTGCGACAGCTCACTCGGGGAAGGGCGTGAGACCCTGGAGGGAGCAGGGAAATGGGCAGGAGCCTGGCACCGGGCCCCCACCCCGCTTTTTGGGGGCCAGTTTCCCTTGCGATGACAATGGAGGTCGACAGCAGAGACTCGGCATCATCAGCATTCAGCCTCTCACGCAGGTACCCAATGTCTTCAGTTGCCGCTTCTGTAGTCTCGGTTGGAGCTAGGAGAAAGTGGAGTCACGTTCGTGGGGAGCCAAACTCTGGCCCCGTGTGCGAATAAAAGAGGGCCCAAGAGAGGGCAATGAAGGCCATGACAAAGCCAGGGACCTCTGAACACGGTGCAGCAGGTTTGCTAGCCAGGCGAGGGGCCAGCTGCAGAGGGGGATGGTCCCTGGCATCGGGGGTGACATCCTGCCCTCAGACAGCAGCAGGGAAGGGCCCTGCACCACTCTCCTCACCTCCTGTTTGGAGCAGGCTGCCCAGGCAGGTCACTGCCCTCTGGGAGGATCCAGCCAGCACATCGCTTGTCAGAGGCCCTAAAAGTCCCCTGGGGCTGGGGCACTTGGGAGAGACCAGGGCTGTGGAGACAGCAGGGCTGGGAAGGACGGGGCTGTCGAGGGGTGTCGGGTGGAACCATCTCACCATGGGCATCTTTCCACTCGCCAGAGACCTGAACTGCTTTCAGGCACAGTCTTGCTGTAGGAGTGAGAGGCAGGCAAAAAGGTCACTGGCAGACCCTGTGGCCGCTTGCCCTCTCCCAGCCCAGCCATGCCACCCCCTGAGCCGTGGCCAAATGGCAGGGCAAACGAGGGGCCACCCTGCAGCACCGGAAGACCCAAAACCCAGCGCTCACCTGGGCAGTACTCCCTGTCAGGGTGGCAGCCAGTGGGGAGGGGGCCGGGGAACATGGGGTCCCTGCTCACCCTATGCTCACGTCCCTCTTCATAGGCACCCAGCAGCTGGATGCACACTTGCAGGGCCCTCTCCTGCTTGCACACACGAGTCAAGGCGAGCCATCGCCATGGGGACCTCCCTGCTCCAGGCGCTCACCACGGGTAGGATTGAGTTGTGCAGCACCCCTCGCTCACAGCTGCGGCTGGGGAGAAGCTCTGGCTCATCTAGGGACTCTGCAGGACACTGCAAGCTGCCTGCAAGGAAGCTGCTGCCAATGGGAAAAGCTTGGATGCAAAGTTTGGGCAAGGGGGCCTGAAACGAGGACCATTTCACTCTCTGCCAATTTGGGGTGTTGCACCTAGTTACAGGGAAGCTCCCCTCCTTGGACCAGCCTCGCAGGTGGAATCCCCATGGCTCTGCCCCACTCTGGCAGCAGCAACACTTTCCCTGCCACCCCGAGGACACTCACCTGCACCATGTCCTCGAAGCAGGCAGGGACCGACTCTGTCTGGAGAAGAGCTGCTATGAGCTGGCCCAGCACTTGCAGGGATGGCGCATGCGCATCCTGACACCAGAAAGGAGAACTGAGGCTGGGCACTCTACAGAGATGCCAGCACAGCCAGTGGCTGCCAGAGTGCAGGTCGCCCAGAGCTGGGTCCCCACCAAGCGGCAGCCAAGAAGGGCCGGTGGGTACCCACGCACGTGGAGCAGCCGCCACCATCTCCCCTTCCTCTTCCATCTGCTCCAGGTGACGAAGGCACATGATGCCCTGGCAGCACTGAGCCAGGAGGCTGCAGTTTTCCTCCCTGCTCAGACGGGGCTGCAGCTTGCTGCCAGGAGGAAAAAGGAGAGAAGACAGAAAGGGGGCTTACTAGCACTCTCCAGAGCAAGTCAAAGGATGACTGGCTTTGTCCCGATCAACAGCCTCAAATGCAACACCTGCAGCCCCAGCCAGACCAGCCAGCTGCGCTGGGACACGCAGCGACTCCCACAGCCCTGGGGACAGACCCTACCTCAACTGCTGCATGGCCACAAGGGCCCAGGGCGGGGGGCACACCAGGGACTCCCGGGGCTCCTCCTGAATCACCTCCTGCAAGTCACAGAGAAACACGTGCAAAGTGGGCAGCGGGGCAGGGGTGCGGGAGAGCCCTCCTGCCCATCCCAGCCATGGGCTCTTCTGCCAGACCCCGCAGGCACTGGCCCCACCACCCCCATGGCTCCCACAAAGGACTCATAGGACCTTTGGCAGGGGGGTGGCAGCTCCCTGGTGGCTGGACGCACTGTGATCTTCCACCATGGCCCCAAGTGCCACCAAAGCCCCCAAGCGCCCTGCCAGCTGGGGAAGCAGCTCAGGATGCTCGGGAGCTTGCACACGGCCCCAAGAGACCATTTTGTCTCTGGGCAAACCTGCCCCATGGCAGAGCCCAAAGCTCCCCTGCACGATGGCCCTAGCTCTGGGCACTCACCAGCAGGGTCTGCAGCAGCTCCCGCTTGCTGCAGAGCTCAAACCTGGAGCCAGCAGCCACAGCCTGGATGGCAAGGCTGATCTCAGTGACACTCTGTGCCAGGGAGAGCTTCAGCTTTGTGTGCTGATCCCAGGGGAGAAAAACACACTGGGAGCTCTTTGAAGGGCTGAGGGTAGAAAGAGCAGCAGGGCCAGGGGGAATCTGCCTCCAAGCACAGCACAAGGAGGAGACTGCCTCCTCCAGGAAGCCCAGCAGACCCCAGCTCGGCACCTGCACCCCACCAAGGAAACCTCCTCTCCCATCCAGGGAAGGAGCCTCCCACTGGGAGGGAGGCAGCTTCCCCAGCTGCCAGCTGGAAAGACCCTGCAGACCCCAGCCCAGAGGAGCAGGGCAAGCAGCACTGGCATGGCTGCAACAGGAAATGTCTGCACGAGAAGGCTGAGGAGAGGCCGGAGCTGGCGGCACCCGGCTGGCTCTGGCCTGCACCCCGAGTGCCTACCTGGCAGCCCTCTCAGTAGAGCCACAGGATGTTCCCCACGACGTCTCTCTTGACACGGGTGAGGAGCTGCTCTCTGGGGGCATGCAGCACCATGCCGCCGTAGATCACCACAAGCACAGCGTGAGCAACGTGGGTCCTCACCACATCGCTCTGCTGGCAGTTTGCTGGAGAAGCACCAAGACGTCAGCCCAAGGCCCCACTGTGCCCAGGACTCCGTGCACTCCTGGGGTGGGAGCTGCCCCTCATCCGACCAGCGCCTCAGCTCCCCGGGCACCTCCCGGCAGCTCTCCATGGCGCTGCCTGAGCTCCCATGAGCTTGGGGCCAGCAGCCAGCACCCACCCCGCAGCTGAGGCACTCGCACCAGCAAAGGGCAGAGCCTCCCTCGCCCCCACTGCTGGGGCTTCACCAACACAGTGGCAGGCAAGCGAGCACTGCAGCTGCCTCAGTTGGGGAGCTCTGACCCATCAGGTGCCAACCCTGTCCTGCCCAAAAATCCCACAAGCCCCAGCCCTGGAACATCCCCTTCCAAGTGCAGGGTTCAGGGAGTTCTTACCAGAGGTGCAAATGAAATGCAGCACCCACGACTAGGCTGCCACTGGGGCAGAAGTAAAAAGAGGCCAGAAGGAAAACAAACAACGACACCCTGGGCCCTTTACCTTCTGCTGTTGAAAAGTCTCTGCGAACTCCTCGACCAAGGACAAGGCCAGCTTGAAATGGCTCTCGGCACAGCGGGACAAAACAGAAGTGATTCCCTGCAACACAGCAGAAACACAGAGTTGCTCTGGCCCCAGCGCCCAGTCCTGGCCAGCTCCACCGGTCAAGCAGGACCTTTCCCGAGGGAAACGGCAGCGAACAGAAAACCAGCAAGGGCTGGAACAGGGCATGCAGAGCCCCTCTGCCCCAGGGACAGGCAGGGGACACTCAGGAAAGCAGAGCATCGTGAGGAAATGTCACCTGTGCCACCCACAGCTCCAGGTAGTTTCTCTCTTAGATATTTCACTATCTGCTCTTGCACGTGGCTGAGACGCTGACAAGCTGCCAGAGAGCCCTGCACAGGAACCACTGCAAGAGAACAGGCTGAGCCTGAGCTGCAGTGACAGCCCGGCCTGGCAGGAGAGGGCCAGGCCACAGAAGACCCCACCGTGTCAGGACCTGCTCAGACATCTGCGGCACCAGCCCCAACAGCAGCTGGCTGCCAGCCCAGCCCTGCTGCCAGCCCAGCACAGAGAGAAGTGCCTTTTTGGGGAAAGAGAGCAGGCAGCAGGGAAACCAGCCCATGGAGCAGAGCAGCACTACCAGCCCTCGCCCTGACCTGAGTGTCCCAGGGCTCTGCCGCCGCAGCCCTCGGGGCACGCGAGCCACAGCCACGCCACGCAGGGAACAAACCTTCTCCCAGGACAGGCGGGGAGAGCTGCCCAGCTGCCGGCTCAGCTCCTGGCTCAGGCCCACGGTCCAGGCCTCGCTCGCAATGAGCTCCAGAGAGGTTTGCAGGAACTAGGGCAGAGCGGGAGATGAAGCAAATGCTCCCTAGTCCTTTGCCAGAGCTGTCTGCACATCCAAAAGGCCCCGGAGACTGCCAGGCAGAGCTCCCCCTCACAATAGCCTGCCTCTCCACCTGCCCCTCTTGCAACCTGCCTCTTGCTCTTCCCCTAATGCGCCACTTGAGGCCCCCGGGCTCCGCACAGGCCAGAAGCAGGCAGTGCCATGGCATGGGGCCACGCTGGAGGCCTCTGCCCCAGCCTTCGGCTGCGTTTGTGCTCAGCTGTGCCCCACGTGCCCAGAGCAGCTCCTCTGAGCGGGCAGCACCCACAGCTGGGGCAGGCGCCGGGGGCTCGGGACGTGCCTGCACCGCTCGGTGGCTAAACAGGGAGCCCAGCTCCCAGGTTCCTCCCACCACTTTTCCTACTCCCCCTTTTGCCCATCCAGCTGGGGCCCCCACAGGGATGCTGTACCTTCAGCAGAAGGCTCTCCCACTCGGCCACGTCCAGGGAGCTCGCTGTTGTTCCTGCAAAGCCCGAGGAAGCAAAGCCCTCGCTGTTATCCCAGCGAGCACCACGGCAGAGCCCGGGTGTCTCCTTTGCAGTCTGATGCCCCAAAGCCTCAGGCCACCTGGCTGACAAGCGCCCGCAAACCCGGCACCGTTCCCTGCTGCCAGGCTGGGGAGCTGAGGGCATTTTGCTGCCCCCTCCGCCCCCAGCCTCTCCCTCCCGCCAGCACTTTACCTGCCAGGTGCTGCAGCAGCAGGGGGATGTCTGCGGCCCACTTCGCCCCCACGGCTCCGTGGATCGTGCCGGGGAGCTCCTGCAGCAGCTGCAGGGCCGCAGCTCCACAGCCACCACCCACGCACAGAGCCACCACCACCACCTAGGCCAGAGCAGGAGAGAAATGGGTTTGCACCTGCCCCAAGAGCCACAGCTGCCCCCACAGACAGGCAGGCAGGGAGGGAAGGGAGGTGGGCACTGCCTCGGCTGGCAGCAGACAGCCGACAGCTTCGCCCAGGTGCTGCTGTTCCTCAGGAGGAGCAGGAGCCCCTGACGGGTAGGGGAGGCTCAGGCACCCTCCAACACGCTCCTGCCTCCTCCCAGGGCACCCGGCACCGGCCTTGGCACCATCTCTCCCAGCCTCTCCCCTCGCCCTGGCCACAAAAGCTCTTCCCTTGGGGCCCCACTACTCACCAGCAGGCGAGCCTGCAGGGCCTGGGGAGCTGGCAGAGCGGCTGTGGGCAGAAAGAAAGGCTGCGTGAGATGCCCAGCCCCACCGGGCCCTGCCCGCCCCATGTCCCACGCCCTCGCGCAGGGCTGAAGGGGACCCCGGCCGTGCCACCTCCGCACAGTCCCTGCCGGGCTCCCGCGCTGAACAGCCGCCGCTGAAGGCAGCCCCAGCACGGCAGGAACCAGCCCCTGGGCCCCAGCAAGAGCTGGGCGCAGCAGCGCCAGGTAGCTCTGCCGGGGAAGGGGCAAGCGGGGCAGAGCCCTTGCGCCCAGCAATGGGTACTGCTCTGCCCTGCACTGCCCCGGGCCTCCTGCGTGGGGCTGGCAGCAGACAGGGGTCGCGCATGTCCCCACGCCCACCGAGCCCTACACAGCACACATGGACTTTCTGCTCCCCACCCTGGCTTACTCCTCTGCTCATGGAGCTCGCAGTCTGAAAGGACGGGTGTGCCTCCAGGAGCTGCACACGCTCTGCAATGTGTCAGGAGAGAGGTTCGGGCCATGGGCAGGAAAAGCATCCCCAGGCAAGAAGCAGCGACAGGCAGAGGACAACTTACTTTGGCCACCCCTCTGGCAGAGAGGTCCAGCGTGCCCAGGACATGGGCACGCAGGCACTGAACAGCCTTTTCTTCCTGGGCTTCCTCAGCACAAAGGTTTCCTGTCACCTGCAAGACAGAGGTGGGAAACACCTGCCACTGCCCCTTCCCAGATCCCACGGTGGATGGCGATGGGGAGGCTACTCCCACTGCAGCACTGGTTGCCCTGCTGCACCAGGCTCCCTGCAGTTAGGGACGCCCATGGCAGTGCGGCACAGCTGGGGCACAGGACACAGCCCCAGCATCACACTCTGCCCTTACCAGTCTGCCCAAGGCCCTGCTGAACTCACTGAAGAGGTGCCCCATCAGGTCCCATGCAAAGCAGCTTGGGGCACTGGAGCGCAGCAGCTCCCCAATGAAATGAAGAATTGCCCTCCTCAGCTGCCAGGGAGGCTGCAGTTACAACCCTGGCTCAAAACCCCAGGGGAGCTGCTTTCAAAGCACTGCAACCCTTCCGGCCAGGCCAAGACGATGAGGGCTCAGCAGCAGCCCTCACTCCACAGCCGCCACTGGGCTCTGGCCCCAGGTCCTGCCTTTGCCTACTGGTATGGACTCACCATGCTCTGTCTCAGGGATAGGGTTGCTCTGCCCCCACGGCAGCACTGGCCCTGCCCAAACCAGCTCACCTGGGCCACAGCACACAGACTGCACAGCCATCACAGCCAGGGGCAGCTTCTCCCTCGATCTGAGGGGCTGCAAGAGACAAGAAGAGGTGTGCGCTGAGGCCAAGCCCCCATTTCTAGAGGGATTTGTCACAGCTCCCCAGCTTTTCGTATGCAAGCAGGACAGAAAAGCAGGGCCAGGTTGCGAGTTCAGAGGAAGCATCAGCATCCCACAGGGACTATATTTCTACGGACATGGCTATTTTACAGGGACCAAACGTGATGGTAATGCAGAGACCTAGAGACTCACCCTGGGCACAAGCAGCTCCTGTGCCTGCCCCTGGCATGGAGCTCAGAGCATCACCCCAGCGTGTCGCCACATCCAACTGCCCAGTGAACCCTGCTGTGGGGGGGCTGCTCTGCGGGTGACCTGCTCTTTGCGGCTCATTTTGGGTGTTCATGCTGTGCTTTCTGCCCCTTCCTGCTTCTCCCCAACAGCCCACACCCTGGCCTCGCAGCTCCAACCCCTGTTACTGACCATCAGAGCAGACCAGAGCTTGCAGCAAATCCATGGCTGCCACATGACCGGCCTCACGCCCACTGCTAACTCAGACTGCAGGAACACGATCATCTCTTCTGGACAAATTTGGGCTGCAGGAAAGAAATCATGCTCCGCATTAGCAACCAGTGTCTTCCCACATGGGCAGATTTCTGAGAGAGCTGCCAGCACATGACGGTGAGGTGCTGGGTCCCCTCTCCTTACCCTGCAGCATGGTGCAGTAGCACAGCTCTGTGCTGTGCTCTGGGCTGGGTGGCTTGATCTCATCACAGAGCTGTGGGAACAAGGTGCATTTTGGAGAAAGCTGGATCAGCATGGAGAGGGATGGAAAAGAAACTGCACTGTCAGCTCTCATCTCACAGGCAGCTCTGGGCACGGACCCACAGCCAAAACCAGAGCTGGGCATATGCAGAGCTTTGCAGCAGCCAAGGCTGCCCAGGAGCCAAAGCTGAGCAACATTCAAAGGCTCCTGGTGGGTCTTACGCTCTAGAGCCCTCCCATAACTCAGCCCAGAGGGGAACTGCCCCATGAACCGGGCTGTCCCCTGGGCCGGTGCGAAACAGCCCATCCAGGTCCCCAGCAGCCTCAAGGTGCCAACATGGGCCATGGCTCACAGCCCCTGTACGGCCCTGGCCTTCAGGTGGCTCCTGGCAAAGGGATGCCTGGTCCTGCCAACTGGCAGCTCTGTCCCCTCCATGGGAACCCACTCTGCCAGCCCCAAGGCATAAGGCCTTACCTGCAGGTGCACAACACTGCTGATGACCAGAAGCTTGGCCCGGGGCATGAAGGTCTGAACGCTCACCAAGACCTCCAGGAAATAGCTGAGACTCTGCAAAGGAACATGAAAGGGAGAGGGGGGCTGTCACTGCGAGCCACCCAGGAAGCAAGAAACCAGCATCACTGGGAGACACCATGGCCTGAACCCACTTGCAGGGAAACCCCAGCTTCTGGCTTGTCCTTCCTGCAGAGTGGCGCCAGGAGGTCTCTCTCCTCCTCACAGCCCTGCCAGGACGGCCTTTCCCAGCACGCCGCCCCCCTCACACCTCTCCCCGTCACAGGGGCTGGACACGGCCCTGGATGTGAGGGCTGAGCTCCTCACACACCCCCAGCCCTGGGAGGCGGCGTGGCCTCCCCTCCTGAGCCGCTCGCCCCAGCCACTCACCACTCCCTCCTGGCCCTCCTGGTTTCTTCTGGCAAGAGCCCGGGAAGCCTCAGGCCCCCGTTCCTGCTCAAAGGGACCTGGCTCCTCTTAACACCCCAATGCTTTGCAGCACTCACACAGCTGTGCCGTGCTCCACATGACACCTCACCACAGTCACCCCAAAGGTGTCCTGGACTTCTCAATATTGGTGCAGAAGCCAGAGGAGATGCTCCCAGGTGTGCTCACGGTGCTCCTCCACGTGCAGGAGGACACCCATCATGGCACCTATTGCCCTGAGCGGGGCCTGCCTGACACGCTGTGTTGTGCAGCCCAAATTTAGACTCTGCTTTGGGGAATAGCCGCACAGTTTCCAAGCAGCAATAGGCTGTGATTTGGAAATTCAAGGCCCCAATCCATTTTTTTTATACCCCTGCAGCTGAATTTAAGGAGAAAAAAAAAAGTCTCGCAGCACCGCCGCTTTCTGCTCACGTAGCAGAAGAGCGGGTAAACGTGGGCACAGAGCTGGGCAGGCCCCAGGCGAGGGAAGGCACCTTTCTCCCCCTCGCGGAAGTACATGCTTATGCCGCTGCACCACTGCTCCAGAACTGCAGCACAAGAAGGGAAACAGGATCGCACCAAAGTCTCTGACTGGTGAAGACCTTGCACTGGCCCCCGGGCCTGCTTTAAGCCCAGGCCAGGCTCGCCAGGGCGCAGGTCGCGAGGAGACCCGGCTCCAGGGACGCGTTGTGCCATGGTCTGAGATGCCCGGACTGAAACGCTGCCTTGTTTCTCCCCTGCGTGCGCATGCGCGCGCCGCTCCCTCGCTGTCCCCGCGCAGCGCCTGCGCAGGCAGCGGCCAGAGCGCCGTCATGGCGGAGAAGGGGCAGAAGAGGTGAGTTCTGGCAACCCAACGGTTCCCCGCGCGCGCGCCCAGCAAGCCTCCCCCCCCTCCCCGCGCGCGCTTTTCCGCCGCCCCCTGACACGCGTCTCCCCGCAGCGTGAAGATCGCGCCGGGGGCCGTGGTGTGCGTGGAGAGCGAGATCCGCGGGGACGTGACCATCGGTAAGGCGCCCTGCCGCCCCGAGAGCCGCGGCGCTGCGCCTGCAGGGGCGGCCCCGCGGCGGTTCGGCGTGGCGCTGCTGACTCTGACCTGTCCCTGCAGGGCCGCGGACGGTGATCCACCCCAAGGCCAGGATCATCGCGGAAGCGGGGCCCATCGTCATCGGGGAAGGCAACCTCATAGAAGAGCAGGCGCTTATCATAAATGGGTCGGTGAAACGTTCCCTGGTGGGCGCGGGGCTTCCCGAGGGGGGTGGTTCCGCGGCTGAATTGGCTGCGGTCGCTTCAGGCTGCTAATCCTTTGTCCCCGCAGGTTTGCTGTGAACAGCATCCCTCCGAAACTGGGCAGTAGGGGGAGAAGTTTCTTCTGTGATCTCCAGTGTTGTCCCTGGGTTGGCTTTTTACACGATGGGTATTGTGTGGATTGTTCGATGAGGAACCTTTGCAAAACCTGTAGTTCATCTACTGAAGAAGGCAGGGGTAGATTGACTGCACTAGTGCAGAGCTGTGCAGTTTTAGCTCGATAGAGATGGTTATATTTCTCATATTTAAGGTTCTCCTAAAACAGATCCCTTATCTGACAGTCTTGTCAAATGCGAGGCTGTGTTTACAGCTATTTAAGGAGCAAGGCGTTGACTTAAAAAAGTCTGAAAAAAAAAAGTTACTTTTTGTGCTTATATGTGTGTGTGGCACTATGTCTGGGGGAGAAATCTTCTCTCTAGGAATCCTTTTCCTACAGACAGATCCTTCTAATCCTGATCAGAATATGAGACCCAGGGCAAGGACAGGCAGTCTGAAAACCCTGACAGTCTGGCCTAGCTAGTTACTTTTTGTCTGGTTCATATCCTTCTAAAGGATTGCATGGATAGGATATGCGTGACTTCAGCCTTTGTAACAGAATTGAAAGTCAGCTGTCGAATAGGGCAGTATCTTTGGACAGTGTCTTTCTCATGTCAAGATTCGAATGTATTCTTTCATCATGCAGATATCCAGAAAATATCACCCCGGAAACTGAAGAGGTGGAACCAAAACCAATGGTCATTGGCACCAATAATGTTTTTGAAGTTGGGTGCTGTATCCTTGCTACGCAGTGAAATTGGAGTTTCTAATGCACCATGCTTCCAGACCTGCACAAAAGGAAGCATGTGTGGACTCTATTAGGGTTTAAACTTCCCAGGGCTATTTAAGATGCAAGATGTTGGTTTAAGCAGAGTATCAAGGTTTACTCTTTGAAGTAAAAGCTAAGAATTTTACATTTCTCCTTAACCTTAACCTTTAGATTCACAGGCAATGAAAGTGGGAGATAACAATGTAATTGAATCAAAAGGTAAGTGTCAGGCTTGTTGTCTTTGCCCTCGTGAAGACTCATTCTTGCAGACACAGGGAATGGGAAAGGATTACATTGCTTTGTCTTTAGCTGAGCCTGAGCTACAGCTTACTGCATGTTATAGCCACAAAGTCATGTTTCTAATGCTTGTGAACCTGGTGGCAACCTTAACAAAGTTTGATGTGTTAACACTGCAGCTGCTTGTCCACAGAACCCACGTGTGTTACTGCATTGGTGGGAGCTGGGTTTGGCTGTCTCTTTCTCTCGACACTGAGCCGTTAATGATTTTGGTGTTTGATGATGCAGGGTTTAACCACATTATGGGCACATATACGCTAGCATTTTAGTTTTAGTCTCAAGGTTGTTCCTGTTGGCCGTGCACGCAGAGCAGTCCTTGAGCCTGTGGCCTGGACTGGATTCCTTTTGGGTTCCTTTCAGATAAAACTAAGCCAGAAGTGTTTTGGCTGCTTTATTCACAGTCCCTGTTCAGTCCATGGGATTAGACCAGAGCTAGTCTGAAGTCAGAAGCCTCTAGTGGGAATGGCAGGTCTTCAGCAGGGAGTATCCATGGTAAAGCTTTGCTCCAGGCTCCCAGGGGGAGTTTCAGGGTAGTGCCATTGAATTATGTGACAGGATTGGGGGTAGAAGGTGGTTATTGAACAAGTGTGAAGGCTGAAGGAAGTAGGGCAGAGAAAGGAGTTTGAAAAGCTGGGTGTGGCTTTGAGTAAGGCTGCCAGTCTCCCCTTTTCAGCTCCTGCAGAGATCTCTCTCCCTCTGTTGCAGCATTTGTTGGTCGGAACGTGATTCTGACAAGCGGCTGCATCATCGGGGCCTGCTGTAACATTAACACCTATGAGGTGATCCCTGAGAACACCGTCATCTATGGGGCTGACTGCCTCCGTCGAGTGCAGACTGAGCGGCCACAGGTGGGTGTCATGCCACTCAGGGAGCTGTGTCTCCACAGGCAGGGCTGTAAGGGTCTCCATCACCCTCCTTGCTGCAGTGAGGCCTGCGCCTGACATAATGTGGTAAGCTCCTGTGCCTTTGTTTCCAGCTCAATTCTTACAGTGTCTTTCTTTCCAGCCCCAAACACTGCAGCTGGATTTCCTGATGAAGATTTTGCCAAATTACCATCATCTGAAGAAGACCATGAAGGCCACATCCACTCCTGTTAAGAGCTGAGAAGCGCTCTGCTATTGGTTGCTGAACTGGGATTGTGTCTTGTCCTTTTAAGCACTACATGGCCACTGGAAGCAGCTGGTCTCTGCATCCTTCATTTCATTTCGGAAAAATTGTCTTGCTTATCCATGTCCTTTATTTATAGTCTGCTAAGCATCTGAAGACAGCTTTGGATCTGTTGTCTCTTTGGCACTAACTTTAATATTATACGTGCTTTGTTTTGAGAATAAAATAGCACTGGTTATTTTTGCAAAGTGGAATTGCAATCCTTTCTGATTAGATTCTGGGTTAGGTAACACTTTGGAGTGTGCTGTATACTGTTAATAAAAGTATTGACCACTGCTTTATGATTTCAGTGGTGCTGTTTTATCAAAGCTTTCAGGCAAAAGTAATCCTGGAGTCCCACAACAACAAAAGTGTTCTCTATGCAGGCATCAGGCAAATCCCCTTCCATCCATGCAAAACGACCTTGTTTGGGCGAGCTGCTCACCTGCTGTAAGGCAGCTGCAGCAGGGGCCTGGTTCCTGCCCAGCGTCCGGAGCTGTGTCTTGGGGTACGGTGGCTGGCTCCTGTAGATCACATGGCATTATGCCATCCCTCTGGGGACAGCTGCGCCATGCAGATGTGGTTTCTTCGCTGCCTGTTCCTTCCTGAGCCAGCCGGCAGAGGGAGATGGGACCACGCTGGGGAAGGCTGGAGGAAAGCCTGGCTCCTCAGGGTGAGGAGGGTGGGAGCTGTGGTGTGCCCAGGTTGCACACCCCAAAATCCAGGAGGGCTGTGGGGCCCCACCTGGCAGCAGGGTCAGCAGAGCTCCCCAGGGGGGCCTGTCAGTGGCATCAAACCCTGAGAGAGGGCCTAAGCCATGCAGCTAGAGAAGCTGGCGTGCATGGTGCTGCCTGACAGGCAAGGAAAGCCTGGAATAGTCTTGTAAAGGAAATAGAGAAGAAAGAGGTTCTTGAAGTCGCCTTCAGAAGCAAACGGGACTTCCCACAGAGTTCGCAGGCAGGCTTTCTTGGTTGAGCAGATCCATCTTTCCCAGCTTGGGCCAGGTTTCCCCAGCAAAGCTCTTGCCCTGGTGCTCATTGGTAGGTCTGCATGGGCAGAACAGCATCACCATCCTGTGCCTGCCCAAAGCGTGTCCCTAACACCACCCTCTTCAGGGCTCCTTTTTCTCCCAGCTGGCCTTCTACTGCTCAAATGTTTGCACATACATGAAAGACAAGCTGCAGCTGGACCTGCAGCTCCCTGCACTGTCAGCACTATATGCTTACAATATGCTGTGGCCCTTAAAGCCAGGGATGGTATGGACGTGATAGTGGAAGCCATG
This sequence comes from Dromaius novaehollandiae, assembly GCF_036370855.1. Taxonomy (NCBI): domain Eukaryota; kingdom Metazoa; phylum Chordata; class Aves; order Casuariiformes; family Dromaiidae; genus Dromaius; species Dromaius novaehollandiae. The sequence goes on from NC_088101.1 coordinate 5,767,184, forward strand.
GTCCTTGACTCCACTTGTGGGGGGAGGGGGGGCACAAAGCCTGCCAGTGTGCCCTGTCTTATTCAGTAGCTGCAAACCAGTTATCAATATATAAGATTTCTCCCTCTCTTTTGGCTTTTCCTACAACTAAATCAGCTTTTCCCAAACAATTATTCTCTATGGGATTGCAGAATTATGGACAACACCGTGCAGCATAGTCTGATAACTGCCTGTTTTTTCTTCACTTACCTGTAGGCTGTAAGAAAAAGCAAATGCTTGAAACATGGTGACACCCTATCTCCACCAACCCCTGAAAGCTGCCTTCTGCCCAGCTTGCTTTTCAGTCCATTCACGCAGCAACATGGCAAGATTAGAGCACAGCTGCAGTTTCTCTGGTTGTCTGCTGTGCTTCTGGTGAGCTTCCGATGTGCCTGAGTTTCAAGCAGATGAATCTCAGTCTGACCCACAAGATTCCCAAGCAATGTTTTTCACAACTTTCCCTTCTACCTTTGTAAAATATGTTCTGCAGTTTTATCCCAATGCAGAACAAAAATGAGTGTTGGATGGATCAGAATTTCCTGTAGGAGAGAAAGCAAGAGCCACTGTTCATACAGGAACCCCAAGCTTCAGCAGGAAAATGTTTGCTATGACATTTCCTGCTTTCAGCTTTAATGTGGACAGATTTGGAACCGAGGATTTCAGGTAGAGCAAGGTTTGACATAAAAGCGAGGGCACGCGTGCTAGAACTAATTAGATTTTCTCCTTAAATTCAGTTACAGGGATATCAAAAAGCTGGATTTGTGCCCTGAATGTCCAAATCACAGCCCATTGCTGCTTGGAAACTGCATGGCTATTCCCCAAAGCAGAGTCTAAATGTGGGCTGCAAATATTGTCACAATTATGGAACAGTTTCCATCCTGCTTAGGTAGACCCCACCAAGTTTTTTTGTTCAGATGACCAGAAAGATATTGCAGTTGAAAACAACAGAAGAGAAAATAATGAAATCAGGGTAAACCACATGGATTTCCATACATGCCGTTGAACTCTAATAATGCCTCTTATACGCTTAGCAGCGTGGTTTCAAAAACACAATTGAAAAAAAGCTGGGAAAACAAAAAAGATGCACCAATGCGGAGCCCTGGGTGGTGGCTGCAAGAAAGCACAATATATCTGCAGGCCCACACTCGGAAGCAGTCATGTGAAGGCACCTATGGAAAAATAAGCCTCATGCACCAGCCTGAGTTGATCTGTTGGGCACCCAAGGAAATCCCTGTTTTCTGCTCAGTTTTCATGCTCACTTTTGGAGCTATGAAGGGCTGCTATGTCTTCACCTTGCAGGGGAAAGCACAGAGGCAGCCCAGGCAGCCACCAAAGGGCCATTTGGCCCAGCAAAAGGGCTATCAGTCAAGCACCGCTGTCAGCAAAAGCATTCCTCTGACAGCAAGCACACTGCAAGTACACTAGGCAAAACCTGAGGCTTGGCCTGGGAAAGATTAAACAAACCTCTCCTCTCCTCCTCAAGCCACCTTAAATTTCATACACTGTAGGGTGACAGCATTCTCAATAGCTGCTACAGAGTTTTCTCCTCTCAGAGGTAAAGGCAGGCCAGGTTTCTTCCTTAACTCCCAGGCTTTTATTCTTATTTGTTCTGCTTCTTTGTTTCCGTGATTGCTTTCTGAGAAAGCTTTGAACAGTTAATACAGTTCTGACAGAAACAGAAATGTTCTCTTATTACAAAGGCACCTGGAGGGTTGGTAAATATTACACTGTGCCTGTGCTTCAAAAGTGACTTTTTTTGCTGAAAAAGGCCACCAGCCCATCCAAAACTTTCCATGGATAATGGGCCATTTCCAGGCCTAGAAGGGCCCTATCCTAGGAAACCAAACATACAACTCCAGGAAGAATATACTGCTAAATTTGTTCAGTTCTCTCCTTTGGGAGTGCTTTAAACCCAGCTGTTTCCTCATGTCCTAAAAATGAGGCAAGTTTTTAAAATCTCTTGCTTTTGAGGTAAATTCCCAGCAACAGCACTATTGCCATGCAGCTGCTGAGCAGCTCTGCACCATGTTTTGGGAGAAAGCAGCAAAGTGCGGATGGTGTGCAACAGGTTCCCCACAGGATCCTGCACTCCTGGCCTTCTCCAGGGCCAATGCCAATTTTGGGCTGCTCACTCACCTTCTGATAATGAACACCATATACTCACATGTAAATCTAGCACAATGAATTGATCTCAGTGGCCCAGGACAAGACTTCTACCTGTGGTGGCTCAGATTTTCTGACTGTAGACACCATCCTACCAGAAACAGAGAGAGGTGGGAGACCGAGACACCAGTCCTCAAATAAATCCTGATTGCATCTTCTTCCCAACATGGTGAGGTTGCACCCATGCTACTGCATCTCCGCAGAAGCCTGCAGACCAGGGGTACCATTGCTCTGCTAAACCCCCCTGTCCCATCTTTTTCCTGGTGTCAAGCAAGGTCCCTTCTTCCTCCCCTGCTCACCAAAGTAATGATGTGCGGTTTTTAGGGGTGCTTGGGCCTCTGCCTGCTCTTTCTGACCCTGAGGCTGTTCAGGTTGCTTGCAGGGCCACCTGCCATCACAGCTGGACATTTCTGCCCTCCTGGAAATTTGGACTACATGGCTAGTTTCAATCTAGTTCCCATCAGGAGAAGTTCTGCTATGTAAGTTAATATTTTTGAGAGGTTGGAAGCTTGCCAGATAACGTTTCGACATTTTGGGTAAGCGCTGCAGCGTGGAAGGAGCACTTCGCCACTGGAGGAGAGGAGCTCATATACCCTCGCCTGCCCAGCGCTGCAGCAGCAGTCTCTCCCCGCAGCCCGAGTGGCTCCAGCATAGCATCCTCAATGCTTTGGTAGGATGAGCAGCTTGGCGGGGGGCATGCAGATGGCTATTCACTCCTTCCAGAAAGGCAGGCTGAGCCTTCAAGACTGTGTATGGCCCTCATGTCTCCTGATGAGACCGCTTTCCTCTGGGCAATCCTGACCTCAATTAAAACTTGTTTAATCCTCCTTAGTTTAATCCCCTTGGCCAGCCTGCTTCCTCAGGGCTGGAGGGCTGGACAGAAGGAGGTGCCTAGCTCAGCCCTGCTTATACCATGTGCTGCATGAGCTCCTCTCTCTGCATCCTGATATAGGTAGTTTCCCATGTTAATTATTTTCCCCGCAGAAATGCGCTGGACAGAGGCATTTAGTGTCAGCTCCTAGGCCGCCTGGTGATGCAGGTCGAGGATGCTGTGTCTAATTAGTGCATGGAAAAATTTTTAGGGACTTTTCCCAAAATGTTTGGGCAGGGCCACAGGGGTGTTTTTTGGAAATGAGGAGGGACCCCCAGCATCTGATGCCAGAGGACTGATGAGGGACGGGAGTACAATCTGCCGCGGGACAAAACAGGGATGAGTCTCCTCCCCAACACCTGGGCAGCCCTACAACCAGGTGTCCACATGGGGTCACATCAGAAATGTTGCATCTCTCCTGTTGCAGCCAGCCCTGGCACCCGTCTCCCTGCCCTGCAGCCAGTCCTGCCACCCTGTCCTGCCTCCCAGCCCTGTCCCCCAATGTCACCCTGGGCTGCTCCGCAGTCCCATCCCTGCTACTCTGCCCCATGTCCCTACTGCAGCCACATGCCCCTGCCTTGGTCCAGTGTCCCCTGTCCCCAGCCCTGTCCCCTCTCCTCAGCCCCACGTCTCTGCTTTAGCCGTGTGCCCTGACCTCAGCCCAGCGTCCCTCATCCCTAGCCTTTTCATCTCACCAATCCTGGGTTCCACAATCCCTGTGCCCACAGACCTGTCTGCTCTCCTCAGTCCCATGCCCCACCCCTGACCCTGTGTCCCTGCTGCAGCCCCAAGTCCCTGCCTTAGTCCTGTGTCCCCCACCTCCAGTTCCATCCCCTCCTCTGCCCCACATCCTTGCCACAGCCCTGTGTCCCTGCCTCAGTCCCATATCCCCTGTCCCCTGACCTGTGTCCCCTCTCCTCAGCTCCATGTCCCATCCCCAGCCCTGTCCCCTGTCCCCAGCCATGTCCCTCTTCTGCAGTCCCACGTCCCTGCCTCGGTCCCGTGTCCCCTGCCCCAATCCCCCCCCTCCTGCAGCCCTGTATCTCTGTACTGGTCCCGGGTCCCGGGTCCCCAGCCCTGCCCCTCTCCTCAGCCCCACGTCCCTGCCTCGGTCCCGTGTCCCCTGCCCCAATCGCCCCCCTCCTGCAGCCCTGTATCTCTGTACTGGTCCCGGGTCCCGGGTCCCCAGCCCTGCCCCTCTCCTCAGCCCCACGTCCCTGCCTCGGTCCCGTGTCCCCGGTCCTAAACCCTGTGCCCCTGCCCCCTCCTTCCCCCGCCGTGTCCCTCCTCCGTGCCCGCCCCGTCCCGCCCCGTGCCCTCCTGCCGGGCGGGCCGGCCCCGCCGCCGACTGCCTCCAGCGCCGCCCGCGCCGGCCGCTGCTGCCGCCGGCGGGAGCAGCCTGGCCGGACGCACCATGAGCAGCCTGCCCGCCGAGCGGGAGGGCGGCCCCGCCGAGCCCGGCCTGCCCGAGGAGGAGGTAGCGGCGCCGCGGCGCGGGGCACCGGGGGCGGGGCGGGGCGGGGGGGTGCCCCGGGCACGGCCGCCACTCCGCGGGGGGCCGCCGCGGCTCCTTCCGGGGGTCGGGGGCGGGGGGGGGGGGGTCGGGCTGGGTTTGAGGGGCCGCCGGCGTGCTGCGCGGCGGGGCCGGTCCGCGGGCACGGGCACGCTGCCCTGGGCGCCTCCGGGGATGCTGCCGCCTTTCCCGCGGGCTCCTCGCTCCGCTCTGAGTTGTCCGACCCCCGGGACGTGCAGCCCGCTCTTAGCGCTGCGGAAGGCAACGTCCCCGCCGCGTCCCCGCCGCGGGGGAGAGCGCGTTTTCTCTGTCGCTCCTCTGAAGTTCCTGGTTTCGCCTGTGACCTTGACATGAGAATGTGGGCTTCGGGAGGGCAGGAGCAGCCAGATAGGATCTTCCCCCAGCCTCTTCCCAGGTGGGTTTGCACAGCTTCCCCTAGGCTTTTTGGCAGGGTCGCTGGCTGATAAAACTTGCAGATAACACTGCGATGCGGACGTTGCAGATCTGTTCTCGTACGACTGGGCACCTTGATTCTTATTTTAGATATCTATCCAAATACAGTGCAGGCATGAAACTTCCCGAAGTTCAGGAATTAAGGTGTGGTTAAAGCTGGCTTTCTGGTCAGATGCTGAGCAAAACAGGAGGCAGACTCAGGCTGACACGCTGGTGTGGAAGCAGGCTGCAGAGCTCTACAAAAGGCACAGCAATCTCCCCTGTACGTGAGTGATCATGACAAGAGGCAGTGATTTTTCTTGGCCCAGTAAAAAGTTCTGCGATAGGAATTTGGAAGACCGCGACCTGTGCTTGGCGCTTTCCTGCCGTGCATCACTGGGTGTTTTTCTAGTGAAGTCCCACAGAGATGGGATGGAGGGGGGGCAATTCAAATTGGTGCTGCTAGAAAGTTGAAGGGGGTGACTGAAACAGAGTAAACCTCTCGCATCGGCAGCACTGAAAACGTGAAGCCAGGTGTTTTTCACCACCATCTGATAGGAGTATTTAGCTCTGTCATTCCAATAAAGTTGAATTTTCCGGCTGAAGACCTGCAAGCATTAGGCAGCCTCCCGGGGTACAGGCAAACTGGTGTTCCTTGACCCTTTCCTGCAATATGGATATCGGCGATTTTGATGAGACCATCGAGGCAGGAGGGCCTGTTTCCTTGGATCCCAAAGCAGTTTGGGGGGTGCTGAAGGATGCAGAGAGCTTAAGGGGAGGGACGCGGAGAGGGGATGGTTCGCACCGGGGAGAGGGGCCATGTATGCGTGTGGGGAAGAATACACCCCCGCTTTTCGTTGCAAGGCGTTGGACATCATAAGGACTCTCTCTGTCCTAACCTTGTGACACTAAGCATGGTTGCAGGTGAAGGAAACTGCTTTGGGACTGTGCCAAGCCTGTTTGGGCCAAAGACGAAGATGAAGGTGCTGAGGCCCGCTCTAAAGATGCTTTAGGAGAAAGGGGAGCCGTGTCTCTATGACTGTCTTGCTCAGAGGGGTGATGGCAGCAGGTGCCTCGAGGGTGTGAAGAAAAAAGGGAATTGGCCCCAGGAGCATATCACAGGGGGCTTGGAGAGGGATGGACGAGCTGTGCGGTGCCAGGCTCCACCTCCGTGCTGTGAGCGCGGCTTTAGGAGGGGGCTGGCTGCTGGCACTTGCAAGCCAGGCTGCTTTCCCACCACAGGAGGTGCTTCCCGCACCTGCCTCCCCCTGCACAAAGCCAGCAGGTACTTCACTGGCACAAGCTCATACTGGCCCCGGCTGGAAGAGCTGGTGCTTAGGAGTGTTTGCATAAGGGCACTCAGTGAGAGTTGCCTAGCGACTGGGTCATGCATACCTCTCCCCTTCCTGGGGGGTCACACCGGAGGGTTTTTCTTTAAGCTTTGTGCCCCCCCGATGCTGTGTTTTACCCCCAAAAGAGAGAGAGAAGCAGACCCTGTCTTGAAGCTGTAGAGCCCATCCTGGGAAGGTGGGAGGTCAGGGCATGTGTGTTCTCACAGCAGGGAAACCCTCAGGCTTTCCAAGGGTTAAAGTGACGGTGCTGTGAGGTGTGACAGGCCCTGGTTTCAGTGCGGGTCTGGCCCAGAGCCTAAAACGGAACCTAAAACTACACTGGGATAAGTCCGACTAGTTCTCCTTTGTCTTTCTTGGGCTTGCAGGAGTCGCTCCCACCGCTCCTGGCAGCGGGCAGGATGCCTGGGGCAGCTCCTTCCCTCTCGCTCCAGCCCCACAGCTGCCGCTCGCCGGCGTAGGTGAACTGCGGGCTGGGGGGTCCTGGCGGAGGAGCCTGGCAGGGGTAGAGCCCTTGGAAAAGAGGTCGCATAGCTATGGCCGGGCAAGAATGGCATGTAAAAGAATAGACAGAGGCCTTATTTGGTAGCAGAGTGGCTCCAGGGAACCCAGCTTGCAGCCCTTGTCCCCATCCCCGTGCCAGCTCCTGCAGTGTGGCTCCCAGCACAGTGGAGTTGGGCTGGTGGAAACGCTGCTGGCATGGCTAATTGTATCATCCCAGCGGGTTGTGGGGGGGGCTGGGCACGGGCAGGGGGCAGCCAGGGTGGGAAGTGGGGAGAGAAAGGGTGGCACAAGCAGGGGTAGATGCCCTTGGGGACAATTCCTAACAGGAACATTTCCAGCAAGTCCATAAGGTTTCCCTGTGCAGCCACCTCACCTCGTGGTGGTGGTAGACTTCCCTTTATCTTGTCAGGAACTGCCTGTGGTTTGGGGTCGCTTCCCAGGTACTCGTGCTTCCCTCCCTCCTTTAGGAAATGTCCAGTCTCAAGGATCTGGGAGGAAAGCTCCAAGCAATGACACAATTGTGCGTGACCTCAGGCCCCAGCCCCTGCCCTGTAATCCGGCCTCTCTGTTGCAATCTCCCATCTGCTCCCTTGGCTTCTTGCTTTCTTTTGCTCACTTCCTCGTTCCAGCTTCGCCTCCAGAGTGGCTCCCCCACATTGTCCTCAGCCCTCGCTTGACTTTGTTTTCCCAAACGCCACTCCTCCCCTCTCTTTCCCTGCCTGCCCCAGCAGTCGTTTTGTCGGTGATCTTGAGACGCAGCTCCAAGTCATCTGAGCTGAGGGAAGGAAAGCCCGGGCCTCCTTGTCTGGAAAGGGTTCGTCCTTGCTATCCTGCGTGGCCTGGTGCAGAGGATGGAGCCATTCCCTGTGCCTTCTCTGTCTCTGGTGCTGGGGGGACACAGGTGTGCCACATGCAGGCCTGGGACATACACGGTGCCACTTGCAAAGCAACTATCTTGGGCCTCATTGACTGAAGTCTTGTTTATGTCAGTGACTTTTGTGGGCTTGTGACATGCTTACTCAGAGCCCGGTAATCTAAACCAAACCAAGGGAACGCTCCATTAATGGAGAGAGTATTTACGTAAGGGCTAATCCGCATGGGGCTGGAATGCACCCTGCCACAGGGGAGCAGGGCCAGCGTCAGTCGGTGTTCCCCGCCTCTCCCACTCCTGTCCCGGCTCTGTATTTAGGGTGCTGTTTCTCTTTGCTGGGAGGAGGGGGTGGAGTTCCACTTTCCATATTTTACGGCTTTATCTCAGCCCTGAGCCAGCACGTTTGGCTGGAATGGATTCGTCTGCCTCCTCCTCCTCCTCCTCCGGGCCTGGTTCTGCTGCCATGGTGCTCCCTTCTCCTTGGCCCCCCCATGCTGAGCACACAGCCTTCACTGCTGAGATCCGGTCCTGTGGGGACACGGCCCTCCTGCCAGTGCTGTGCCTGCAGTGAGCGCTGAACAGCCTGTCTCAGAGAGGCTCTTCCCAGTGCTCACTTAGACCCTGCGTCGTCTCAGTTTTCTCGACAGCTCTCTGCAAAGCAGGGTGGATCCCCAGGTAACTCTGGCTCTTGCTGCACCAAAAGCAGGTCCAAGATTCAGGGCTTTGCACGGCTGCCGCTGCTGACGTTTGTCCTGTGGCAGCTGTCCCCGTGCCCCTCTCTGGCAGTGTGGCTCCCAGCCTGCCGACCAGGCCTGGCTTTGCGGCTGCTGCCAGAGGGTGCCATGCAGGGTGCCATGCGGAGCGTGTGTGCCCGCAAATGCCTGGTGGCTAATTATGTCATTAGCATGCCTGGAGGAGGCTCAGTCGCTGCCAAGCAGAGTTGGACGAGAAGGCAGGCAGATCCCCAACTGCTTTCCAGACCTGGGTAGGGACTGCTAGGTCCCTCCAAAGGGTTTCATGTTTGGGGACAGCAGTAGGAAGGGAGTGTTGCTACAGGGGGTAAAGCACTGCATGGTCTGGTTTGTGGAGGTGAATTCACTAAGCCAGGTTGAGAGCTTGCTGCTGTTTTTTTTCCCACTGTGCACAAGGTGGTGTGAAGGGGAATGATACCGTGCCTTCTGTGCCAAATTGCATTCAGTGGAGATGCTTTGCACCCAAACCTGGGATCTGAGCTTTGTGTGCTGAGCAGGCCTGTGGGGTGCTGAAACAGGAACAGGAGACAATGCCCAGAAGCAAAGGGCTTGCACAACGAGGTGGGCCTGAGCTTGACAAAGCCCAGACGTGGGGCCTTGCTGAACTAGCAGCAGCAGCAGCAAGCCATGGGCTGAACCTGTAAATGAGTGGTTCCTCTTCAGCCGTGAGCAGTCAACCAGCTAATCCACTGGTAGAAAATTAAAGCAAGCCCTGCTGAAATGTGGTTGATCTGAAGCTTTGGTCTAAGTAGGTGATTAAATACCTTGTGAATGAATCACTTCTGCCTCTCTCGTCCATTGCCTATCCTGTTAAAGTTTACCCGAGATGGTTTGCACAGGGGCAGGGGAGCATGACCGCATTGGTCATCTCACAGGGTGTCTGGCACCCGTTGAGGTGCCGCAGTCTGAACTGAGCCTGAGATGGGCAAAAGCTTTTCTTGTGGCCATGTACGTTCAGGGAACTGGCTGGGGGTGAGTACTGGTGTACAGTGGAGGAGAGCTGCTTGGAGAGATGTGGGGCAGTTGGTGCTCTGCGATGAAAGCACCTCTGGGCCTCTCTCCTCCCCACTGGAGCAGTGCTTGATCTGTTGTCTGTAGATCACAGCTTCCGGCTCTGCAAAAAGTGATCAGCAAATGCAGAATTGTTACCCCATACCACAGATGGCTGTTCAGGGCCCCATATCTCTCCTGGCTGTTGCCCCTGCTTTGTCATCTGCCGTGGCCAAGAAGAGTTTGGCTCTATTGTCATGGTACCTGCACTTCACATAGTTGTTTCTGTGATTAGATTTCCCCCCCAGCCACCTCTTTGCCAGACCAAGCCTGTCCAGATCCCCCTGTCTCCTTACAGGCCCTGTGTCCCTAACCCTGAGCATCCCAGCAGTCCCCACTGAATTCTCTTCAGTGTCCCCGCACCCTCCTTAAACTGCGCTCCAGACTGGACATGATATTTCAGGAAAACTGGAAAATGGTGGTGAGGCATACAGGAGTGGACATGAGAGGGACAGGCAGAGGGGAAGGACTGTGAGGAGACAGATGTTCGAGAGATGGAGATGGGATGGAGACAGCTTCCTAGAGAGAGGAGCAGAGGAGCCATGCAGACTGGTGAGGATCCTTTAGAGAACAGCAGAGGCTAGGAAGAAACTTTGTGCAGGAACAATAAAAGCTAGGAGGGGAAAAAACAGGAGCAAGGTGGAGGCCCTGGTAAATTTGGGAGTCATGTAGTGCCGTGGCAGGAGCAGAGAGGAACACAGAAACGAGACTTGGTGTGCTCCTCACACTCTCAGGCAGCTATCATCCCTGCTGAAAGAAATTAAGGGGGTGTTCCTTGGGGAGATACCAGAGCCATAGCCAGTGACTTCCCGAAGAGTGAGCTAGAGCTGAACAAATGGCAACATTTCTGAGCTGGAAGAAACTTTCGGTTTTGCCCCAGATGGTAACAAGAAGTGGAAATGGTGAAATGTTCCACCAAGAAGAAATCCTGAAAAATGTATATGCAAAATATTTCAGCTTTCCTAAACTAGGAGTGTTTGGGCTGTTGAAGCCCCAGTGCCACACTTGAGTGCATTTCTCTGATCCTTTCTTGGGAGCTGTAATTCTGGCCCTGTACCACCTGGACAGGTGATTCCCAAAACACATTTGGAGAAGCACGCATCTTGCCTGATGCACCTCAGAGAGGGAAGCTGTTTCATTTTTCCCAGTGGAAAATAGTGTTTGGGGAGGTGGGGAGGGAAGAAAGTCATCGTGATTTTCCAGTAGGAAATTTGTCGCTATCCCAGCAAATAACTCCGAACAGAAAATTCCCGACCTTCTCCAAAGCCAGCATGGTGGCAGGCTTGGTTTTAGTGGAGATTAGTGAATGTAAATGGAAATATTGCAGAGCTCTTATATAAACAGACAGGAGTATCTATTTGCAGTTCAGTCCCGGACCCTCGTCACAGCAGAGATACAGCTAACAGCAGTTGTAGGACATCTAGGCCATGAACACAGGTGGCTCTGGCAAGGCATTGGAGAGCTGCTCTGTCAGCAGGACCTTGGCCAAAGGCTAGTCTCATGACAGGAAAACCAGATGAAAGGTGGGGGATCTCCATCCTTGGCGGCTTTCAAGAACCAACTAGATTAAGCTGTGGCTGCCCTGATCTGGTGGATGGCCTGCTCTGAGCGGGAGGTTACGTGGGAGACCTCAGTGGTGCCTTCCCACCTGCACATCTGTAGTTTGGTGGTGTAGTCTTGGAAATGGTGGTTTCACTGAGCAAACAGGGTTTGCAATCTCAGTTTAAAATGCTTTGTCCTCCCACAAGTGTGCCAGCCAAGCTGTGGCCATAATGTGGGAATGTGCCACATTGCCTCCTATTTTATTTTCCAGGCTTTCCAAAAGTGAGACTGAACAAAACAATGAAGAAAGTCAACTATTTGCTAAGGCCTGTGAGTGCTGCTCATTTATAGCCAATGGCAGAGGCAAGAGTTAGTGTTTGTGAAGGGGAAGTGTGGGCTGCATGCTGCCAGCAAGGTCAGGGGCCTACGGTATGTGACCTACCATCCAGGTTGGTTTGGCCTGGCCAAGAAGAGGCTAAAGGGGAACCTAATTGCAGCCTAAAGCTGCTTGAAGGACCAAGATAACAGAGCCAAAGTCTTCTTGGTCATGGCAGATGATTAACAGAGCAATGGCCTCAGGTGGCAGCTTGCAGGGTTCAGGTTTGGGAGAAGAGGATCTTCTTCCCAGGACAGCAAGGGGACAGGCTACTGGGTGGTGGGGCATCTGCAACCCTGCAGGCTTCAAGGCGCACTTTGACAAACTCCTGGCTGCTCTGCTCTCATGTTGATGACAGCCCGACTGCAAGCAGGAGGTTGGACCGGAGACCTGCCGAGGCCCCTTTCCCCCTGCGGTCCTATGGCTGAAGGACCCTGTGTTTGTTTTTCTTACTGGTGAGCCTGGAGATGGAGACAGGGGATGTGTCTTGGCTTGGCTCTCCATCCCCAGTCCTGGCTTTCTCCTTCCCAGCTTCTCCTTCCCAGCTTGGCTGACTCACTGGTTCCACCGACAAGTGGGGAGGTGTGCTTTGAGCATGATGAGTGCCAGCAAAGCATGCATTGCTGCTTTCCTGTGGTATCCCTCAGTGCCCGCACATTTGCATGTCACTTAGGACAGCAATTCAATGTCTGTGCATGTCAGGATGGGCTCTGCAAGCCGCACAGTTTTATCAGAAACAAAGAGACAGAGGTATTTGGGAACTGGAGTCTGTTCTTCTGTCCTCCTCAGGCTGCCACTTAAACTTCTCAAGCTGCTGGGTATCTCCTCTGTTTCCAGTAGGAGCTGGGTCATTGTGCCCTGGGAACAAAGGGCTGCCACCAAGGTGAGAGCAAAGGCTCTCTCCCAGGCTGACTGCGAGCAGATGCATAAGACATAAAACTTGCGCAGGGTAACCCTTTCCCCTTGCTTCTTGGTGGGCACTGAGTTCTTGTGCTGTTTTGCAGCCACTGATAGATTTGTCCTGCTAATTTGTCTGATCCATTTGGAAACTATTTATACCATTCGTCTCTGTAGCCTCCTGGGGCTGGGATTGTGCTGGGGCTCTTTGTCTTGCTTTTTACGCCTTGTGGCCCAACTGTGGCCCAACTGTTTCATCTGCTGCCTGATTGTTCCTGTAGCATGAGGAGCCACACACAGGGCAGCGTTCCTGGCCCCGGGGGTGCCAGGGCTGAACCTCGGGGGGAGGCTGCGTTGGCCTTCGGGGGGGGGGTCTGTACTTCCCCGCACTTTGGCTTCAGTCGGGCATGGGTTATTGAGCTGGGCATCCTTGAGCTCACAGCATGGCCAGTCTTCAGATCGCAACCTGTCTCTGACTGCACCTGCAGGCCAAGTTTGTCTAGCTTTGCAGCCCACAATTTACGCAGGTTTTTGAAAAACTGGAGAGAGCTGAGAGGACAGCCCTAAGAACTGTCAGAAGACTGCAATGTCTGCCTCACTGTGAGAGCAGGCTCACTCAACCCTCTTAGCTTGGCAAAGCGGAAGTTTTGGGGTAATTTCACCAAAAGCTGCAACTCTCTGCAGGGGAACGGGAATGTGTTAATGGAGAACGTTCGTTAGCTAACGTCCTGGAGGGTGATCTAAACCATCAGGGTCACCTTGTGCTCGTCCAGCAATTCACGGAGCAGGGCTGTGAAGAGCTGCCTATTGCTTGACTCTTGCCCAGGAGATCTCGGTTACTTAAACATCTCTTTATCAGTAGTCTGTCCTCCAGCTTCTCTATCACCAGGCAGGGCAGGTAGCGATACTGCAGATCTCTGTGCTGGATGATACAGCTTCTTCCAGCCCTGTGTTTTTCCCTGGAAATCAGTAAGTGCCTGGTTAAGAAACCCAGATGATCACATGTACTCCTTGGTTTCCGATTCATCTATGAGTGCTCCTCTGAGCACTGGGCAGGCAGTTTTCAGGCGTTTCTTTGATTAGGCCTTTTTTTCAAAGAAAGGATTTGGTCCTGGGAGCAATTCTAGTAGAGATTGGAAATTGAGGCCTCTGGGATTTCTCCACATATGAAACCATCACACAGCTACTTGCAGAGTGAAACTCCTATTCCATTTAAGGGCAGAAAAATATTTCTTTGTAAAATCTTTTCCTTGGCAAAAGGATGTCTGTGTATCCCGCTGGGAATTATTTCTGAGGACCCTCCATTTCTGCACTGCTTCTACCTCACTTTAACACGTCACAAACCCTCCCACCTGTTTGTTATCAAACCTGGAGGACCGTTCCAACCGAAAGGATGATGTTTGCACAGGACCTGTTCAAATAGCCATTTTGTTGGGTTTATCTGTAAGGGCAATACAGCAGCATCTGAAAGGAGTAAGAAGGATTTATTTTCTGTTGTCAGTTCTGAGGCTCCAGGGTTGGAATAACATTTTCCTGACAGCAAAATGGTTTGAGCCGTGATTGTAACACTGTGGGAATTTTGTTCTTCTCTTCATGCACAGGAGGACACCACCTAGCTTGTTTAACTAGTTGAATCAAAACAGAAGTATGCAAGGCATAAAGTCACGGTTTGCTCTGGATCCAGGCTGGTTTCTGGGCAGCGCGGCATCAGCCCGACCATGTGGGATGGCAGCTCCTGCACTGGGTGCACGAGCCTGTGCCACTTCTTGCAGGGCGCGGACGGGGAGTGCTGATTAGCTTGTGCCGCTGAGGAGACTGTCTCTTCCCTCCTGCCCAAAAAGCTCCCGCTGCCTCAAAACATTCAGACCTTTCGGGGCTACAAACCAGATAAGGGATTCTTTAAAGATCCCTCTTTAATCCACACTTTTTTCCATCTCCCATTCTCAGCTAACGCGGCAATATAATTTTACAGTTTAAAACTTGGCCGACCTGTGTTTGAACTCTCAAAGAAAACAAGTCATTACTGAAGAGAAGCCGTTTCTTTGTGAGGCCTAATTTCAGAGGATTTTTCAGAACTTTTATCTCTCATATCTGCTACACAGTTATGGGACTAAATTATCTGGTAAGTCAGGCTTGTATGGGTTTGAATTTCAGGAATGCAGTAAGTTTGTGTTGAGTTCTTCCTCAGAGCCATCTCTGAGGCCTGTTATTTCACACACCTCCCTGGGGAACAGAAAGACAAAAATCCAACAAACCTGAGAGAGTATGCAGGAAAAAAATGAAGGCTGGATTGATGAAATCAAAGAGAGTGTAAACTACAAGTGGGATTTTTCTGGGGAGCTTTGGTACTTTTTAAACATGACTCTGCACCCCTCTGTGTGTATGGCCTCATCCTGCTATCCCTGCTCTGGAGAAGCACAACTGCAAAATGGCTAATTGTAGCACAAGCCCTGCAGCAGCATGAATAAGGGGGTAAAAACCTGATCCTGGCGTTTTAGCTCCCCGCTGTTTAACTGGTGGTAGAACTGAATGATGAAGTGGTGGGATAGGGAAGCAGAAGTAAATGGGAGATGTGACTTTTTGACACTGTGAATTTGTCAGTGTGTTTTCACTTTGGGGAGTGACTTTGCCAAGGAAGTTATTTATCAGCAATCTCCAGCTTCAGGAGTCTTGGGATTATGTGCTGATCTCAACTTCCCTTTAAAGAGCATATTCCACTTGATCAGACTCTCTGGTTCAAGGACTCTTGGACAGCTGACATTCTGCTTTTAGGGCATTTGGGGTAAGACGGCTTGTGTGCTTTCTTATATTGACCTTTTGATGGTGTTTGCAAAAGCTCTGATGCTTGCTAGCAGTGAGGGGCTTTAGCCTTCTCCATCAGCACCTGTTTCATGAAGTTGGGACCCTCTTCAGGAGGAAAACCCAGCTGGAAAGGTGGCTCTGTCACCTTGGTAGCAGCAGGTCTCCAGTCAAGGCCAGCCCAGCGAGTATCGCAGCCATGACCCCGCAGACACCTGCCTCCCGTGCAATGAGCAGACGAGCACAATGGCACTTCCCCTTGGCCTTTGCAGAGCAGGAGATGATGTGGGTGTCGGGTGCACAGCGCAAGTGGGGTCGAGATGCTTACGCCAATCCTACTGCGGGCAGCAAATTCCCGGAGAGCGGCTCTGCACAAGGGTGGAACGCGCCGGCTCCTGGAACGGCAGGTTTGCAAATGCAGGGCAGGCAGTGAAACTGTAGCGTTGGATCCTCGTGCTGGGAACTTCTTGCATTACTGTGGGGCCTGTGCTGCTGGGTGCAGAGTCCTGCTGGCCTCCAGATTTAAAAGCCCTGAGTCTCTGGCCCTGCTGGTCAGAGAGACTGAAACCAGAGGCTGAAATTCTAGTTGCTGAGTATCTTTGTCTTCTGCACTCTTGCTCCACTCTGGGGCAGGGACAACAAACACACGCAGGGGAAGAAGAGGGACCCGTGGCTCACCTTAGAGGCTTTGTTTTGATCTAGCTGCTTCTTCTGGGAGCTCCTTCACTTTTGTGGGCAGCTTGTAGGATTTCTAAGCCAGTTGCTTGCTTTTAGCTGGGTAAGCTGACTTGTAATATGAGGCTGACAGTGGCTACATTGCCATGTTTCCTAGTTTCCAATTAGCTGACACGTTGACTTTGTTTAAGCGGAACACATTAAACTGTGAGTGTTAAAGCAAAGCCATTTGCCGGTTATAGTTATGCTGGGTAGGATTAGCCACAAGGACTAATGTTCCCCAAAGGGCTTGTTCCATCCCCTTCTGACTCCCAGGCACTGACTTGCTTGCAGCTTGAAAGGAAATATAACTGGTACCCACAAATGCAAACAGGGGTGTAAATTCATCTGATAAATATTTGCTTAGCATAAAACGTGAATTTAAGCCTTTTTCAAACTCAACATCTCAACCTGTCACTTTGGGGTGGGACTCTTTAGTGGCACCTGCTGCATAACTCTAGGCTAATAGGTGGTGTCCGTGGGTCGGATGCTTTGTGTGCTGGTTAATCACTTTGTTTTTCTTGATTCCTGGAATAAGGGAATGTCTTGTTGCATTTTATTAAAGCCATTAATCTTCTGCTCAAATACACCATGTGGTTATACGTAAAGGAAAAACTAACAAATATATGAGCTTTAACAAAGATAAAAGTTTGGATTAATCTCCGAGTTGACTCCTAACCCACCAGGTCTGCTTTGGAGCTGTTCCTAAACAACATTTGCTGATTAGCTGAGGGATTTGCCTCCTGACCCCATGAAGCTGCTGCTTGGATGGGAGCAGGAGCTGAAGCACCCCATGGGGCTGGCTCTTGCAACCCCTCTCCAGGGAATGGGTACCTTCTCCTCCCTGGCATAAAGCCGCTGTGATCAGGCTGTCCTCCATGTCCGAGGGTCTGGCCTGGGCCCGCACTACCCCTCTCCAAGGGGCTGCCTGCTTCTGTGCTTCTCCCACACTGCTGCCAGTTGTTTGAGCCACGTGGGGAGCCGTGAAGCCTGGAGAGCTGGCTGGAGGGCACCTGTGCCTGTTGGACAGAATGCGACAAGGAGTAGGTTTTGTCTTCAGGGCCCATGTCTTCTTTCTGGAGACCTGGGTTGAATTATAAATGCCGGAGCCAGCTTACTCATTACAAAACTGGAGGATGGGCTAAGTGCTGCAGAGTCCGGTTTGCAACACACTGGTAATTACCCCGACAGTAGGGTGTCAGGGGTCAATAACTCTCATTGCAGATTGCCCAGAAGATCCAGGTCTACTATTAACCAGATCCTTAACAGATTACATGCTGCAAGATGAAACTGGCTTAACCTCAAAGGGAGGTTAAGCCACTGCCATGGCTTCCTGTTAGCTCCCGAAATTCCTCACTGGCAGCGGAGCCTGGGGAGGGTCAGGGAGGGTCAAGGACCTCCATCTCACGTCCTCAGCTGTTTCCAAGGCACGGAATAGAAAGAAGTCCTGGTGTGCCAGCCTGAAGAACTGATCTCCCCAAGCCAGAGAGTGCATGGGACAAGATGCCTCAAATGGTAGAGCCAGCTGAGAAGCATGGTCAGTGCCTGAAGCCTTTTTCTGCAGAGGTGGCTGCTGTTTTTTCTATCCTGTTTTGTCTGGCAGTGGCTAGGACTGGGCTGGACTGCTCACGACAGTTTGGGTCATCCTACCCCCATGTACTCCGGCCAAGCCGTAAGCTGACCCTGGCCTGCTCTTGAAGGAGGCCTGCTTGACTCAAATTGGTGGCAAAACTCCCACTTGCTTTTTGTGGGGCAGGTTTTTCCCCCTATGCTCCCTGCTCAGAGACCGTCTCCCTGCTCCATCCATTCATGACCTGAAAAACGCAGGGTTGCTCCTCAGCCAGCTCCTGAAGCAGTGGCAGTTTTTGCATTTCAAAGCTAAAGCTAGCTCTGAACTGCCAGCCTTGTTTCCCAGCACCCCCTTCCTTTTCTCACCTCCAGAAGTCTGTGTGCCATCTAGTGCTTCTGGCACAGTGAGATACGTGGAGTATCTAGATACAGGTGGGGCCTTTCAGTAGATCAGGGCACAAGCAACAGGTTAGCTGTGTGTGTTGCCACTGCAAGCCTCCCTGTGCTAGGACAGTAGCTGCATGTACAAATGGAAAGAGGAATATCCCTCTTCTGCCTGTGTGTGCAAATATACCTGCTGTCCTGGAAGACTTGCACAAACACTTATTTTGCAGATGCAGATGAGCCACTAAGCTGACCAAGGGATGTCAAGGGATTGAGCTAGAAACTCTCTCTTCCTCCACATGTATCAAGATTTCAAGTTGTTTTTCTTTTAATAAGCGTGTACTGGAGGTGGATCGTTGCCGTCCCTCATTTGATTCATTTTAAGATACTTGTTTCTGCTGAACTGGTGTATTTCTCTTGTGTCATTTCACTCTTTGCTACTGCTTTTGAATTGCTCTCTGTTTGTAACCTGGTTCCCTCTGCTTGCAGACCTCCATGGCATCCTCTTTTTTCTGCCAAAGTGATTTCTTCTCCCACCATTGGTGTCCTTCCACTCTTTCCTTTCCTCTTAGAGTGGCCAGGAAAGCTTGGAGTCATGCATGCTCTGGGCAAGAGGTTGGACTAGAGACCTCCAAAGGTCTCTTTTAAGCAGCATTTCTCTGCTGCTAGGATTTCTCCAGTTCTCTGCTCAGGGACTGCAGCAGCAGGGAAAGATTCCCCTGCCCTTTTTTTTTTTCTTTTTGAAGACTATTTTTACCTTTTGACTGAGGAGCAACCGGGGCTGAACCTACGCAGGTCTTGGAGAACAAGCAGCACGAGGAGCCGAACCAAAAATAAGAAAAAAATGGTGTTGTCCCAGCCTGCAAAGTGGTCGGATGCCCACAGGCTGACCCTAGTCTCCTTGTTGCTGTTGCTGAAGGAGTGTGGGATTACTGAGGGCAGCGTGCCTTGGAAGGAACTTGACTATGTCAGATGGGGGGAGCCACATGGGATAAAACACAAACCCACCTTTTGAGGCCTGAATTGCTCCGCAGTCTGATCTTCTTTATTTTGCAATCGCATTGGTCAGCATTTTTACAACAGTCAGAGTGATTTCACATTCTTTAATCAAGATTCTCACTGGCTGAAGCATCACTATTGAAAATAAACTATCGTCAGTGGGTAACATAGCACAAACTAATGCAGCAGCCAGCTCAGCCCTCCAATTACAGATGAAAGGGTGCTGTGGAGGTCAGTACCAACAGGACCTATCAGCATCCACTGGGTTTCACTAAGCAGCTTGGATGTCTTTGGTAGGAGGAGGAAGGAGTCAGACAGGAGAGAAAAACCTGTCAAGATCCTTGTTCAGTTAAAAGCTAAATGCTGCATCAGAAGGAACCCCTGGGAGCAAATGGCAGGAGGAGCTGCTGGGGATCACAGCAATCAAGTCCAGTCCTGTGCCCCAAGGCAAGACCAGCACGAGCTCTGACAGCTTCTGATGTTGTTAAATATGTTGAGTGCTGGATTTTGTCAGGCCCCTTTGGAACTGCGGCAGCAGAGCTTTTCACCCACAGGAGGCAGGGAGGCAAAATAGGTGCTGGGGCATCCAGGAAGGGCCCAGTCGACCGGTAATTCCCTGCTCCTCTTTTTATTGCTCACAGAAAGCAGCTCTTTGTAGGGGGGAAAGACAGTCAGTGTTTTTCTGGTTGTGTTTGAAGGGAAATACCTTTCTTCTAGGAAAGGATAAACTTGCCTTGTTTACATTGCATTCCAGTAGAGGGAGCTTATATAGAGCAAAGCCTATATTCTGGCAGGAGGAAATATATACAGTCTATACATTTAGCAGCAATTCCCAGCCAACAGACATGCCAAGCACATTGAAAATAGAGTGGCCTCTGGGATGTTGGTAGGAATTAATTATCCTCTGTTACAAACAGGAGTGGTTAGACCTCCACGCAGTGCCCTGGTGATTTAGAAAGGAGCATGATACTTTCAGGATGGCCCAGATACATGGACATTACCCCTGGCTGGAGTGATGCAGCAGCACGGCTCCCTTTGGCAGGAATCGGGCAGGGCTGGAGCTGCTGCAGGAGGAGTCCTACTATCTTGATGTCTTTCCCATCCAAGATTACTGCGCTCTGTGGGCAGCCCTCATGTTTTCCCATGGTGATGTTGTTCTCCATGGCCCAGGCAGTAAAGGTGGGACTTGCCTGGGGGATCTGCTAAGCCAGCCCTTTGGTTCCTAGTTCTAGTTCTAGTACCTAGAGAGAGCAAGTACTTACAGTTCTGTTTTATGAATGCCACATGGTATTTTATGAGAGCCTAAGGAGTGCAACGTTTCGTCTGCCTCTGCATTTATTGGGTGAAGGCTTGTTGGTCTAGGGGTGGTAGGATTTCTAGCATTGCTTTCAGTTTAGTGGGGGAATGAGAGATGCTGCTAACCTTTTTGCTGCCATCATCTCTGTTGTTGCGGTGGAGAGGCATGAGCTGGATGGAGGGTGGGACAGGGAAGCAGAGCTGACTGTCTGCACACGCACTTCTTAGGCTGCCCATCTCCTGGAGGATTAGCCCCGGCACAGGCACGAGAGATTCTTTTGGAGAATGCTGTGTGATTCTCTCCCCAGCTCCTGCCAGAAGAAACTTGGATAGCAGGGGCCAGGCGTAGTTTGAGTCCATCTGGCAGGAGTTCCCAGGCAATTAGAGCCTGGCATGCTGCAAGCAAAAGCTTCACAGCCCTGCTGGGACCGTCACACAGATCTCGGCTGTACAGGGCTGCCTGCTCGGCTCTGGCCTGCTGCGAGTGGCTGAACCGCGCAGCACCTTCTCAAGGAGGCTGGTGTCACTTCTTCTGACAATTAGCTCTGCACCACCGCTGCCACAGCTCTGCTGGTCAGCCCCTCCTGGTTGACGTGAGCTGTTGTGGTGGACGGAGCTCTACGTGACACTTCTGGGGTAATACCTGGTGACATACCTTTGGCAGCCACTACCTGGTGGGTTTTCCCCTCCGTTGTCTTCCCTGCATTCAAGAAATCGCTGTGGCTTCTTCAGGAGATGGTGGAGTATCTAATGGATTGGGCCTGACAGTGGATTCTGCCTCACTGTGTGGTTCACCTTCTCTCTCCCCACTCTTAAGCAACACAGAAACCTTTTTGGGTGCTCCCAGCAGCTTTGCTGCATGGTTATAACTTCTCTCTCAGCAGCTGCGTGGCATTTGAGGTGTTACTCAAGGACTCACTTGAGTGGTTTTGCGGAGGACGAAGGTATGAGTGCTTTTTAACTGGAGGGTTGACAATCATTTACCTAGACTATACTCGAAAGAGTTTTGAGCATTTACAGAAAGTTTTGAGCATTTACAGAAAGTCCAGCTCCCTCTAAACCAAATTAGCTGCTTAGCCTATAGTGCCATCTTTCTTTACAAGAGGTCAAATCTTATCAAATGAAGACGGGGAGCAGGTCCCCGTGCTTCACTCCAGGCTCACAGTATGCCTGAAGATCAGCAGGGGCAAAACATGAGTCTCTCCCCATGCAGATTGCTCCAAACCAGTGTGTGTCTGCTGGGGCTGTTCTCTGCTTTCTCTGAATCCAGCGTGTCCTTAAAGCTTGAAAGGCTTCAGCTGTGACCTACTCGGGAGCGGTGCAAGTTGTGCAGCACTGGGGCTGGAGTTCAGCTTTTCCTTATAAGGCTACTGCTCACCCTGGCCGGTCTTCTCCAAAACAGAAAAAATGTCCCCCCAAAGCCTCTGCGGCACATTTTCTCCCCAGAGATCCAGTGGTTCTGGCGACGTGGGTGGCAGTGAAGCACAATGCTGTACGGGGGGGTCGAACTGTGAGCTTTTGTGTCTTGTTTGGAAGAAGAGCTTCCATTTTTGGCACAAAGCAGCCTGGGCTCGAGAGCATCGGATCACCTTGGTTCCCCTCGCCTTTGCTAGAGGAAAGTGCCTGGGGGAGGCATTTGGGAGCTGAGGGTGGGGAGATGAAGTACAGTGATGCTTAAAAGCTCTTCATGCCCTATCTGTTGTGGCTGACGTTTGACGGTCTCCAGCCGCAGTATGTCCCCACCCAGTGTGACATGTTAACATGCAAAGGTAGTCCAAGTAGCTGAGTTCGGAAGCAAAATCCCATCTCCCCTTCTCCCTCTTTATGCAGCTGACCTTTCCTTACAGCATGCAAGTCTGGAGAGCTTGTGTTTCCCTGCCATGGTTCCCCAGCTGAGGTACGACCTGCATTCCCTGGTTTCCATCTGCGTTGGCCAGAGATCGGCTGCGTTACAGCACGTGCTGCCAGATGGTGACTGCTCCAGTAGTGCGTCAACTTCAAGGAGCAGGGATCAGTCACTACAGCCACCAATCCACTGTGGATAGTCCCATTACAAATAGCAAGCTGTTTGCTTGTTCTTCCTCATGCAGGAAAGCAGAAAGACAAGGTGGGAAGGGCGGGAACAGCACAAGGCTCATTTCCAAGAAACTCCCACAGGAGAAGCAAAAACTAGGGTGATTTGCAAAGCAGCTGAGGCTTGGAAAGGAAGACCTGCCAGTTATAAGCCTGGGGTCCATCTCTCTGCTTTCCTGCAGGCTCAGCATCATGAAAATGCTTTTTCAGGGTGCTTTGGGCCTGGCTCTCACAGTGGTGTCTAGCTGCAACCCAGATGGCAACTCCAGATTAGGAAGGGGCATCATGCTGGGCCATGCATGGCTTGATCCCATTCACCCTGAGATCTTGGCACCCGTCTGGCCAAGGCCCTGAGCACCCTCACACAGCTGGGAGGTTGCCCTGCCAGGAGCAGGGGTTGGATGGAGACACCCTGGAGACGCCTTCCCACCTTGGTCTGTTCATCCCGTGGGCTACCAAGATCTTGGGCTGCAGACTAAGCACATATGAGCTCACAGATCTTGGTTTGTCTTCTGGCTGTCTAAATGCTAGTGCCTGTCTTTCTGAGATGCTTTAAGTGCTGGCTCTCTGTACTGGCTAGCCTGTTTTTTTCCAGCCTGCATGCATAAAGTGATCCATATCAGCAGTGCCTGGGCTGTTGACATAAGGGCTATATGCAAATGGCTGGTGTTGTGCCGACAGAGCTGAGTACCTTTTGTTATTTAATAGATATTTGCTGTAGGTCAGCCAGAGGTTTTGTTACACAAAGCAGGAATGTTTGCACTCCCGAGATCTTCAGAGATGTGTTAGATATCTTTTATCTACAAGAGAAAGAACAAATTTCAGCCGAAGAATAGGCCTGGTCTGGCAGTTTTATGTGTCCCAGTACTTAAGCTTAGATAGTGGGTGGGCTGGCAGAACTACAGGCCAGGAAACTTGGCCAAAAAATCAAGGTTTTTTTCCCCTCCTCCAGTCCAGACTGGGCAACTTGTCACCTAGGGCTGGTCCAACTGACAGTTGCTGCAACCCCTCTGCCCAGCTCTCCCAAGGCATTTGGGTGCCTAAAAAGCACTTCACGTCCAAAGGACTTGAATTCCTCTGTACCCTAGATAAGGGGAAGCTTTCTCACTCCAGGATATATATATAAAACAACATGTACCCTCCCTTCACCAGCGACCCTGTGCTTGCGATGAGGACAGGGGGCTCCTGCCTCAGTGAGCTCTTTGCTGGGATAGCGAGGGAGCACAGCAGGGACCTCACCAGTCGGGGTGCAGCCCCACAGCACCCAAACAAGTAGAGTCAGTCCAGTGAGAGTAGCCAGGGCCAGCCCTTTGCCCCAGGCCTGAGCCTAAATGCAGCCCGGGCCATGGGCAGGGGCATGTGGGTGGTGGAGGCCCCAGGAGAGGCTAGTCAGGTCATGAGGGCCCGGTGAGGCTGTGGCGATGGAGACCTAACACAGCCCCCCAGGCCTCATCTGCCCCAAGATCTCAACGCAACGTGCTTCAAGGTTAAGCTCTGAGGGCTGCCTGGGCGCCAGGCACCAAACCTGTGTGAGCCATGGCTTGGTGCTTCCTGCCTGATCAGTCTGGATGAGGTTGCTGGATGAGCTGCAAAGGACAAGCAGATACAACTCTCAGTCTCACATCTTTTCCACGCAACACTGCTCCTCCAGTGAAAAGCCAGTTTTAAAGCATAGGAATCACTCAGTGTCCCAGCTTTTATACACAGTCCAGATCTGACTCAAAGAGTTTTACCCAGGTAGGGTTTTACCTGCCTCAGAAAAGCCTGATACAAGTGCAGATCTCATTTCTGCTGCATTAGCAGAACAGCAACAATTTCCTCGAGTGAAGTTAGCTCATCTTGATAGGTTAACACAATGGATTGCCTCAATTAGCACAATGGGCTTAAAAGCCTTTGCAATACATTGCAGGTGGGATAGGGATTTTTTTTGGCAAGTTGCTGCAGGTCATACCACTCAGATTAACTCCCATCTGATTAGCCGCAGTGTCTTTCATGTGGAGCAACCATGTGGCCCTGGAGGCTGGAAAAGACCCTGTTTCCGAGGTCTGTGGTGCGCCTCATGGTTTTAAAGCAAGCGTTTCATCCTTGATCTCTGCAGCCCCAACAAACTGGCCATGCCAAAAGGCCACTGCCCAGCCTGGCCACTGAAACTGGGCAATGAAGTGGCAGATCACATATGACTTTTTAAGAGAGGCGTGAAGCACACAGGCCTCCCCCAACTCATGGTCCCTGAACGAGTGCCTGGCAAGCGTCTGGCAAGTGAACTTGCCATTGGCGGCAAGGCTGGTCTATGGGAGGAGATGAAGTGTTTTGGATGTGACCTTGCTGGTTTTATGCCTTGGCCTCCAAAAAGGGAGAAGAGAGACCCATGAGTTGTCTTGGGAACTCGCAGAAAGTGATTCAAGTGGGCAACTCCTTTGAGCTCATACTGGCACTGCTCTTCACCCTAAATAAAACTTCTCCCTCCTTGATGTTTACCTGAGTGTATTTATGAAGCCATCATGTCCTTCTCGGGCTTTGTGTTGGTAGGTTCAAAATAACCAGCCTGTCCCCTTTCTATCACCTATTTCCTCCATTTCCCTACGCATCTGAGTGTGTCCACCTCCTCTGTTCCTCTTCGGGTCAAGCATCGTGCTGAGTAGAAGTGGATAACATCTTTGCGGGGAAGGGCAAAGAAAGTCCCCCCCCCCCCCCCCCCCCCGCATCCTGTCTGGATGGCAGGAGCAATTTGAACAGTAGGATCAAAGGGTCCTGCGAGCAAGAAGGGCATCTCCCCCTGCCCTTGTTCCTTATTACTATCACAGTTTGCTTTTTGATCCTTTGAGCGTATATTTGAGCTTATGTCTGACCTGGAGGAAATGTGCTGGTATCAAAGCTTTGGGGCCTCTGGAGGGTGCGTTTAGTTCTCCAGGGTGAGGGGGAGGGTGCGTGAGTGGGTGCATACCTAAGAGCAAGGCTTCACGTTCTTGGTAAAGACTCAAAGATGAGTGCTTCGCCCTAATGTTTTAAATAAGCTTTCAAGGACAAGCAAGTTATTCCAAAGTGAGGAAGCAGCTAGCAACCCCAGGGGCTTCGGGTGGCTGCAGCCCCTCTGCGCGTAGCACACCCTTGCTTGGCCAGCAGGAATTTACAACATTTGCCAACTCTGACAATTAGGCAAAGGTGAGAGGTTGGCCTTACCTGCCATTCCCACCGTGCTGAGGGGAAATCAGCTCCCTGTGAACACTGCTGCATGCCACAGTGTGAGTTGTTGATAGAAAGAGGAAGAGAGGACTTTCCGGGCTTATTTATTCAGCAGAATTTACTACTGTGGGATTATTTTTACCTGATCTCTCCAGGATGTTAACAAGATTATAATTCTGTTAGATCCTGTCAGCATAGCCAGTTTCAGTGGGACGAAGCGATTTTATAACTCCGTCAGGGATTATTGCAGAATGCTGTGATCTACCAGTGCAGTCTGATTTTCCATATTGATGAGACCTAATACATTCCCGTGGGGGAATTGATTGAGTTCTCACTTTCTCAGTCTTGTTGCTATCATTCTTTGTGGAATCAGGATTTCTGCAAGCTGTCCCTACTTTTAGGATGCTGCATGACAGCAAACACTGCATCACCACTCTTAGATCCACCGAAAAGGAGTTAAAATCCTTCAGACACTGTTAGAAGGTGACTTTTAAAAATCCAGACAGACTACTTAAAATTAGCCCCATTCAAAACACTGACATTCCTGTATAGAAGAAATAGTTTGGGCTTGCTTCTTTGAGTCCTTACTTAGTTGCTTCAGGATTGAAACCCTGTAGAGACAATAGCCATTGTTTGCAGAATAAAGACTCTGTTTGGATTTGGCAAGACATCCTGTTTTGCAAACTGTGTAGGAAGGCACAGGGAAGCGTAGCCTCTTCCAGCTGGAGGATCTTTAGCTGAGCAAGGCTTCCCAGGTGCCTCACGTGCTGGTGACACTCCATGTGGCTAGGACAGATCTCAGCTAACTTTAAACCATCTGAGCATCAGGTGTCTAATCTAAACAGCTTCGTCTGTGGTCATCTTAGGGAGAGGGACACCCCCAGAAAAATGCTTCATCCTGTAAGTGTCTTAAGGCATTTAGCTGTCCATTAAATTTCCCTTCGATTGTAGTTGTCCCCTTCTAGGAGACGGCTTTACATTGTGTGTTAGAGCTCAACGGTCACTTCAAAGAATCTCTGAGGGGAAAAGAGGGCACAAAGCCCTGCAGAGACAGGTCATAGGAGAACAGCAACTGAATGGAGGCAGCAGCACCAGGGCTGCCTGTGAGTACGGGCAGTTGGGGCATCCTCGTAGGGATGAAAGGTGGCCAACTACCAGGCGTCCTGCTGTGGGCCTGAGTGCTTGCAGCGTATCCTTCTACAGCTTGCACCTATCTCATGTGCTGCCACTTACACTTACGGCTCTTGGAAGTGTCCACAATGTGGGTTATCTACATTATTTACAAGTCTATTCCAAAGATACTGAATGAGGATCCCCATGAACCTTCCTTCTTCTTTTCTAGGTCAGGACACTCTTTGTGAGCGGGCTGCCTCTGGATATCAAGCCCCGGGAACTTTACCTGCTGTTCAGGCCCTTTAAGGTACCAGATCTGCGTCCCCTGGGGGGAGAGGTGGTCTACAAACATCTGTACAGCAGTGGAGCGCAGTGGTGACCATGGAGCACATTGCTTCAGCTGGCAACCTGCACCATCCCAATGTCATCATGTGGTCCCTCTCCGCAGACCTGAGAGCAAAAGGGGTGCAAGAGATGATAACAAACCCATGTAGCAAAGAACCCTTGCAAACAGAGCAGTGTAAGGTCAGGTGGGGTGTCTGGGAGTATGTTGTGGGGACCTGGCCCTTGCAAAGGCATTAGAAACCATTCAGTGCTCCAGGCTGGGCCCCAGTTTAGGGTACTGTGGCAAGACTCAGGAGGTGTGAGCTTGCTTCCAGTCCTCACTATGGTATTTCCTGGCAAGGCTGGGCGAAGTGTATCGGCTGGTGGTCTCTGAACTTAGCAGGATCCAGGAGCCCACTGGTTTCCCAAAGAAAACCTACTTTGGTCATTTCATTCAGTGACACAAGTTTCTGCATGTTTTTCCCACAGTAAAACACAGAGAAATGGTATCAGTCTCTTTGATTACACAGAGGTTTAAATTCTATGTTGATTTTCACCCCATTTAATAGCAGAAGAGAATTGACTTTAAACCTCTCAAAATCCCCACTGTGTTTCTTGACCATGACAGATTGGAGCTCAGATATTGGCTCTTTTAAAATACAAAAGATGGTATTATCAAGCTATGATCAGGCATTAAACAGCTGTGCAAAAAATTCAGCAGCACTGAGTCCCTGAGCCTGTGCTAATCCTTTACAGCTGTAACAAGCTCACTATCATGTCTGCTTAATACTCCCCAACTGTTTTACTGCAGAGTCACAGATAACACACATTTCCCCTCTAGAAGGGCTAGCGGGGTTGAAAGGGTAGGGAAAAACAAGTGCCCTAAAGTATTGGCACTTCTGTTCCTGAGCATGACCCCCAGCAGCCTGGGTGACAGTAAGGCAAAGGCAGGGGAGTCCACATTAGGGAGCAGAGCATCTCTCTGCCGGCAGCCCTCCTAAGCTGTCCGAGCACTCAAGAGCCTGTGCCCCAGGCTTGCCTCTGCAGCTTACTCTTCCCAGGCCCTCAGTGGAGAGGACGGGAGGTGAGCCTCTGCCTGGCCAAATTTCCCTTCTTGGCAGGTCTTGCTGCTGGCCAGCCATTCCCAAGTCCAGGCATTGCCACTGCAGCGGTTGTGTCCTGGTCCAGCGTGCTCTGCTGCGTGGCTGCATGGGGAAAACTTGCTCAGATGCTGAGGGATCAATAACATCAGTGTCAGATCTGGTTTTCCATGCTGAGCATTATCTATCTGTGACAATCTTGCAAGGATCTTGGCTAAACAGAGTTTTTCTCTTTTCTTGCAGGGATATGAAGGGTCTCTTATAAAACTCACGTCTAAGCAGGTAAGAGCCTTTCAGAACTAGGTGCTTGTAGTTGCCAGCACTGTGCGATTTGGGAACAATGTACCAGTGCAGGGTCTCATCTCTTCTAAGCTCCAGCCTTAGTCTCGTCCTCTTTTTCCCTCATCTCTCCAGATCCCCTGATTTTCGTGCAGTCTCACTGCTGGGAGTGCTCAGCTTCCAGTGCAAGAGCTGTGCGTCTACAGCAGAGGCAAGGGCCCATTTAGGGGTGATCAGAGCAGGTGTCCTGGGAGCAGGAGGGTCACAGGGCTGTTGGACTCAGCCCTTGTATTGGAATTAGGTGCCTTTTGCAGCAGAGGGCTGCAGTGACACCACGCTGTCCTCCAGATAGAGAGCAGAGACAGTCTGCCTTGGGCTGTGGCCCTTGTGTGCATCACGAGAGACTGTTGCTCCAAGGCCTTGCCCTCTTGCTTGAGTACCAAACTAAATGTCTGTCCCCTGCCATAAAAGCCTCACCTGGCCCCAGCCTCCCATGATGCTAAGACCATCGCTGGGTACAGATCCTAGATCTGCATTTCCCATCCCGGGAAACTGCTTTGTATGCAGCTTAAGGAGGCTTCACTGCTCGTGTCTGCCTGACTCGCCTCTCCTCTCTTCCCTCCTCAGCCTGTGGGGTTTGTTAGCTTTGACAGCCGCTCAGAAGCAGAAGCTGCTAAAAACGCTCTGAACGTAAGTATGCTGTGCCCTTCCTTGTGGCTTGTGCCAGAGCTCGCGTCCTGGGGAGGGATGGGGAACTGTACTGCTGGCAGAGGAGTTGCCTGTGCTTGCTGCATTGGAGGTGGGGAGAACCATCTTTCCTTGATTCACGGCCAAAGCCCAACACTGTGCTTGTCTGTGAGAGCCTGTGAGAACCCTTGTGTCTATCGGGAGGGAAGGGCAGCTCGCTTACACCATCATGTTTTGCTCCCATGCTTACGAGGTGACTGTGGACCAGGCAGGAATGAAGGTGGTTGGCCTTCAGGAATATGCTGCGTGCTACTCAGCACTTGTGCTTACGGGCTCTGCCTTTTCTCCAACAACTCTCAAATGATGGGACCTCTCTTAGGAGGCTGAAAGAGCTCACTCCTTTTTTCCTCCCGTCACTGAATTCCTCCCTCATTTCTCCTTCCCCAAATGACTGCCAGTTGCTCTCCAAGTTTCTCTGGCCTGAGGATGTGTATCTGCCGCACCTGCTAGCTTGAATATGTTCCATTTCTCCAACCGTTTCCTGATCTGCTACTTATCATCTGCTATCATTGTAATCTCCACTACTTCCTAATGTCCATCCCTCACTCCTGTTTTTATAATGACTTCTCTTTGCTGGCTGCATTTTTTCACTGTCTTGGCACATGGTCAAGTCTTAGTCCAGCTTTGAAAAATGTTGGGGAGATAAGGCTTTCTGCTGGCCTCTCTGTTTTCTGTAAAGCAGGTAGCCTCTGCCTTCTTCCAGCTGAAGCCCTTGTTACCAGCACTGGAACCAGGCAACTCTTATCACAGGAGCATGGAGAGATTTAGGGAGGAAGGGACTTTTGGAGGGCTCTAGTGCAATTCAGAGAGCTCATGATCTCCAAGGATGGAAAGGCCAGAGTGAAGATGCCAGAAGTGAACACCTTGTGGTGAAGATCACATATCACGATGATAATATTTGTGTTGTCCCCAACATCATAGCAAAGTTTCTCTTAAGTTACAAGATTAGGCTGGAATTCTTTTTTTTTTTTTTTTTTTTTTTTAGGGCTAGAATTATTTAATCGCTCCTGGAGGGGAAGGAGGTTATATTCTCCATCTCCCCTCTCGCCTCTCCCACCTCCATAAAAAAATGGCTGAGATAAGAGCAGCTAGCCAAGACCTCTTCCTAGGGGAGTTTGAACTCACATCTTCTGTAAGGGTGTCCAGGAGAGTCCTACCAGCTCCTCTGAGCACCGCGGGTACTTGCAGTTTTTCCTGTTGACAGTGTAGCACTTTGCAGCCACAGTAAGTCACTGGAGCAAGGAAATAGCTCTGGGGTGTGAGCACACTGCCAAGTCTGTGCACTCCCTGTTTGGCCCTGGCTGTTTGTACCATCTGCATGCTAATTCTGGAGAGAGCCTTTATGTGTGGCTCAAGCTGGCCTTTACCAACGGGTCCAAAGATCTTTTCCTGGGCCGGGCCCAGCAAGAGCTGGCAGCTGTCCTGTCTCCCTCCTGGCAATGCGGAGCAAAGGGCTGTGTCCCAGTGCACGGGTCCACGGGACCTCTCTGTGCAGATCATTGCCCATGAGCTCTGGGGTGCCAGTGTGCTGGAAGAGAATTACAAAGCGCAGATCGTTTGACTGTTTGTCAGGAAGAATTTGTAGCCCCTTTTTGCTTTTATGTGGGAGGGGAGAGAAAGACACATGGCTGCATAGATGATAATGCTTTTAGATCAGTGTTAATCTGCTCAGTTGGTTTGAACCTGGTTCCTTACTGCTGGCAATGCTGTGGGAGTGATCAGACTGCATGAACAAGTGTATGAGTGTGTGTGTGTAACAGCACATATGTGAGGGTACACACGCATGTGTGCTTGTATGTGTGTGTGCGCATGTATTTGTGCAAGAATGTGTGTGTGCAGGGACATCCCTGACACTGATCCAAGCCAGATGCAGGCACTGAAGAGATTATTTTCTTCCAGTAAATGAACATGCTTTGTTCCACTCGTTTGATATCCAACTTATCACTGCATCAAAGCTCTTAAAACATCCCTCTGGTCTGCAGCAGCAAAATAGCCCTGGAGAACTCACATTTCCCTTTTTTAGACCAGTGCCTCTGTTTCGGGAGGCTGACGATTTGTGACCAGGTTTCCAGTGTGCCAGCCAGCCAGGGCCCTCCACGTTTGCCCTAGTGACAGTAGCAAATGTGTCCACCCTGTTCTCCCCTGCTGGGGCTCTCCAGATCCCATATTTATTTGGAGCTTGTTTGATTGGCATGTTTGATCTCATTTCACTCAGGGGGTGCCCGTGGGGAAGAGGTGCTGCGTGAACAGCCTCTGGCCTCCCCTGCTAAATGCAGGGGAGGAAGAAGATTACAATGAGGTGCGTGGGGGGGGGAGTGTTATTTATGGAGATGGCTGACATTTGCATTTGGGAGTCCAGACAGTGAGGGGCCCTGTCTCAGGACCCTGTCTGGCTGACATTAGCCATTGCCCAGGTCTGCGACCTCCTGTCTGTGGGAGATTAAGTAGTGGGAGATGATGCAGCAGCACTGGTTCTCTCTCAACCTTGGGGAGCTTTTCCAGACAGTTTTCCTCTGCAAAGCAGGCAGACTCATCCCCGCAGCAGCTCTTGTGTGCTGATGGAGGGCAGTTCCTGGGAGCTGGGGCTGCGGTGTCAGCCTGAAGGCTCAGGACAGACCTGAGGGAAAGCCCACCCTCCAGAGGCCCTTCATCCTGCTGTGAGCTCAGCCTGGGCCAGATGAGCTTGGGAGCTGCTCTGCAAGCTGCCAACTTAGGCTGCAGGTGATAGACCAAACCGTCTGCCTAGGCAGGTGTGTGGGGCTGGCGGGGAGGAGAGGGGGTGACCCACAGCCCGGCCGTGCTAAGGAAACGCTGTCACCAATGCATCACATAAACAATGTGTCATTAAAAAAGTGTTGTCAAAGGAAGCGTCTGCCTCCGTTCTGCAAGCTCCAGCTGTGCTTTCCCTCCACAGCACCCTCTCTTCGAGTCTGTTGCAGCCTCAAAAGCATGAGCCCATGGCGGGTTTGCAGTCCCTGCAGGGTGGCATGGCTGACGTGACCCCTGTGAAAGGGAGACACCTCGCTGCAGTCTGGACATGCTGATGCTGTGGCAGTTTTGTCCTGCCATGCTGCTGCGGGTGGCTGGTGCTCTCTCCAGCCCCAGCTCAGCCCACACTGCAGAGGTCTGGGCAGACAGTGGGGGAAAAACAAGGTCTCTTGCGTGGTTGGCAGATCAATTCAGGATGGTTTCAAGGGCTCCTGGGATACGTTTGTGTAGCAGCTGGATCCGGGCAGGCTGGGAAAAAAGCGCAGCAACCAAAGTGCACAAGTGTGTCTGCAAGAGGCTCAGGAAATAGGAAGTGTGGTTTATGCCCCAGGAGGGCTTGTGCCTGTGGCGGCAGCTCTGCATAATTTTACCACTTGGCTTGAAATGCCTCATGGAAAACACAAGTGGATTCATAAAACAAGTCTGCTGTACCTGCAGGACTGGCTCAAGCAAGGAGCTTCCACGGCAGAAAGCGGCTCACAGAGGCAAAAGAGCAGCTTTTCCAACCATGCTGAAAGTCAGCGATGGGACTGTGAGGGCTGTGTTGAGCCTCTGAAGGCCTCCACATTCCTTAATACTTTGCTCTCTTTCCTTTCCAAGGGTGATCTTGATAATAGTGGAAGAGGTATTCATGGTCTTGAACACTGCAAGGGTTTTGACCTTGGAAAGGCACATCCTGGAACAGAGATGCAGTGCTGGCAGCAGAGCACTGTGGTCAGGTTTACCTCCTGACCCTATTGCTATCTGCCTTTGGTCCGACGTGTTAAATTAGGCGGCTCCCTGTCATGGGTCACGCTAAATTGGGTGGCTGTCATGCTAGCTAGTGTGATATTGCTGGTTGGACAATAATCCCGGCACCTCCTCAGCTTCTTTCCCACTTGGAAAACGTAAAGCTTTATCTAAATAAGGATTAGGCTCTTAGATATGAGTCAGAGAGTGACTCCTTTCCCAGAGTTTCCTGTTTGTTCAGTGGGAAAAATAGCAGCTAAAGCTGCAAAAGCTTTCAGAGAGATGAAAAAAATGTGTGGGAAAAAATGTCTGCCCAGCCTTGAACTCCTCACCAGCTCCCAGGACATGGGGTTTTGTACCGCAGGGCTCAGTGTCTGAGCAGAAGATGTCACAGTTTGTCACTGTGGGCTGGAAAAATAGCCTGGGAACACGCTGTTGTCCAGCCTGTGCTGGAGGTGTCTTGTAACCAGGTGGCAGTTGTAAACCAGCAGAGGAAACGCAGGGTTGGGAAGCGGTTCTCCAGGAAATGTCACACCAGTCTGCTTTTCCGGGGCTCCCGGAGCGCTTGTTGGCCAACAGCACCTGGCGGGACCTGCTTTCCCTGGTCGTGTAAGCTCAGAGGTGCAGCTGTCTCATCCCCTTGTGTGTTGGGCTCACCGAGGCCCCTGTCCCCAGCTGACAGGCAGCCTTTCGCTGCCTGACGCTGCCCTGGCTCACCTTGCTCTTGCCATCAGAGCTGTAGCACGGCTGCAGCCCCCAAGGGCTGCTCCGGGTGCCAGGGCCCCTGGACAGCGGCTCAGGTTGGTGACCAGCATCTCTCAGTGCCCCTGAACTGCTTTGTCGTGGCCTCAGACATGTTGGCACCACCATTTGGCAGAGCTCTTTGGGGAGGCACCTCTCAGCCACCATTGGCTTTATTTTTACTACGGGCAAAAGAGCAGATTTCACTTTCCTTTAGCAACTTCCTTCTACCTTTGCAGAGTTAAACTGCTGCTGCTGATGCAGTGGGTAACATCACTCCGCCTACTGAATAATCTCATCAGGCAGGGATAACAGCGTGAAACCAGTTCTCTAATGCCTTTCTGTGTTTTTCCTTGTCTTCATTTTAAATTTAAAATATTTTTGGCTCTGCTAATCCCTCTGGATAAGAGCTTGGCTGAGCAGGATGCCGACTACCAAATATGGTGCTGATCCTAAAGATGTTAGAGGAATGCAAGTCGTTGAGGGCCCACGGCCTCGGTGTTCGCTGCCAAACAAATTAGGTCATTTAAACTTTGGAAGTTTGCAAGGATGTTGGAAATTGAATCAAGGACAAAAATCTGGGGTTATTTTTGCTGCGGGGCTCTGGGAGGTGGTGGAGGAGGCTCACACTGGAGGAGGCAGGGGGCTTTCTGCCTGCCCCCATGTGTGCGCTTGCTTGCCCTGAAAACGTGTTAGATAAGAAGAGGTGCCAGGATCACTTTCTCCGCCTGTGACCATGTGCAATGGCGTCAAGGAAGCTGCCGCCTCGCATTTGGTCTGCCCAGACTCCCCTTTCCACACAGCGTCATTTGTACCTGGGCTCAGAGGGAGCATTGCTCCTTTTAAAAGCAGTTCCCTGAGGTTCTCTGTCTGCTTCTCCCTCCACCAGAGCATTGCTTCCCCCTCGCTCCGAGCACACCGCATGCCGGGAGCAGCACACGGTTTAGCAAGCTGAGCCCCCTGGCCTGACGTAAATGTCTCACCATGAGGAGGGATGTTTTATAGCCGGGGCATGCAAAACGTTGTCTCCACGGTGAAATATGTTTCCATCTCCGTAACGCTGTGGCATCATTTAGTCCAGATTAGAGAGCAGCCTGGGAGCCAGACGAAGGTTCCTTATGTGACCGAGGGACAAAATCAGGAAAACAAAGTCCTTATTAGAGAATGTTTTATCAGCAGAAAAGATAAACAGGCCCCAGCTACGGACCTAACTTTCTGAACGAGTCATTGGAGCTGGTTTTCCAGCTGGATTCGGGGGGTGAAGGTGGGGAAGAGAGTCTGTGTGTGCAAGAGAGAACAAATGAGGCCTGTGGGAAACATGCCTGCTGCACCATGGGAGGATCAGGCCACTGTTGGGGCTGTGGATGGCTGAACCCCCTTCCCTCGTGCAAGGACTCTTTGGGTTTTGTTCGCCCGGCTCGCTGACCGGGTGCATTTCCTTCCTTCCACCAAGGGCATCCGCTTCGACCCCGAGATTCCCCAGACGCTCCGCCTGGAGTTCGCCAAGGCAAACACCAAGATGGCCAAGAGCAAACTGGTGGGCACACCGAATCCCAGCACGCCTCTCCCCAACGCCGTACCTCAGTTCATCACCAGGGAGCCATGTAAGTACTTGGCTTTACTCTCCTTTTAAAATGAACAAGAGTGGGGGAGTGACCCTCCAACCCAGCCCTTCATCTGCCAGCTGGGAGCATTCTCTGGGCAGAGCCAGCCTCACCACCTGCCTTTTGCCCAGTGTCCTGGCAGTGAGGGCATCAGACACGAGGAATCTTCCCAGCCTCCTTTGCCTTGGCAAAATCACTCATTCAGGCAATTTTG
Organism: Dromaius novaehollandiae; assembly: GCF_036370855.1. Lineage (NCBI taxonomy): Eukaryota > Metazoa > Chordata > Aves > Casuariiformes > Dromaiidae > Dromaius > Dromaius novaehollandiae. Next base: position 5,802,378 of record NC_088101.1, read on the forward strand.
AGCATGCAGAAATCCGAGGCAAACATGCGGCTCCACCAGCTCTGCCAGAACAAAGATGTGGGACACTGGAGGGAGCTGAGGTACTTTCGGGGGTCTGCTGGTGGGCAGTTTGAGCCAGCACTACATGCTCTTCCTGAATGAGGCAGCCACATGCCAGGCTACGTGAGTGGGACTGTGGCCAGGAAAGCGAGGGCAGCTGTTAGCCCTCCACTTAGTGCCAGGGAGGCTGTCCCAGGGTACCACATCCAGTCTGGGCCCCCAGTTCAAGGAGGTTATGGGGACACTGGAGAGGGTCTGGTGGGGCTACTGGGATAGCTGGGGCTGGGGCCACCTGGCTTGCAATGAGAGGGGAGCTGGGCTAGCTTGATCTGGTAACGTATGGGGTATCTAAGGCTGGGGGGTATCTAACCACAGGTACAGTGACCTGAGGGGCAGGCACCATGATCACAGAGCCAAACTCTTCTTGGCCACAGCAGATGCTGCTGCAGGGGCAGCTTGTGAAGTTCAGCTTGAGTATTAGGAAACACTTGTAAAAAAGAAGGCAGAAAAAAACATCCTTGGTGGTTTCCAAGCCTCAGCTAGATGAAACCATGGCTGCCCTGATCTCATGTTGGCAACAGTCCTGCTGAAGTGGGAGGTTGGACTGGAGACCTCTGGATGCCCCTTCCCCCTGCACTGCTGTGGTTGTGCAGGTGTTTTTTTCAGGGCTCTCCTCACTGCCCTTGGCCACTAAAGGGCCCATCTCTACCTGGGTGTCTTCAAGCCTGGAGCGGGTGGCTTGCCTGAGAGCCTAAGGCAGTCAGGAGGGTGCACCACTCCCAGAGTGATGGCTGGGATATGGGTGTGCAGCTGGGGTCCCTCTGATCTGCAGACCCAGCTGTCAGTGCTGGAGAGGACCTGCAGGCAGGTCATGGTCAGCCCAGACAGGAGAAATATTTGATTCCTGCCAGGAAATCCTCTGCTTTTCCTGTGGTGGTGCGGGTTCCTGACAGATGCTGACATGGTTTCCAGCCCCAGCTGTGCCTAAGTCAGCACCTTGGGACAGACTGCTCTTTTGTCCACACCTGTAGTTTTGGGGGTGGTTATAGCAGGGAAGAGCCCTGCAGGGGAGCCAACAGGTCTTCTGTCTGAGCTGGCAAAACTCTTGCTTCGTCCCTGATGCTGCCAGACGGAAATCAAAGCACAATGTCTGAGCTGTGCTTTGTTCTCCAGGACAGAGAAAACAGCTTTTCTCTAGTGCTCAGCCCTCCTGGACACGCTGTGAAGGGCACTGGGAGCCCCATGCATCCCTGCTGTGTCTCACCCTCTTGTGAGGGGTTTCTTCGGCACCGTGTTAACCCACCCTGCAGCTGGGGCCTGTCCCCGGGCTTGCCCAGTCCTGCTGCTCCCACTCGGAGAGATGACCACGACCCTTAGGAATGAGCTGTGGTAGGGGCGGTTGTTTATGCTAGCCCTTGCCAAGTTTTTGCTGTTTATCTTACTTTCAAGTCAACAGTGTAAACTTGTAATCTCCTGTGTCATTGAAACACAACCTCTGTGATGGCGGTGATGGTGCAAGGGATGGTGGCTGCTGCTTGCTCTCACGGCTCACCGGAGAAAGGGCCATGGAGACGGGAAGTGGGTCGCAGTAAGTCCGGGACGTAGCTGGAGATGACTGGAGTCTTCTCTGAGCACGTGAAATGTTGCTGGTGGCAGAGGGAAGCTAGAAAAACCTCTGCCAAATCCCTCCAGCATATCTGTGTGGGGCTGTTAGGGCTGCCCAGGCAGGCTAGCATGTTGGCCTCACTGAGGTATCCAGCTACAAAACATCAACTTAGAGACAGGCAGAAATTTTGGGGTAACCCTGGAGATGTTACGGGTGTCAGATGCAGCAGTGCCAGGTGCCGTTGCGCCGGGATGCAGTTGGAGCAGGTGGAGCACCTCATGCTCAGAGGCACTTCAGCCTTGACATCAGCTGTTGCGATCGTGTGATGGGGACAAGTGGCTGGTGTTTCTAATGTGGCCGCTTCCCCAGGTTGCAAAAGGCCTGCGCGTTTCCAGTCCTTTGAAGCAGATAGGGTGCAAAGCATCAGCTCAGCTTGGCGATGCCCTTTCAGAGCTCAGCTGGGGCTCCTGCATGCACCTCAGTTTAAAGCTCCAGGGCTGCAATATTTGGGGCAGGCCTTGTCTCAGCTGTGGCAGCAGCATCCAAGGAAAAGGCAGCACAATTGTCCATGCTCTGTCAAAAAGCAGGGGTGAAAGGGACATGGTGCAGGAGAAACTGCTGTGATCACCTCTTCTGTGAAATGGGTGCAGGAGAGCTGCTCTCCCCTCAGTTGAGACAGGTTAAAGACCATAAAGAGCATCTCTGCTGGGGTGGACCGACTTGCCCAGGCTCCTGTCACCAATAGCAGCTGGGAGCACTTGCTTAGCCCAGAGCATGGGGCAGCACAAGCTCGTAGTGTTGGTTCACCACACTGCTGGGCTGGGGAGTTTCTGAGCAGTGGCTGGAGATTTTGTTGTAGTGGATATTTCACCATGAAACATGTCTTAACAGTTTTTGCTGTTTGAAAGCATTTCTTGTGCTGCCTTTAGAATACTGCTTCCATTTTAACTTTCATGTCCAGATAAAAAACAGAAGCCTTAACTCCTTGCATCTCTGTTGCACAAGCGTATCTATGCGTGGGTGTATTTATAGGTCATAAACTCTCTTTCAAACTAGCTGACATCGGATTCCCAAATATAATTAAACCTCTCAGAGCCAAAGAATCCAATTTGGCTTCCCTGGAAACGGGAAGGAAGCGTACCTAGCCTCACGATACGTATTATTAAAGGCTGAAAAGTTGAAAAACTGAGCTCCGTGTTGTCCAAGCAGGCGAGTTAAATAACAGCATTGTATTCTGAGTCAGTCCATCTGCTCTCGCTATTTCTCATTAGCTGCTGCTGACAGCAACACTGAACATACTGCTTTTTATGGAGCAGCTCATGAATGAATCAGGTCCTAAGCATTAGCTGTGAACAAGCCTCAGGAAAGAGTAGTCTGTGGCAGCAATGCAAGCCCTGGGGCTCATAAATTGCACAATTTAGGCAGAAGCTTGTGCTTGGTCTCTGCTTCCCTACTGTTTTGCGGGGAAAACAAAGGATTTATGATGTTATTAAATCACTCATGGCTGGTGTCCCCTGCAGGCTATTTAGAAGAAGCCAGGATCAATAAACTGACAGCTCCCAACTAACAGTAGAGAGAAGTAGTAGATTACGGGTCCTCTGAATTTGCTTGTGATCGCTACTGGCCTGCCCCGGTGGTGTTACTGCCGCTGCTCAGTGCCACAGGGAACAAAGGTTTCCATCCTGTGGAGGAAAGTCTTGGAGGACACAGCTTTTTCCACTCCTGCCTGGGCTTTGGCTCCATTTAGCCAGCGTCTTCTAGGCTGTAACTTAACAGTGCCCTTTGCCAAGCACTGCCTCCATCGGCAGGGACGTCTTCGCTTGGCAGTCTCCTGGATGGTGTCTCTGTAGCCGCTGACCCACCTTCACGTGAGCACAGGACCGAGCCAGAGTGGCTCTGGGCTTGTGTCCTTCCTCCACAGCAGGATTTGCCACAGCTCTGCCATGCCTTTCCCATGATCTTCAGGCCACAGGGAGCTGGTAGGGGAACACAGTCGAGGCCATTTGGCTGCAGGTGCAATTTGGCATCTCTTGTTTTGTTGTCCAAGCCACAATTACATGGTAACCGTTAACTCTCCTTATTCTTTTCTTGCAGATGAGCTCACAGTGCCTGCACTTTATCCCAGTAGCCCTGAAGTGTGGGGGCCGTACCCTCTGTACCCAGCGGAGTTAGCACCTGCTCTACCTCCTCCTGCTTTCACGTATCCCGCTTCACTGCATGCCCAGGTAATTGATACCAATCAGCCACAACTTCGCTCACCTTACCACCGTCCTTTCAAACCTGGTCCCCCGTCCCCCTGCCCCTACCCCTTCCCCTCAGTGCTCACCATATGACTAACCTCTGTCCAGCTAACAGACACTCCTTCCAGAGATTAATGATGTCACCTAAATCAAGCTGACACATACTGCCGGGACTGGTGGGACGAGATGACAGCACACTGCCTGATGTTCCCCAGACACCTCTCTCTTCCTTAATGCCTTCACTCTCGTCCACACTAGAGACCGGGGCAGCTAAGGGAGACCTCATGGTGCCCTCCCTCTCCATATGTGGTGACCGGCCAGGGCTGGGCCATCTGTTTGGGCTGAATTATCTGGAAGGGAATTTGTGTTGCACACATGTGTGTGCATTTGAGGTGAGTCTGCGGAGCTGGCAGCTCCGGTCCTAGCTAGAAGGAGCAGGACGTGGGGCACCTGCATGCAGACACAGATGGTCCTGCAGTGGTGTTGCTGGAAGGCACGTTGTCTGCCCCAAGGGCTGTAGGAGGGAGGACATCGCTGTGACCTGGCTAAGGAGTGTGAGGGACCTTCTGAGCCCTCTGAGGAGCCCCATGGCATCTGGGAGCCCTTCTCTGTCGATGTGGGGCAGCGGCCCTGCTGTACTGTCTGCTGCCAGTATGGAAACAAGGGTCACCATCTCCTGTGCCACCCAGTGCCAGGGGTGTCTCGGCATCACCTGGGCCCCAGCTCACACACAGCGGTGCAGAGGTCGCAGTGGTAACTGTCCCTGCACAGTGGATGCATCTGGCAGCCAGGTGTGGACATCAAAAGCTCGGTCCCCCAGCTCTAGTGCGGCACACAGGTGGGGCAGCCAGCTCCCAGCCTGGAACGGCTCCAGAGAGGTGCCCGGTGCTGATCCAAGTGCAAGGGGCCCTGGGAGCCCCTTTGCCACTTGGGTGCTTTGCAAGCAGTAGGCAGCAACCCAGGCCAGGCAAGCAGCCAGCCTCCAGCAGGCTGGTGGTCAGGGCAGTACGTGGGAAGTCAGCTGCAGCCTGCATTTCCAGCCACTTCTGGGCTGTAACAGGGCCATTTCCTAACGCCATCTGAAGAGTGCATGGAAACTTGGGAGCTGGAATGAGGGCAGTGAATTTGGGGGTTGAAGCAAAGCAACTTTGACAGGAAGGAGAAGGAAAATGAAGCCCAAATGGAGGGCCCATATTTTATTCACGATGTGTGGTTGAGCAAGCAGGGAGCGGAGCTGACCCTGGCAGCATGGCTGCTCCCTGCAAAGCGAGAGGCAGAAAGCCCAAGTAATGTGCTCTCTGTCACAAGCACTTTTCTGCTCATTGCACCCCGCTAGCTGAAACCACTAATGGCCCATGATAGCAGCATACAGCAGTTAAAAATTAACAACCAACCCAGAAAGAAGAGGAAAGAAAAGGAGGTTGAAAAAAAAAAAAAACCCCAGAATTAAATATGGTAGATGAGCAGGTGCCATCGGCTCATCCCGGCACGGGTGCCCATCCTGGGGAAGCTGCGGCCTTTGCCATGTTGGCATGGTGGCTGGGCCCCATCTCTGCCCTCTCCCACCACTCTTTCCTCCGCACTTGCTACCCAGCCCCTCCTGCTGCTGTGTGCGTTTATCTGATGTCCCTGGGGACAGGGTATTTCATTCATGGCAGATAAGTCATGCACCAAGGCCCTGGATGGGGGTAGCAGAGATGAGTGGTCTTCTGGCCCATGTTTTTGCAGAAAATCGGTGCAAAGCTCCCGCATAAGCTTACATGTTGTTATAGGGCTTCTGCAAAATGTGTTGTGCCTTCTCTAACACTGTCCTCATCCTGGGGGCCAAAACTGTGACTCCTCTTTGGGTTTCTTGGAGAGGATACCATCCCAGCTGCCTGATGTGATCACTCGGGCCAGTGCTGTCTGTGCCCAGCCCCGTGCCCCTCTCACCACGATGGGTTTGGGGGGCTGCAGACCTGGTCTGAACCCCATGCACTATCTGTTGCAAGATGCATTTTGTTTGCTTCGAAGCACAGGAAGAGCGATTTTTCTCCCAAGACTCTGATACCTGCTCGAGCCTTTTCACAGGCTGATAAAAAGATAGGAGGGATGGTGGAAAGGAAGGACTTGTGCCTCTGAGGTCTCTGTGTGAAGCCATGACTTGGTAAAACCCCAGAAAGGCCTTTCAACTGCACAGTAGTTTTGCTTTCTCTTAGCAGAGTTCGAGAGGAGGAAAATCCTGTGTCCAGAGGAGCTGGTAAAATTTAGAGGGTGATGGTTAGCAAGAGGTTTTCTCCATTTGTGGCTGATAGGTGCCTGTCCTATCCTGAGACCAGCTTGCTTTGCAGCGCCAGCCTCCAGCTCTCATCTCAGGTGATCTCCACAGCTGAGGCAGCCATCTGGAGCAGCCAGGAAGCATTTCCCCGCTGGTCAGAAACAGGCGGCTCTTCTCATTGCAGCCAGCGGCCAGGGCTGTGAGGTGCCGGCACGCAGGATGTTGTTAAAGGCCCCGAGGTTTGCTCCTCTCTGTTGGCTCCAGTTTGGCCGCGAGCTGAAGGAAATGAGCAAATGGAAACAGATTTGCTAGATAAGCTCCACAGCATCCGAAAGGCTTTTGGCCCCAGCCTACCATCCCCACAAGCACAGTGCTCCTGCAGAGGTTAGCAAGAATGGCATTAGCCATTTATTTGCAAGACCACGTGCACTTCTGGTTATCCGAACCTGCTTGTTGTAAAGCGTGGCCATTACTGGGAGCTGAACGCAGGAAGCCTGGGTTACAGCCATCTGTTAAACTCTGGAGAAATGAGCTTTTCAACACAGGCAGTGATCAGAGGGAGGGCGATTTGCTAATCCTGCAACTGAGATTGGAGGAAAACTGCTTGGCTTAAAAACAAATTTTAGCATTTGGACAAAACTCCAGCTTTTCAGGCCCTGCTGTTTATAGGAAGAGCGATGGTAAATATTATTGCAGATACATTCTTTTCTTGTCACATAGCTGTTAACGGCCAGCACCTGCACTGTTTTGGAGGCACAGGAAATGTCCGGATAATTGCTTTGGTGTTTGGTTAGAAGGAAACGGTCATGTAAGTGCGGTCCTTGCTCTCTGAGGTTTGCAAATGCAAAATATCCACATGGTGCTTGCGGCTTGTCAGCTCTAACCCGAGCAAGCAATTGCCAGCATTCCCATGCTGCATTACTTGTATCTCTTGACCTGGGAAGTGGAGCCACTAAAATAAGAACTGAGCTCTGCAGGGGCAGCATTATAGCAGCACGGTGTCTGCAGAGATGCTCAGCTGCAGGCAAATGCAGCTGTGCAGAGCACACTTGTACTGTGCACCCACCAAGCACACGGCACTTGTGACTATACACAAGGGCTTTCTCTCAGGTACTGCTGAGCCAGCCTGGGACTGTGGGCATGCTCTGGTTTGAAGTGTTTTGTTTTGTTTTGTTTTGTTTTTTTTCTGATCAGGCACAAACCTGAGTGTCAGAGTCATTTCTTGTCATTACATGTGACCCTACTTGCTCGCTAGCAGTAACTAAGTTAAATTTTGATGTAATTGATATATTCTATCTACTTCTGCCTAGAACGCGGTCTATTTTAATATAGAAAGTCCTTTCTCAGTGCCTGTCTTTAAGCCGCTGAGCAGAGTCGTCGTGTGCTATTAAAGCTCCTCTGGCTCCCGCTGAGACAGCTGATGTCTCAGCCGAGTGGTGCAGCGCCGGCCAGCCACACTCGCTCCTCCATGCTGCAGCTGGCAGGCAGTGTGGTCTGCCAGCTCCTGCAGCAGCACCATGTCTGACCAGGGGGAAACCCCCACCGGTTTGGGCCATGTGGAGATGGCCTCTAGCCACTCTTGCATGTGCCTGTGATGTGAGGAGCACATCTGGGCAGCAGAGCACCCAGCTCAGGGTGCTATGTTGATGCTAGCTGAACAGACCTGTGCAAAAACATCACAAAAGAGGCAGTTTTATGATAGAAATGTGCCTTACTGGAGAATTTCAGACACAGGGCTGTCACTAGCTTGTGGTGGCCTTCAGTGAAACACCCTAAAGCGTGGTCAGCAGTCAGGTGCAGGCACAATATAGCAGCTGGGCAGTAATTTGGAGGGTGTGAAGTAGGGGTAGGGGTTTTCTCAGTCCCTGTGTCTAGCCTGCACAAGATAATTCCCATAGGCACCTTAATCAAACTCCTCTTCACCATAACAAGAGCCCCGCAGACCTGCCTGCTGCAGAGGAAGAGGCAGCCTGCAGACACGGGCTGTGCTCTTCGGTTGGAGATGGTGAGTGCTGTTGGAGAAGTGCTGGCAGAGGGGGTGGCAGAGCAGGCACATGCCGGACACATCCCCACACACAACTCTGTGGCTCAGAGAAATGGCTTGGCAAGCAGGGAAGAGAGAAGCTGGCGCATCACTTCTGAGGGTGCTTTTCTAGCTGATACTTCCTGCACATGGTGGGTGTTGGCCAAACCCCTTCACCCGCTGCAGGGAATGCCCTGGGAAGCTGGTGCCGGACCGTGCTCGTTGGATGCCTGCTCATTTCCAAGTGGCAGCAGAGCTTGCCATAGTGCTCCTAGGCACAATTCGCACGTTTCTCAAGCAAAGGCACATGCAGTTGGCACAAAGTCCAGGGAAAGGTCAGCTCTGGATCAGTCTAAGATACCAGCTGAATGTGAAGCTGCTACCTTTTTTCCATCTGGAAAGGACCCAAAGAAAAGCACCAGCAGTAAGTGAAGATGCCAGAGCATAAAACACTAATGCACTGGTTGGGTTCTCAGGATGGGGGGACACCCTTTTGCAGCAAATGGTGTGCAGGCACTTCCATGTGACAAATGCTGCTTCTGCTCAGTTGGCCTCTCTTGGGGAAGTCGCAGTCATTTATATTCTCTCTTGGTTACAGAAGATCAGCCTGGAAAGGAGCGGAAAGTGCCTGTGCCCCTCTTCTCAAAGCCATACAGGGCATGCTGAACATGTGCTGGCGCCTGGCATGATTTCCCTCGGGATTTGCATCTGGCATCTCCCCCCTCCAAGGCTCTCCTGAGGAAAGGAGGTAGTGAGGCCTGGGCGCCGGGCTGGCAGCACTGTCCAAGCTCAGCTCCAGGCACCAGTGCCGTGATCCCTGAGGGAGCAATGCTGGCAAACCTGCCGCCAGCCCTACCCCTACTACCTCAGTGATGAAATACTCTGATCCCCACCTTGGGGCACAGCTTGGAGGTGGCAGGAAGCCAGAAATGGTGCTGGATACTTAGGTTGCCAAATCTCTGACCAGAAACCCAAAAGGCATTTGAAGATATATTATCTGGTATTATTATACCCACACTGCGGCATGTGCTGCTTCTCTTGGATGGGCTGAGAGGGAACGGGTCCCAAGCAGTGCCACCTCACAGCCCCATCAGGGTCCTTAGGGCCATGTCCTCATGGGTGCCACCACCTTCGTGCTGGTGGCCAGGCCCCACTGCTCTCCAGTGGAAGGATATTTTCCTTCTGGCCCATCAGAGTTTCTCCTCCTGCAGCTTGTGCCTGGTGGCTCTTGTCCTTTCGCACCATCTTTCCTGTGACTCCCATTAAGTGGTGGTGGACAGCAGGTAGGTTAGGCAGGGAGGCAGCCTCTCCTCGTGCACCACGTGCCCCAGCTCCAAGTACCTTTGTGGCCTTTCTTTGGCCTCACCCTGTTCTGCTGATGCTTCATGACAGGGTGGACAGTCTCAAGCTGCTGTAATTCACTGGTTTGGGCTCAGCAGGGGATGACTCTAGATCGGCAGCATCTCCAACTTGACCCCTAGGGGCAACGGGCCAACTGTGGAAAGGGTGGCACAGGGCACTGTGGCAGCAGGCACAGCACAGGGACCACGCCACCTTGCCTGCCTCCATTCTTGCCTCTTCTCCTCCCTGTCAACCCCCAGCAGCTGGGGGTCCTGGGTACCTTTTATCCGCTGTCTGCATCCTGGCTGCATGCAGCCTCCTCCTTTGGGACCACTGCCTACTCCCACAGCAGCAGCACAGCTCTCCTCCTGAGAGGCAGCTTCGGCTCTGCTCAGGGACTGGTGACTTCCCAGGGGCAGAGGCCCCCAGGCAGAAGTAACCGTGAGGTGTTTCCTTTTCTTATCCACACAGCCACACACACAGCTTCCTAGCAGGGCTGTTTTCAGCATGGTGAGGAAGGTTGCATCATTACCTTCCCCATAACCCCTGGGTGCCGCTGTGCCTGTGCTCGGAGCTGAAGCCTGTCCTCACCCCCTCCCAGCTGCTGGTGTTGAGGAGCGGCAGTGATTTGGTGGGTAGCAGCAGAGAGGGGGTGCCACCACCCAAACTGGAGCCAGTTTCTGCAGGGTCACCTCCCTGCAAGCTGCATTACAGGAGAATTTGCTGTGAGTTGCATCAGGTGAAAGATCTGTTGTGGAGCACTAGCAAGTACCTGGGCAACTCAGCATGCTCTTTCCTTGCTCCGCTTGGGCATACAGACCAGGGAGCTATGGAGGAGCACTGCGCAACCAACCCATCACGGCAATGTACAGGAGCCCATCCTTCTGCAAGAGCTTGCTGTACAAGCTTTTTAACAAGATTCTGGCCAAAACTCAGTAGCCATTGCCACAGAACTGGCCAGCACCCAGCCTGAGATCAGTGACATGCAGGGTACAGAAGAAGAAATGCAATTGCAGGTTCCTCAATAGGCTGCTGCAGAAACCGCTGGGAGGGGGAGCTGCAGAATGGCTTGTCTGACTTCCTGTTAGCCAAGGGACTTGCGGAGTGCTGGATCTCTTGCCTTTGGCCAGGTAGCTCATACAGGAGCCCTTTGGCAGCTAATGGCAAGACTTGACTTGTGGAAGAAGTGTTGTTTGGAGAGGCAGTGGAGCAAACATCTGCCCTATTTTGTGAGTGCTTTAAGGTGTCAGAAGAGGGCCCAATGTCTGTGGTTCCCGCTCAGGGGGACTGTGATGGTGCCTTTCCCTTTGTGTTGCTGTCCCCACTGGGTCCCGTATGTGACTTTCGCAGCTGTCCCTCCAGCCTCTTCTCGACTCCCCCTGCCTGTTCTGCTGTCCCTGTGGCTGCAGGCAGCAACACGAGGTGGGGAAGAGACCTTGGGACCCTGGGCTGCAGTGCCGTGGGGATGCAGACAGGCACTGTGGACAGCAGCCTGGGCAAACCAGAGCTGGAAGCAATCTGCTGCCCCTGTCCCCAGCTTGCATTTTGACTCCGTCTGTCCTTTGCCTGGAGACAGGAGGACACAGAAGAGGAAGGCCGGGGGGACAGGTCAGGAAATCGGAGCCCAGAAGTGCCTGGCTCTTTCAGAGCCTGGGTTTTGAGCGATGTTGGGAGCCCAGTGCCGCCTGTCTTACCTCTGCCTCTCTTGTCTTTCCAGATGCGCTGGCTCCCTCCCTCCGAGGCTGGTTCTCAGGGCTGGAAGTCCCGTCAGTTCTGCTGAATGCCATGTAAGTGCAGCGCTGGCACTTGGCACCGCGGCCAGCCCCTCCCACGCGCCGCTGCGACCCCTAGCTCTGAACAAGCCTAGAGATGGTGGGAGGGCACTGGGTGGGGGGTGGGGGGCCTCACGTTGTGCCCCATGCTGAGCCTTGAGGCAGTTGCCCGCTTTGGCTTCTCCAAGTCCCCAGGTCCCTTCCTTGGCCATGTGCCTGCTTTCATCCTCTTGCAGCCTCCCTCAAGGGCACAGGCCTATGCGCTGGCAGGGACCAGCTTGCTGGGCAGTCATTCCAGCACTGCCCGGGCACACAGAGCTGTCTGAGAAGTTGCAGGTGGCACATCAAGCCCCAGTCCCTGGTGTCATGGGGCCCGTGCCATTTCCAGCACTTTCCATGAGCTCCTGGCCATCATCTCACCGTCCCCAGCCATGCTGCCATGCAGAAGGATGGCACCACAGGGCCTCAGGTTCGGTGCCTGGGACTGCTCCAGGCACGCTCCAGCAGCGCCAGGGGGGTAGCGTGCGCAGCCTGCCCCAGCGCTGGCATTAGGGAGGCCGTTTCTCGGCAGGTGCCTCATGGCTGAGGGTTGCAGCACAAGAGAAGGCTGATGGCAACTGGGAAAGGTTCAGAGAAGAGCTGGTACAGCCTTATTCAAAAGAAGGAGGAACATACATAAAAAAAGACCATAGCAGGACAAACCAAAGGTCTGTCTGGTGCACAATCCTGTCTCCAGTGGTGGCCATAAGCAGATGCATGGAGAAGAGTTAGAACAGGCCAAGCAGAAATGCTATTTCCCAGTCTCCGGGAACTTCCAGTACAGGGTGTTTCTTGAATCAGATATGGTTTCTGGCAATGGGTTTCTTTTCCAAATATTCTTGACCCCACATAAGAGACTTGAGCAGGCTCTGCAGGAAGAGATGCTTGATAGCACATACCGAACAAGCAGGCGAGCCTGGCCCGGAGTGCAGCCAGTGCACGGACAGCAGCAAGGACTTGGCTCAGTCCTGGCAAACACAGCTCCTCCTGAGAACAACTCACTGGGACGTGGTGCCCTCCTCATCCCCTCCATGCTTGAGGTCAAGAAAGGGATGTCTTGCTGAGCGATGGGTGTCTGTGGGGCTTCAATGCCATCCTCAACGCTTTCCCAGTATCTCGGTGTCCCCGTTATGGTGTACTAGAAAGGTGGATGCGTGTCTCCCCAGGCTGTGCTACTTCAGGAGACGAGCCACACGCTCTTGGCCAGCCTTGCCCACAGCGAATGCCTGCTGGGGAGGTGTGGAGACAGTGTGGGTTCTGCAAACCAAGTTGGTACCAGGGGCTCTGCTCTTCCCTGCCTGGCTCAAGACAGCCTCCATCTCTGAGTGCAATGCAAGCATCTCATTAAAACTTAATGAAAAATCTCTTGGCAGCCTGGGGTGACTGGGTGGCCAAAATGAAAAGCATGGCGTTACTAAGCACCAGGCTGCTTGCTGCATTGGGGGGCAGAGGGCTGATTTGATTACACTTGGGACCTCTTTGGATGGAAAAAGTCTTGAAAGGGAGGTTGGAAAGATAAGTTCTGCAAATAACTCAGCCTTTAGTGGATAAATAAACGATGGAGAGTAAAATGGAAGATTGACGCAGAGTACCATGTGCACCACTATCCCAGGCTGCCCTGACTATTGCAGGTGACGCCCCCGCCGCCAGCCAGCAGAGGGGCTGCTGTCCACCCATATACACTGTTAGCGCCCAGCCTGCTGCACTCTGCAAGAAAGCTGAAGAACTGGAAGGGAAAACTCATCGGAAACACCCTTGGGGAGGCTCCTGTGCCATGTCTGCACCCACCCACGGAGAAATCCCAGCAACCGCAATGAGGCAGAGGCCCCAGCGCCTAGGTGTGCTGCTGGCATTAGCTGCCTGTGTCCCCATCCCTTCTGAGCAGCTGCAGCCAAGTGCTACTGCTCTGCCTCTGTGGTGCAGAGTGGGCCCCGCACACTGGCACCCCCAGGGAGGGCAGGATGACTGCCTGTGGCAAGGGCACTGCATTGCAGCAGCCAACCTGAAACTTCTTGTATCTGCAAAGCATTTGCCAGCTATTTTAGGCCCAGTGGATAAAAATAGGAAGTGTTGAGGCTTTGGGAACCAGTGGTTCTTCCAAAATATGGAGCGTGCCAATGTTTCCAGCTAAAACGTAAGCAAAGCCGTATTTGGGAATGGGAGACAAGCAGCTCCCTTGGAGCAGATCTGCATGCCCAGAGCAATGCAGGCCTGCTCAGCCAGCTGCCATCCTGCAGGGTCACCCAGGCTGGCAGTGGCCGTGGCTTCTGTGGGGTGTGGTGGGGACAGATGCTGCCCAGGCAGGGAGGTGAGGACCTCCCACTGCCTGCTAGGCTCCTCCGGCCAGAAAAGGCTGTGGCATGGCAACACAGGAGAAAGGGTTTCGCTGCTGCTCTCGTTCCCCCAGCCTCCCTTGAGGCTGCAGCTACCCTGGGACTGCTCCGGGAGGCCTGGCTGGAGTTGGGGCAGCCCCACACAGCTGAGGCCAGTGCGTGGCCATGGCTGCCGGCTGGGTGTCCCTAACCCTTTCTGTGTCCTCTCGCAGGTCTCAGGTGTGTGATGGTGGCCTACAGTCAGTCTTGTGGGTATTAATGGAGTCTTCCAAGGTGGCTACTGGGTTCTCGAGCTCTCCACAAAACCACAGTGTGCTGGTAAGGCTGCTGCAAGTCTCCCAGCCCACCAGTGCCGGCTGGGTGAGGGGGCTGCTTGTGTGCCATTCCCCACAGCAGGACACGGTTGGGTTTTGCTGCCCCTGTGGGGGGGTGAGGAAGCAAATGGGACATCCCTGAAGAAGCTGGATGCCGCCCTGGCGACTGGCGGGAACTGAGTGGGAATGGGCAGGGAGCAGAGGAGGCAGCAATGGGGAGCGAAGCAGGCTCTTCCCCACAGAGGCTGCCCTGCTTGGTGCTGTCGCCACTCCCATTCCCACTGTGGCATGGTGCGACTTCTCCAGAGCCTTAACTGCAGCTCTGCATTTCCTGCCTTTATCATTTGTATCTGGGGGAGAGTTTCAACAGCCTTGGAATGTCTCTCAGCTTTAAATTACCCATTTGTAATCTCATCTGGCTGCCATTCTTGCTTCCTGCCTTGGATCAACGGAGGCTGAATTCCTCTTAAGTGCAAAATTCAACTCAAATTTAACTCTGAACTTCCCAGCTAGTACCACCTCAGTTAAATTCCCAGTGGCATACCAGGCTATGAGTGGGACAGCAAAGCCTGCACCTTTCCACAGCAGGAATTCAAGGTCCATAGTAAATATTTTTAGCTGCCTTGGAGAGGAAATCTGGAAATTGCGCAGGTCCCCACACTCTGGGTGCTGTGGAAGTACACACATGTAGCTCCCTGGTGTTTGGATGCCCTAAACACCCAGTCCTCATACTCTGGTGGCACAGCAACTGCTGGCAAGGCTGGGATGAGCCCTTGAGCCAGCCCAGAGGTGCACAGGCACTTGCTCGTCTCTTCCTGTGGCGCACAGCACAATAGGAGGGAGCTCGCAGGGGCTAAAGCGATCCAGGGAGCAAGGGGAGTAATGAGGGAAGTACAGGAGCTTCTTCACCAAACATCTGGCAGAGGCGTCCAGGGCAGATATTAGCCACAACCCTTTTCCACCTTTGTCTCAGACCAACATCTCGGCTGCTTTTTAACATGTTTCTCTCTATTGTTACAGGCTTGAAAAAAACCTCACACAAGTTTGGATTCCTCCAAGACTTTCCCACAGCCTCTATCACACATCTGCTCTCCTAGAAGAAAACGAAAAGCATAACTAGTAATAATATTTTCTTCTTTTACACTGTATATTTGTAAGAAAGAGTGTGTTACTTCTGAAAGCATGGTTTGACAGGCATTGCTGTAGCGTTTGAAAAGTATTTTCAAACAGAACCATAGGAAAGCAGACTACAAAAGCAAAATGAGAGCAAGTATTTTTGTACCAAACTTTTTAAATAGGACAATCTTACACTGGGTTGGACCACAGTTTTTGTGCTTGACTTTTGAATGCGTGTAATTAAGAGTCTCTATTCTCCCCCTGTCCCACCCCACCAGCTGCATGTCAAAGGCATGATTTTAACCTGTGTGCAAATCTAAAGATGCGTGATTCAAGTTTGTAGGAATTGTGCTCCCCCTGGCACACAGCCTGCCAGGAATTAGTGCACTCTGGCTGTGTCAGAAACACATCTGTGTACACTTACAGTATTACAGTTTTATTCCCAGTTGTACCAAATGACACCAGGCAGGACAATCAGAAACTTTCTTACGGTGATTTTTTACCTTAGGGCTATGTTAATAGCTTGCTGTGCAAAGCTTCGGCGTGGTACAACACTTGGATCAGGGATGGGCAGAGAAAGCCCACATATGTAGCAAGGTGAGAATTTGCCTCCTTCTCCTGCCATGACTGCTTGAAGTTGTTATTGGCAATATAAACTGCTGTATGAGAAAACCAAACCTGCAATTCACCAGCTTACTCAAGGTTGGGCTGAAGTCCTGAGCAAGTTGAGGGACTTAAGACACATGCCTGCCATTATGCCAAAGCACTCTGCTGAGCTGGGATTTAAGAGTGAAGGTTGTGCCAGTCCAGCTGCTTGCTGTGTAGCATTTCTATGTTTCCACGTGTGAACAAAGACAAGAAGAGAGGCTTGCTAACATCACTGCAGCAGTATTTGTAATGTTTACAGAGACAGTGTACCAGCAAGGAGACTGTTTCAAGCAGTACAGTTCCTTATCCTTCTTGTTCCAGGAAATATTTCAAATAATAATAATAAAAAAAACCCAAAGTGACTTCAGTTTCTTGCAAAAAGAGGAGCAAAACTCTTCTCCTTTAATTGCCACTTATCCAACCCCTTTCCTGCAGGGAGAGCAGTGCTGCAGGGTACACTGAGCTTAGCTGCTGCTAAATGGATGTCCAAGTTTCACCATAGTTGGTTTCACAGCTGTACTGAAGACACAAGGCTTTGTTAAACATCATAAACTTCTTTTTTTTCCTCTTTCCTTTTATTTTGTGGGCGGGCCAAAATACAACCGCTGAGAATTTCGGCTTCCAGAACCTTGTTGGGGGATGAGACGGTGAAAAGGAAACTGGCTCATTTGGGTTTTCTATAAAAAGTGGAATTGTTAAAGGTGATTTGAGAACAAATCAATTCCAAGACAAATGATCAAGTGGATCTAAAAGGAATGATACCAGCATTTCTAAGCAACGGACTAACTCCTTTAGCAAACTATTTCCTGTATTTTGTTTTGTGGAGAAGAGAGGAAAGAAGCTTCCACATTGTCTACTCCGCTTTTGGAAATATGTTTAAAGGTACTTTTCTATTGTAATTTTTTTAAAAATAAAACCAGTGATTATTATAACTTATGCCCAGAGTGCCATGTGCTGTGTATCTGGTTAGGAACAGAGCAGTGAGTCCTGGTTGAACCCTGCAGTGTGCTAGTCCTTTCGAGGCACAGGGCCCTGCTCTCTGGAAAGGAATATGGACACTTAAACAGCACCTAAAACAATTTAATGAGGAGTCTTTGTTTGCAATGAGCCATCATCCACTATCAAAAATCAACCCAAGAGGATGTCAGGTCAATTCTCAGGGCAGGAAGGAACAGTTCAGGTTTTGTTAGCCTTGGAATAAAGGAAGGTGAACATAGCGCTGACTGCAAGCGCAGAGATGGAGCATCACACAGCCAGCTGGCCATGACTTGCACTCCACAGAGGCGAGGTGAAGATCCCAAACACCCTGCTGAGCCCCAGGCACCAGGGAACGGCAACCCAGCACCCTTCTTTCTTCCTCAGGGTGGGGGTGAAGGCAACACTTCTAATAGATGCAGCAATTTTTCAGGGCAGATACTGTCTACTGAGATTGCTTAGATCTTTAGGAAAGCTCCAAAATCCAGGCTGGAAGAGATCAGCAGGCTTTAAAGAAATGACTCCAAGTGTACAAAGATGTTATCAGTTAGTTTTTAAACCTACTAATCTTGGCGCTGAGCACAGAAGCTAAGCTGCGATTTTCCATGAGCTCAGCCCATAGGAGCTCAGCCATAGAAGAGGCAAATGTAACATAGAGACAAAGGGCTAGACTTTGTTTTTTAAACATGCTAAGAATTTTTTAAAAAGCTGTCTGTAAGTCTGAGCTACAAATTCCGCCCCCTGCCAAACAAATGTGACCAACTTCTCTAGCAGCCTCAGCCAACAGACTGGACTCTTACAATGAAGTACCAGTAGCGAGCTCCAGCTTAGCAAAAGCAGCCTTGAGAATCATGTTTAAATGACATTAAAGCACACTACAAGCTTTTCAGGATGGAAGAAAAAGGTACAGCGTTATTTGAAACCCCTGGCTGTCAGAGACGAGCTGCAGAGTTAAGCCCTTAATGTAGATGCTAATCCCCCTGCGGCCACTGCAAGCCCCAGCTTTCTTCCCAAGTTGCATTTGGAGAGGAGGTTTGCTGGCAGGCCTGGGGTAGGAGGGGAAGAGAGCGACAAGCTGCGAGAACAAAATGAACTCATTGCTCAGCCTAACTGCTCTTCAGAGCAGCGGTAACTGGCTGACACCACCATCCTGAGCACTGCTGCTAGTGAAAGATGCTGACGCTTTTGGGAGCAGATTCAGTAACAAACATCCTGCAGCTAAGAAAGCCATGAAACAAGCAGCCCTCATTATGTCCTCCTGGACTTTGCCTGGGCACAGTATCTGCACAGTCATATCTGCCCTGTGAAAAGAAGCAGGGCCCTACTGAAAATATGTAATCTCTCAAACCATTTTTTTTCCTCTAAATCAAAATGTTTTTGGTTCTGTGCTGATTCCCATTACTCTCATTAGCAAGGGGCAGGAGCAGCTGGGCTGCAACCCATTAGCACAGACCCCAGCGTCCCCTTTGCCCCTGACGAACTTTCTACACAGGGGCCCGAGGAACATTCTTTTCCAGTTACCATCGGACCACTTACAGGAAGCCCCAAGCTGCTGGCTGACACAAGCAGATTGCAAAACAGGGACTGGGACTCCCAGGCCAATGCTGGCATCAAGTACCAGGGATAGGCCTGGGGGAACAAACATGGAAAAACTGAGATGAGAAAATGCATGCTCATTGTTTCCAAAGTCTTTCTCTCCCCTCCCCCTTTCTCCCCCCACTGCTCCACAAGAAGACAGCTCCAGGAAGATGGGAGCAGCTCCTTCCGCATTCCTAGGCTGCCCTAAGGAGCTTGCAAGCAAGGAGGAGGAGGCCAGCAAAGCAATCTCTGAGGTCACTTGCCACTGACAGGCAGCAGGAAGCAAAGAGACAGTGAAGGCAGGAAAAAGACCATGCAGGACTGCAGAGAAATACACAGCACTAGCTCCCTGAATCTTGACAGGCACAACCAAGCTGCATGGCTTGGCCAGGCAGGGGAATTGCTGCAACATGGGCAAAGGGACAAGGAGGGGCCATGCGTGCAGGCAGCAGCAAAGACAGAGTGAGGGGGCCTGGAGGCAGTGGCTGGGACTGGGGGATTGTACCACAGGAACGGAGACACAGGTCTGCTAGGGCAGGGAGAGCAAAGGGCAGACGGAGCTGGCGCCAAGACACGGCCACAGTGCCCGCTGCCCAGATGGGGATGGGAGGAGAGATGAGTCCAGCCCCTGCTCCTGCAGACTCTTTTGGAAAGAGGGGAAGGAAGAACAGGGCTTAAGAGAGGAAAGACAAGATGGCACGGGGGTTTGGCTAACCAGCTTCAGAGGCTGAGGAGACATCCACAAAGGGTAAAACCAGCTGAGATGCAGGGTGGGAGAGAAGCCGTCACCATAACAGCGGAGAGGCGGCTCTGTGAAGACCCAGCACAGCAAGAATAGCTGAGGCCAGTAAGAGCCCCAGAGGCAGAGGGAGGATGCAGTGCTTACCGTGGATTCACTCCCCAATTCTGAAGGCTCGGGGAAATCAAAAGGCGTGAACAGGGACTGCACTGCCTGAGAGCTCCCAAGCAAGACAGTTCTGTGCTCCCTGCCCAGGCGAGCATCTCCACCAGCACAAGAAGGCTGTATGTGCCCTGGAAAACACCCTGCTAGAGCATCAGCTGTCCCCATGACCCTGGGAAGGATGGGGATAACCACACACACGGGATTTTGCAACACACCTGAAAGCCTAAAGTTTACCTTGCAAAGCATCAGCACCCAAAATGGGGGTAGCCCTCACCAAGCCCGACAGTGCCTGCACAGAAGACTTCCTCAGGCGTCGGTGCCCCAACAGGGGGGGAAGAGATTCAAAAACCAGAGCTGAGCACGGTTCCCCAGATCCATCTCCAGCACTGAAGGCTGTCCAGAAAGCCAGGCTTCACCTAGCATTTAAATGCTGCTGTTTGCCTCACTGTCCTGCTAGAAACAGAATTGAAGGTGGTGCTTAAAAGCAAAGCTAAGAAATACCATTAGCAGATCCCAAAATATTTCTAAAACATGGGGAGGTCAACCATTAGCAGAGTCTGTGCTTCATCTCTGAGGTCTCCATAATTAATAGCTAGCTCCCAAGGGAACAGAGGAGACAACATAACTGATGGAGACAGAAGAGAATCACACAGGTACTTCATGCCTTGGGTATAAGCCTAGAAGTGCAGGTACAGTCAAAAAATTAACTTAATGGAAGGAAAACCTCCTGCCTCAGCCACCATTTTCCTCTGCTGTGCTTCCACTCTGCGCGACACCCCAGCCCGCAAGGCTGATGGAGTCCAACACATGGGCTCCAACTACAGAAGCACTGACAGGTTTTCAGAGCCCAAGAGCAGGGCAGCTGGGGCTTGGTCTAGGTGATGCTTGAAACATCCAAGGACAGAGCCACTCCCTCCCTTTTTCTTTTTTTTTTTTTTTCTTTTTTCAATTACAAGGCATCATCCCCCCAGCTACCTCCTTGTCTTACCGAGTTGGCTCAGGGTCCCCTCTTCCTCACAGGCCCTGGGACCTAGCCTTGACCTTCCCTGGTAGCCCCCACCAGACCCTCTCCAGTTTCCCCACATCCCTTTTCAATGGAAGGCCCAAAACTGGACGCCATAGCCAGGTGCAGCCTCCCCTGGGCTGAGCTACCCTCACTCTGCTGGCCACAGGCCTGTTCATGTGGCCCAGGACACAGCAACGCAATAGCCAGCACACCCGAGAACTCGCTTCCCTGCAGAGAGCCCTGCTGTGTTCAGACAATCCTTCTGTCCTGGGGAATTGTCATTCTTTCCTATCTGCTTTAAGGGGAGGTGTCCAGAGATCCTGCACAAGACTGACAAGACAGACGTGGTTAGGGATACACCTACAGAGCCAGAGCAACGGACCCAGGAAATAATACAAAAGCAGACCCTCCCTCAGCAGAAATGCTCCGGGGTTTTGTAGACTCAGTGGCGAGGATAGAGCCCCAAGCCACCTGGTCTGCTGCATTATAACAAAACGCAGGCCCAGGGGTCCTGGCTGACACAGTGCTGCCATTTGTACACCCCCAGAGCCAGGCTGGGCAGTGCTGAAGCAGTGCAAGGTACCCGAGATGGCTGGGGATGCTGTTCCAAGGTTGACTCCTCTCCTGGTGACAACTCAGTGGTGGACCTTGATTAGCCAACTGTATCCCTGACTTCGCAAGCAGCAGATAGCCCTTTGCAGGGACATACTAGAAGACTCTGGTCTGAGCTCTCTTCTCCCCAATGTTTGTTAGCCATTTGCCTTGCTAGTGTTAACCAGTAAACAATAAGCACTCAACCCTACTGGACATCATTCCCCAGATGCAATAGCTGCCAGTGGTCCCTGAGGCAGTAACACATAAAGGAATCCAGGTCTGGTACATGAGCAGTGACCGGAAAGCAAGCAGCCAACCTGGAAATAATGAGATGTCAGTGCCATACCTCCTTCTAGTCATCTGCAGTTTGCAATCTCCCCTCATCAGCAGGTACCAGGAACCCAGCTCTCCCCAGTGGCCCAGCACCGCCTGCTTGCACTCATCGGAAGTGACAGCACTCGCTGGCTCCATCCATGTGCAGGGTCTTTACATCGTTTGTCAGGGCTCCCTTGCCTTTCTTTCCTCTGCTCTCTAAAAGCCTTGAATGATCATGATGAATTATAGATTAGCTCTGATACAAACCACCTTATGTCAGTTTTCTCATTCAACCATGCAAAATCCTGCTGTTCCATCCCCTTCCAGAATGATCATTGTAACAGAAGAAATGGAATAAATCTTCAGTTGCAGCAACTTTTAGGCGAGAAGCCAGTAGAGCTGAATGTTTAGAGGTGAGGCACCCCTGGGCTATCAAGGGGGGCACGACAGTGCTTGTATTTTGGGAGTGGGGAGGAGCAGGTGAAATAAAAGGCCTGATTCAAATATATACATGTAATGAACAGCAAGTCCTGCCTGGGACAGAGTAACAGTCGTCACTTACCTAACCCTCCTGAAGGGCCCACACAGCCCCTGATCCTGCAAGTAACATGTGGTGACACTAACTGCTGCCCTGTAACATTATGTTTTCAGAAGCAAATCCAGGCAACTAGAACAGCGATACCTGGGTAGAGAGGAAGGGCTATCAGTGATACTACTCAGCCAGCCCCACAGGCTCCCTCCTCCCAGTTTCATCACAGGGGAATTTGCACAGCTCCTTCCAAACAGGAAGGATAACCAGCATAATTTCAAGCAGGAAACATGCTAATCAGTGCACATCTCCCTGCTTGCAGAGCTGTTAAGAGGTGTGTTCCCTTGGGAGTAACTCCAGTGACTGCTGCAGATGTGTAGTTCACACATCTGTCCTGGTGCACGTACATACGCAGCAAGCACCCAAACTGGAGCCTCGTCCATGTGAACCTATGGGTTCAGCTTATATCTCTTCCGACCCCCTTCTGCTCCGAACTGTCCACACAGAGAGCAAAATGCCTGCTTCCCTCAGCTTCTTCTCAGTTCCAGATACAATCATGCAAGGAAGAGGATGGTGTACACAGCAACAACGTATCTCAGAGAGCTCCTGTCACGGGAAAAAACTTTCTCCTTTCGTTAAGGTCCTGTCCACATACCCATGAGCATCACGGGGGGTGGAGCTGAGCACCTCTCCACTCCTGGCTAATCTGAACAAGATTAGGCAGCAGCTCAGCCAGCAACCTGCACAGAAAAGCCCTTCTGCAAAAGTACGATGCACTCCGGCTCCTGTTGCAGCACGTGCTGTTTGCAGAGGAGTCCGCCTCCCTTTGGGCACAGGTAGCTCCGGCAGCCCATTACCCTCTTTGAAAGTGCCTGAAGAGCTTGCTAAGCTTTTCGCATTTTTGGCAGGTGATGCACACAGTGCTGATGCTGAGTGCCAGGCTCTGTCTTGTGCAAGTTGGAGGACAGAGCCCCCCTGTACCTCAGCTCTGCAAGAGATGCAGAAAAACCACCAGCATGTTTAGCTAAGATGCAAGTCAGTCATGCTTTTGGATGAACCCTAAGAGTGACAGTATATGGCAGCGGAGAAAGAGAAGGATGCCGTGTCAGAAGAATTGATCATCAATACCCACATCCCCCTCTCTCCCTCTAAGAGGGGGAAAAGGCTCCAATGACAGCCTTGCCAGGATTGACACACTGAATTGAGGTGCTGAGGAACATTCTCGCTACACAGGACACAGATTAGCTGAGGAGCCTCAGGAAAGCAGCAAGTCCCTACATGGCAGGGGAGTGCACAGTGATGGGGCTGGCCAAAGAGCCTTCCTGAAATGCAGATGATGAAGGGATCTGCCACCTTTATCAAGGGTGGCCTGAGTCCCTTTATCACCCTGATTAGACACAGATCCTGCCAGGAAAGGAAGAGAAAAATGGAACAACAGGTCCAAAGCCCTCAAGAGTGAGCAAGAATGCCTTTTAGCAGCCCTTTGCACTGTCAGATTGAGGGAATGAGGGTTTTGCCGAAGCAAGCAAGCTGAATTCACGATGGTTTGGGGCACAGGGAGAACCATCTTCCCAAACAGAATAGATGAAAACACCCTGGAAGGAGATGAAGTAGGTTTAAGGTTTTAACAGCTGTGAACTCTTAGGCTAAACTTCAGCAAAAAGTCTGATTTGGACATTATGCTGTGAAGAGGCTGGAGTGGACTTGAGTGATACTAAAATGATTTAAGCAACCAGACTTATGCTGATATACACCGAGACATTTTCAAGTTGCACCACTTGATTTTTAAAAGGTCTTGGAAAAACCCCACAGGGACTGCTGGGAGCATCTTTGAGAAGTGAAACCCAACCCCTCAAACCCACAAAAGAGAGAGGCTCATTCTTCTTTCAACTCGTTCTCTTCATAACTACCCCTCTGTGTTCCATACCACCTCTAAGGGGCCAATGTGAGCCTCCTTTCAGCTATTTTCAAGCTTTGCTCATGTACCTTAAGAAGTAAGAGAAGTTATTTTGCCCTCTCCACTAGTGTAGCAGAGGACACCACCTCCACCAGTGGGACAATACATCTAATCCAATCTTTCCAACTGGTCACAAACTGGATCAGTTTGTTCCTTAAAACACTGAAGCCTTGCACTGCCAGTACAGCACACAGAGCTGCTAGGTAAATCTTCATTTCCTACTATTTCATTGTTTCGACCTAACATAATTTCCATCTTCAAAAATAGCCAGAGACATTTTCTTTAGCCTCATTATCTTAACCACTTCAGAAGCAAAACAAAGCAGATGGCCTACTCTACAGTCTGTCCTGCATGCTTTGGTTTGTAGAGCAGAAAGGGTAATGCTGTGTGAGATGACTGGGAAGTTGCACCTAAAGGCATTAAAACCTTGCAAGACATGGAAAGTAGCTCAGAGCTCACTAAGAGCTCTGCCTTTGTCTGAGCAAGAAAACTGACCATCACCACAAAAAAAAAAAAAAAAAAAAAAAATCGCTGCTCAAAAGTGCTGAAGATGGAAGGGAACCTTTGTTCTTTAGCGAAGATAGAGGAATTGTGAACAGTTTTCCAAGTGTGTCAGGGGTGCCTTAAAGCAGAGCTGCAATGGCAAAATAGAAAGCACCAAGAGAAATAGCTTGTGCTGACAAAAGAAAAACAGTTTCAAAGCCTGTGGAGCAGCATGCTCTGTGCATATACATATATATGTATGCATGTATACACACATATAAACAAGTACATATAAATATATAAAAGAAACCTCCTACTGACATTTAACAATTCTTGAGAAAGGACTGACATGTGCAATGTTGAAAGCATTCATTTCTCAGAAGAGCACACTATAAAACCAGCCGTATTATGCAGACGGATAAATGATACACTTAGACAAGTTTATTTTGCCTCCTGCACTTCCTCAAGCAGACATAACTTGTTGAGTGCTCCAGCAACAACACCTTACTCTTCGTCAGCTCATGTGGTTCAGATCTGGTGGCCTCTGCTTCAATCCCTGCCTCATATGTTGAGCAAGACAACAGCTCACATGCATGCAACAGTAATCTGCTGCTGGCAAGATATCACAGTCACCTATTTTATCTTTGATCCTAACCCCACAAGTGTAGAAAAACTGCCCCTCTCCTGCAATGCATGAAAACAATATCAGCATTGACCGACTCTGGTTCAGTACATAAAAATAAGTTATCAAGAGAACATAATTTGGCAACATTCCACGTTAGTCAGTCTGTACTGCATAGAACACCAGGCATCTACAGGGAGCTTTCATCTAAGGTGGTTTTCCCCCTCCCCCAAACAAGAAAGATAAAAGATGACAGTGTTAGCCCAGAACAGTAAGTCATTGAGAAAATAAAATATAGCAAAGATTCTTTTACCTCTTTGAAAAGGACAACGCAACAAGTGTGAAAAATGCTGTTTCTCTCATTCTTTGAGGAAGCCACACTGGAAACCAGTATTATAAGTTTATTACTTAAAAAATTTGCCTTAGTATTACACTATCATTTTATTTCCATCCTGTCCATAGTGCATAACTGTGCAACATGTACAACTACAGCAGCAATGAGAAATTGCCAAGGGCAATTTCTGATGCTCATTATGAAGCTGCAGCTGCAATGCCACCCTGCAGCTTGCTGGGAGTTCTGGAGAGGGGTATTTCTGAGTCCAGCCTCAGACATCACTACCTTTCAGTAAAGCTTAATCCTACCGTAGGTAGGAATATGCAGACAGTGGGTGTTTTTAACTCTCTGAAAGAAACTCACCTGCAGTGATTTTCAGGAATAGGTTTTCCCGAAACAGGTAAAACAAATGCTGTATTCAATTCTACCAGAAAGCTCCTCTTAAAAAATTCCAGGTAAATACCCATTAAGCAATGTAAAAGCAGAGTTAAGCACTGGACAGGAACTCTTGCATTACACGCTGAGCACCATTTATCACTCTAAACCAAGAGGCAACTGGTGAGAGCCTCTTACTTACAGAGGCATTTCCCATTAGCTAATTAAATTAAACTCTAAATTTAGTAGTTCATACTTGCTCTTAAACTGACCTGTTTTATCTCAGCAGTTGCTGGGATGGGGAAAAATATCACATTACTATATACAGTCAGTCTTTCCACGAGCAGACACTGAGCCTGAGTGGCAAAAAACCTGTATAAAAACACATTTGCTCCAGAATTCAGCTGGTCACTGTTTGCCAGGAACAACATCAGAGTAATCTTTTAATACTCCAGCCAAGTGGTCATTGTGAGTCTTAAATCGACGTTTCTTCTGAGAAGCAGGTTTCTTCCTCCTCTGAATAGGAGCCTACAAGAAGAAAGTAAACAGTGCTCACAAGGTCTGCACTCCAGCTGCGACATCTTCTGACCTGATATGGGACGCTATGCCAGTCATCACTGCCTCAGAGGTTGTTGCATAGGAGAACCATGCTTGGAGAGGGGGTGGGCAGGAGAAAAAGGCACCTGATTTGCAAGAAGCATCCGCATTCAATTCAAATTCAGGCAGGGGACATAGCAAAGCCTTCCTATCTCATGCACTGTAGTAAAGCTGGCATTTAGAACTAAAGTTTCCGAACACTCCTACACAGATACAGAAGTAGGTACATATCCTGTAATGTTATCTGCAATTATGTGCCCAAGGACTTTGCATTTAACGCATAAGGAATCTGTGAGAGGTACCTACATGATGACAGGCATCAAAACAACACAGAGACTAGTAGAAAGCAGGAAAAAGTCCCATGTGGAAGGACTCTGATGCAAGGGCAGTTTGAAGCCAAGTGCAGAAGAGAAAATAAATGGTTTATCACATACAAATCTATGTTTAAAAAAAAAAAAAAAAAAAAAGCTTTAAAGCCAGAAAAAGAACCATCTTTGGAGAACTTCCAGCTATTTTGGCCTCCTTGTAAATCATGAGCATACTGCACTCAGCTTAGGGCAGTGTGTGTGTGCAAGGGGAGGCTACAAGGTTCCTAGCAGGATTTCAAAGCTGTTTAGTAGAAAGGGGGGAAGGGGCGGGGGGGAACCTTCTCCCAGAAGAGTAACTATTCTTTTGCTCTGAATGCGTTGTATGACTTTAAGTGGAAGCCTCCACTGTGCAGCATACAGGGACTTTGGGCATCTGCCCTCTTTTTGATGCTGCTTGGATTACACTGGCTCAAACAAGTTACACAAACACTGACTGCTGGCTACAGCATTGTTTTTTGCAACTTTTTCTTAAATTGGTCCAACCAATTGGACCAACAGTTGACACTTCCTTCTTTTGGAATTAAGACTGAGGGGTTGAGAAGAGGAATCTCTGAGAAAGATTTGTAATTTGTAACTCTTACTATCTTCTTTGGTCCAGCTTCTTGCATGGAAGAAATACCCTGTCGTTTCAGGTACTCTTCAATTTTCTCCTCATCCATAGAATCCACAGGAATGCTCCTCCACAGCTTCTGAAATTCTGAAACACCAAACAAACCCTCATTTTATATCTCAGTGAACAAACCTTGGGCAAAGCCTTTGAATGAAGGGAAAGAAACAGATGAGAGTTCAAATACTGAAGTATTCTGGCACATCAATCTGTGACTGTACCAATGTGGCAAACTGCCAGCAGTCCCCAGTTAGCACAACCCTTACCCACTCCAAATGCCAAAAGCCAGGTGCACTTCCGGCAGGGGGAGAGACCTAGCTAATAGAAAAAGATAAGCTGATTCTTATCTGTGTTGACAGTGCTCCAGAGTCCAAGCAACAGAAGCACCCATAGGCAATGTGCGTTTTTAATGTTAATTTGCCATGGAGTCCATCTTTTTACCTAGTATCTTTATAGCTGCTTAGACTGTCAATGTGTTTTATAAGCCTCAGTTCAAAACACCTTGATGAGAGGTAATAACTAACCATAAATGGCAACTTCATTTACACATCTTCAGCTGCCAGTGTCACAGGGGACTTGTCATCTCATACTCCAACTTAGTGAACATTCAAGACATTTACTTCAGTGGTTTTGAGCTCATTTATCACTGTAATGTAACACATACCATGCTGTACAGATAATAAATCACTAAAATTCCTCTGGTGTTAAGAAGTAGAAAGATACCTTAAAAACCACAACATCAGGAAAAAAGACAGAGACAGTAAGTCTTAATTAGAGCAGCTGCCATCTGCCTGAACACTTTCTACATCATGTAAAGTTTCACAGAGTCTCTGGAATGTCTTCTCCAGGCAGCGGCTGGTACAATTCTACCTCCCTTCATTCCCCAGGCAGTAAGTTAGATATATTCTGTCAGCAAGTTTGGCTAACAAACTATAAATAAAACACAAAGGCACACATAGCAACGCAAGACTCATTTTTTCCCTTTATTTCCAGATAAATTTAGTACACAGTTGTCAAAACAACCCCAACTTTTGCATGCGTAAGAAGCAGTCCTATGCAGCAGGTGATGAAACACTCCACTGACAACCTGCCAAAGATGCACCAGCTCTAGACACACTGCAACAAAATAGTACCGTACAAAGGCATAATTTAGAGAATTTGTTGCTGCACTTGGACCAATTCCCTTCCTAAAGCACTGCGTTTTTCTATTGAAGTACATGCTTTAAGTCCCAGATCTTTCTTTTCTTCCAATTCTCAACACTAAGGGGCTATTCAAGCTTCCCAGGAAACAAAAGAAAGGAATTTTGCCAGTGAAGGAAAAGATGCATTTTTAGTAATGCAATGCTTTTGAAGAGAACTAAATCCTGTTGAAACACCACTTTCTGTTCCATGGAGATAGTGCTCAGCCTGTCCCTCCCTCTGATGTTCAGGCTACAGAGCACACAGTGGGATCACAGACTGCAGTTTCCAGATAACTTAATGCAAGGATTAACACTGTGGTCAAGACATTCTTTGTCTGCTCATCCATTTTGGGTGCGATTCCAGGCTTTTGGCATAGCTGGTGCCTGCTATCACTAATCATCTCTCACCTAATCCTGCTGCAGCAGGTGGAGAAGGCTGTGTCGTGATCAAAGCTGAACGTGCAAGAGGCTGATTTCTCAACAATGAGCACTCAGATATAAGTTTACACAGCAGAAGATGGAGTGAGGGTCCTACTGCATCTTTTAGACTGAGCACAATATGCTCTTTCAAGCTATCTCCCTTCTGTTCAGACCCCCAAGTCCTGAATACTCTAGTCCCCTCAACTGGACACCAGGACCTGGTGGTGTTTGGAAAGCAGAATCATGGCTGTGCAAATGCAATATCACACTTTGTGGGAAACCATATTCCAAATCATGTATTTCTGCAGCTCACATATTAAGTGACAATGCTGCACATAAATCACAGAATGGTTGAGGTTGGAAGGGACCTCTGGAGATCATCTAGTCCAACCCCCCAGTTCAAGCAGGGTCACCTAGAGCACATTGCACAGGAATGCATCCAGGTGGGTTTTGAATATCTCCAGAGAAGGAGACTCCACAGTCTCTCTGGGCAACCTATTCCAGTGCTCTGTCACCCTCACAGGAAAGTTTTTCCTCATATTCAGATGGAACTTCCTGTGTTTCAGTTTGTGCCCACTGCCTCTTGTCCTGTCGCTGGGCACCACTGAAAAGAGTCTGGCCCCATCCTCTTGACACCCTCCCTTAAGATATTTGTATACCTTGGTAAGATCCCCTCTCAGTCTTCTCTTCTCCAGGCTAAACAGGCCCAGCTCTCTCAGTCTTTCCTCATAGGGGAGATGCTCCAGTCCCCTAATCATCTTCGTAGCCCTACGCTGCACTCGCTCCAGTAGTGCCATGTCTCTCTTGTCCTGGGGAGCCCAGAATTAGGCGCAGTACTCCAGATGTGGCCTCATCAGGGCTGAGGAGAGGGGGGGGATCACCTCCCTTGACCCTGCTGGCAACCCTCTTCCTAATGCACCCCAGGATACCATTGGCCTTCATGCATGAATATTAAACCCAGTTAAAGATGCTTTGAAGTTGGTTGTGTGGTACTGTCTTTGGCTCTGCACAGACAAGTCCTGCAAGAGCTGAAGAGATGCAGGCCACTTCCCTCAGAGGTATGTGAGAGGCACATGTACAGTAGGTGACAACAGATGAGAGAATTAGTAACTCTGAATTTCTACATGACAATGATCTTCTAGTTATGATGCTCTGCTAGGAACAGCAGAGTCTCTTTATTAGAGAGCTACATGGACAAATACACTTTGGTGCAAAAAGTGCTAGGGATAGATACCCAAGGTTAACTGTACACATTCTTCTGAAGAAGAAAAGTGAAAAATTAAACACTAGAAAATAAATGGCCAGCTCTCCAAGAATCAACATGCACAGAAATGCAGATCATGGTTAATCTCTAACCATGGCATTTCTTATTTCTTGTAATGCAATGATTACACTGTCATTACAGCTTCACGCTTGCCTTTTGAACTTGGCCAACTAAAAAGCACAGGGCAAAGGTGGAGTAGCGTACAGAGCAGTCACTCTTCAGATGCTTGTGCATAGTAACAATTTGTGTTTGGAGTGTCACCTAAAGGGAAAAGGAGATACACCTATCATCTTGTCACAAAACCAATTCAGCACAACTGCAGACCTTGAGATAAATGCAGCAGGACTGAAGAGAGAGAGAGAAGCTGTCTGCCTGGCAATGGACCATTTCTGTGTTACCTGTCAGATTTACTCACAAGTCTCCAAGGACTGTTACTGTATCAGCTAATGAAAGTTTAGACCTGGGAAATACTATGTTAATACTAAATTATTGTGACATCCTCTCTGAGCAGTGAGTGCCTACAGGAAAAGCTGGCAATAACTACAGTTCTCAAGAAAAAACCTTGCATGTTTGTAATTGCGATATTTCTGCACCTCCAGCCCTAAAATTCAGACTCTTAACATGTGACAGAATGAGATCTCTTCAACTTCTCTGAGCAGCATCTGCAATACTGTTGCCCTGGCCTGGGGCTTTCACTATGGCTCCTAGCAACAAATGGGGTCACCACTTGTAAAAAGCAATAGTTTGTGAGAGGGGCCTGTAATGCAGAAATGGCACAGAAAGACCTGGTTACTGTCCTTCACTACCTCTGGAATATGTGTCCAGGCAGAAGGATGCAGTGGACCAGCGAGAAGAGAAAACACAAAAAGAAAAATGCAGTGATCAGCTGTTATGTCTGAAGAGCAGACAACATAATGGTGACAGAAGGCAGTTCCAACAGGATGATCTCAAAATATCAGATTTTTTTTTTTTTAAATAAGATCTTTCTTCTGTCTATGGAAAAAGCACAAAAAGTGTGGTACCTCTGTGAAGGGCAGGAGAAGGATATTGGGAGCATTAAGCTTGCCACACACTGGCCTGCTTCAGCCAACCATGAACAACAGGTTTGTTGCATGCATTCCTGCAGCACACGTAACCATTATAATTACGAAGCGCATCCAATTTTCCCTCTCCATGCCTTGTCAACTGCTAGGTGATCTTTACAGCATCAAAGCAATGTGAAGGTGGGAGAGTCTTCTATCAGATACATTAAACTATTTCATAGATCAGTCAGAACAACTGATATGACAGCTTTGGGAAAAAAGAAAAACTGTCCAGTAGTCAAGATAATGAGACTTCCTCTGACCACAGCAGACTGCAGTCAGACAAGCTGACAATTCCTCCTTCTGCTTAGGCTACCATGATAAGATAGAGCCCAAATAAAATCCCTTGGTAAGAATTTCCCAAGAGGTTTCTGGCCAAAGCAACAAAAGTGCTGTGAACCCTCAAGGAGATGCACGTTTTCAGTAGAGAACTCATGAGTCCTGGTGCCAGTGTAGATCTTCCACAGAACAGGCAGCAAGCTGCAGCCCTGACACCATGATGCAGGTGTTTGGTGTCTTTTTTGGACTATGATTTGAAAAACAAATCCCATCTGCAAAATCATGCAGTTTGATCACTAAGATATTCTAACTCAGAAGCTTGTCAGAGTTAACACTAATCACAGGCTGCTCCCTTGCTCCCCCAAACTGCTAATTTCTCATCTTTCATGTAACCAGAAGAGGGAACAAGACAGGGTGCCACACTCCCCCACAGCTGAGTGAAAGGCCAGTTCAGACACTGGCTAATATTAACCAGCCTCAAGAAGCCAGTGTGCATGGACTTAAATGATGAGCTTTGATGAGCCTTAACAAAGATAAGGCAAAGCAGAGGGCAGCATAACAAAGATTTTTGCTAAAGCCTCCTCTGAAATACCTGAGAGGGAAGGATGGTACAGTTAAGGCAACTTCATTGCAATCACAGGGTGCCTGATATACAAAAGCAATCTGTATTGACATTCCCTGGGAATGATTATATTTTAACACGCTCTTTTTCTACAGACACATTTATCTGGGGGAAAGAGTCCTGAGTAAATGGCTGTACGGCAACTTTGGTGCAGTTTACCTCCGACTGCCACACCCGCTCTCTTGCAAAAGGTTGAAATGGTTTCTGCAGATACAGTTTTATATCACACCAGTAATAAAATCTGTTAGAGATTAAAAAAAAAAAAAAAAAAAAAAAAAAAAAAAAAAAAGCTTAAAAATCTTCACTCAGCCAAGCTAAAAATGTGAGCACAGGGCAAGAACAGACAATGACATTTCTCTGGAAAGGACAGAATGAAAGAAGCACACAGTTAGTGGGGAAGATGGAGTCCTGCTTCCTAACAGTCCTGGGGAGTACAGTGCTAGATTTATACAAGAAAGAAAAGGTGCTTGAATCTAAGTTTGTGCTACCCCTGGACCAGCTTGGAATTAAAAGCCAAAGCCATAACTCATCACTGATTCCAAGAAATTTTTACACTTTTAAACTTAACAGGCTTTGGCCATTCTCAAAATTTCTTCAAAGATGCTTTGGAACAATATTAAGAATATATATAATTAAATGTCCAAAATTTTCAGTGTTTTTTATATATATATATATATATATATATATATATATATATATATATATATATATATATATATATATATATATATATATTTACACACACTGCATTCAGATGTGAAAGACATCTTTAACAGTGAAGCAATCAGACCGGCCTTTCAGCGTTCAGCCAGCATGGCGCAAGCTTGGTTCACACGCTAAGTGCTTAGCCCCAGCACAAAAGGGCAGTACTTTACCTGGCTGAAGCACCTGAAATCTAGCCCAGCTTTTATAAACCATTTCTGCTGCACATTACTGACAAAAGATTAATTAGTCAGGAAGTCAAGAAGGAACACATGCAATCTGAACCTTCTTTGGCTAATCGCATAAAACAAAGAACAAAAGCCATTCCTTACTGCAAATACCTTCTCCAGTACGCTTAAGATCATGATATAGTACGGCGTTAAGTTGGGATCTCTTTTCAATAGGGGAGAAAGAAAAGCTTGTGCAGCCATCAGAACAACTGTAGTCAGTGTAAAGACACAGGCATTGCCAGAGGAAAATTCCTCCCACTACTTCAGACATCAGCCTACAAATTGCCCCAGCTCCTTTTTCCCCACAGTAACTACTGGGAGTGCTCAGGCAGTGATGGAAGAGGACATCTAACTTTTAGAGGATATTAATTCCAGACAGCATATGTTTAAAACTGTAGTGTGTCATACAGCAGAATCATGCACTGAGGAGTGCGGAGCCCTTTTTTTCTAAGGCTGAACATAAAACTAGAAACATTTTGAACTGTCATCAGCTGCTAGATCAAAGAGTCTGACAACACTTCAAGGCTTATTTTGCAGTCTTCTAAAAACTTAGTTTTAACATTGCAGAAGATAATGAGCTGAAATAGCACTGCTAACGCAGAAATGTGTCATAACTCATCCTGTACTCAGACAATTCTGCAACTGACTCCTTAAGATACATGCTTCTAGGGCTCCAGAATGAATCTCAAAGAAAAACTGCTCATGAAGAATGGGTTCGCTTCTTCGTAAGATAACATGGTTGGAAAAAAGCCCCTTTCCAGCTGCAACAAGTAAGTAAACCCACTCAGGAACGTTTTAAGACTTGTGGCATATGCAGGCAGATCACAAAATTCACAGAGGAGAAAGTATTCTGCCCCATCTCAGAACGAGCATTGTTCTGAGCACTTCTAAGAAAAAACAGGAAGAGCAGGCACAGAACAAAAATACCCCTTTGTTATCAGATGGGAACATGCTGCCACCTGTGGATGAAAGAAAGCAAAGAGATCCTGCTTTACAGACACTGCACACTAGCGGTCCAGTCATTACAGACACTACAGACTTAAATGTCTCCATCAGGAGATTGAGCGACAGGGCTTAAACATGTTGTTTCAAGTTTAATTTAAATTTTTACCCCACTTACATAGCAATGGCCTGCATTGCTTGCTCCTAAACACAGATCTGCAATGGATACACTGAAATTTAACTTAAGTGTGTGAACAGCCATAGATTTATATTGGTTACCTGTCAAAGAGTTAGCAGAATTTTCTTGCTAAGCCTTTTAATAAAATGGGCTCTTTGGTTAAATATCACAGTTAATCCTGGAGTTATTTCAAACAAAGAGCAATAGGCCAGAGATCTCCTCTGCTAACCCTTTCAAGGATGGCTGTGTGCAAATTAGCCAGACAAAAAAAAAAAAAAAAAATTAAAACCTAGAAGTACATAGGAAGAAATAATCAGGAATTGTGACTGATAATACAATCAGTAGCTGCTTAAAATTAAAAGCTTTGTCTTAACTGTTGAGGAACACTGATTTCTAAAGGGTGTGGTAACATTCGGATCCTTAAGACCTGTGGGCTGATGGGCTGAAGAGACACAATCTGAACAGGATGACAGTGTTGATGGTAAACTTGCAAACATTTGGGAGGTCAGGAATTCCCTACTGAATGCAGGACTGAAGGCTTATAATTCTGCATTTCAGGTATGGTTTGGGTTGCCACTTTGAAGAAAAGACAGAAATTATGGCTTAAAGAGAAAGTCACTCAAATATTTTGAAACTATTTTTATACTTTTAAATATTTTTAAAGGTGAGAGAAGTACTAAATTATCTTCAAGCAAGCAAGCTATTATTACCTAACAAGGAAACTGATGACATTTCCAGTTGCTTGATTCTATTTGAAATAAAAAGTCTCTAAGCTATTCAAAAAAACAAAGCATAAAGCTTTTATTTGTTTGAGGGTCCTGCAAATAAAGCAGTTCAAGTTTCTCTTAAAAATCTTTTCATTTCTTTTCTCATAAAGCAATGCTCTATGATAAAATGGCATTATATGGCAAGCTGCTAGAACAACAAGTCAACAACAATAAGCATTCAGTATCCTTTAATCATTTAAAACAACATCTTTTAACATGGATTACTTCTCCTTTCTGTACCTACAGATATCTGATCTACGCATAAATGTTATTATTGTAATGCACCTGAAAGCACCTTGATTTGGATAATGAATTTCTGCGCATTTGCATTATGGTATAATGTGCACTCTTGCTATGATCAGCAAATAGGCACTTTAGACCAAAGGTTTTTACAGCTATTTGTTAGAAAACACATGCTGAAACTGCCAAGTGCCGGTCCCGCCCCCAGTTCTGGGCAGCAACACCACTCCGCATCTACACTCTCCTCTGAGTTGCAAACCACCCCTTCTTGATAGTTTTCCTCACATCTCGTCCCCTTTTGCTTGCTCCTACTGTTCCATTCATGGTGTCTCACCATATTTACTAATAAAAGGCACATGGATCAATAAACTGGAAAAGAGCAGCAAATCCACACCCAGAAGACACTCCTCTGCTTTTCGGCTGCCAGCCTAGTGATTTTCAGCCTTTCCTTGTAGTGCTGCACTTTAAGAGAAATGCTGGGTTCCTAGCGCCATGTCTCCATTATGAAAGAGAGAGGATATTACCCCTGAACTCACCCAGCAGTCCTGTTAGCCTCATGTTAATATAAACCATTGTGCTCTCTGACAGAATATGGAATACACCTAATTTTTCATTACCAAATTAAAAGATTGCTATCCATAATGACTGCTTACATACACAGGTGCTTAAGGTGAACCCAAATCAATTATCATGGAACCAGATGTAAAGAAACACCTACCTTCATCCACAGTAAACTGACAGCTCTTGTCATTGTAGAAAAGAATTTTCTTCTTATCAGGGCGATTAACGAAGATGATCTGGTCCCCTAAAGCCTCAATAACACATGCAAAAGAAGAACTCAAAATCATTTTATTTCCAAGAATCAAAGGAATACAATTGTTTGTCAATGTTCCCTTCCTCCACTTTAACACATGCCCCAAGCCAAGGACAAACGAGATGGAACACCACATTTAAGGGTTTACCTTTGTAAGGTGAACTCACGATTGCAATAAAAT
Organism: Dromaius novaehollandiae; assembly: GCF_036370855.1. NCBI lineage: Eukaryota > Metazoa > Chordata > Aves > Casuariiformes > Dromaiidae > Dromaius > Dromaius novaehollandiae. The sequence goes on from NC_088101.1 coordinate 5,838,252, forward strand.
TTCAAAATTCTGCAAAATTACAGTAGTACTAGACTGACTACAAATCATCTTTCATAATTCCTGTATCAGGATGTTCTTGGGGAATGAGTAAATGAACATAAGGTACAGTTGGCATCAGTTGTGTCATCACTGAATGAGCAGGAACAGAGAAAAGCATTTATCCCAAATAAGTGTTTCTATTCAGTAGGCAAGGGGGAACACGGTTTTATGAAGAAACTTCTAGCAGCAGTGAAACACATCCTGCATGCTAGCTTTGCTTCTCAGCTCTGCAAGATGGATAAAGCATAGAGAACAGCCAGAAGTGAGGAGGTCACACAGTTACACACACTGATTACCTCCCTGAGAGATCTGAATCTATATTAGAATAAACTTATTTTTCTTTTCTCTTGTATCTTGCCTGATGTTCATTTTTAGGGAGACCTGGCAAACACCGAGTATCCCATTCCCATCGTGTTTGCCATGGGTGTTGCTGCAGAGGATATTCTACATATGTTACTGTAGATAAATGCACTGATGTAAAGAGAATGAAACTGAATTGATAACCATTTTGAAAGGAAAATGAAATTGCCTGCAGCTATGAAAGGATGGCTGTGTTTAATAAAGGTTGCAAAGACCAAGAGGGGACAGCTGACACCTTCATAGCTGCAATCTCTAATATTACTGCATATTTAAAATATATAATTAATCAGATCAGCAAAAGGTATAAAGGATTCCAACTTCAACATCATATCCAGATCTTGTGCTACAAAAAACCCACCTAGAGAAGCCGCAATGTGACCTGCAATGAAATGCCTCTGAAAGGCATACAGACAATAAGTACACTAACAAAGCAGAGATGAAATACAAAGGACTGAGATCAACGTATAAGAGCACAACTAAATGCCTACAGTTGGAATATAGGAGATCAAGAGTGTTTTGTGAGATAAAGCTTTGCCAGTTTGGTAAGACATCAGGCTAAATCTGAAAACACAGGATGAAGTACAGAAAACGCTACAATATTAGACTCTGTGAAATACCTTACAAGCTATCAAAAAAAGACAGAAGCAACCCAGGAGAAAAATCTCTCTTAGCCCCTACCTCTCCTTTGAGAAGTTAATCAGAATAGGTTCACTGAAGTGTGAGCAAGTGTTACGCACCTTTATGGCCTTCTGTGCATTGGGTAGCCCTTCCTCAATATCTTCCAGAAGGATTCCTCCCAGCCCTCGCTGGTCATGCTTGTCCAATAGCCTGAGCAGAGCCTTTTTATCTTTCAAGTTGTACTTGGGTTTGAAAGCATACTTCCCATCTATAACTTCTATTTTCGGATTGTTGACTAGAGCCTGTAACAGGAATGTAAATTTTAGGCCTTGAAAGAAGAGTGCACACTAGTACTTTTTAAATAGCATGCCTTTCAGCAATGACAGCACATCAGCTACATGTTGCAGGTGCCAGTTTGGAGGTTTGAGTTTGAACTGGATTTTAAATCCAGAATCTTAGATCTGACCTAGGCATAATTCCCCATAGCATAAAACCCAAAGCAATAAAGTAGGCTTAGCACCATTCATTTAACACCTTTTGGCTTGAAGGTCCACAAAGTCTCTTACCTTATGGCAGAAAGCCACATATGTTCCCTCTTGAGAAAGGGACGAGAATAAAAAGGAGAGGAAACACAGAAAAGTGTGCTTTGGTTGAATATCAAGTGCAAACAGACAACTCAGCATATCAAATTTGGGTCATATTGATGTTACAAGTGTGAAAGGCATTACCCTAGGACAACCAAAACAGGAGTCAGTCTTCCCCAAGTGCTGTCAATTGACACGAGCAGCTGTAGAAGAAATTGAGAAGAGCAGACCTCCTGCGCAGGAAGAGTTTACTTATGAAGCCAGCTTCAGAGTGAAGCTGACCAGAAGTTCATGGACAACTGAAGTAACTTAAGATATGCTCTGAATCAGTTTTGCTGTGCAGCCAGCACCACAATGAAAGTTCATCTGTAATAGAGGGCAACTCTACTTAGTTTTTTCTACAGCTGCCAGCCTGACTCTGAAAGAAGAAAGAAAAGAGACACAGAAGAAAGAAAGAAGGGACAAAACACCTGTATCAGAAAAGGTAACTAACTTTGGCAGCTTACTTTCTCAGGAAATTAAGCAAGCCACCACAGCTAAAATGAACTGCTGTAATTTGCCTGTTATTTGTCTGTCATACTGCTGGCTATTTGTTCACCTCTTCTCATCCAGTTTCAACTCAATGAAAGTTTTGCATAAACTTCTTCAGAGGAGCTTTTTGGTTCAATTTTTATGTTCTGATCCATGATAGGAAATCCTTGAGCTATCCTTCAAAAGATTTCAGCAGAGCCCAGTTTTCATCACAAACAAGACTACCATACTGGGGTCTACTGTTTTGTCTTTTTGCAGTTCTCAGGGATTTATAGGAGTATTAGTAATAAAGGAATGTTACAGGCTGTATTAGTTAAAACCATCTTAATTTTACCATACAGAGGTTTCTTCCAGTGTATCAACAGCCTTTACTACTCTGTTACAGGAATTTTAAATATGATTTGAGCAACACCAGATATACCAATAAAATATAAACACCAAATACAGTATTTTGCTGTTTTATTAATTTTGACATTCCATGAAGACATTCAGATCAGTTAAGGGTGAAGATGATGAATATGGTGGCAAGTTGCAGCGATTCTGTAACAGAAAATCCTAGCATGTAGAGAGACACTAATGAACTCCAACATTGAAATTTTGAGATCTATTACCTGATAATTCTGGACATAAATTTCACATCAGAATTCTTAATTTCAGTAAATGGCAAATAATGGTAAATCTGTGAATATTGTGCCAAACTCCTTTGGTTTAGTTAGTTCAACACTGGAAGAGCTCTTCACTTGAAAAATTTTGAGAGAAATTTCTTAAGAAAAACAGCTTGATTATATAAAATTAGTAATTAATAATTTCCACTTCACACCAAATTTACTTGTTGTGTAATAATTTTAATTAATCCTTTAAAGTGTCAGAATAGTTTCCACTTCAGACCTATCTCCACAGCAGAAGATACAAGACAGACAGACATGTAAATCAATGCAGTTTCTTAAAGCAGAACCTTTTACAGAGTTTGTAATTAAATATAAATAAATATTCAGGCTTATCATATTTCTCTAATCTCTAATTAAAAAAAAAAATCTAAACATGTGTTTTCTTTACCTCGCTCATTAACCATTGTTTCTGTTTCAGTCCAATATCTAAATGTTGCGTTTCATCCAAAATTTCTTCTAGGGTTAACGGATGTGTATCACCACGCTGGTGCCGAGTCTGGAATAATAAACAGGATCTGTATTTACTGTATTTATTGTATTTATCTGTATTTATTTTAACAGATATCTGTATTTACTTATTCAGGACTAAATTATCATGAAGTAACTACAGTTGGTATAATGTGATGACAAAACAACTTTCACTAAACCAGGATAGTTACAGTATACATACATATGTATGAATAATATATGAATAACAGTTTAGGGGCTTTGAGAATGAGGAAAAAAATAAGTTTAGTGCCAGCTGAGATTGCTGACAGAGTCATCTGTAAAACACCAAATTACAAGTTATTCTGATATATAGCTCATGAATACTGAAAGCTGACAGATTCTCCCTGTTCCTATTTCTAATGCAAGTAAAAAGCATCCTCCTGATTTTAAACTGACCTGGATTCATTGGGATTTCAGTAATGGAACAGTATGCTGGCCATTTTGTTTGCTGACATCATTTTGTATTTAACAGTTTCTTAAAATTCTTACTCTTGCAGTGAAAGAATTTTAGAGTCTGAAACATTCAGCATCTTTTAGCTACCACAAGAGAAGAAATAACTAAAGCGTTTCAAAACATTGCACTTTTAAATCAAATCACCATACCTTCATATAATTCACTATTTTAGCAAGGACTCCAAACTTGTAGCCAGACCCTCCTGAAAGGGCTTTCAAGTTAAACGACCCATTGCTGTGATCTACAAGAGGAGAAAACAGACAAATAAACAGTGCTTTTAACAACACCTTGTTGGCTCTGCACTCTTTCCCTTTTATACTCTTCTTCCACAGCCTTTCAAAACCATGAACACAAATGCTATGCGTTTCAGAAATGGTTACTCTCAGAGGACTCCTTGTTAACAAACATGTTGATCCAGATCTACAATTGCCTCTTGACACACACTGGTCTGGAATGCTTCTGGGTAGAATTTCATAAATGTGAAAATATTGGGATCTGAGCTTTAAGAAGATGGCAAGCAATTGTAGCATTAACATAAGAGCACATGTTTTAGTTCTGTGGCTTAACACAGCATAATCATTTATGCCACATTAAATCACGCTGAAATAACGTACTGCGTTTGTGCCAAACGATCATCTCTACAGATAGCTATAAACCTTCATAGTACTGAGGCATGAGCGGAAAGTTTCACTTACTATTATACCCAAAAGGTATTTAACAGCAAGCAAAGTAAGGTTGTGTTTTCTGTCCTGTGTCTTCCCCTCCCCTCCCAACAGAGAATTTATCAAAAGCCCCATAAATTCAAAGTGTTTCACCTGGTGTATTGCACTACTAGAACAACAGTTCAGTGCCCTCTCTGTTCTCAAGTCTGTTTCTGTCTTAATGTATCATGAAGTTTGCTACTGTGTAGTTTGTTTCAAGAGTTCTTGCAAGCCTGTGTTAAAGACAGTTATATTAACTTTATAACACAACACACTAAGCAGAAATATTCACAAACCACTACCAAAAGCCACACGTCCATTACAAGGATAACGCAGTTTAGACTGAACAGAAAAGCCTTTCAGAATTTGAATTACTCCAGAGAAAGAAAATTCTCTTATTTTCGTCATGGGAGGTTTTTTTTTTTTTTTTTTTTTTTTTTTTTTTTTTTAAATCCGCTGACAATTTCTAATCAAACTTGACAGAACAGTAGATATCTCAGAGTTCCTATTACTTCTGTGAAAAATCAGTGGAGGGATAAGAGAGCAATTACAGTTAGTCCCTTAACTGAAGGAGAGGCTGCAGAAGGTGCTAAGCAGAGGTGCCCAAGGCCTTTTTTTTCTTTTCTTTTTTTTTTTTTTTACTGGGCAGCAGGAGGTTGTGGATGAAACAGGTGCTAAGGAGGAGAGAAGGGGCTTGCAAGACTGTGGTGAGGAAAGGAAAGTTCTGCTAGACACACTGCAGGTGAAGAACAAATTAGGCTGCAGGAACTATGCTTCATTTGTTCCACTGCTCTGCAAATAATTGGTCTACCTGGCCTATACCTGAAACAAGGGAGCATTTTCAGAAAGCTTGGCAGCAACAAGCACAGGAACATCTTGGGGAATCCCAGCACAAGCAAGCACAGTACAAATCCCCATTCATGACCTGTTTTCATCGACTGGGCAGACAAAAGGTAGCAGCACTAGCAACTAGAAAAGGAGCGCAAGCAAGACACTCAACTGCATTACCCTCCTGGCCTAAAGAGCTCTAATGTTTCTGTCAGAAGAAAGGGGAAGCCTTCCTGCTCTTTTATTAATATAACAACAAGAGTAGAATCCCTATTTAAAAGACTGAGATTTTCAAACTCAACTTGCAAATTTGGGAAGCACAAGCGGACAAAGCTTGATTCTTAGCAACTGTACAGGAGCAGATACTTCAAGCCAGATGCATCGAAGCAGCAGCTTACAAAAGCCAGCAGTCACTTTGAAACTCCGGACCCTTTTCTGGACAGTTACAGACATCTTAGAGCTCCTATGTTCTGAGAAGGAAGTGCTGATATTTTCAAGTCTTCCTTCCCACTTGAGACAGTACAAGAAGAAATGAAAATGATCTGCTCTGCTTAACACACTTCTTCATATTCTAGGAAATGCACCCAAAATGTGCACTAGAGACCCATTACCTCCACTGACTACGTGGCAGATTTGGAGAAAGTGTGTTATATTCAGTGTGTTTAAATTTAAATGCCCTTGCTAAATTCTTTAAAAGAAACTGCCAATTAAGTTTCCAAAGTCAATATGCTCTAGCTGAATTTTGTTAATGCCTCTTGCACTGCCTTTCAATCTACTAAGTTTATCTGTAAGCCACTATAAAAAGGCAACAATCAATGGAAATCGTGTATCCAGTCAAATTTAAAACAAATCTACTTTTGATAATTATTATAAAGACTTGCATAGAAACAGGTATTAATAGAGTAAAAACATAATGGCCAAGAAACAAATGTCAAATCTAAGAATCAGGAAAAAAGATAATTTTAACACTATTTCATGACATCTTAGAGATTTTACATAGCACAAAAATTCTAAAGTTAACACAGGAGAATCAACATACCCTCCAGTTTCATAGGAACGTTTTTTTCTGGTTAATAACTTCATTAAGGTATAAAAAAGGAGAAACACAAAGCCAGCTCCCCCTAAAAATCCAGCCTATATGGATTCCCCCCACCCAGATCCTTTTTTAACATCAAACATTTATTTCTATGAAGCAAATTTTATATGAAAAAAGTGAAGTGAAAAAAATCATATGTGCAGTAGAAGATCTAAAATGACCAAAAAAAATCAGCATTACAACAAATAGTAAAGATTTATTATGCATTTGTTTTGTCAATTGCATTAAGAAGATTATCTTGCCTAATCTGCCTGGCTGCAGCATGCTATAGCTCATGACAGGTAAATCTAACCACACTGTGAAGCTGGAATCTGCAGGTATTAACACTTCAAATATCATGGTTCAACCAGCCGTTTTCAAGTGCAAAGCAAAGCAGGTCATGGCCACCATCACACTCCCAAGGCACTTCTCAGCTAATAAGCTCACTGCACAAAAAAAAAATGCAGAAAATAAGAGTGGGAAGAGCCAGTTGCTAATTCAAAACAGTAAGAGTCAAATTTATGAATGATTTACTCCTGCAGTTGAGGGCTAGATGCAAATGAGCATAAAGGAAGTTGTCAGCAGCATCATGCTCTGGCCAATAGCGGGAAAGCTCCATCTTAGCTGTGTCGTAGGCTGCATTAAAAAAAGGGAACGAACAGCGCTCTTTCAGCATCCTTTCGAACAAGAGGTAGGTGTGTATCATTTTATAACATTATCTTAGGTTTATCTTGATTACTGAAACAAAATATGTCTGTAACCTGTAAGCCTGTAAAAAGCTTCTTAGAATCAGGATGGTTTTTCTCTAGATTTAGCAGGATTTTGTTCTGCTAAACACAGAGGAGCTTGTCTTGCACTGTCAGACAAGCACTTTCACCATCTGTGCACTAATGGAAAATTGATGACCACTCCATCTTGCAAGAAAAGCTAATACGCAAGCCAACATTCAGTAAACAAAATGGATTTAATGCTTAATAGTGAGGTAGCTTGTTTCCTGCAGCCTCATGTTCTTTGTAATTTATTCTATGTTCTTTTAAGAAAATGATAACAAAAGGATTTTCTCCCAAAAAAAGAAAAAAAAAGGGGGGGGGGGAAGAAAGCACTATAACCTGGAATTTAAGAATTGTATCTCCCAAGTGGTTATCTTGTAAGTCTCATCAATTAAATTACCTACAAGAGATATATGCTTGTGGATGCTAAAAACATGTTCTGGAAATTGGTATGTCAGAAACTGGGACATTAGGGCAGAAAAAAGCATTATTGCATATTATCATTGTAAATATTAGAGCGCCGACCAATACAATATTAACAGGTTAGAATTCATCTGAGATTTGTAAATGCTGTTACTCCAAGATGTCTATTCAATCATTTCTTATACAGGACTTCCTCAGTACTGCATCAAAATGAATTTTTTGCTAGTCATTTCCCCCTGTTCCATGAATATAATCTCAAATAAACCTACTTTTCTACACTTTCCAAAGAGTAAGATACTTTTAATTTAAAGCCTAATACAAAAATTACAGAACCTGGTTCATTAAATATTTAACTTACTGTATTTCAGACACATACAATAGCTGAAATGCATACAAATCTGACTGGCTCACAATATGAATTTAAATTATGTCATTATAAAATAGGTAAAACTGCATGAAACCAGACTATATTTGACAGCTTTCAAAGATGCTAACCTTGTTAGTGCCAATTCTGAAGGCTCAGAAATGGCTACTTCTGTATTTTAGTAATTAAAATAACACAGGTAGCTGATATTTATCTGCTCACCTCAGTCAAAGCTAAGGAGATCATCATCTTTAACAAGCATGAATCATCTCCAGCACAGGCACTAAAAACAGCCTCTCTGAGTAAAGATAAACAGCCTCTCCAAGTAAAGATGAGCATCTCTTCACTGTGCAAATCAATATCCTAATGGTGGCTGTGCCGGCCGTGGGAAAGGGTAGGCTGTTACACTGTGCCTGTAGCAGAGCAGCAGAGCCTCCCACTGCCTGGGGAGCAGCTTGCCTCCTCCCGAGGCCAGAGCTAGCATCTTTGCAGAGTGCTACACCAGGAAAGGGTCTTGGCTACGCAGTGTAAACAAGTCTGGCCTCTCCATTTGCCCCAAGTCCTGATTTCTTTTAATGCCTAAAATACTAAATTTTAGCAATGTGTATCAACAGAAAAAGTTTATTTTCCCACCCAGTGTGTACAAAGCAAGCAAATTCATGTGTAACAGATTCCAACAGTCTTAGGAATCTATTTAAAAGGTTTGAAACAAAAAACTTCTCCCTTCTTTCCTGAGGTTCTCTCTTGCTATTTAAAATATACGTTTATATCTTGCTTGTTTTAATTACCCCTCAAAGAGGACTCCACATCCTTTTATTCAGCCCTTCTCTCTCTCAAAAAGAGATTTTTAAATGAGTCTTCAACCACCCCACCAAAAACCCTCCTCTCTTTTAGCACCATCCCCCATAAAACAAGCCTGCCGAGTTCCCTTACTAGACCACGATCGAGCCAAGCCACTCTCTCAAAGCCAGAAATTATCTCATTTCCGTAGTACTTTTAAGGTGAATTTGCTCTGTGAACTCCTGTTTAAAGAAAGCCAGTTCAAATTTCACATATTCAATTCCTTTATCCTGAATCACAGATTTAACAAAGGAAACAATAAGTTACTGCACCTCTTCCAACAAATGGCTGTAGCATAAACCCTAACTCAGGTTCTCTTCTCGCCAATAAGGCCAATCTATTTCAATTTCAATCCATTAAAGATGGACTGATAGACAAAATGCACAGCATTTGAACAATAAAAATAAGACATACATCAACAGCTGGTTTGGCTGCATCATTCTATTTTTCATCATACTCTTTCTTAACAACACTACAATTTAAAAACAATGACAGGTGCCTGGACTTCTTTACGTAATCTGTATGAGTAGACACCATCACACTTCTCCTTTGTCACCTTCCATTTATTTAGGCATTTTGTGGTTTTCACTTTCTAAACATGTTCAGCAGAATTATTTCTGTAACATACAAGGTTCAAAGCGTTATCTGTGAGCTCATTTAGTAAACAAAACATAAGGACTACAAAACAAAGAGACAACACTGGCTATTGCACCACCTGGACAAAATTAAGTTACATACAGGTAGTCAAGAATATTTTCTAATAAATGCTTAGAATATTTTCTAATAAATAAAAAAGAATATTTTCTAATAAATATTTTCACTTGTCGCCTTATATACAAAGCAAAAGTCTTTTCAGTTAGACATGGAACTAAGTTCAGTTTTCTATAAAGTTACCATCCTGTCCCCTCTTGCATCTTCCCCTCCCAAAATGCCACATTTCCCAGGGCGCCTGAGCAGACAAAAGCACATTCTGCAGCTTGCCTTTTAGCTGCCATATGCTAGCTGACAGGCCTCCATGAGGTGCGCAGGCTGGCTGGTCAAGTGCTGCTCACCACTGTATGTCACTTAGAAGCTCCATACCTCTCCCTTAATGAACAGTGATCTGGATCCATCTCCTTCGCCCATACCCAGCTTTAAATTGCCTGGAGAATTCAGAGGTTATTAACGAGTCCTCCAGTACGCTAAGCCAGGTAACCAGGAGTTACTGTGGCTCCTCAGACATTTTTTATTTCATTAGACAGTACAACAGAAGTACTCTAAATTGCCCAAGTGTTGAAAGACAAAGCCAGGAGAAGAAGGAAGCAGGGGAAAACTAGACACATAATTGTGATGAAGTTAACCCCAAACATCTCATCCCCCTACTTATCCATAATTCAGAAAGAAATCAAGGGACAGGAAAAAAAAAAAAAAAAAAAAAAGCTTTTTTTGCTCTAGATGTACTACAAAGAGTACTGAGACATAGCCTACTTTCACATTTTCAAGCAGTGGGCTTCCCAAAACAGTGCACCTTGACAGTGATTACCATTCAAGCCAAAAGGAGATTTGCTGTAGCCAAACTTCTTCCTTTTCTTTCCCCCAAACCACAAAACAGTCTCTAGTCTCGCTGGGTACAAATACAGTATTGGACAAAAGATGACACCCTTACCTTGCAGTTTAGTGGAGAAGGCTGAAAGGCTGGGTTTTCCTTGTATCTATCCTAATTACCACAGCACAAATGGGATGAGATTTTCAAATGTACTCAGTGCCATTCAGGCAGCTAAAAGCAGCAGCTGGATTTCTTGAGCAAAAGCTTCTACTCAACAGCAGGAATGACAGAGGAATAAACGCTTTGGGAAATCTGGCTCTCATAAGTCAGACAGTTTTGCAATGTTAACTAGTCTGTGTTAACAGGAAAATCTAAAAAAGAGAGTTTTTGGAGACTAGGACTATGTGTATGAACTAGAAGAACAAATGAAAAGTTCAGCTTCATTCCTTGGAACTATCCTCCAAGATAGAAAGAATTTGCTTAATTTATAAATTAAAACTTCCTCCCAAATAGGAAAAAAACTCAAACAAGCAAACAAACAAATTCAACTGACATTAATATATAGCGAGTTCTTCTAATCACTCCCATGGGGAGGTGCTATGCAGATCTCCTGTTTTCTAGGAATGGCAAAAGAGCCCTGCAGGCCTTTGCACCATGCAAGTACCACACATCAAGAGTTGAAAATTATTGAAGCTACTGCATACCTTGAAAATTATCTTTGCAACCTTTTTGTCTCTGTGTACACTTAAAATAATGAGCAAAGCTCTTCAATTACACAAAAACTTACACTACACAAAGCACACACTGATGCAGTCATTCTTGAAACGAGCATTCCAGAGTAGTCAAACTTGTACATTTTGGTTCGATACTTCCTTGAGCGAACACGTACGTATCCAGCAACCTGTCTGTTGGAGGTGTGACCACTCACTGAGATTAAAATTCTTTCTTTGCATGCACTTCTTATAAAAAAATAAAGACTGCATGCAAAGAAAGAATTTTCTTTAATTTTTAGTGCACTGATCAAGAAGATGCTGGGTTTTTTTATTTTTATATTTTTAATCCCAAACTGGAAGAATTTAATCTCAGTGAGTGGTCACACCTCCAACAAACAGGTTGCTGGATACGTACGTGTTCGCTCAAGGAAGTATCGAACCAAAATGTACAAGTTTGACTACTCTGGAATGCTCGTTTCAAGAATGACTGCGTCAGTGTGTGCATTTAAAAAAAAGCTCTCAACAGCTTTGTTTTTCTTTTTCAGCCCAAAAATCTGTGACGCTGAATACAATAAGACAACTCTTCAAGAATGGCAACCTTCAACACCACTCACTGGAACGAGACTACATCCATTTACCAATACTTGGGCTTTCAAGTGCAAAAAATTTACCCTTTCCATGATAACTGGAATACAGCCTGCTTTATTATTTTGATTATATTTATCTTTACTGTAGTTTCCCTGGTGGTGTTGGCTTTCCTCTATGAACTGCTAGACTGTTGCTGCTGTGTGAAAAATAAAACTGTGAAAGACCTGGAGAACGAACCCAATCCCATTAGAGCAATGATGGACAGCTTCAGGAAGCGCGAAACAGAACTGGTGTAGGAAGGTCTGATCATCACCACTTGAAGAACATTTAACATCTCCAATGAAGCCTCTTGAACCTGACAAATGAGCAAGTCATGTGCTTTTTTTTTTTTTTTTTTTTTTTGGCCCTTAAATATAATTAATAGCAACAGTTACCATTTTATCTCCGGATGTGAACTTGAATAATTAGCGAAGGCTTTTTGAGTGCTTAGCAAAAGGACAATCTGTTGCAGTGCCATGGGGGAAGAAAACATTTTTGTTTTTAAATGAACTTTTGCTGTTTACGTCGAATTACTAGAGTAGATTTGTTTACCTGAACCAACAAATGTTGCTGCAAGTGTTTAAAACCGTTGTTTAATTGGAGAAAATGTTTTATAAAATTGCTCAGCAATCTAATCATACACAGGGCAAAGACGCAGCACTGTCCTCCCACTGAGGTCAATAATACAGAGACAAGGAAGATCTACAAGAGAGAAGGGGAGGAAAAAAAAGTTATGAGATAGGAGGCTTTGACAGCAAGAGATCCCAAGAGATAGGAGAGGCTTGAACGAATTCTCACCTTCAGCAGCTCTTCTTATTCCAGGTTCTTTGCTTTTGGAAAAGAGGAAGGTGGGAGGAAAGTAAGCCAACAGGAAATCCATCCCCCAAATGTTAGTCTTTCCTAACCTCCTGCACTAAAGTATGACCCCTTCTCCCTGCTGTCCAGAGAACTGCTTTCCCCTGACTTCACATTCAACCTTTTTATCAATTGCTGGGTGTTGAAAGCACTAATACACTAGCTTAAGACTACCCTGCTATTTCCACAAGAATACACAGAACTGACACTATGAACCAGAAGAAATAGGAGCATCTTTCTCCCTCAAGACCTCTATGGCAACCACCCCACTGTTGTCTTCGGGTCCAGAATTGCACAAATCTTCTCTTATGCTTTACAAATTACCTAGCCATTGCTCCTGGCTACAGGGAATTAGACAGGCTGGATATATCATTCACATCTCAACTTTTGAAAGCTGAACTGGAGCTGACCCAGTTCTTGCCATGAAACACGAGCAGACAGGTTGCAGACCTCCCACACTAATGACAGTAATTCCACCCAGCTTGCATGCAGTTTTCATCAGTAGACATCAACACACTTCACAAAGGAGGCCACATCGTGATAAGCCTCATGCTACAGATGGTGGGATGGAGGTACAGTGAGAAGTGACTTCATTTTGCACAAGAGAATCTCAACATACTCCATCAGCCTGCAAATGCATCCCAGAGTTCACACACAAACCTCTCTTTCTCAGCAAATTGACCATGTTACACTTGGACCATCAGTTTTGACCTCTAGCTCACCAGATTATTTTTCTTTTATTACTGTGCCACATCTACAGCTTTTAAAACCGAGAAGTTTTGCAATTACAAATAACCACCATAATACAATGGCATATCTGTCCAATCACTGGCCATCAGTACTGGCCAGTAAGTCACACATGCTCCTGGTCACATAGAGAAGCAGACCAGTGAGAAACATCCCAATCAGACCAGACAGGTTTGTAAGACAAAGTATTTAACGGTATAAAAATAATAATATTCCTGTTGTTAGGGAAACAAAACTGCCTAGCGGCCAAACAGAAGTAGTTACGACACTGATCTTGCAGTCTATCCATGTCAGAAATACTTTTGCACTATGGTCAGTACCTGTAATTATCTCTTACTTCTTCTGAGAAATGCCTTCTCTCAGGTTCAATATGCTCAAGCTCCAGAAGATCTGGACACACCAAAAGACTTGCGATTTTGACTCATGCTTTCCTTGGTTGATGAGATAGAGTCACAAGGTACCCAAGCCATTGCTACACAAACAGCTACTCCAGTGATGCGTCTGGAGAGGGAATCTTACTCCTTCAATCACAAAATGAGACAACCACCACCACAAACATTCATCTCAGCCACACAGCGGTTAACTGTCACTAGTACCAGTCCCACATGCAGAGAATGCTTTTAGCTAAAATCAAACCGTAAACACAGTTAATGGAAGCTGGTGTCACAGATAAAAGACAATTTAAGACTCATGCCAAGATATGTGATGAACATGTTAGTGATGCGAATGTCTTCTGCTATCAGAGGACACTAGGAAGATACCTCACTGCCCTCTGCTGTATTTGACAAGGTCAACCCTGAAATATTGGTGTCTTGCTTAAGAGAGGCAAAAGTAGTCATTAGGACATACTGAATTAACATGCCTGTTTCCTGAAAGTGAACATTCCAAATAGCAACAGGATTGTTTTCCACTTACGGTGTTTCTACACAGAACATGTATCCTCACTGCACACAAGAGGGCAGCATGCATGAAGTAAGACAGCTAGCCTTTGTTACACTTGCATCACATTCTTACACCCCCCCTGAGAAGCACACACAGTGAAGACTCTTGGGACTCATTTCAGCTACATATTTACACATCTGTAGAGGAGGCTGGGTGCCTGCACAAGGAATGGAAGACAAAAAGATGTCTTGCACAGCCCTGGGCCCTCAGTTCTTTCCCGCACACAAACTATGCCAGAGAAGCAAAACTGTCAAACACAATCCTGGAGATTTCAGCTCTTGAACAAGGTTGGCCTGGATCACCAAGACAAAGGTCTTTTATTTAAAGACTGAGGCCATAATCACACCTTACTATTGATCAATAAACAAACATATACGACCCATTTCCTTTATTTTCCAGTTACTCTTCCGAACTGAACTGAGTAAGCAAAGCAATTCTGATTTTTTTGGCTTTGTAATAACTATCCTCATTTGGAAAGTTACAAAAAAATCTCCATACACCAGGCAGATTAGCCATACGGTCATTTGAAGATTAGTGTGATCTCAATGCCCCTCCTCCTCCAAAAAGACCAGGGCAGGTTCTATGAGTCATAGAATCACAGAATGATGAGGAACCTGCAGGCTCTACAGACCCAAGGACTACAAATGCTAACATGCAATCACTGGGACATTAGTTACGATCGTCACAGATCTCAAGGGGGGATTCTTTAATAGCCATTTTTACTCTGTTTCCCCAAGACCAATCTTTACCACATGCATATCCTTACACACGCCTAACAATCTGGTGATTCGAAGAAAAAGCAGGGTTTGAACTAAAGGACTTTGGCAAACAATTGAACTGAGATTCCAAAGTTTGAAATCAGCTCCAACATGTGACTCTGGTAATTATTCAAGACCTCTATCCATCTACAGAATGGGTAAAACTGCCACAAGCAATGCAAGTCACCTTGTGATGCCCACAGTTAATCTCGACACTTGTTCTGAAACCATTCCTAAGGAGAAATTTGGTTCACTCATTCTCTGTTATTTTTTTTTCATCCTTGCTTCTTCTGTAGTAGTATATACTCTTCAGGGAAACTCAAAAGGAGAAAACCAAAAGGAAACTGAACTCATTCCACACAAAACATTATATAAACCCTGAAACCTTTCTGAAATTATCCGAAATGAAGCCAGCAGCATAAAAAATAAAACCTGTTTCCTCATAGCCACATGATCTTATTTGTGTTAAGCTAATTATTTTACGACTGCAAAAGCACCCACAGAAATACACAGCCCACAAAATCACAGAAAAGAAGTTACATTTTCTTCATCTACCTTGCTGGTTGGCCACATACCTACTCAAATCCTCCACACCAGTTACATTTGAACTGTCTGCCTTCTTCCTGCCTCCCCATCCCTTTTTCCCTGAAAAACCCTCTTGGCCAGGATAAACAGTTTAGGATATTCCATATACGATTTGATTCTACTAGTAGATGGCAGTGTGGCAAAGTGGCTGAGGGAAACCTGGCCTCTCTGGTGGGGCAGTGTCCGGGTTGCAAAACAAAGCATACAGCGGTTGTGGAAATCCGCATGCTCTTGCCTAAGGTAGAATACAATCCTCTTAGGAGCCTAGAGTCCAGGAACAGCCTCAGTCAGAGCAACGAGGGCAAGTGGCTTTGGTACCAGGACAGCGCCATCAAGACAGAACAGCTTCCTGTTGCACTAGGTACACAGGAGCCTTGCCCAGAACACCAGAGGGCACAGACCTCCAAACTATCACTGGCAGTAGCAAAAAGAGAACGGCAGCTCCGTGTTAGATCCCATACGCATACGGAGAAACACCTGCCTCCATTCCTTTTCTCCTGAAGGAGTTTTTGAGCTTGTTTATATTTTTCGGTATCAAATGACATGCTCCAAAAATGAGCCCTTCTGCCAGGGCTGGACAGAAAAGTATCTTCATTTATTTTAAAGTGCCTGGCTGAAAACTTTATTTGGTGGCCTAAGTGCTGTGAAAAGCCAAAGGTACATAACCTCCTTACTCTTTCTTCAGGAGTGGAGAAGCTGCTCCACTCCTCCCATTGTCCTTGACATTTTTCTCTGCTACTTTTAGTTCTATTGTTTCCTTTTTGAGTTTAGAAGAGCTGCACACAGTATTCAAGATATGAGCATGCAATGGACACACACAGCAGCATGTTTTCTGTTTTAATAATTCCTGACTTTTGATTTGCCTTTTACAGTTTTTGCCTTATCAGAAAACACTGTTTTCAGAGAACTAGTCACAAGACCTCCAAGTTGATCTTCTCGCACAGTAACAGCAGATATAGAGCACACTGCCGTGCATACACAAATCGTTTTCCTACTGCTCCAACTGCTGCACTTCTCATTTACTCATGCTATTTTAGTGCTGTTGTATTAGTCGCTTATTTGGTACTGAGACATACGTTGTCAGCATCACCATCCTAGGGAAACAATCAAACTCCTAACTGATGCAGACAGAAACCTGCAGAAGTCCTGGCATTTGTGAATGAAGACTTTTCTGAGGTAAAACAAGAATAACTACTAATCACAGTATGTCAAGTAGGACAAAAATTACATCTTGTGACAGTCCATGACTTTCAGTTTACAGAGTTTTAAGCTCTCTCTTACCAGATTTTTTGGGGGGGGGGGGTGAAGGAAAGGGGTGCAACTGTTACTACTTATCTAGTGGGGTCTAGTGTTTATTGATATTCACAAACCAAAGCCCAGCTTCATCTGAAGTAATGTTTTGGCAGTAACCCTTCTTCCAACTCACTAACAGCCTGCAAGCCACAGGACAAGGCCTGACCTGTATATGTGATAATAAGGATTTGTTTTTCATATTGTGCAAATGAATTTCTTATTAAGAAGTGAGAATTTAAGAGCAAGAAAGATCACAGCTGCTACCAGAATTGACAGACTGATTCATGCTAGTAAGTTAGAACTCAGAGGCAGACAGCAGAAAATGTAAAACATCTGTTAAGCAAGACATTTTCACCAACCTGTGTTTTGTTTTGAGCTTGACGAGCTGCCTTGTTCTACCTTTGTCTTCTTCTTCTTCGAAGATGAGGAGTCGGAAGATGGCGCTGGACGTTTTTCTACTGCTGGTGTGGAGAGGGCACGCTTTTTGAATAGCTCTCGCTCTCTGAGCAAGCTTGGATCCATAATTCTGTTAAAAGAAATAAAGATTAGATAGAGTTAATAAAACAGTTAGAAGTATAGACATCTAATTATAAAGTTGTTTACTTTTAGTCTTTTTCCTTCTTTTTCCCTTCACCAACTCTTAAGAAACTGACGTTTATGGGAATTTAAGTGTCAAAACACTACTCTCTTTCCAAACGAGACACTTAGACCATAGAATATACTTTCTGAATCAGTACTCAACTTCGTGTACATTTCCAAAAATACATGCAAAGCCTACTTGCTTAACACTGAGCTTCCATCTTTTTTGTCAAATCTGTTTGTTACAGTTTTTTTGTTGTCAAAACTGTAAAGTTACTGAAATGAAAAAACTTCGGCGGCAGCACGACCGGCCGCCCTCATACCGGGAAGGAGTCCAGTTCAGCGGCGCACACCCCCCTTCCCACGCGCAGG
This sequence comes from Dromaius novaehollandiae, assembly GCF_036370855.1. Lineage (NCBI taxonomy): Eukaryota > Metazoa > Chordata > Aves > Casuariiformes > Dromaiidae > Dromaius > Dromaius novaehollandiae. The sequence goes on from NC_088101.1 coordinate 5,855,992, forward strand.
AAAGGGAGCGGCGGAGGCCGCCGCGCAGCTTTCCCGCCGCGGCCCGAAACCTCCCAGCACAGAGCCCCCGCCGCCGGCCCGGTGTCCCAGCCACACCGGCAATCCTCCGCCGCCTCGCACCGGGCCGCGGACCGAGGCCGCAAACAACGCTGCGCGGAGCGTCACCAGCCCCCGCCACCGGCTCCGAGGTAACTGAGGCACGCGCGCCCCTCCCCTAATGGTCATGCCCTTCCCGTCAACGGCCTCCCGCGCGCTCACCTGCACGGCCGAGCGCGAGCGCAGCCCCAGCCCTGCCGCCTCCGCCTATGGGGCCATGCCGCCCTCCCGGCAGCCCCCGCGCCGCCGCCCCGCCCCGGAAGCGCAGCCACTGTTGCCGTGGCGACGCGCTGGCTACACCCCGTAACGGCCCGCAGCCCGCCGCTTTTCCGCAAGCCGGGGGAGCGGCAGCTGGAAGCCCGCCGTGCACAAAACAGGCGGCCGCTCCAGCACAAAAGGGACTCAAGCCACGCCTGGCTTTTTTAAAATTATTTTTAACTATTTTTTATTCCAAAGTCTTTCGACAAGAAATTTCACACAGTGAAAAGCTTAAACGTACTTCCGAGTTCAAGGGAATAGTGGTTCTCGCAAGGAAGATGAGCTCAAAAAAGAATGAGCAAGCTGGGAAGCACTGTGTCTTCTTTAAACACACAGGAAATTCATTTAGAAATTCAAGTACTGCGTCCATTATTTAGTACACCTTAGCCAGAAGGCTTGCTATAGTGGAGGGGAGGGGAGAGCAGGGGGGGTTGGGGAGGAAGACAACAAAAAGCCTTTGTGACCACAGTCAGTTAAAAAGTCCTCTTCTTGTTTCTGCTTTCAGTTTCTTACTCTTCTCAACGGATAAAATAGTTGCCCCTGAGGTTCCAAACCACTCTGGCACCTTTCTCTTAGAAGGGAGGCTTGAAGTCTGGAAGAAAAAAACATTTTTTTACATATATAGATAGATAGATAAAAAATACACACACATACTTGCACGTGCAAAAGAAAGTTTAAACAGTCTGACTGTAACCTATTTAGTTCTATGCTCAAAGCCATGCTCATCAGGAGAAATTTAGGTGTCCACAGCATTCCTGGAAGGCTTGTCACTCACTTAAATGCAATACCTTTTTCAAGTAGTTCAATGAACAAGAATCACACAACACTAGCAAAAAGAACCAAGCCTTAGAAACATTTAACTTGAAGGAAAAAAATAAAAAAAAACCCACCCACCTTACTAGCATACTTTTTGTTACTGAAACCTTCAGGAATTGCCTTAAACGCACCAACCAACCAAAAAGAAAACAGAAAACACCACAAAACCCCCCATACCTGTCACAATAGCAAAGGCAAGAACAGCAGATACTGAACCTAACCTCTGAAAGAGCTCAGATGCCGGGGGCAGGGGGAGGAAGAAGAGACCACGAACTTGGATACCCAGCAAACACCCACAGAGGTAACAGTGAGTGCCTCTAACTGATTGTGTGAGGTACTCTTGTATCGCTCTCCCTACAAACATAAGCAGCCCAGCCAAACTCACAAGTAGTATATACCCCCCCAAGGCAAGGCTGAACATACCACATTCTCTGACTGCTGCATCTATTGTTTTCACTGTGGTTGTAACAGCTATGGCAATACAAAGTCATTCATTCCAGTAAGAGCTTACAAATGGAAGGTAAATTTCTGCCAACCCTTCAGCCATCAGTGTTTAAATAATGCAAGACCCCATCTCCTTGAAGCCTATCCTTCCTCAGGCTGAGGTGAACAAGACTGCTGGCAAGCTGCCGCAAGGAAACGCAACAGGAGGCCTGATCTCAAGAGGGGAGAGAGGTTGATACAGTTCCTGCAGCAGAGGTGTGTGCAGAAAGGCTCCCAGCCAAAGCTCAGGTTGAAGCAGGAGGCATGCACAGACTATTATGCTGATTACGCTTTGTTCCTGGTTCAGAACAAAAGGGCTTTACTCAGAACAGACGTTCTGGATACTCTTTCAAGCTATGACCAGCATATGAATAAGGAAAGATTTGCAGGAGTTGAAACTCAGTTGAGCTTGCTGAAAAGGCATGTATTCCAAGACCTAATTTTCACAATTCAATAGCCACAGAACAAAACGAGGCCTGGGGTGAGGTTTACAACTAGGGTTACATCTGGTTTCCAGAACTGGGGGCATCTTCTATTATGTTACTACCACTGGTGAAGATAGAAGCTACACTGAAGCAGCATCTCTGCCCAGGAAAGCGTCAATGGATTCATTAACATAGAGCTGAACATAGATGGTCATCTGAAATGAGTAGTGGTTCAGATCAAATAGCTGCTGTGGTGTTCAAAGAATTACACAGACCCAACAACTTCAATCACAGATGTCTGTTGATAAACAGGCCAGATTGCATGATGGTTTGTCTGCATTAGGTTTTGCACTTGCATCAGTATCCCAGCTTCAAACTGGGCGTCAAGGCAAGTAGTACCAGGAGCGGTGCTGCTCAGAGCAATACAAGCTCCTTTTAGACAAGCACAACATACATGCTTATGAGATTTCTTTTCATACAACACCAGTGCAAAAATCCTTAATGTGGTCAACGTGCAATCTCACACCACCTTCTATGTGAAAGAGAAAACCTAGCCAACCATTCTCTAAGCACTGGAAACCTCTTCCACCAGAGGGCTGACAAGATCTACTGGGGAAGAAATTTTCTGAAGTGGTATATTCAGACACAAGCAAGAACAACAGAAAAGCAGAAGCTGTCATTACATCAAACATTAACAAAAGAAGCTGGTTGGCAATTCAGGCCAGGCCTTTCTGTCAAGGTTTTAGGCACAGGAAAGAACTGAAATACAAGCTGGGATTTTGGTTTAAGATCAACATCCAAATCATCAGATCTGTACTCTATTCAGAGCACAAAGCTACAGGCAATCTCACCTTTGGCTGGCAGTCAGGAAACAGTTCCTCCTCATCTGGACTGAGGGCAGACTGTTTCCAAGACGCCAATGTAATGGACATCTGACCACCTGCTGCACCTTCTTTACTATTACCAGGCTGGTTGTCATCCATGCTCTGTACAGGCTTTCCATAGGAGAGTAATAAAGCAAGCTGTTATATTTATCACTGCATTAAGACTGCAATCTGTATAACTAAATTAAATTGAAAGTTATTTTTAAAGCAAATTAATCTGTAATTCAGAAAGGAGATCCAACACCTCCGCTTCACAAGATGACTAGTATTTCTTATCCATTTCACCCAGTAAGACATGAGCACGTGAGGTGCATTTATTTCATAAAGAAGGGAACTGGAACTTGTACTTGAGCACCTTCCGTAGTGGACGACACTTCCTCCATCTCAGTGGCTCTGAGAACTTGAAATACTTGCTTTTAACTCAGAAATGCTGTTTTCAGATGTGTTTTTCCAGCAAAGGGATTAGTTAAGAATGGAGTAATGGGCACAGATATATTGATTTCTCTAAGCTCTTATGTAAGACCTGTTGCCTAGCATGCAATGGGGCAAAGTTTCAAATCGTCAGCTTTTCAGAACAACCAAAGCTGAAGTTTTAGATCAACTACGCATCTCAGTCTTTCTTAAAGCATTGCTAATGGAAAGTGTATTGCATGTGTTGTTACAGGAAGAACACCTATTTACCAAAGCTGAGGGCACCACTTGCGGATGGTTTTTTTCAACTCCTTCCTTCAGTGTAGGCTTGATCAAGTTACCCTGTAAAAGCAGCAGTAAGGAAAGCTGTAAAAATCTGAGAACATTCATTAGCAACTTTCAAGGCTGTTTGCTACAGGGAGTTATTAGAAGGAGGATATCTTCTGAAGGAGATGAAAGTCAGTGAAGACTATCTGAATTAGCTTTTGGATTCCCAGTCTACTCATTTTTATAATATTAATTTGACTTTTAATAGCATATCATTCGTGTTATTAGCTGCAGCAGCTAACCATAACAGAAAAAACAGAAGTGTAATTATAGCTCAAGCAATTGAGCTGCCAGGGGGTCAACTTTAGGAAAAAGAAAGTTCAAATATGGACATTTTGAAACCAAAAAAGGGATCAGGGAGGCAAGAAAATCAATTTGGCAAAATGGCAAGTTTTGAAAAGTTATTTGAATCCAAGTTGAAAAACTCACACCCAAACCCCTGTAAATAACAGACATTAAATCCTGGCACAGGCAGCAAAAGGATTCATAGTTTGGAATTTCTTTTTAGCAATCCCATCATGAGCTACTCAGTGCAGGGTGGCCTTTTGAATAAAGTGCTGAGCTAGGACTTGGGAGATGGGTGGGATATTCAGAGGCCAGCTTGAAGCTCAGAAGGCCAGCTTAGCCTTCCTCAAACAGCAATTAAGAGCTCTTCATTTTCTGCTCTGAATAGAGATTTCCTCTGGGTCACCCGGACTTGCAGCTTGATGCTTTCTGTTGTGATCACAGCTATGCCCAGCAGTCTTGAGGCAACAGAATCACCCATGAAAGATTGTCAGACAATTCTGGCAGGCATCACCACTGGCTTTCTTACTTTTCTGAGCTCTCCTGGAGTCTTATGGCCTTCTAGGCAGAAAAGCAATCACTTTCCCCACAAAGTACCAATGCATGGAACTGAGGTGAGGGCAGAACATGGACTTTGTGGTTACAAAGGGTCCAGCTTTTCAAGGGTTTTCATACTGGGGAGAACTTTGAATTTCAGCTTTTTCCTCCACTGCCCCAGCTACTATAAATTTTAGGGCACTTTTCACATCCCCTTCCTGAAGGGGTGGAGGACAAGAGAAAGTGTTTATCCCTACCCTCTGGGATCACTGTTAAGTCGCAGTTGTGATGCTCAGAGGCAGTGGACCACTAAGTATCTGGATCCTTTCTGGATTGCATGACCAGGACCCACTATATACAAGCTGACAATGCCACAGAGGAACAGCTCAGCCCAAGTGCCTAGCTGTGGTCCATTTAGTATGTCTGCACAGGGGCAGCATCTGCCATCTTAGTTCAATAGTTTGCAAGGGGAACCCTCTGGTTCTGGCCTGAGCTTTGCTCAAAGAAAGTGAGGCAGTCTTGCTCAGAGCTGCAGGAAAAGCAGAACAGGAAGACGGAAACACTAAGTACTCTTCTGCAAATGCCAGCAACATAAAGTGCTTTCAGCCTGTTCGTACAAAGGCAGAACATGCTTTTTACAAAACCAGTTTTATAGCTGCTCTTACTAACCTTTGTTTCAGTCCCCAAAGTGTTTTCCCTGCTTGCTTCATCTGCTCCCATTTTTTCTTGATGCCTGCCTGACCACGCCAGGGTCCTTTTGTTGCTTGAACCATCCCGAGGCCTACTTCCATCCTCTTTCTCCAATATTGCAATAGTCATCCTGATGAGATACATTTCAATATCTGCAGGAACCAGCTTTCTAATTGCTTGAATTTTGGTTGTGTCTTTTTTTTTTTTTTTTTTTTTTAAAAGAAGAAAAGAAAGAAGATAGATAAATTGTTTTTAAATCCCCCTGCCCTTTATTCACAGTGCTTCTATGCTGTAACAAGCATTTGTTGTTCCTCATTAAAGCACAGCATAGATTCAGGCATGGAAAAGGTTAAGAAACAAAACAGTGCATGACTTCGGCCCATAAGAAAACAGCATATGAGCTTGTGGGGTAAATTCCCAACTCATTCATACTCACACAATCCTACTGTCCTTAAATTTAGTCTACAAGTATTATAATCATCTGCCTCTAACTTGCGCCTCGCTATCAACCATGTTCTCTTGAGAGGCGGACTACATTAGTTCAGACTGAAAAGTCCTCATCTTCTCCCATGCTAGAATGGAGAGCTTGCATGGCACTAAGTTTAAGCAAACAGAGTCTGGTTGGGCCAATAGCTGCTGCTGAAAAGATGCATCAATTAATCTGCAATATGAGAGGAGTATGGAAGCTAGGTAGTCAGAAAACTCTGGAAACCAGAGTAATTAAACTACTGGGGCATGATTGAACTTCAAGTCACTCATTCTCAGAGCCACAGCTTAGCGTGTGCTCATCTTCAGCCCCTGAACTAACCCAGGGCACCAGATCACTGCGTTAAGATTGAAACTGCTTTTCCTGCACTGATTCAGTCTCCTCATCACAAACAAATAACTTCCAGGGAAGTTTTTTGGAGAAATTCTACAGATCTTAATAAGCATATTGTTTGCAGATGCCAGAGACATGTGACCAGGCTGACTTCAACTTGCCTGCCCTTTAGTTGTGTAAATATGGATTTAATTAAGAATGATGCCTGGATCTTTTTGACAGTTATAGAGTTGAGGAAGGATCTGTAAAGGGTTACCCTGCTTTGCTCTTCAATGAGTCAAGATTCTTATTTCAGAAGATAATCTTGAAAGGACAAAAGTGCCCTTGACATTGCCATGCTCTGCCCCGATACTGCCACGGGCCTTCCAAAATGATGGGTTCTACCTAAAGAAGCAGCAGTGTTGTCATATTTTTTCATTTTTTTCATCTGTATGCCACTGTCATTAGAAGCTTCACATTAGGGCTGTGATTCTCACCTGAGTCAATGGGAGGATTATGGATAACATCAGAAACTATCTGTTGAACTTCCAAAGTCAAACCTGCTCGTTCCAGGTTGACAGGGTAGCCAGCTTTCATTGCCTGGCACAGGTGAGTGCCAACCTCAGAAAGAGGAAGAGATCTGCTCTCACTTATAGTCCGCTGGGGAAACAATGACAGAAGAAGTTAAGATGACAGAAGTGTCTGAAATACAACTGACGGTCCAAAGCCTGGCAAGCTCTCATTCCCAGAGTGACCAGGGGATGCCGGCACTTGTCAGTGCAACAAAAAATTTAAAGCACTTAGTTACACCCAATATCACTGATTTGTTTCCCAACTTGTAAAGAGCATTTTTCTCTTGAGGTTATTACTTCTATAACTTGAGTGCAATGCCTCACCTTGAATTTATTTCAGATGTCAAGGGGTTCTACACAGGAAGGATTCTGTGTGACCACCTCTAAGGCTCAGAGCCCAAAGCTTTTAGCCTTGGTCAGACAGCTAGTCTGGACACCTTGGTATAGCGGAAGAGACAAGGAGGTGTTCTTTGGTATTATCCTCTTGTATCCTTATGGTTTAACTTCACTCCTGTGGCCTGTTTATATCTCACGTTCCTTGTGCTTCAGGATTGTCACTATCATCCTCATTCCACCACGTGGCACCTAAATCTCAGAACACAGCAGTTTCTACCACATAGGAAATGAGCGCTTTCACCTTGTAAGTTAGAGCATTAACCCAGCTTCTACTTCATGAGGTATTTCTTTGTTAAAGCCTCAGATGTCTTCTGCTAAGTAGTCCTTCATCTACACCTGACCTTCCAGGGGCCTGTTCAGTTCAGGACATCAGTGTAGAACATGGCTAACAGTGCCAAAACAAATTCACATCCGTTCACATTTTCACATTTGTTAAAAAAAAAAAAAAAAAAAAAAAAAAAAAGGGGGGGGGGGAATTGTCTGAAGGTATTTGCCTTGAAGAGAAGCATCTCAAACTTTTGCTACCTAAATTTGGACTTTTTCAAGGATAGATTCCAAACTGATTAACTTTTCTTCTTTGGAAGAACAGCTTTCATACTTCTACTGACTTCTCCCCCAGACAATACACATCCTGTGCATATAACAATCAGGGTTAGTAGATATAGAGCATCAAGTTACGAAATAATAAACTATACAATTGCTTCTTGTTAATTAGTGCTTAGTTGCACTTTATTTTAGTGACTAACTGACAGGGTTTACCCATACTCTTGGGAGGGGCAAAGCACAATTTGAAGCAACTTGTTTCCTACTGCAGAATTAAAAAGCAATAAGTAAATTTAAAAAACTGTTTACAAACAACTCATGATGCTCATCTTCAGTGCCACTGAGCACATGGCACAATGCCAATTTAGTCACATGCCCCACAGCACTTAAACAATTTAGATGTGACAGGTAACTTGACCAACTTTTTTCCCCACAAGAAACAGCTTTCAAAATCTGAACTGGAAAGCTGCATTAATACTTAGCCTTTTAGTTTTGCACTCAATCTCCCTATGAGCTTTGTTTCTCCACATTCAAGTCTTATGCATAGAGATAGCACAGGCAAAGGGGATGGGAGTTTCTTCTCTCAACCATGGACAAGGTTAGTGAGACTTATCCTAGTACTTGCTAAAAAAAATGCCTATACACCGCCCTACACTTAGTGTCCTTTCCAGCAGAATACTGGATCAAGAGGTTTTTCCCTATATGCCCTCACTGCTATAAGGAGAGGAAAAAAAAAAATCAGGAATACATGGAACAAACAGCATTTTTTAAAGCAGAAAGCTATACATCAAAAAAGCTAAATTTAAGAGAAAGAGTGGAGCAAAGCACAGTGCATGAAAGTACTGAAACATGCCAATAAAATAAGTGTAACAATTCTGCTTGAGGCTGTGCCAGTCTCTGCAGGCACTATAATAAGTAGGGAGCTGGGTACTGTCTTGCAGTAGCCTTGTTCACAGCAAGACCAGTTCTTCATATTTTCGGGCTGGTCAGTACAGGTGAGTTATATGAGCTACTATTTGCTAGCGAAGATATAGCTTCAGTGCTTTAAAGAAACCCTCTCCACCACTGCACAGAGGATTTAAGAGCATAAACTTGCAAGTCCCTCACCTGCTAGACACAATATCCTTGCTGTTAAACAAGGAAGAGACCTCCATAGGCAAGAACTTACCAAGGACAGATTCTTCTCTTGGAACAGGACATATGTGACATGCTCAGATGGAGAGAGCGCTCCAGCATGCTTCCAGGGAGTTGTTTCTTTCTGGTTTCTAGATCCAGACATAGGGAATGCATCCATCTAAACGATATAAAGAGGATTTAGGAGCAGCCTCCCCTGTGTAATCTGAAGGAGTATCAGAAACAGAGTCATTCATTTTTGAGGAAGTTTGGGGTTTGGCACTCCATATTCCCCTCCACACACCCACACACACGGGGGGGGGGGGGAGGGGAAGGACATCTACATATATCTGCCTTAATAAAACTAGCATGGGGTTATCCAAGGGACTTGCAAACCCGCCCCTCCCCACCAGGATCCAGGTAAAAACGAAACTTTTTAGTTAGTAATCCTAACATACATATGTGGAACTATTTCATCAGAATTGTGATAATCGGTCTGCTGTTTTGTATAGGAAATTCCCTCCATTTACTTTATTTTTTAAACTTATGCCTGACAGACACATACATGCATGCACAGATTTCTTTAAAAGTAGAAATGCTTTTGGTCCCCTTACCTCAGTCCTAACAGCTCAATCCATGAAGCAGAAAGAAAACTCCTTACAACATTAAACATGTTGCTCTCAAGCATGAAAGAGAATTAGTATTACTGCTCTACCTGCTTTCCTAGGTCTGTCTGCTAGCCTGGACTAGAAAAATCCTTCTAACTCTACATGCACATAAGAATTAAAACCCCAAAGGGAAACTGCTTTGTAGTTCCTCCCACACTCTGCTCCATGCCCTCTCCCCTGGTGCCATCTCTTGCCATAGTGACCAATGAGGAAGGCATAGTAAGAGATGCCACTCTACAAACTAGCATGGACAAAAGCAAATCAACTATGAAAAGAGAGCCAACTCAAGAGTGTTCACAGTAGCCAGAAATCTAAGCCATTCTGCCAGGCTCCCAAGGATTAACTTTGGGAAAGCAAAGATGAGCCCTGCCTTCCAAATCTTCTAAAACAATAAACCAGGGTGAAGGTACATATCCTATCTATTCAGTCTCCATCCCCAAATCAGGATGACTGACTACATGGTTGAGGTAACATGGCACCTACTAGGTGCTCACCCAGGCTAGAAGGGCAGTGTTTGTAATGATGTTCTAGACTATGAGGATGACAACAGCAATCCAGAACATCAGCCAGGTCCAGATGTCATGCTCAGGCCAAATGCCTCACCCTGGTCTTTCAGGTACCGATGCCACCATGGAGGTCCACTTAAGCAGGAGCTAAGAGTTCTAAGTAGCACACTCCGATTTGGGAAACATACACAGGCAAGGATAATATAGTTTAGCTGCCATGCTTGGATGGGACAACTGTGATTAAAAAACTCTGAAGGAGAAATCAGATAGCTGCAGACCACATTAGTTCTTTAAGGCTCTTGGCATGGTAGCAGACACTTTGCTAAATCCTACCTGCAAATTATTCACTTGGCAAAACTCCTTAATTTCAGCAAGGAGAGGAGCCAGTATGGTAGATTTTGCTTCAGGTACACCATCAATTCTCTTCACATTCTCAACGGTCGTAGGCCTGGTTCAGGGTGAACAATAAAAGTAATGGAAAATTCCTAAGCTGATGCTTTGGAACATCAAGTGTCTGTGAACAACAACATGCACGTTGACCACAGATCTCTCAGTCATTACTTGAAAGTAGTAGTACTGCACTGTGATCATCTCTGCAACTAAGGAAGTCCACTGTTCGCATTTGTGTCATGAAGCTTGGCCACAGCAGGTACCTTGAATTTACTGCTTAACACTTCATAGGATCAATTAACCACGTAAATCTTATTTTGTTCTTTCCTTCCAAGAGTGTGTAAGACCAGAGAATTTCCATGGAATAATAAAATACACATTCCCAAAACAGTTATGTAACATTTTAGCGGCTGGGGAAGGCATTTCACATGCATTACAAACCGAGCTGCCCTGCAATACCCAGTCTCACAATGGGAAAGCTGAAGGAATTTTGTTTGTTTGTTTCCTTTTCATAGCTGCAAGAGCAACACTAACTTGTGCTTATTCATTTATGCTACAGAGCTACCCACGGACATATAGGAGACACCTCTTGACTTGTAGCTTTTGTAACCCTTATCAGGATAAGAACATAGTAAACTAATTAAAAAAATTGGAGAGAAAGTGAGAAAGGTAAGAATCAGTACAATACATAATCTTTCCCTCTGACTGGTCAAGTCGACAGGAAGTTTGGTTAAAACAGCATATGCAAAGTTGGCTTTTTTTTTTTTAAAGCTACAATGAAGATGCAAGTCTGATGTCAGTAACACCATCTAACTCACACAGTTGAGTGGTCTATAAGGGTATTACAGTAAATGAAGATCCTCAGGAAAAAAGCTGCTGCTCTACCAATGAGGCATGCTCTCTCAACAAAATCAGGAAGGGGACTCCTGAGTTTCAAAGCACAAGCCAATGAACAGATTATAGTCAGGTGTCAGCAAAGGAACAGAATGTTTGACTGAAGATACCTCCTAAGCAGAAATACCCATGCCCGAGTAGTTCACACATTGAAAGGAGTCATGTCAGCTCTACTACTCTCATTAATGTGCAAAATCTCACTGCTCCTCAGGCCTGTTTAATGGGGGTAGTATCATGGAACATCAGGGGAGCTTTCCAACAACAAACTAACTGCCCATACAGATTTGTGACATACACAAGCTCAGAGAAATACAGCAGATGTGCTCTTCTCCCCCTCCCCCTCCATTTTTTGGTAGCGCTAGGTTCTCTAACAAGCTGGAAATCTGCTAACACCTCTACTGATGTAAAACCTAACTGATGTAAAACCTAACTGAACTTGAAGCATATATGGGAACACAATTCTCCAAGCCACTGACACTGCAGAAGTTGCATACTAGCTTAGTTTTATTTTACTGACCTGGCTTGCAATCTTTTGCCTTTACATAACATGCATGCATGCAGGCCTTACCTTATCTGGGCCATCTCCACCAGGATCTTATTGGTTGCCAGGACAGCTGGAGGAATTTCCTTCTCATTAGCTAGCTTCTGTCTAGCTGTCAATAATTTGCCATACAGGGCAGTCTGTGAAGAAGAGAGCCAAATTCTTTAGATCAACCACATCAAGAATAACTAAAATAAGAAAAAAAAAAAACCCACCACACATTATAGCATCCCTCGTCTTTCCTAAAATATAGAAAGCCAAATACTGCAACCCATTAACAATCTTAACACATTTAAATTCTCCTAGAACTTCTGTTCAAAACAATTTTCTAATATTAAGAGCTGCCCAGCCCAGCTGCTACAGTACAGCAAAACTGTAGTTTGACTGCGATTCACAGATATCCTTCTTCTTTCAGACTTACCTGTAGTTCTTTTTCTCGAGATGAAACAACAGATTCTGTGGACTTCAAAGGAAAAGATTTGACTGGTGAGCGCACAGGGACACTGATGAAAAATAAAGCAGCGCAAGGTCAGCACTTGTGTAGCACCAATTTATTCATGTACTCTACACAAGGCTGTGGGAAAGCAGCTGCCCAACTCATTTTTTTGTGTGGTGATCTGGCACCTCATGCTAACAGGAGCACGGACACAGGACTTAAGCTGATTAGGGCAGCATTAGCTTTAGACAAAAGTCTTTTGCAAGCAGATCACAACATTACCCAGTGTTAGCATTTTCGTAGCATTGCTACTCTTTTCAATGACAGCCTCTAAGAAACGATGTCGCTTTTGCCCTTTGTATTTTTTGCAGACAGCATCTCAAAGCCAAATCTGACAGATACCCTGGTAGGGCTGATCCTATACCTTAAAAGTAACCTTTTATTGTACAGAGCTCAAGCAGATGATGAAAATTGCAGTTTTGTGAACAAAGCACCTATATCCCTACCTGCAGCTGGATTCACATATTGTTAACAAAGGCGTGTTCTTACAAGCCCTTGTCCGTTCATAACATTATTCTGACAGCATTCCACAAGCAAAATCTTGCATTTTTCCCTTATTGCTGACAGTGCTGATCCTGGCCAAACAGAGCTAATAAGTTTAAAAGCATCAGTAGCAAAGACACAGCTGCTGTGCTGCAAGCAGAATTAGTTGTTGTTAGTGCTAGACACATCTGCACAGAGAGTGGTGTCACAGCAACCAGCCTATAGGCTCCTATTGTTACGGAAACCTCTTTAATAAGACTGCTATTGTTGTACTGCAATATTGCAAGCAGACAAGCTAGAATAAGAGCATCTTCTCCTTGATTTACTAAGCAAAGTGCGAAATAATACTTGCTTTGGAATGTAGTTGACCCTAAAATGATCTTTCCCTGTACAGCTGCAGTGGTAATTATTCAGCTTAAATGACATACCTATTTTCCAGTCCTCTGCCAGCATAAGGCTGCTTGCCTGAAGCAGTAATACAGCTGTTCAAAAACATAAGGTGGGTTTAATCTGAAGCGTCACACAAGCTAGGAGAACAAATTTCTTTCCCTGCTTTTTGCGGAAGCTTGTTTTATTTCCTTTGACCTCAGTAAGCCTCAACTTCATTTCATTCATCATCAGACTAGTGTAAAAAGGCAGAAACCCATACCTACACACTCACTATTATATAAAGCATATATTCAGTTCTGCCACCTTTTGAAGTCAGGCACATGCATTATATTTGAAAATTGTTTGAAAACAATTATTCCATTTCTGATTTTAAGTCAGCACAATTTAAAACTCATTACACTTTAAACTATTACCAAAGATGACATCAGTTGAAAATACAGGGCCCAGTAAAAAGTACCCAATTTAAAAGAAGCTGCTATACCCCCTTTTTATTAACTTTTTTTTTCTTTGCTAGTAGACTTGAAGCGCTTCCAGTGAGAATGTTTGCACTTCAGTGGTTAATAAAACTTGCTTTGCCTGTGACACACTAGGAATATACTGAAATTTAATACAGCTTGCCAAATTCTGCAAAGCCTGTTAAATGTTATAGTAATTCAACATGTTGAAATATAATACGGTGCACTGCAAGTTTTAAAAGCTTGTCTTTTTTTCCCCCCCTTCTAAATATCAGCAACTTTTAATCATAAACAGATGTATTTTATGGTTGCTTCAAAGAGGAATACTATTTTAAGGGTCATATTACAAACAGTATCCCTATTACATAGTTAAACCATTGCTAACTGGTTTACTTTAGAATACTGTACCTGTTAAGTGCGTCATTGCTTCCTGCAGAAATTTTACCTTTTCTTTCATAAGAAAACATTTCATACAAAGACATCTATTAAAAAGACAAACAAATGCTGATTTAACAGTCTTTGCAATGCAGTTGATATAAGCAGCAAAACATTAATTTGTGAGACCATAATACAGTTAAAACTGTTAATACAAGCAACAGTCAGCAACAGAATGTGAGAAGAATTGTACTCCCACAAACCTGTTTGACTGGTGAAAACTTTGTTACTTTCCCATCTGGGGAGCGCTGTTCCAAGACCACAACTGAAGATCTACTGCTGTAAAAAAAATAAATTCAGTCTTACTGGAATCAGACAGACAATCATTTGTACAGTGAAGCTGCCACTTAAAAAAAAAATTATGTTGCTAAGCAAACCAAACTGAACTTTGTATAGGGAAATTTTTTTTTTGGGGGGGGGGGAGGTGTCAATGAAAATTCTTATTGATTTTCTTAAGGATATTAAAATCACCATTCTTTAGGGAAACACTGAGGTCCTCAAAGATTAAAGCATGCTAGAACTACTGGAACTTTTTACCAGGAACAAAAATCTAGTCTTACAGAAAACAAAAAGATTTTGTTGACAGAAACTGAATTTTTATGACAACACTGTCTTAAAAAAAAAAAAAAAAAAGAAAAGAAAAGAAAAAAAAAAGAAAGAAAGACAAACCAAAAAACCCTACTTTTAACATCGCATTTCTGGAGAAAATCAATACAAGCTTTCTGCTGTGCACTAAACTAACCACACAGCTTTCACTGCTTCTTACTGTTTTAGAACAAAGAAAAGTTCTTCTTCTATAGGACCCATAGAAAGTTGCTAAAAAGAAAAAGGCTACAAAAATGGAAAATTACAGAAAACAAAACAAACTGGCATTCTATCTCCTAGTATTGCTAAAAAAATGATAATTAGAAAAAATCAGGTAATGACAATATAGACACCTGAAAGGTCTCCATTGAAGAACTTAGTCCTAAAGTTATTTGTTGCCACAGCAAAGTCACTGCAACCTCTGGTTCATTATTCTGCACCTCAAAAGATTTGGCCAGAATTGGTATTTGTGAAAAACAGCACAATAGAATTGCTGATTATTAAATGTAACTGGAAGTGAAAGATTACAAGCAAAGCTTCATATGCTATTTTGTTTCAGCAATATACTCTCTGCAGCAAACACCTGGCAACCGCTGGAATAAAAATAACCCATTTTGACAGCTATATTCAAAGACTTTAAATAATTGAAAAATTTTACAAAAAAATAGAAAATACACACAACACATTAGACATTTGCATTGAAACAATTCTTGTTACAAAACAAGCGTGCAGTACCTAGCTTTTCTGCTTCACATAGTTAGCTTATTTTTATGATAATGTTGGTCAAGTGCATAACTGGGAAAACAAGCTGATAACTGCTTTAGTTCCAACATGAAAGACTTGTGGTGTAACGTATCAGCATTAAAAGGAAAGTAAGTTTTAATGGATTTCTAATTTTTTTTTTCTTTAGCCAATTCCTTTCTGATGGGGAAAGTGTTTCTACAACACACTTTCTATCTACTCATAATAATTCAAAATGAAGAAACTCCATTTTCTAAATAGCTTAGGTTGGGGAGGCCAGGAAGAGATTTCTGTGAATTACCTTTCCCCACACAGTTTCCTGGTTACACTATCATTTGATTAGCTGCACTGAAGACCTCAGTGATGAGGCACTGTCAGCTTTTAAGCAGTGACGTGCACTTTCAGGAGCACTAGACAACATGTTACCTTTTGTATCACCAGTTATTAGAGGTCTCTGTCCTGGCACTCCTGCCAACTTTTTTTGTACCCTGAAACTGCCAAAGGGAAAGTTTTGGCTGGAAAGTCTAGTGTAGAAGTCCCCTGTCCAATCTAGCCATTTCCAGAAGCAAGCTTAAGAAACAGGCCGTCTTATGTTAAAATAATATGAAAGGAGCATTCAAGAGAACATGCATGCTATAATTACCTTCTAGAAGGTTTCCTAAGATTTAGGTCTTCGCTAGACTGTAAGAGAAGGCTTGGACTTGAGGCAGATCCAGCTTTTAAAAGCCAATTTCTACCCTGTAAGAAACACACCATATGGTTTAGCTATGGATTGCTAAAGAGAAGTCTCTGATAAGATTGTTTTACAACAAAAATTACCTTCTGGGTAAGCACACATATGTTTGCAAACTTGCTATGCCCAGAAGCTTCTCTGAGGAATCCCTCATTTATCAACTGTTGGCTCAGTGATTTCCACCAACTCTCTGGCCAGTCTTTTCCACTACCAAAAAGAGCATGTCTTCGGTATCTGTCTGGCAAACGTTGAGAATTCTGAAATTATCAGAAGAATTGGTCAGACCTCTCCAGTTTTTGTGGAAGAGGAGAAAAAAAAAAAAAAAAAGAAAGAAAAAAGAAGGAAAAAAAAATCCAGTATAACTGGTGAACCAAAAACCTGAGAGAGAAGGAACACATCTCCAAGAGCATTTCTCCACAGAACATTTCTATAAAACCACAAATCAAAGTATTTTATTCAAATTTCCATAATAGCCATTAAGATAATCTCACAACAGATGAATGATGAGACAATAAATCATGTCCTTGTTCATGTCACCTGAGCAGCAGTTGCACCTAACCTAATCCACTTCTGGGCTTTCTGCCAAGGCATCAAGAGATCACAACCAATGACTTACTTTTGTAGTAAGACCGGGGATAAAGCTGCACTGAGATCATAGAGCTGTTAAACATCTCACATGGAGGAGCTTACAGGAATGACCCAGCCTTCAATGGCAGGAAAGAAAAAAATAACCCAGCGCCGTTCATGCTTATCCATGCCAGGGTAATCAATCTCACATTGCATGAATTTAAACAGGCATTTACCTCTCTTTTCTTCAGTTAGCAAGTGCCTTAGAAAAATCCATGAGCGCTGCTTAAGTCGCAGCATAGGAGAGGGATGCTGAGCCATAGGAGGAAAGGCCAGCCAGCTCCGGCCCAGATGAGGTGCTCCCAGAGGTGGGGGGATAAGAGAGACATGAAAATGGTTTAAGGGTCATCTTCCCTCTACTCCCTCCCTGGAGATCTCCCTTAAGAACTGAATGGCAAGTTCTCACACAGAGATAAGTTTCAGCATGTGCCAGGCAAGCTTCACACTTGCTACTTACAATCAGAAAAGAAGATGCCATTTTTCATGACATAAGACATTAAAGCTTTTTGTTAGTTATTTAAGTAAACTGTTTCAGTAATTTCCACTCTGTTGCAGAAGGCAGAACACATAAAGCTAATAGACCCAAGCCACATAGGAAGGCCTCATGGCTCTGATGGCGGACATGGTGAGCTGGCACCCGTTCATGCCATTCGTGCATCTGTGATGCAGGTTCGGCAAGGATGCAGGTTTGGCAACCCTGGGGATGGTTAAAACAAAGGAGCTTGACTAACAATTATAATCCTGAACAAGAGGAGACAGTGGGGTGGAAGCTTGTCTGCTACCATTTATTGGGCTGGTTGTTAAAGTAGGTCTTCTAGACTCCCATTAGAAGTTTTATCAGAACCCCTTCATGATGTGCACCGTACAAATGCTGAACATGTCCTTCCCCAAAAACTCAGCTTTCTTTATGAACCAAAACAAAGCAGGCTGATACAGAGGTGCAAAGGAAGGCAAGTAAAAGAAAAGCAGGAAGGACAGTGGTCAGCTCATGGTAGCCTACGGATCTCTGTAATATCTCTAGGAATCACAGTGAAGAGCACTTCAGCAGAGAAGTTCAAATAACCAGGCAGAGAGCTCCTCTCCAGCACACACAGGGAGAGGAGCAGGAAGAGGGGCTTCTTTCAGACTTTTAACAGCAGGGTATCGAAGCTGAGACAGCCAAGCTGGTAAAAAGAGGCCATATTTTAGAAGTTGGATTTGTTTGTTTGTTTGTTTTAAGTAGTATTAGTATAAAATTTCAGTCAAGCAGCTCTTTAATTCAGAGGTTCCGAGAGAACCTTGTTGGTTTCCATGGCATGACTCAGCTTTCAAATAATAAGTGAAATCTGATCTCTCCTGTGGTCTACCTGAAGACCGTTGGAGGCCACCTGGACTTATCCATTGTTAAAAAGATACTCCTAAAGTTAAAAAGGCCATCTAATTCTCCATAAACTGTACTCAAACTTTTAAAGCAATACACCAGTCATGTTCAGACAAACAGAGCATGTGTAACTTGTAGACTATCTCATAGATGTCACCATGTTTTTTCTAGAAGATGTTAGAAGTGATGCAACAAAGCAAACAGACACACCTGTTTTTATGTTAGCCAGTACTGGAGGGAAACAGTGACTTAAAAAAAAAAAAAAAAAAAAAAAAAACCACTTATTTACACTGCAGATTTGACATGATCTTCAATTTTCCCCAATAATGTCTAACAAATTAACAACCCAGACTACTTTAAAATCTGTAGGCATGTTTTTTTCCTAGATACATCTGTGATAAATTATTAACAAGTTACTTTCTTAATAAAAGGGGGGGAGGAAGGATGGCAGCATTCAGCTAGTTTTATAAAGAACTGCAGGTGATTTCTTCCAGGCTGAAAACATATTTGAAGCACTTTTGTTACTACTCCCATACATTATTTCTGGAAAGTTTCCCCCCCTAGTATTTAGAAAGCTTTCTATTTGAAGATATGTATAAATCTTTTATATTCATTTTTATATTAATTCTAATATTCTATTTCCTATCTCACCACCCCAAGCAGCTCAGCAGTACTAAGGCAGAACACAAAATCATCTGCTTTATTCATACACCAACAGATTACCATGAAAAGATGCATTTGTTCTTCACTCTGAAAATGCCACTTTTTTCAGGATAACAGAAATAGTGGAGAAGCAACTTAGCCACCTCTGTAAAAACATCCAATTCACCATAAAGAATATGAAAGCTCAAGGCTTACTGGAAGACCTTTAGTACTTCTGCCAATATGTGGCTTGTCTTTTACGTGTCTAAGAGAGGACTGTCAATAACCAATTCAAACACACTGCCCACAAAGCACAGGACAACTCCCCACAATGCAAGTACCAGATGCTAATTCTGAGCAATGCTCTTGCACCAGGTCTTGGTGCACCAGGAAGGTCTTGGAGGCAGAAATTGTCCCTTAGTTGTATTTGCACACAGTCAAGTACAACATGCTTAGGAGGTGTATTATTTTTATTGCTGTTGCATTTAAACACAACAGACTCATGAACTGCAAGGGAAGTGCAGCTGAACACCCTCCAAAAGTCTATGCTACCTCTCTCTATGGACATCTGCCTCTCTGAGAAAAAGGCACGGAAAGACACATTGATGTATTGTTTAGGACGTCAGGAAAGAGGGCAGGGCACCATAATGATCCCTCCACTCCCAAAACACAAGGGTTTTTAATGTCACTTACAGACCCTCGGAGAAACAAAATGGGAACTTTAGTTCCAAACTTCTCATCCAGGGCACTCACTGCAGACATTAGCTGATAGGCTTGCTTTCCAAAGTCCTGTAAACTTCCTTCTGAGTCACTGGAGGTTGCAAAACAAGAAGTTCTGAAATGCATAAAGAAAACCAAGATTAATTACATTCGAATCAAATCCCCCAGCCCTCCCCCATTTTCTGTTTAGAGCATGATAAACTAACAAAACACACACTTTGCAAGTTCCATTCATATAGGCAATTAAACGCACTTTTGAAAGCAAAGATGATCTAGGACTGAAAATGAGACCAAGCAAAAGACAAAAATCCCATCAGTTAAGACAGCAGGACAACCAAACACTACGCAGTTCTTCACAGTACGTGCTTTGACAGAAGATTGTCTGAACAATCTTCCGAATTATTGGGTATTTAAATATTTGGATTGTCTTTAGCATTTTAGACATTTTTAATAGCATCTAATAGCCAAAAGACTTTTGCTCTCTCCTACGAAGGGGCGAAAAAAACAGTCTATTTCAAATGATTTCAGATCTACAACACAAATCCACCATGTCGTCCTTTCCTGGCACAACAACATCACTGTCAGCAGATTGAAACAAAGATCTCTGAAACAAATTCTGTTCTTTCATAGCTTTCAAAGATCTTGAGCAAAAATGCCTTAATCCCTGAGCATATAGGAAATGTAGCCAAATGATAACTTTTGGCAGAGAACATAGCATAATTTCTTGTCTCTAATCAGAAAATATTATGCTGCCAGCAAGTACAGAGAGACTATTTATTGTAATTTCAAAAGAGCGTGTGTTTGCATGAGAGGCAGAGGGAGGTGCTTCTACTCATACCTGTGAGTACTTATCTCTTTGCTTCCCTTCGGCAGACCTATGAGACAATTAGTAATGCTAAAAACAACATATGTCAGCACCCACTGTAACAAGAAAAGTGCTCCCTTATCACTCAGGCAGTGATGACCTTAGACCTATGACCTTAGACACATGGTAGCACACCCCACTTTCAAATGTTTTCTTTAGGGATTAATTATGCAACATTGATGCCAAAGACTAACAAACTGCTACCAGAAAAAGCCTATTTCAGTCTTTAAGAATGTTACTCTGAATCGTTTAAACCCTTTTAGGAACTGTGACCATACTTTGTTTACAGACTTTTCCACAGCCAAACTTAGCACTCACGAGCTGTCTCTTGGCTTGTTCAACTATTGAGTAGCAAGTTAACAGAGACAGTTGTTCAAAAATAAGCTTCAGACTGAACATCTGCAAAATGAAGTGCATTAAAAAAAAGCAATCCTTTTTTGATTGTTTGCCCAGTAAGTCAGCCTGAGTGAACCTAACCTCCCATATCAGTCTTCAGGAAAGGACGTTTACCTGGTCCTGCAATTATCACAGCATTCTTCTGTGCCCATGATGCCCGAGGAGACCTTTCGGAGTCGTTTGTCTTCAAAATGAGACAAGATGATTCTACCCAACAGAACATGGGGAATTCAATAAAAGCACAAGAATTTACCCATTAATTTAAATTCCAGAAAACAATGAGTTGAAATCAGCATCATTAATTAATTCACCAGGGAGCCAATTTTTGGCCTTTGTTCCTCTAAAGAAAGGGGTTTTTTTCCCCCCCAAAAAAGTAAATAAGAAACACTTGATGCATGCATATGTATTTTTATATATATATATTTAAAAAACATGCTGAAGGTCATATTTCTAGATACTGCTTTTAAATATTGAAGAACATGTTGGCAGAACACATTGCAAATAAAAAGCCTTCAGTTGTGACTGAGCCACAATGGCTCTTAATGCTAACTCTGCAATTACAGAAAACATGAAATAAAATACAGTACTCACTTCCTCCTGCAACTATTTGAGATAAGGTACTTCTCTATTTTTGCCACCATCTTTAATTTATACAGTCGGAACGTTTCATTGCGTATCTCGTTGAGACGATGTCTGTCAGTCAAGAGGAAAAATGAATAACCTTAAATACTGGTCACTATCCCTCTGTCTCACAATGAAGTTGAAACATGCCAGACAGCTGTCTGAATCAAGTTGACTGGAAACAGCAGGAAAAGGAAAACTCTTAAAACCAGACCAAAACCTGCCTGCTTCTCCAGAAGCCTGATCTCTGTAGCACAGAGTATTCAGGAAAGCCCCACGCTCATACTTTTCTACATGTGGCAATTATTCTCAAAAAGGCAGATGGAGAGATCCAGAGCCTCTTCCAACCCCACAAGCCACTAAACTACAGAAATTAATGTGGAAAGGTGCAGAGCAGGGAGGGAAGAGGCTATACAGGAAAGTCCCTCTCAATCTCCAGTTTTCCAAATAAGCTCTAGCAATTCCTCATCAACACAAGGGGCCAGATTACAAATGTGCTAGGACATTAGCCACCATTCTTTTAAGACATCAAGGAACAGTATGTTAGGACACCTATTGCCTAATTTAATACCCCCTAGGGCATTCCCTGAGAGCAAAACAACTGAGAAAATAGCATGGGAGTACCTTGCAGGAGGATGGGGAGTTCACTCTGCCCATGCTCTGAGCTGCTGCATATGAGCCAGACCATCCGCACCATGCTCCTTGTGGCACGCATGGTGTGGATAGCAAAACAACACTGCATGTGTTCTCAGGTTCAGCATCACTATCACAGCTACACCATTTCCAGCTCAAAGTTGAGTGGGGAAATCCTCTTGACTTTCCTCTTTTTCTCTTTTCCTCTTGACTGAGTTGTAAGATGCTTCTGTGATCCCATACTAGCTAGGGACAAAACCAACAGGAGACCTCTACAAGCAGGATTTCCCCTTAAAAATGGATAATGGAAAGCTGCAGATACTTTTACAGCATCAACACCTTAAGGGAGACATCTGAAAGCAAATCAAATGATTTACAAGATTTCATCACTGCCTGTCTTGGAAGTCTTCTCTGGGAAGCAGGGCTGGACCAAACACAGCCTCAGCAAGATTATACTTTTTCTAGAAGATAATACACAATCATACTAATGTACTTAGTTCTTGGAACCAAGCTGTTAAATTCATTATAATTTCAATCAAAACTCCCCTGCCTCTCTTTCTCTGTAGTGGTAAGTTTTGGCTATCCAGGTCAAATCAGTTGTTCTCAATCACTTACCTGTTTAAAGCCAAGTCCGCTGATGTCCACAATACATGACAAGAAGCAGGAAGCCCATCACGACCAGCTCTCCCAATTTCTTGATAATAGGATTCCATTTCCTTAGGGGCACCGTAATGAATAACCTTTCGGATATCTGCTTTATTGATACCCATTCCGAATGCCACTGTAGCTACAACACACTACAAAACAAGGACCACACAGAGTACATTTTGAACTGAACCTTAAGAACATGTCTAGATTTCTAGTAATGCTCAGACATTTGGTAATAACTTCTCACTATGGACTCAGAATTCAGCCTAAAATATGCAGGCTACAAGCTTACTAACAGTAATGTAGGAGCTGAGTACAAGAACCCTGATACTGGTAGGAGCATGAGCACAGGATTATAATAATGAGAGCAATAACATGTTGTGGCACATACTAGTGTTTTTTCAAGCAGTTCCCCCCCCAAAAAGAGGGGCACAAAACATATCCTGAAGGGGAATGCAAGAAGTCCCAGGATCATTCTTTGCCTGCTCAGCTGCTGAAGAAGAAAGCAGCTGACAGAACTCAGGAGGGCATGGTTCCAGCTACCACCAGCCTCCTCAGATGCTATACATTTTAAGAGATTTACTAAAGGTATTGGCAACATATGCCAGCAATATTACTATCAGCACAGACCAGCAATTTCTTGCCCAGAATGGGAGATATACAGAGTAAACTGGAAAGACAGGCTGATCTTTCCAAATTTTTTCCTCTGTATGCGTTCACACAATGACTGACCCATTTTCTACCAGAAACCCTACCGCTACAGATGGGACTATACATGCTTAGTTTTCCATGTTACCTGAATTTCATCCCTCATAAATTGGTGATGGATATTTCTCCTTTCTTTGATTCCCATACCAGCATGGTATGCACCACAGACCACATTCAACTTCATCAGCTCAGATACAACTTGTTCGGTGGCCTTTCTTGAAGGGCAGTAGATGACAGTGGGTCCTTCAAACTCATACACAGAACTGACAAAAATATCAAACACGTAAAGATGTTGCTAAAACATGTAAAGATACAGAAAAGGAAAAGCTACCCATCTGCAAAAACTCAACCCTAATTAAAAAGAGGATGTAGCTTTTGCAGGAGTTCAACTTCAAGATTTAAAGATTTAAATAGTTTTAAATGTTTTCTATAGCTCCTTTATTTTAAATTTCAATATATGGATAAGATCCCAGGTAGCGTGAAAAGTCATAACCCCACATACTTCAGAGGTACTGCAGCTTAAAACCAGTTCAGCACCTTCCCATGGAGCTGCTTTAGTCCAACAAAAGTAAGTTTGTGCTCCTAGGTTTTCCACAGCTTGTAGCTTTCAGTGCTTGGGACTGATCTCTGAGCTTCACCATATGATGTGAAGAGTTTGCCAAACAGCTCTTAGCAAAGCAAGGAGGAAAAGGTGTTTTGTCCCTTTTATGAAAATAGTTTGACTGAACACAAGTTGTCTATCTTTTAGGAAAATGGAGTTAGAAGTTATTTTGTGCCTTGGCACACTCATGAGGGAACACTGAGAGACCATCCTTTCCTGCCTCAAAAACACTTTTTTAACAACAGAATGAATGGGTGGCGGTGGTGGGGAACCTGACAAGTGACTCCTGTTATATCAGAGCTGAGCTCAGGAGAGAGCCCAGTGTCTTGCTCACCAGATCAGTTTAAAGGCTATTAGCAGTTCTTGGTACAATGCAGATAACCTCATAAGTACTGAGGAAACAAAGAGCACAGGCTTAAACCCTCACCTTCCTTTCCTAATAAGAAACTGCTTCAAATCCCTAAGGATATTTCCACTTTGTCGTCCAACTTCTAAATACAGGTTAGGTCTGTCAAAACTAGTACATGTGACCTGGGGATTCTTCAGGTTCAGACAGTTCACTATGTCTTCTCTAATCGAAGGGCTTGCAGTTGCAGTTAAAGCAACAATGGGAACCTGTAATGAAGAAAAAAACAAACAAAAAAACCAAAACAAAACAGTGGAATCAAGTAGTTTGAGACCCCTCACTGATGCTTTCTTAGACCATGAGTCAAAACTTAAGTAGCAGCATGAGAACAGGCATTTTAGTCTGCTTATGTTCACTACATCAGCTCAGTGATTTGAAAGCACATAGGCAATATTCAGCCTCCTAGACTTTTGGTCTATACTGTTCAGGAGCGGGGATAAAACACTATTTAAATATAGAGCGTTTTTTCATGAGTTTTTATGTTCTTTATTTGTGTCTTCAGTGAGATTAGGTTTTTTTGATATGGTATCCTAAAGTAGGGGACATTGGATAAAGCTTTCAAGGACAGAATCTACAGTTCAGGCCTAAATTTTGGACCTTATGCAACAGTGCTTCAGGAGTGCCTAGAAATCTCCGCTGCTTGTCCTATCAAGTCACTTCACCAATTTCAAAAAAATCCTTAGATACTAAGCAAGAAGCTTCAGGACAATATCTTCCAGTATAAAGGGATCCAATTAAATCTTAACTCTGATTTTCAAAAGTATCTGATATTCCAGGTTCAGAATATCCACCATTAAAAAAAAGTTGGGGATCAAATAAAATAGTAAGTTTTGGAAAAAACATAAAGCCTATTGACTGATAGAGACCGCGTAAACTCCAAAACGGCATGGTAGGTAAACCCGAAGAAAAGCAGTATCAGAAGATATCTCAATCTATCACATAGAAAGGGGATGGAATCCTTCTCTCCAATTTGAGATCAAACATATCAAGAAAACTTACTGACGGCAGAGCCTTCTTTAACAAGCCCAAACTCCTAAAGGAATTTCTGAAGTCATGTCCCCATTCTGAAATGCAGTGAGCTTCATCAACAGCTATGAGCGTGATACCTGGGGAGAGAAAGCCACAACATGGGCACATTACTTAAATAGCAAACAAACCAACACGAGAAGCTGGAAAATACAAACCACTACATTCTGCTCAATTTTACGCACTACTGAGAATGCACCTAGCAGTCTGCTCTCCTTTTTTTTTCTAGATGTCTTCTGCTGTAACAACTCCCCAAACCCATTTTTCTATTGGCCTCTTATCTAAGAGAGCCTAAGAGCTTTTACAGATTTTCTCCCCACTTTGTTTCCTTTTCCAGTTTCCAAATCTCAAACACGTCTCTCAATTGGGCAAACCCATGAGCTATCCCCAACAATTAGAACACACTTCATCTTCCCTTTCCACACTCCCTCACCAATTATCACACATGTTGTTTACAGATGTCATTAGCTATATTTTCTTGATTGTAAAACAAAGCCTGCAAGTCTCAGGAAAGTACTGAGGAGAAAAATACAAGCACAGAAAAATATGAGAGGAAAGGGGTCAAACATGCCCTGGGAAAATAACACTACATCTTCTCAAGCAGGAAAAAAAACAAAAAACAAAACAAAAAAAAAAACCCCACAACAACCAACCAACCCTCCTCAACCCAAGTACAGATACCACATATTCCAATCTTGGCCTCAGAGAGGCCAACTACACAGCTTCTCAGGTCTCCATAGATGTTCAGCTTCTTCCCAGATGGTCCTGCCTTGCTACAGCACTGAAAACTCAGTTTCTGAATCACAAAAAAAATTCTCAGAGTTTGTTCCTTAGATATACTCTACTATTTAAGAGATGTGACAGCTGCATCAGTTTACTTGATGAGAAGACAGTTTACTAAGATATAGTATCATGTGTTTCAAAACACAATTTTATTGTCACATTCTGAGAAAAATCCGATGATTAAAATACTTAAAAGGCTGAAATATGTTGAAGCATTGTTTAGTAACATACATTTTCATCCTATGACTGAGACCCTGTTCCAGCAACCCTGTTATCAGTAATTTGTCTTTTGCATTCCCATGCAAAGAGCATGCTAAACACACTACTTACTTCTGATCATCTTTGATCAACGACATGATCTTCTGATGCCATTTATTGGCAGTCACTACCCTAGCCTCTGAGCTGTTTAGTGGCGAGAAGTAGAGGTGGAAAAAAAATCTCAAAGTATTAAAAAAAAAGTTTAAGTGTAATTATGAATTTAAGCTGTCTACCAACTTATCCCCAACTTTAAACACAACTTACCAATTGTTCGGTCGAGATCCTGAAGCAATGATAAGTTCCCCGAACAGAACTCTGGAGTCATATATATGACTCTGTAGTGACCCCTACAACATTAGGAAAATACACTGTCACAGAAGAAGTCCCAAATAATTCCACCAAATGAAATGAAAGCATGAACGTCTAGATGATGTAAATGGGGACAAGGACAGACTTCTGAATGGAGATAAGAGGAAGCAAATGATGAATGCAGTGGAAAGGATGCAAAGTTAGCAGGATAGCGAACCAGTAAATAATGAAACAGGAAAAGAAAAACAGACGAAAAGAGATTTACTAGCTTTCGGAACTAGAAGGGACCGCTGTGATAACCCAGTGACAAATACAGGTCTAAGACCTGCGATTCCTGTATAAAACCTAACATAAAGCTGAGTCAACAAACCTCATCTCCCTAGCCAGGGGGCACAGGAAGGTGACTATATCCCTCTCACATGCTCACGTTGCTAACGGGCACATGCAAGCAGTACTGCTGACTGCCAGGTTCCAGGCCCGAGCCATAGTCAAGAGCTTCAGAGACGTCAGATCAGAGCATCCTACTTGACTCAAATACAACTACGTCAGTACCTGCAGTCCTAGAAAGCTTAGGCAAGACTTACGCTTTGATGCCTTCTTTGATGTTTTTCAACTGAGCTGATCCAAGCAAGCAGGCTGGAATTTCTGACATTCTGCAGTAAAAAAAGCACAGTCATGAACTGACTTAGTCGTAGATGTTTTCTGCCTCACTTTCCAGCCTATGCCAGCACTTAAAGCTAGCACTTATCAAAGCACTTAAAGCATTTATTAAAGAAACTTCAAGCTGTGGGGTCAGAGTATTTTCCTCCAAGGATCTCGGGGGAGGGGGGGGGAAAAAATCTCTTGAAAAACAAGAATGGTCAGTCACTATTCTGCCCACCCAAATGCTCTTCTACTTCCCCTCCAGCTGTCCCCCACAACGCATACGCTTTATTAGAACAATAAAGAGTCAAGCAGATTAAAACCATTTTCCTTTTGCAAAAGGTACATTGACTAAAAAGATACCTGAAAAAACAAAATACGATAGGGAATATTCTCCAATTATCATCTTATACAGTTCATCACGTTCAGGTGTCAGACTTACTAGCCTCCAATCTTTTACCTCACCTCTAGATCTTTTCTGAGCTAAAGGTACCACATCCACTAACTTGGAATCGAGTGGCTGCTTTTTAATGACAGGTTCAATACTTATGCTTACCAACTCAGTCACTTGATAGTCAGTCTCTCCTAGAACCCTTTGACCTCTGGCCTCTTAACTTGGTGATTTACTGCTTTTTAACACTACCACTTGCTTCATCACCTTCTCCCCTCTCATTCCTCCACATTTCAGTACTTGATAGGACTGCACCCAGACTGACAGCCCAATTATTGGATGCATAAGGCTGTAGAAATTCAGTCTCTCAGCCTTCAAAATGAATGATCCACTGAGCAGGTAGTGAATAAAAAGGCCGTACACTGACAGTAACAGTACAATAGCCAGAGAAGAAGCCAAATATATTATAGACACTCTGCTGATCAATACTCAGCCCAAGAACTGCTATCATGCCAGCTTAGGTTGTCCAGCCATTCAACTGCACAAAGTCATAATTCACAGCAGAAAATACCACACACTTAAAAAAGTCTTTGTATCCCTTCTTTCATAAAAGGCATTTTCATTCCAACTTGGACAAGGCAGAAATGACCTAGACAGCTCAGCACGATTTCCAGACTGTAGCACTCAGTAATATAGACTGAATATATCAAAATGAATAGCCGTTACAATAACAAACAAGCTACAGCTCTGTACAAACACAGAGAGCACTAACAAGTATTAAAATCCTAAGGGGAATATTTTGGCAACACCTGTGATTGCTCATAAGAGTGAATCAGTGTCACCCAACAATTCCCGCATCAGACCTCTATAACTAGGAAGAAGAAAAGGGGCTAAGTGATAGGAGATCTCTTTACTGTTCATCTTAAAAATCTGTGCCATAACCTTGATCTGAAGTGCCTACAGCTGTATGTTTTTCCAGACACTACTGTTTAGATGCAAGGGACGCCCTAGCAAGTTTTAAAGCAACTCTCACAGGCTGGAACAGCCTGTGAAATTTTCACAGCGTTTGCTCCATCTGTCCTGTCTGAACAGAAAAGGGCCTGTGGATCGGAAAATAATTGAGAATGACCCACCATCACAGATCCTTTGCAAATTCAGCCTACAGTTTATCTAGTTGGCGAATGCAGTGATCTTGAGACTATTTACAGAGATTAAATTTGTTTCTTGAGAAATGTGTGTTTTATAGCTGACACACACACAGTTTGCTGTATGAAGCTGCAGCCTTAAACACCAACAAATGCCACAGAGAATCTGTGGGTTTCCACAGGAAATGCAGAAGCAGCCTATTACTACTGCATTACTTACGTCAGTTGCAGCACTTGGTCCTCCATCAAAGAAATAAGAGGACAGATGACAATTCCAGTACATCCAGTGTAAACAGGGGGAAACTGGTAGCACAAACTTTTCCCATAGCCTTAAAAAAAAAAAAAAACAAAAACAAAAAAAAAAACACTGAAGTAAAGCATCATGCTTTCTGTCACTCAGCGCAGCTACATAAGACAATGTTTACATCATGTTGAGCCCTGTAAGAATTTGTTCCTTCAGCAGAGGGACAAAGAGATGCGAGACGAATGTGGCCTGCATCCATTCAAGGCCCCTCCCTACCTCAAGGTCAGTGGTGAAGACAGGGACAGAAATGCAAGCAGCGCAGTGGGCTGAGACTTGCAGAGTCTGAGGCAAGTCCTGCACACTCTGCCCCATGATCCAAGTGGGCAGTCTCCAAGTTTCAAAGTCCTACTTTCCCCAGCAAGGAAAAGATTTTGCACATCATCTTAAGCATGGACTTAAAGGTAACTTACCAGTTGCCATGACAACAAGATTATCTCTTCTGTCTTTTAAAACAGAACTGATCACTTTCCACTGGACCCTTTAAATCAAAGAAAAATATTTTTTTTTTTTTGCCATCATATATACAACATGTAATTCTGTGAAACTGCATATCTGATTGAATTTCAAGTTAAAGAAATCCTTCTGGCTATTCAATATTTTCCTCCCTTTCCATGTTGCATCCAGCCAAATACTGCTTATTGTATTGCTGGAAATCCACGTTACAGTGGTATTTCTCAACAGAAGTAAGACAAGCAACACTTGGTGCAGTCATTCACAGAAGACTACAAAACAAATTCTGTCTCTCATACTTTAATAAACTGACAGGCAAACACTATGAGAACTATACTCATCATCAACACAATAAAGAGGACCTTAGTGTCACCAAATACAGTTTGGATCCTTTCATAGGTGTCTATAAGAAAGTACAGTGAATTAAAAAAAAAAAATCACTTTTATCCCTTTAAAAAAAAAAAAAAACAAAAAAACCCAAAAACAGAGCTTTTTCCAAATGTTGCTCTCTGACCACAGACCTGGTACAATAAAGCTTTGATTACAGGAGTCTTGCCATCAGGAGAGTCAAGAAACTCATCCTCTACTGTGAAAGTACAGTATTGTAGATACTTCTATGTAAGATTTATTTCAATACCTTATTGTGGCAAAGGCTGAATTTATTTTTCTAAGGCTTTTGTAAAGGTCCAAGTTTGTTAGTGGTTGTTAAAATAAAGAGTAATAAAGTCATTCCATTTGAAAGAAGGGAAAGAAACTGAAGCCCAGAGCTTTAACTGAAAAGATACTTACGGTTTAAAAGAGGAATGCCCAAAGTATGTCTTCAGACATGCAACTTGGCTTTCACTAGGTACTGGCAGCAATGGATCTTAAGGGGGAGAGAGGAAGCACATCTATGATTGAATTTTAGAAAGCAGCAGCAACAGCTTGAAAGACAACAGGCTGCTTATGGTTAGTGATGCCCAGGGCCTAGGATTTTGGCAACTTCAGTAAAAAGAAGTATATCAAATTTTAAAGGTGTTTATGAGCTGAAATTAAGGATTAAAAAAAGCAAACAGGGTCTCTCAGAAGTAGGGTTCTGAGAGACCCTGCGCAAAAAGAACATATGGCCTTATTAATGAGGTAACAAAGCAGTAGATACTGTAGTGTACAGCTGCATTACTTGGAAAATGTTCAGAAGAGGTAATAGAGCCTAACAGTGACTTTTAAAACCTTAGTGAAGTCATGCTAATCAATACCTGACATTAAAGTTGCTCACAGAATTGTGTTCTGAAAAGGACACAAAGGATTCCCTGATCTTACTGTTAACATTAAGGAAATGCATTTCTTGAACAATTTCACTTAAATTTATAATTCACATTCAGTGAAAAGCAGCAGAAACTATTACATTTCCAACTAGTTTGTCTGCTGGGCAAGCACACATTTCCTGTAACAGCCTGTCAGGCAATTGTTTAAAGAAATTAACCTAAAAAGATTAGACTGCTGGATGGGGACAGATCAGCTATGTTCTGGCTGGAATCATCAAGTGTTTCTTCTCTTGGCTGACAGTATTACTTTTGGTAACAGGGTCCATGGCATAGCCTCCTTCCCCAGTGGTACAGGTTATCAGGCAGCAAAGGCTGAAACAAGCCAAGGGGTACTTTGCTTCACATTTCAGCCTGTTCTCTCATTTGATTTTATCTCCCCAGGGCCAGCTCTAAAGTATCAGGTCAAGATCACCCCCAAGCCAGAATTTTTCAGAAGTCCTACCAAGCAAAGAAGCAGTAGTGGTGGTACCACAGAAGAAAACACACAGTGCAGGTAGTGTCTTCTCCTATGCTGTATACTGAATAGATCTCCTCTATTCTACATGACCTCAATATCCCCAAATCACTTTTACTCCCATCAAGTACACACAATGCCTACTGATCACAGCAGGAAACAACTGTGTTTAGCCAAGGACACCTTTAGGTTTAAGTTTTGATCTTGACACATCAACAGGTGCTCCTTTTGAAATCAGGATCAGCTTTTACTTTCCACTTCAACAAACCAAGTACAACATGCCACTGTGCCTCCACATCTGCTTCTACACACAGTACATTATTATTTTTGATTTAATCCATACACTATATTTTAAAACATACCCCAACTTTCCTCTTCTTCCTCCTCAATGCCTTCATCTTCATCAACATCTGGAGCAAGGTTCAACTTTGTGTCAGAGGTTTTCCCGGTTTTATTAGACTCTCCATCAGCCAAAACCACTTTAGAATTGTCAACATCTGCTAAAGACTGAGAATCGAGGAGAAAGTTAATCCAGAGCATGAAAGGGTAGATACAACGCCTGTTTGAGGTAACATGACACAGTAGCATGTGATTTTTAATCTAATTACGGCATAGCTTAGATCTGTTGGTGCATAGCACAAAGAAAATCACAGTGGTAGAACTTTTAGTAGTAGAAGTTTTCTGTCTTTCAACTGAGGAAGGTAGAAATTTCATAGAGAAATGACTTTGAGGCTAGCTGCACACGCACAAAAAAAATAGAAAGAATGGGATCTCAATGTCATGTTATGCTCAGTGCTCCTCCAACATGGCACTCCAAGGAACACTTAAACCATTCCTATTCAAATTAGCTTTTTAAAGCAAAATTGTGTTTCTAGAAGATGGACATGCAGCACAGATCCTTGTAAGGCAGACCTGGTCCTTCCCTAGGAGTAAATGCAGCACTTTTTCCCCAGACCTTTTGTATTTTGCTTCTTATTTAGCTGTAAGCAACACATACAACCTCTACATGTGCATGGGCACATCAACGCCTGTGACTGCCATAATGGAACTGTTCAAATGCTTCACTTGAAATGCATAAACACTCTGCAGGACTGGGGCAAAGCGAGGGTAAAGACAAGTAAGACAGAACATCTGAATCGGTAAAAACACCAAAGAACTGAGCCCTGCAAAGCACATGGCTGTGATGCAGTTTGTTTGACCTATAGCTCAGGTGAGCAGCATCCACAGTGCACAAGCTGCCTTCTCAGCTCAAACCCTCAGGCAAGGGTTTGAATACGTGATACTTAGAGCAAATCAGCTGCTGAATGATAACCTACACAAATGCAGGACACAGGTGGAAGGGAAAGTCTGAGCTGGTATGGTAAAGATGTGAAAAGGATAGGTGGGATATTGAGGCCTAACGCTGGTAACTTGAATTCTTTAGGTATCCATGTTCTCCTGACTTCCGTACATCTTTCATAAGCAACTCCCTTTGCTTTGTTCCCTCCCCTCAATGCTGTATTCTCCTCTGACCCAAGAACGAACTCAAAGGCACTTACTTTAAGCATCTCCATTTCCAGTTCTTCATCGCTTTCAATTACACAGGAAACATTTTGTTCGTTATCTGTGGAAGATGCCTCCTAAGGAAGAAAAGAAGATACATATTCTTTCCTATCATGAAAGCTATTCCTATTTTACCAAGTCCCTTCACCCCTCCTACCTGCTATAAACTATTTCTCTATGCTTTTAACTCTTATTGAAAATAACTCAGCTCGACATTCAGCTCTGATGCCTGCCCATAATGAAACATGTCTGGAAAAATATTAAAACGTAAGTCTTGTGATAAGAAAACAAAACTAATATCACCAGATGTGGGAAACACTTGGAACATGATAATTTGATGCAAGAAGCATCAATCCACATTCAGCAGTCACTAAAAGGGCTTAGATAAAGATCTGCTTTCTATTCATGACTAAGCAGGAGGTGTAGACTGCAGAATCTGTCCTCATACTGCAGGAATTTCTTACCATAAGTGTATTAAGAATTGAAAGAGTAAAACTAATCAGACTATCTTGAGTTTCTATATTCAGTACTAGTTCTCCCAACAGTCTGAAGAGCAGCTCAGTGTTTGACTACCTCCATGAATACTTTTCTGACTCCAAGCCTTTCCTCTAGCTTGCCCTAATTTTCTCTCAGCAAGACAACCTTTTAAAATCCCATGGGAAATTAAGGATGAGATCACTTCCTCTGGCGAGTGTTTATGCTTTACAAGGGCTTTTCTCATTACCTCAGGCACAGCTTCATTTAGAAATTCTTTTGCAGCCTGATGCTCCAGCATCTGTAACTCGTGCTCAGTAATGTCTAGTGACATGAAGTCATCTCTGTCTGCTCTGTCCTTAGAGTCAGCTGCTGCAGGCTCATCTTTCTTCTCAGCATTATCGTTCTCTGCTTTTCCTTCGTTACCGTCTCCCTCCCAGACGCCAGCTAACGTAGCATCTGAGCAGATGTTGAAGTCCCCTTGCAGTTTTTTAGGAAATTCGGACATTTCAGCTTTTTCAGCTTCAACATCTGTGGGCTCTAGAGCTGCCCCACAGCTCTTCTCCAATGGAGAAGGGGAGCTGGAACCACCAAACAGCGTGCTTCTTAAAGCATTTACATTTTCTGATATATCAGCTAGTATTTCTGCAGCTCTGGAAGGTAAAATAGGAAAGCTAAACAAAAATGACAAAGTATACATCTTACCCCCAGAGAGAACTGAGAATTCTAAGATACTCAGTTTTTCCAGACAGATTTCTCCAAAATCTCATATACAAGGGCTTGTCACTCAGCTGCAGCTCGCTTTGCATCAGAACACAAATCCAGTCTCTTTGATGACACTGAAGAAAAGCTACAAAAAGATTGTCCCAACACACTGTTCGTGGTATTGCTCCCACACTTACTAGAAGTCTGGATACTTGATACAATTTGTCACTGAGAGCCCTGAATACCTATGGAAGTAGGTCTTACTGTGCATTTCAGCAATTGGATCTAACAGAGTTCAACTTCAAACCCATTGCAATTAGGTCAGAGAAAAGGTCGAGTCACATCTAGGTCCAAAGGCAACATTTTCCCATTGAGTGTGCTTTGCTTTCTTGTTGTTGTTGTTTGTTTGTTTGTTTTTTTAAACAAAGATGCAGAAATAACAGATAGCTATTAACACAAATACACTGTGTTGTGTCAGACCTCAGCAGACAAAAATCCAGTAAACAAAACACTGACAGGTGACAAAAAACTAACCTCTGCAAGTTTCCAAGTTGTCCAGAAGAGCCAGGGATATGAGAAGCCAGATCCACTATCTCTTCAGCTAGTGAAGTCAAACGCTCCTTCACATCATCTGACAACATCTCATCT
Organism: Dromaius novaehollandiae; assembly: GCF_036370855.1. Taxonomy (NCBI): domain Eukaryota; kingdom Metazoa; phylum Chordata; class Aves; order Casuariiformes; family Dromaiidae; genus Dromaius; species Dromaius novaehollandiae. Next base: position 5,890,606 of record NC_088101.1, read on the forward strand.
ATAAGAGGTAACACAGTGTTACTTGACGATAATTTGGGTTTAACATCTATACTCAAAGAAGCTCCATTCAAAGAGGCCCTCATAAGATCTATAGCTGATACATCAGCCTCCTCAGTGCTGTAGATCAAGCATATTGCATCAGATCAAATTTCCATCTATTTCAGCACTGCATCTCTTCCAGCAGCCTGTTAAATATGCTTAGGGAAAGATAATAGAGAACAGGAGCACTTTAAAGTGATCCTTCTGGTACATCCTCCAGCTTCCAGAAAGCAGTAGCAGAGCATGCTGATCAGCCTGTCTAAACTTTCTTCTGTGACTTGGTCCAATGGCTTTTTGAATCCACTTGTATTCTTCACTTTTGCAAAAGTTCACATACATACGCCGTGTCATGTGAAAACTAAGTTCCTTGCACTTCATTTAAACCTTAACTACCATTTCTTCTCCATCTCTCTTTTTTTTTTTTTAAATCTCCCCCCACCCCCCACACTGCCCTAGCCTTCAGATAAAGGCTGGAAAACACACTTATGCTGCTTACTCTCTTCCAGTGTGTACAGAAAATATCAGAATAGGTGTGTTTTTGCAGCAGAGTTCAAATTTTTCAAGAAGTTTCTTTTGCACAATCAGAAACTACCATCCCAGTGATGCAAATTCAATAATCTGACTATGTCAACAACCTTCCTGAACCTTAATGCAAGGTAAAAATCGAGCTTGTATCAGCTTCCTAAACAATGAAACCCTACTTGCAACTTTCAGTCCAACCGGAGCTGAGACAGAAGTGATGCACAGTATGACTATGCACACATCAGCACAGAGCCAACTGTGCAGCCTGAAGAGCATCAACACAGGACTGCAGACTGTGCTCCTCTCCTGTTTTTCCCATCTAGTCCTTTCATCCTGAGCCCCTGGGAGCAGCTAAGTAACAGCACTTCAGAGACATCATGATCTCTTCTCATGTAAATCAATAGAGAATGAGAAATAAGTTTGCTTGGTGTTTTTGTTTGTTCACCTGTGGGGCTTGTTTTGTTTGTTTGCTTGCTTGCTTTTGTTTTTTTTAAAAAAGCTTGTTTTTTTAAAAAAAGACTGCAGCTGTCTGAAACACAGATTGCCATCTCCTTTCCAAGAGCAAGTCCTGTGCATTTCAGGACTGTTGCAGTATTGGTAAGAAAAGAATCCAGAAATGTAGTGTAAGTCACTCCTGAGCACTGTTCAAGAAAAAACAATTACTACTGTAGCTTTCGGCATGACAACATGCTTTGAGAGAAAAGGAGGATGCAGCCAGTACAGGAAAGAAAAGCTGTTTTTCTTTTTAAGCCATATGCTACATGCAATATTGAGCTTTCCATATGAAGCATGTAACTGAAAAGTAAAACCAAGATTTCAGAGTCACTATTTCTGATCAAGTAAACAAAGGTGAGCTGCTTTGAAAATATCTAGGTCTTATTTGCATGCCTCAAAAACAACCCTAGTAAGTAACAAGCACTTTTTCCATCTTAAACTAGATTTTGGTCCCTGGATCAGCAGGATTGATATCAACTCGCTGAAGTGATCTCATTAACAAACTAGAATGAGAACAGGAATTCTTACCATCTCCTCATACAGCAGAGAAACAGCACACTGAGACTGCATTCCCACATCACTGTGGAAACACAGCATGGTAATACAGGTCATCTAACAGCCTCTGCTCTCTGCTGTCTCTAATCTCCAATAAGTCCAACACAATCCTGACACAAGGATACCGAGGGTGGGACACACTTAAGAGGAAAACTGAATGTTCAGTTATACTTTGAATTAATTCCTTATGCTTGAATGTGTAATTTACCTTGTCTTAAACCAAAGATTTTCTGGTCACCGGTATTCATATTTTTCAGTTTTTGATAAGTGATGAAGCCAGCCTGCAGAAGAAAGCAAACAAAATTCAGTGACCAGTACTCCATGGAAAAACCACATATTAAAGACTAAAGAAAAAGAAGCTGAGAGTTAGTTCAGCAAGCCATAGCATGAATTCCTTATGAATACCATACATAAGGCATTGCTGGGTCATTTCATACAACTGTAAATAACAAAGCATTGAGGCAGAGCAATCACAACCACGTATCATTTCACAGAATGTTTCACAAAGCTGAAGCCCTGACTTGAGGTCCAAACCATAGTGGATATTCTTACGACTAGATCCCAGTTTCGTTATCTTATAAAATTAGCTGCTAACGGAGAGCTCTAAGTACTCCATTCCCCATCTCATGATCTGTTCCATCTCATTCGGATTTCATGTAATACTCCAAAAGAATACTTATGAATCTACCAAGACAGATTCCATGTGTTTAATATTTGCCTTGATATGAATAACAAGTTCTAACAGGAGAAAGCAGCCTAAAGCCAGGAATGTGCTAATTAGGCTACACATGTTAATCAAAGCATCTTAAAGAGGAAGGAGAAACAAGTTACTCCCCCATGCTTTCCTGCAAGGCTCTAAAAGGCGGGCCAGGTGAACAGAGCGTAGTGAGAAGCAAGCATTGCTTGGGAAAAGCTGGCTAGAGCAGCTGCACCAGGCAGCTCAGAGGACACGAAGCCCCTTCTGCAATGGTTTGGCTCCTGCACCTTCAGAGGAGCTAACGCCCCCCCCCCCCCACACACACACACACAGTTTAACATTTAAATAGAATAGAAATATGCAATTTTTTCAGTCACAGAAGAAAATACAGGAGGGAAAGTGGGGCCACGTTGCCTATCTAATCTGATCACAGAAATAAAACCATGAGGGGAAGAGAGTGCAGTATTCAAGGACTTCCATAAAGAACAGTTTTCTCCCAATAAGCAGACAGCACTCAGCTGCACATTAGTAAATCCCTTCACAGTGCACAGAACTGAGGGAAAACTTACAGCTTTCCAAAACTGTGAAGACAGCAGAGACTTCTACAGAGCTAGAAAAATTCATATGCAACTGTTATAATTACCCTTCCTAGTAAGCCACACTGTGGTTCTGCTGTGTTAACCACTGGAGAAGGTTATGTATCTTGAAATATGCTTATTAATTTTATCTCATGTATCATTTAAAAGGAGCTGAGGAGACTGGATTTTGGTTAGAAGGTTGAAGCTTAAAGAAAGCTTAGAGAAGTTTTAAGAAGCTTAAAAAAAGACAACCAAAAAACCCCTTGGGAGAACACATCTGAAAGCACTAACAAGTTACAGTGAACGTCTGCAGACAAGAGAATTGAAGAAACATTATCCATAAATGACTTCTTTTTTAATAATTTAAAAAGCAAATACACTTGTCAACTGCATTACATCTACATAGGCTAGTCACTCTGCAAGAGTTTGGGCTCATTGCACAGACACACAGATAAACTCCACGTCATTGCTCCACTGAAGTGTACTGAGGTGACAGTATTAAGTCAGTCCAAATGGACAAACCAACAAGTATGCTGGAGGAGCGTCTGTTACTTGACAAGTTCAGAGACAGCAGAACCTCCAGGAGATTTGGTTTGTGAACAGACCTCACTAAAAAGGCAAATCTTGCAACACCGTACAACAATAAGAAAAGAGGACCTCATTGTAGGCTCAGGGTTATTGTGGTATGAGATTTCTTTTTTCCAAGCTATGTTCAATTTTATACCCCAAATGTCCACACAATACCCTATTCAAGTCATTTCAGCAAACGAGACAGATCATTGAATCAAGTACAAGTGGTAACATCTTCAACAAAGATCTTATGACAGCTCTGGATTAACACCACAGTCTAAAATGCCATTTAAGGCAGAAAAGGGATTGGACAGCCGCCTGTTTGGTGGCATTTCCACTTTCAAACACCCCACACCCACGGTAGACCATAGTCTTCATATGTTCACTATGTTTTGTAGCAGAAAGGCAATAAAACAGCAGCAAACAGCACATCAGTAAAGGAATTTGTAAATAAGGAAGGAATGGCGATCTTTTTGTACATACATAAGCATCTGTGGCTGCATACAATTTCTGCTTTTCATTCAATGGAAATTCTTCCCAGTTACTGCAGCGGACAGACTTATCTTTCAGAAGTTGCTTGCCAAAAAGGTGTTTTACCAGACCATTTAGACTCCATATCTCCTTACACTTCAGCTGGAACAAAGAAGACTTGTTTAAAGGGGAAAGCAACTGTGCTTAGCAAAATGTATTCCTAAAAGTGGCAAAGTATATTCATTACGGACAGAGAGCCCTGCATTAGTCAGTACAAACTAGTTCCTCAGAGTGACTGCTCTTCAGGCCTATATCTGCTCTTACCATATTAAGAAGTAGTGTGGCCACTGGAAATCTCTACTTTACTGCCCTAAAACTGTATTCTTGTAGGACATCTCTGTGTTGTCAAGCTGGAAAGACTGTATTAGGGCCAGATCAGCACATACACAATGAGATGGTATTGTCACACTACCAAAAAAAGAAGCATCTGTATAATGTACTCTCAGGGTAGATAAAACAAAAGCAAGAGACAAATACAAAACCTTCCTTCCTCCAGCATTTTCCAACTGTCTACATTTTTTAATAATAAAAAACCCACTCTGTATCAAAACCAAAGAATTTGATAAAACACACAGGAATGTTAATGTTTGCAATTACTGTTTTGTTATCATTTGCACGTTTGAGAAACCAAGTGCAAGGTGTAAAGCATGCAATTGCATACCATGCTAACAGTTATTCAGCCTACTGTGGAACAGTTCATTGGAAGACTCTAGAAATCACCCCACTACACTGCTGTTTTCTGTTGCTTTTCTAATCATAAGTTGTCATTCGCAGTTGCTACAGCCTGTTGTCCTAATTGCCTTTCATACAGACAGTTTGAGAAACTTTCCTTCAGACTCCAGGGATACGAGACTCACAAGCGTGGTCCTCCACCATTCTAACTTGAGAGTATTTGCAAAACACGGACATCTGTCAAGCCTAATGAAGCAGTGTGGCATCATGAGTCCACACTCCAAAATCTGCTGTCAAAAACCTGCTAACTGCTGATTTTAGGGCCATCCCCTCCCCGATTCCCCCACACTTGCCATTATATATAAACCTATTCTTCATTTTCAAGCTTCACTTTTAAGTGTATTGATGGTCTGTTCTCCCTTTAGCAAGAGAATTTGAAGTTGCTATCAGAGATGACACTGCTCATCTTCATAAAAAAAATGGATTTGGACAGTAGGAAAAACAAAAACAAAACAAAAAAGGAGGGGTGAATTCCGGGAACTCCAGGTCTGGAAAAAAACAGCTTCTTTACTATTTGAGCAAATAAATTTCATTTTTATAGCTCACAGTCCACTGAAAATTTAAACTTCGAGGTAGCTCAGTAGTTTGGGAGCGCTGCCCTGAATGTTGAAGATAGCTCACATCCCTGTCTTCCACCATGGTTTAATTATACATGATATATGAAGCATGTAACAGAGGAAGGTATGAGAAATACTATTCCTCTGCATAAATCTGTTCTCTACCACGAAAATAAGACTGGTACTATTATCCACAAAAAAAAAAAACCCACCGAGGAAAAGGGAGGTTACTGAGAGATTGAGTGCAAGTAAGCAAAAATTCTGCATGTGCAAAAGGCAGAAAAGCTTTGAGGGAAACAATAGAAATATGAACAATAAGGATGATTTGGAAGGTAATGAGCTTTTTGCCCCCTTCCCTAATAAACAGGCACGGAGATGTAACTACATTGAAATTCAGGACACGCAAAATGTAATACACCTTCTAAACATTAGGTAGACATGCAAAAATGTAATACAGCTTCTAAACATTAGATAGCCAGACCATGGAAGCCTCCCCCCACATGAGAAGACATACCACATACTTAGGAGTCACAGAAAGGAAGACATTTCTATGTCTCTAGATCATCTGACTAACACCCCTGTATGGGGGACTTGTTGGAAGACCAGACTTCCCGTACCAGGTAAGCAATAGCAGAAAGGGGGACTCCCTTCAGAAGGCATCAGCAATTCATTGCCTCTGCAGCATTTCTTTCATCTAATTCTAAAGGTTCAGCCACTGCTGGGAAAGGTATGGCATTAAAACCAGAACCCTGACTTGATACAGTGCAGTCACTAAAAAGTATAAGAAATACATCTGCAGCTGAGTTAAAAATGCTGTACCTTCTAAATGAAAAAGGTGAGCAGATCTGAGAGGAGGAGGAAAGTTCTATTAAAAACCTGGCTCACTGTAATGGAGTATTTAATTCTGCAGACTTTCTTGAGAGTTCTTTGGAAACTCAAGCTTCCCCACCTCCCCCCAATAACTTTTAATATTTCTCTGAATTATTCTACAGAACATGAAGCTTCCTTGTGCTCATAGGAGTTCAGTTCTGATAGCAAGCCTTTTGCACAGCACAATAACAAGTAGCCCTCCCAGAATAAAAAGGTTCAAGTTTTACTTTCTCATTAGCAAGGTCAGCCAGCTCCACAAAGCTCTTCAGTTTGATTTCAAAGTCACTCATCAGCTTCCATTGATCTCCCTCAATTCCTACGCCAACCTTTTTAATTGTTTCATCCTCGAGCAGTCTTTTGAGTCCCTTGGGAAAACCTAAAATAGATTAAGCCCAAACTTTAGAAACTATACACTGAAAGATGACAGATATTCTTATGGAAGTGACAAAACAAAAAAGTAAAAAAAGTTGTGATGTTTATATGATTCAGTTTGTACTCTGGAGTGCCTGGAACAACTGTGGGTTGCAATATAGACAAGTAGAAAAGAAATACTGAAAATATGCACATTCATTTTGTGTCTAAAAGCAAGGAAAGTTTTCTTTAGACTTCTATGTCATTTGTCTAACTCATCATCAAACCAGATGACAAAAAGACAATACCTCTAGGACAAAAAACATTTTAATATACAGAATTGGATGTACATGAAACCAAATGCAATATTGTTTTACTATTTTCCACATGATAATCATTCCCAATTATTGCCCTTCTGTGATCAGTGAAAACACTTTATACCATAAGTCTAGGGAACTATCAGGAGAACAGACTTTGTGGTACATATCCAGTGCTAGCACCAGGCTGGTCCAAAAACAGTACATTTAAAACACACAATTAGAAAACCAGATCCTTCACCTTGCCCAGATAAGCCAATCAAAAAGATAATAATCAGCCCCAATTGATCTCATGGCAATCCCAGATCAAAAAGCATTTTGAGGTTCTCGAGACTGAATAAAAGCACACAGCTTTTAAATCTCATTTTCTAGAAGAAACAGCCACAGGTACTTGATACCAAAATGAAAGCTGCTATTCCCCCTCCCTCCCCCCACGATTTTGTCAGCATTTAAAATTCACAGCTTCTTATTTAAACATACATCTTCAGGAACCCACAGCTGGATATCCTGAATTAGTCCCAAGGGTAATTCCAGTACCTATGAATGCGCAGTATTTCACAAATACAAAGCACTTCGGGTCTAGGTTGGTTTTGACTTCAGATTTCACCTTTTCACAACGTAATAAACATTTATATATACCAGCAATCACATTGCATCACTGATTCTATTTTACACAATAATCTCCACGCTTTTATGGCTTCCATTGATACTCTGTACAGGCTTACAAAACTATAATGGGAATCAGCTGTACTGTGGACTGTGAAGTTGCAGGTCCAAACCCAAAAGTTAGAAAACCACTATTCCAAAGATAAAACTGTGTTAGTCTGTGGCTGCAAAATGCAGACCTTCTTAAGTATGATACTGCCATAGTGCCTCAACCATAACAGACTCTGAAGGACCTTCTGAAAAGGAGATGTATATGGAGGAGCTGAATTAAGGCATATAACATATGCAACTAACTTCCTGAACAAGGGCTTTTCACCTATCTAAGAATGTCATCATGAAAACCTTCAAGGATGGGAACTTCACAGTGGGGAACTTCTGCTCCATTTCTGCCATGTCATCTAAGAAAAAAATACTATACAAACTACAAAGGTCCAAGTTCAATACTACAGAGAGGCTACAGTCTGAGAAACAGTCCACTTTAAGTTTTTAAAGGAAAACAGCAACTAAGAAAATTACAAAGAATTTTGCTAAAAAAAATTAAATACTTCTCTCTGTAGGTAGAAGAGAAAAAAGTTTTCGCACTTTATATAAACTCATCACATTAAGAACAATATTAAAAATATATTTATTTTTGCAACAAAATATGGTAAGCCCTGTCCATTTGACTAGATCTGCCAACATTAACAGTCCTGTAAGTCAAACATTCTGAATAATCAGAAATTGGCTGTGGTTCATGGTACAAGGTTTCTACCTCTGTCTGTTCAAAGTGCATCTCCCACTGCCATGAATGGAAGCTTTCGAAAACAATCCAGACAGAAACACCATCTTTGGCTGTAACACACTTAGCAGCAGCTCACATACAACCATATCCAGCATCAACAAATAGACAAATAACTTCACCTTCAGAATAAAAAGCATTTCTGCTCTTTGTATCTCTTCTTTCCTTAGCTTCCTTTCCTCAAGTCTCTTTTGTGCGCTCATACCTTTCTGCCTCCCAGATTGAATAGCCTCCAGCAATTAAGTTTTCCACCCCATTTGCTATAAATGACAAAGGATTGAACACCACCATTTAAACTATCACTATTATACTTCAGCATACACACCCCAGGGAAATCAGAGACATCTCACAGGCATCCTTTCAATCTAACATTCAAACCAAAGGTTATAAAATTGCATGGGTTTACCCCCATTCCTATTTGGAAACTGTTATTCACATCCATAATGAGTTCAGAATCTGTTGGGCACCGCCCGCCCCCCCCCCCCCCCCACCTTCCCCATGGCTACATCACACGAGGTACTCAGAGTTCTTTGTGAAAACCAATGTCACAAAATGCAGGTATTAGGAACAAACAGCACAATGGCCATTTTTGACAGTTTTTGTTATTCAAGCCAAATTAAAAAGAAGCACAGCCATCGAAATTTAGGTTCACTGTTTATTTCGGCACAAAAAGACAAAGACTCGTCAAAGGAACATGCAATTAATTAAAAAAAAAAAAGCAGCTGTATTCAGGTACTCTTTTTTCCAGCAAGAAACTCTCAAGGAAAATTACTGTTCAGAACCCAAAAAGCTGTATGCTAGCATACAGTGCATGAGTTGGGCTATGATCCTCCTGACAGGCATATGTAAGACATCATGAATAAATTCCTGTATTACAAGTGAGAGGAGGGAGAAGATGAATATTTTTTTCTATCCGAGGTATTGTGAAATATTTGTTACTGCTCAAGGCCAAAGCTCAGATAAAATAACATGCAATGTGGTAACTAACTCATGCCCAGACTGGTAAGAATAGAGGAAGTACAGTACCTGACATTGAAGAGATGTGAAACAAGTAACATTTTTCCTCAGTTACACATATTTGGATTACAGCTACTTTTGCCATTTTTCCTTTAGTATACAATGGCGGCCATTCGATGTCAAATCCAACAGCAGCCCCATCAGATAAACTCCCCCTGAAAAAGAGATTTGACATTCTTCACATTTAACTATCCTTCTATCAGTACTTAAAATATCAGACTCAAGTCATCATACATAAAGATGTCTCAAGAATTGCAGCCAGTACATTCTTCCTTTCGCATGTATGGGACACAGAAATTACTTTATGACAGTTCTCAGCATACAACATCGTACAGCAGGTGGAATTCCTACTTCTTCAAAAAGCTACGTAGAACCTTTCAAACCAGTTTGATTTCTGACAGATATTACTGCATGCAGATGGTAGGCCTCATGAAATAACCAGATACATGGGAAAATAAACTATTCCTTCTCCTTTTGAAAGTTTGCTCTTTATCCTACTGCACTGAAAATTTCACAATTGAATAATTTTCCCAGAAAGATGAGTTGTGCTGTCCAGAAAAAGAGAAAAATACATTTGCATCATGAATTAGGATTTCTTCAAATATACAGGCCCCAGTCTTATGAATTCACACATACTCTTGATTTAATACAGTTCATATTTCCTAGTTAAATCACTGAAAATCATGGAACTATTTCTACCATGTAAGACAAAACTGCATCAGAGCTTGTACTGCACGATTCCATTTAAAGTAAGTGCAAGGTTCAACCACAGTATCTCCCAGGAAAAGTCCAAATGCAAAGCTACAATTGTACAGCACAACACAAAGATGTATTTTGAAAATTCTACTCACTGCAGATGAGTCAGGGATATCCCTCACAGGGATAACTGGTTGTCATGAGCAATAGCTTCCCTTCATGCTTGCAACCACTGTGCTTTACCACACATAACAGGATAGCCAGTATGACCAGAGGCTTTCTCTGGCTGACCTCTGGGTACACAAAATGCAAATCAGCAAGGAGAAGCAGAAAGAGAGAAGAGCCAAGTCCTTTTCAGGGTGGAAAAAACACACTCCAAGGAAACAGAGAAAGAGCTATTACCTGATATCTTCAGAGAGAAGGGAACAGTCACTGGCATCGTAGCTGTAAACAATGGAGCCGCAGAACTCTAGGAACGGCAGCCCATCCTCCAGAACATTCCTGTGAACGTTTGACTTCTGTCGAACAACATTTGGAAGAGGGTCTCTTTTAGGCCACACGTACCCTTGCTACAGAGGTGCATCACCACTACGACCATTAAATACTATCTCAAAGCCGTACCCCCAACAAGTCTGGGACTCATTGTTACTAAAACCTTGTTGCAAAACCACACTTTGTATGCAGGGCTAGTACCACTGCCAACTAACAATTGGCTAATGCTTCCTATCAGAAACTTTGGGTTTACTCCTTGATTTCTTAGCTAAACTCCAAATACTTGGACTGGAAGTATGCAGACTGAATTTGCACCTCAATTTATCTCTTTTGGAATATCCCAGCCAAATGGATTCAACTCGTTTCAAAAGACAAGCTTAGGGAAAAAGCGCAATTTTGATGGTGTTAAAAGCCCTCAGTGCTATTTCAAATGCTGTAGCACCTCCCCACCTCAGAAATTTGACAAGGAGTGAGTGGCCTTTGAAGGTCTTTGTGAAATTCATTCAAATTTGGTCAGGTTATAAGCCTCTGAGGCACCTTCATTTGCAGTACAAATTCAACTACTGAAAGCAGTAGCTCACGTGACTGAGGACCTCCAAAATAAACTGCATCGCTCTGCGAGAATACAGTTGAGGTAATTCTCAATGAAGTCATTTGTCATCTTCTAGGTACTCAGCTCTGCAACTTCATTAATGTTCTTTTTACACCACATTTCGTGTGCAACACACAGAAGTAAACCAAGGGCAGCTCAACAATATTTGAAGAAGAGAACACAGAAGAAGTAAAGAGCTACAATGTCTGTGGGTAAGCTGCAGTTGCAAAGGACGGGGCTACGAGCAAAGGCATTACCGGGTATGCCATAGCTCAGTTATCTATTTCCTTGGTCCCATGCTTCTGCCAGCCCATTTCACTACATACTTAGCACTGCCAGATAGATCTCAGTGCATGACAGACTTCACAAAGTAAAATCCATGGATTTAAAACCACATGCAGTATTCAAATGCACTGATATTCTCCATCAACTGAATTCTGGCTTACAGTTTTAAAGCTTAAGCACACAAGAGAAGGTGAAATTGAACTTTCCAGCCAGTGCTGTTTTTTTCCCAGAAGCCTAATTATCCAACATAGTTTACTTAGGGATTTACTCCAACTGCAAAACATCTGGAAATATTCACCTGCATGCAAAACCTTCAGGATGGTAACAAATATGCAAGTAAGCTATGATGACAGTAATAAATCTTAATATGTGACATTTATCATACTCTTTAAGGAACAGAAAAAGCTTGTCGACCAAAAGCAGCCCCCTTACATAACAGTTTATTAACACAGTTTCAGAAGTGATAAACAGCCTGGAAAATGGAAATTCTGAAGCCACAAGCAAAGATGCTGACCATTTCCTGTTTACACGAAGAATCGTTTCCTCTGGTTAATGAGGAAGAGTTCATCAAAACCCTCCGCAAATAGTTTTTTAGGCAGTGTGCCACAGTACTCAGGTTGTGCCAGAGCAAGTGAAAATCATGTTGTTTTCAACTGACTTTTTTAATCTCCATGCTACTAATTCTTTCTTCCCATTTTATAGATGAAAACTGCTGAAGAGAATCTTCTGCTTTTCTTTCTTTAATTAGTGTTCTGATTGTTAACGCTCTTTCAGATCTTACAGCTTTTTTTTTTAATGGAAAGTTTTATACTTAAACTGCTCATTTATGCAGAGAAAAAATACATTTAGGAACACATTAACTGTTAACACCAGAAATTTAGACAGAATACTGATGACCAGTTAATTCTTCCAATATTTCCAGCCAACAAAACCTTCTGAAATACTGACTTTCTTCATTTGCAGAATTTCAAAATGCCCTACCAGGATAAACTCCCCTGTCAGACTAAAATTTTCATTGAATTTTGAGCTTCCAAATTACATGGATGAAAAATATCCAATCTTTCAAGACGCATGGATGAAAATACTGAGTGGGCAATGCACTAAGAGCTCTGCTATACTTAGTGCTTCCTGGCAATCTTGAACCTTAGTGACTAACACCTTTCTACAGAAAGGAGAGCTAGGTTGATATATGACATGTTCTTAAAGTGATTTTTCTTTCAGTTAAACAAGCTAGTTAAAACAGAAATAAACTGTTCAAAAGTGCCTAAGTATAATTACAGTTCATAGAACAGAACAGCTGTAAACATTCCAACAACAGATATCAGAGGCACAGGTTTAACTAAATATGCACAGGCCGACATTGTTTTATTGTGCAGCCTAAAACAGACTATATTTTCCCAATGTGACAGCATACCTTTTCATCATCCAGTACTCCCTCTTGGTTCTGTGCAAGCATCCACTGAGGATATTTATTCTGCAGAGTAGTAGTTAGCAAATCCATTTCATTCATTTTCTCACATGTCTGTTACTCTTCTAAGAGAACAAAGAGTCAGTGGTTTGTATAGAGACAAGTTATTACGACTTTTTCCATTTTTAGGCCAGAAAAAAAAAAACACCATCCAAGATCACCACCCTGAACTTTAACACTCTGTGCACAAGAAAGGAGATCTACAGAGCTACCTGCACTAAACTGTGGAAGCGCTTTACAAGATACAGATGTATACAAGAATAAAACAAATTAAGACAAAGAGAGAAAAGCCTTTGAAAGCCCTTCTGGGAGAAAGAAGATTCAGTTTGGTTTTATGCAGAACACTGATTCGGATGCAAGAGTAGGTATACTGCCATCTCTGGTCAACACAGCCATTGATAATCAGATTAATGTACCTCGGAGTAAATATATTTGCAGCTTTCTGTGAACAGCATAAGAACCTACTAACTAGCTTAAAAAGACCATCAGTTGGATACGCAGAATGGTGAAGGAAGTCAAAGGAATACAGATTCAGAACAGGAAGGGGAAGACTCACACAAATGTTTCCCCAAGGCCTGCACACCCCACACAGGACCTCAGTGCTGTAAGCACATCAAGAAGGCAAAAAAAAACCATACGGAATTGCTAGGGCCACCTACTGGTTCCGGGTGAATAAGCAGACAGTGGTTGAAGTCACTTACAAATTGGCCACGCTCAGATAACAAAAAAGAGGAGATCACCAGGTGGAGGCAGCCTATTCCCAGGGTTTCAGAGAATGGAGAGCAACCCCTGGAACAGGAAGGCATTCCAAGGGGGAATTGGGAGAGATTTAAACTGAGGCTGCATGCTGTCCCAAACTGCAGGGCAGTTTCCACCCTGACATCACTGCTTGCTGAGGTGGTCTTTCAGGGAAGCGGAACAGGACTTACTAACTGTGAGCAAGTCAAGTCAGAGGACTTGGACTGGAGAGAGGACTCCCTGGATTGATTCTAATGTGATCCAGAAACCCTCTGGGAGAGGGGATAAAATGGTTTCTACAGAAGACGAGTCACTCACTCTGCTTCCCCCCCACCAGTCCCCTATGCAGCTTCCCCACCACCACCAGTCCCCTATGCAGCTTCCCCACCACCACCAGTCCCCTATGCAGCTCCCCCTACCAACAGAATCAGGCTATTATTGCCTTAGTAACAAGACCATACTGGAAGAGCACACACTTACCTTGTAGATCCAAACTTCACCCCAAAAGCTTGACTGCCTTTACCTCAACAAAATCCCCTGCTTCTAGCACCCAAACGTTACATGTTCACAACTATAATGGGTGAGAAACAGTAAGAACTTGCCCCTTGGTTTCCCAGCTGTCCCCCAGAGGCTCCTCACTTTCTCTTCTACCCGTTGGACTTCACAGCTGTACCGTCTTGCCAACAGGAGAGCAGGAACCCCGGGCAAGCCGTGCTATTTGGGATCTCCAGCACTGCAAAATCTCGTTTGATTTCGGACTGATAACCTAGGCGAGGCAGACCTGCCCGCCTGGGCAGCACCAGAGCCAGCCAGCGCCTCAGAGACAACCCCATAGGGCAGCGCCGTAGTCGCGCAGCCACAACGTAAACCCCTGCAGGACGCCTCAGCTCAAGCCCGTCTGTTCCTGGGAGCTGCAACCGCTGCAAACGAGAGCGGCCAGGAAGAGCGAGCCGGAGCGAGCCGCCCTACACCGCCCGCCTGCCAGGCAGCCACCCCCAGCTCCCGGAACACCCTCCTCAAACACCGGCCGCCATCACTACTCACCGCGCACAGAGCCCCACACTTCCGGCGCACACGCTACGAGTCAGGGTGCGCGCCTAATGCGTCACCGAGGAAACCCATCCCTCGCCCCCCCTTCTCACTGGCCGGCCTGTCTCGCCGAGCCGCGGCAGCGGGAGGTTACCCGAGGTGACGCGCATGCGCGGCGGGGGCGGTGGCCCTTTGGCCGCGGGGCATTGTGGGCAGTGTAGTCCCGAGGCCAGGCGGGCCGTGCACCCTCGGGCGAGCCGGTGGCGCCCACCGCGCTGCCGCCGCCACCGCCGTCCTCGGCCGGGCGGGGTGGAGCGGGCGGCGGGGGGGGTGCGCCTGCCCGGGGCTCTGCGCGGCGGGGGGCGGCGGGGCTGCCGACTGCGGGCGGCGGCGGCGGCTGAAGGGCAACGGCGGCGATGGGCGCTGTGGGGTGAGTGACCGCCCCGGGGAGGCCGGGGGTGCAGAAGTGGGGGGGCCCTTGGGCAGGGTACAGTGCTGGGGGGCGCAGTGCTGAGGGGCACTGCTGGGGGGCAGTGCGGCACTGCTGGGGGCTGGGGGGGCAGTGGGGGACAGTGCTGGTGGGCGGAGGGACAGGGTTTGCAGTGGGACAGTGTCGGGAGGCAGTGAGGTCAGGGCGTGCTGTGCTGGGGGGCAGGGGGTGCAGAGCTGGAGTGCAGGGGGTGCAGTGGTGGGAGGCACCGTGGGGGCAGGGGCTGCAGTGCTGGGGTAGAGGGGCAGGAGGTGCAGTGCGGGGGGGCACTGGAGAAGGAGGTGCAGTGATGGAGATAGGGGGGCAGTGCTGGGTGGCAGCACTCCAGGAAGGACACAGATGGGTCATGGAGAGGGAACGCAGTGCCCTGGGGAGGGCCCCTGTAGCAGTGGGCACAGAGCTGGTGGTGGCGGTGCTAGCAGAGGGCATGGGGAGTGCAGGCACAGGGGCTGCTGGATGGGTCCCTAGTGCCAGAGGGGACGGGGTTGGGGGGAGCACCAGAGGGAGAAGGCCACAGTGCAATGCATGGGGAGGGGTGCTGGGCAGAAGCAGCAAGGAGTGCCAGGCAGGAGAGGGTCACCAGGGCCTGTGGCATGAGGCTGGGGCACAGGAAGAGAGGCCCAGCAGGCAGAAGCCCCAGGGTGTTGTTCACGGCTTGCAGCGCTGAGGCTGGGAGGTTGCGGGGAGGCAGAGCCGGGGCACTGGGACCTGAGAGGGATGCCAGGGCAGCAGCTGCGGTCTCCACCAGCCGCTGTGCTGGAAGGAGTTTGCAGCAGGCGCTGGGAGCTGCTGCTGAGGGAGAGGGCAAGGCCTGCTCGCAGCAGGGCTCCAGCTTGTAGGAGGGCGTCAGCACGTGGGACGGCGAGCTGGGACTGCCAGGGACGGTGGGAGCTGGAGCAGGGACAGCCTGGCATCCCTGCGCTGCGATGCTGCATGTCGTGGCAGGAAGCGGGAATGCCGGTGTCTTTGCAGGGAGAGCCGCGCCGTGTGGAGCCCTCGCTGCCAAGACACTGAGCAGGCCCCCGGTGCTGATGTTGTCATCCGTGTCTCTGTTATGTATTATTTCCAGCTGATTGGTAAAGATGGAAAGAGGGAGAGGAGGAGGAGGAAGGAACCTGGGAGGCTCGGGCCTGCACAGGAGCATTTATTCCCAGTCTCAGCAGCAGTACCACTACCCGGCCTCCTCTCAGGGGGGCTGCATGGAGATCCAGGAGCTGGCCTCCAAGAGGGTGGACATCCAGAAAAAGCGATTTTATCTGGATGTGAAACAGAGCTCCCGAGGCCGCTTCCTGAAGATAGCGGAGGTCTGGATCGGAAGAGGCCGGCAAGACAACATCAGGAAAAGCAAGCTGACGCTCTCCTTGTCCGTGGCTGCTGAGCTGAAGGACTGTCTGGGGGACTTCATCGAGCATTATGCCCACCTGGGCCTGAAGGGCGGCCATGGCCACCGGCAGGAGCACAGCAATGGCAAAGAGCAGCACTTGAGACGGCGGCAGCAGCCCGCTCCGCCTTCGCCTCCAGTGTCAGTGGGCTCTGAGGAGCACCCGCACAGTGTTCTCAAGACGGAGTACATCGAGCGGGACAACAGGAAGTATTACCTGGATTTGAAGGAGAATCAGCGGGGGCGCTTCTTACGCATTAGGCAAACGATGAGTCGAGGACCTGGCATGATCGGCTATTTCGGCCACAGTTTGGGGCAGGAACAGACTATTGTCCTTCCGGCGCAAGGGATGATTGAGTTCAGGGATGCTTTGGTCCAGCTGATTGAAGAGTATGGCGAAGGGGATGTAGAGGACCGCCGAGGTGGAGGCGATGAGCCCCCAGAGCTCCCTGAGGGCACCTCCTTCCGAGTGGACAACAAGCGGTTCTACTTTGATGTGGGATCCAACAGGTATGGCATTTTTCTGAAGGTAAGTGAGGTGAGGCCACCGTACCGTAACACCATCACTGTTCCGTACAAAGCGTGGACAAGGTTTGGGGAGAATTTTATCAAGTATGAAGAAGAGATGAGGAGGATTTACAACAGCCATAAAGAAAAAAGAATGGATGTCAGAGGGGACAGTGGTGAAGAGCAAGAGGGTCTCGAATAGAGTGCATTGAACTGGCCGTCTGGCAAAAAAAAAAAAAAAAGGGAAAAAAAGCAGAAATTGGTGAGAGGGACTGATATAAAGTAATTTGAAGTTGCCCCTTTTTTTTGTAAAAATCCTTTTTGGGTAGTTGTTACTAACTCCAATACATAATGTTGCAGGAGTCTGGTTATCATGTTAAATTACACTCAAAACATCTCTCTATTTCTTATGAAATACCAACCTCCCAAGTCTGTATGAGTCAGCTGCTTCAAGTATGGAAGACTGTGGAAGTATGCATATCAGCACAAAAAAAAATTCAACATTCTAACCTTTAAATAGTCTAGATAAGACTTGTGTTGCACTTCAGTGCAATACAAAAACCTCATGCTAAAATATATTGGTTTCTGCTTATGACAGATTTTCTGGAAATGAATTCTGTCTGTGCTCAGTCGAAAGGCTGGGAAACTTAGCCATAGGGCACTTACTAAAATAGGCAACTTCATATTAACTGCTCATACATGTATGAGGAGAGGTGGACGTTTTGAAATTGGTGCCTGCTGGTTACTGAATTTGAAACAATATTCTGTATGGGTAAAATCTTGATAACTGGTCAGACCTTTATAATGCACTGGTAAAGGGTGGAAGACTTGTTATTTAATCGTGCAGTTTTATGCTGACCAAAATAACCTGAGTATCCTGGGATTGCAAAGCTGTGCTTGAGTTCTAAACCTTCTGAATTAATGGCAATGAATACTAATCCATTCTTCATCTACGTGTTCTGCCCTTGCAAGGCTGATGATTTTTTTTAATGCATTTCTCAAAATTTCAGAAGATATTTTTATAGTAGGTGTGTTATGGGTTCCAGCAAGTGGCTGTGAAGCAGGTGTCGAATGATTGCTGTTACTGAGATTCCAGGGTTCTCTCCCAAACAGGAGATTAATGCAGTTGCGATGTTAAAAGTGTGAGGAAAGCATCTGGGCATTTTTCTCCTCCTTCTGTTAGAAAGACCTTTGGGGGGTTTGGTGCACCATTTGATTCGCATAAAAATGCATCTCGATCATATTTATCTGGAGTATGTTTTCAATGCCATGATTAAAGCTGTATCAGGTTTTCTGTCAAGTTGATTTTACAGATGTTGTTATTACAAGGTAATATCCATGTCCTACCATCGGCTCCTTCCCACCCTGTCAAAGCTGAGGCTATAATCACGCGAGCTGATACCTGATTGCCTACTAGTAGGACTGTAAAGTCCCACTGAAAACTATCAGTCTCTGTAACATCAGTTTTACAGGTATCCCCTCTTGCAGTATAAATCCTCTGCCTGGAGGGAAAAATGTGTGGAATTACCTGTTCAGGAGGCTTGAAGAAGGTTTTTCAAAATTCTTTGGCATTTCTCCAAAGATAAATATGTATCATTTAAGGGACTTTCTTGGCCACTGGGGGACCAGTTCTCTTCCTTCTGAAATCAATGGGAGTATGACTGAGCTCCAGATACTTTAAGTAACGTGTTGCCTACTATTAAGATTTTTTTTTAAGTATGCATTAGTGTATTGAATCAGATATTTATAACCATGTGAATTGTTTTTTACAGAGTGGCCTCGTGTGCATGTGGACCAGCTACTTTCTGATCCAACCATTACATGTTCTCTCTAATCTGTTTAGAAACAAATTTACCTGAAACCAAACCATACTTCACTCTTAGTTTGAACCCACCTGCACGCTACATGGCCACATGAAATCCAAATGCTATTTTCTGTTATGTCATTAACCATAACAAGAAAGGTTGGGTATGCGGGGGTGGGAACTAAGAGAATAATCTGGACTTAAGTTTGGATTCTAAAAGTAGTCAATTTGTTTTAACAAAAAAAAAAAAAAGAAAAAAGAAAAAAAATATAAGCTTGCACCAAAGTCACCAAAGAACCTTTAGGAAAAATGTTACGGTTGTGACAGGAAGTAAGAAAGTTAATTTCACTGTTTTAGGTGATATCCCCTTTATGTAAAATCACATACAGCAGTTACTGCAAACAAGGATTTGGCTTAATGTCAAAACTACCATCCTTTTACGTGTAGATTGTTCTTTCAGGTACTTTTTAAACGATATCAGAGGTTTCTCATTCCACCACTTGAACTGCTAGTGGACCGTGATGGATCAGCTGGAGGTTATATGGGTCCTGGTTCATTTTGGCTTTTAGGGCTTTGGTCCCAATGTTTTTAGCAAGTCAAAAATGATATTAAAATAAATTGGTATCATATTGTTGGTATGAAACCAGAGTTTAGCGAATGATTTGTTGATGCATAAGTTAGCATATCGCTGACTGCTGCTGCCCATCATAGTGCCTGGAGCAAAGAGTAACTTAGCAGAGATACCAACCAATGGGAGCTATGAATGTACAAACTTTTAACGCGTGCTTTCCCTTTCACGTTCCTATGTGGCATTCCTCCCCTATAAACTTGACATCTTCCAGTCAAAGCTAAATGTTTGCCTCAGTGAATAGTAAAAGCTCCTATGTTGGAATTTGCCTAAGTTACGCATATGTTGTGAGTGATCATGCATTCCATGTGTTCCTGTAGAGTTAGTGAAGAAAATATTTGCTACATGCAAGGTGATTAAAAAGGTATCTTTTCTTCACAGATTTAAAAAAAAAAAAAAAAGATGCAAAATGGCTTTCACTATTGCTATCCGCTTGCCATTTTGACTAATGGGTAACTAAATGCAATCTGGCTGCATCTTAGTTAAACTGAGATCAGCATCTGCTTAAACCATTTTTTAAAAATTCTTTTACTGTGTTCATTAATTGGCCTTCTAATTGCATTAGGTTATTGTAAATATGGCCCAGGAAATCAGCATCTGCTGGCTACTGGGTAGGGCTCAATTCTGGTCTGCAGGATTAACTAATGCATTTACTCTCCCCAAGCAGGTTGCACCTTAGTATCTGAAACTGGATCGAGATCTTCAAGTTAATACCAATGGGTAAACTGCAAGTGAACGGGTTTCCACAGAAACGTAAAGCACTGATGTTTGCAAATGTTGTCATTTGAGGATAATAACAGACTAACTCAAAATGTAGCAATGCAAGATTATAATGGTTAGATTTGGAAACGGGTTCCTCATTATTTTTGGCAGTGCGTTTTCAACTTTTGAGGGCAGCAATAATGTAGGCTGCTTGTGAGCAGAAGGGCCCAGTGCAATGCTTAGGAATGCTGAATTCCTAATGCATTTTAAATTTTCATTCGTTCTGCCCTAAAACTGCCATGTCCCTTAAACTTGAGAAAACACAAGCTTATTTGCACTAGAAAGAACGGCCAAAAACAATTCTAGGACAGGGTGAAGAGCACCATTCTGAACCTCTTTTTCTCATGAGAGAATTTCATATTTAAGCCCTCACCTCTGTTGCAAAATTGTATGGTCCAGGCAGAAAGTCTGTCAGTTCAATAATAAAATCATAATGCACTTTATATTGTGTAAATAATAGGAGCACATTTCTGCTACTGGTCTGGTAGGGGGTGCTTCGGTAATGTAGTCTAAGAAAGAAGTTGTCTCCTGCATGCACATGTCTGTTAGAGATCTATTGTTGCTTGATCCAGTTCCATTCATACGTTAGAGAAGGACAGGCACTGTATTAAAATCCAACCAGATCACCAAGAGTCTGGTTTTTATTTTGAATTTTCAGAGCTGCTGAGCGTCCACAGCTCTGGACAGCCTTCACTGTCATTGTGGATTCTCAGGAATTCTGTACATCGGGCCCTGAATGTTTATGTTGAGATTTAAGCATATGCTTTTTACCTGTGATCTTGACAAAGCTGAGTTCAGTCACTCTGTGCTACTTGGCTTTCTCTGCTGTTGGCACAGAAGCTCTCGCAGGCCCTGGGAAGTTCATTGCGGGTGCAAGGGACTACGTGGGCTTCTCTTGCATTGCAAGGCAACAGTCGGTGTTGACTCCAGCCCATTTAGCGTAAACTTGCTTTCATGCTAAAGTACTATTACAGTAGAGCGCTCGGGAAGAGTCGGAAAGCTTTCTGCACTGGTGCAGCAAGGCTCACCCACAGGAGGTCCCAAAACCGGTGACCGTGTAGACTGTCCCACTTGACAAAATGCAAAAAAAGGTGACAAAACCTTGCAGAGAGGTCCAGCCCGGGCCCTGCTGAAGCCCTGGCCTTGCTCTGACGCCAGAGAGGGGCTTGCTTTCAAGCAGCGAAAGGTAAAAACACTGACCCATAGCCTGGGTGCATATTTCGGATACATCTCCATGATGCTTGTGGTGTACTTTACCTAGAAAGAAGCTGCGGTGGTATTGGTAATCTGCTCTTTGTCATAAATGTTTTATATATATTCAATATATAAAAATTCATATTTACATATAGGCATTAATATATTTATGTGTGTGCATATCGTACCCTGTAGTAGCTCATAGCGAAATAATCTATTTATCTAAAGAACACAGTCTAAAGATGGGGTGTAAAAGGCAGTTTCTCCTACTACGAGTTTGGATAAACACGTTATTTCACTGAGAGCTGTTCGCATGGTGCTTATCATGGCCATTTTAAGATTTCTGCTTTTGAGTGCTTTCATCTGGTTTTCAGTGAAGGTGCAAGGGAAAAATAGCTGAAAAAAGGAAAATCACATACTTTGAGGCACTGTTCGGTTGAAGCAAGAGCTGTGCTTAACTGACAGCTGCATGTACTGCAGGCCGCATTTTAAAATCCCCTAACTCTGCAGACCTTTAGTACAATGTTCATAAAATCCCAAACATGCCGTTAATGTTACAAAACTAGCCTTTATGTAAAAAACCAGGCAATTACCAAAATCAGTGTTGGCATACTTTTTTTCTGCTACAGACATCTTAGTCTGATGATTGCATCATTTTTCTTCCGTGGCCTATTTGAGTGACCTAAACTCATGGGGCAGAGAGTTGGTAGCAGTTTGGAAGCCTACTGCTCAGTGGACTTACAGCCCTTTTATGCAAAAGTGTAGTAATTTTTATAGCAGAGAAAGGTTTATTATTGTGTGTTTTTATTGTGGAGATCTTGCACCTTCTGGAAAATGAAGTAATAAGCAGATTTTAGCTCCATTGCATTCATACCTTTTTGCTGTTCGTACCGTACATATGTATGTATAATTTATACAATAATTCTTAAAGAAGAGTATATCTTCCATTTAATTTTCTATGCTGTTTCCTCCAAAATTAAAATGGCCTTTATTTTTAATTACTTATTTGTCGTGGTATTTAAAATTCACCTTTCCCCTCCTGCCACTCCATTCCCTTTTTATCCAAATAAGAGTGAAAATAGGGACTACACTTAACATATCATAACATATCATAAACTACTTCCATTTTAGTCCTCTTCATGGATGAATTCAGCAGAAATCTTGGAAAGATCACAATAACACAGCTAAGGATTTAGCAGTTTGTGTGGATGTATATGTAATAATGAATACGTCCAATATCTTGACAAACATTCCCATTTGCAAACACAAGTGAAGTTGTAGTCCAACAGGCTTTGCTGAAATAAATAATATTATTGGAGTTAATCCTAGCGACATGAACACTTAGATTGCAGCGCAAAGCCAGTCCGATGTATCTCGTGCTGCTTTACATCCAAATTTTCCCAGATATGCTGTCTTTTTTTTCCCCCATAGGTTTTGTGCATGTGGGAGAGAAAAGAGAGTGTGGCCATTCCATGAGATTTCCAAGTAGGAGCTGTCTGACATTAGGAAGCTCAGACACATGGCTTGTGCGCCCCGTCCCATCTGAGATTTCCCCCGGGGGAATGTGCGAGCCTGAAACATTTCGATAATTCCTCTGTAGGCTCCGACCTTAGGCCTCATCCTGCTGGGTGGGCACTTTGGCAACAGATTTAAGCCAGTCTCCTTTATGAGTGGATGCCGCAGTATCCACAAGTTATTTCTCAGTTGTTTTTCCATAGGTATGCCTATAGGGCATATTCTCTGTTCAGCGATGGCTGTATGTTATTTATAATATTAATGCTATCTGTAGTAGTCTCTTCGGTTGACCCCATTGTTCTTTTGTTTTTGTCTGGAGTCATTAAAATTTCTTTGCTTAATTGCAAAAACAAAAACAAGCAAGTTTGAGTATCTGGAGAAACCTAAGATTTATCTGTAACACTTTTTTGTTCTTTATAGTTGTGAAACTAGGGTTTTGTGAACTTTCTTCGTTTCCCTCTACATCCTAAGTGCTTGTAGTTTGTTATCTCTTAATCTGTCAGTGCTATGAAATCATAGCTGCCGATGTTGTTTATAGTAACTGTCTTGCCTCAAAACAGCTGAATTCTTTAGTGATCACAGGAAAAAGCCCCTGCCATGGGACAAGGTGCTTCTGGACTCAGGCATTTTGAAAAAGTTAAAGCCAGATCTTTTACCACTGTATCTCTTGAAAGTGTGCAGAAGATTTAATAGGCTGACACCAATTTTTAGTAAGTCATTTTGGTGCTAGCAGCTGTCATTGTAATAGAATTGTTCTTCCTAATATTTTGTCACACCCATGTTCAGTTCCCCACCTGTATCACCATAAAGACAACAATATTTATTAAATCTAAATTCAAAAACTCCCCAGAGAGCAGTCTGTTCTGTGATAGGTATAGCTAACTTGAATGGTTTGCATGTAAATTGAACATAGCTGTAGTGGCATGCAAGACAAAACACAAACAGTAGTGTAGCCAAAATAGTGTGTTTTCAGTGAAATTCCAGCTGATGAAATGTGGCAGATGAACAAATTGTAAGGTAGCTTTTCTTTGTGATGCTGAAAAGCATACCAAAAGCAGCTGTTTGGCCAGATTTCAGTGGGGCGGTTTTTCCCTCTGACTCTTCGAGCAATTCACAGTCCAAGTGACACATCTGTTTCACAGGCCCAGCACAGTTCTTCCACGCCTGGCTGGAGAAGCTCGTCAGCCACAGCTACTAATAATAACAAAAGTACTTTCTTGTCTGGCTACACATCATGTTTGTGTTCTTCCGTAGAGAAATACTATTTTCTTTTTTTTAAGTAAATGAAAGTCATAGATGTCATAGTCAAAGATAGCATAAAAATTGGTTTTCCAAAAATATCAGGTTTTAGCACTTTGGTATGATTTTGGCTTTTCTGCAGTTAGTGCAATTGGATTGTTCCTTCCATGTGCTGAGGCATCATTTTAAACATAAACCCCAAGCCTCATGGGTCTTTTATTTATGTTAAATTCTGGACCTTTATACACTGGATTTCTTTTCTGGCCTTTTCCTGCTTCTTGTATGTGTTTTGTGTTTGTGTTGTACGCAGAGGTCCTGGCCTGGGGCACTCACTGGGGTGTCTGGGCACCACTCTGATAAGACTGTCATTAATGACACTCCGATTTCCCTTCCTCTTTGACAGGCTACCTCTAAACACTTAAAGTGGCAAATGGGAATTGCTAACTCTTTAGAAAGTAGCCACTTTAAACTCTTTGCAGAAACATACTCTGTCTTTTAGACATCTCAGACCTACCCTATACACTAGTAGTCAACAGGGAAGGATAACAGCTCCTGGGTGTTAGTTCTTGGTTAGAAATACTGCCAGTTAGATTGGTTCCTTAATCCATGTGGAGCAAATTTGTCCTGTAGGCAGAAAGACTTTGTGTCTAGGTGTTTATTAATCTTGGTAATTTACTATAGGTGGATTAATTTGAGAAAAATATCACTCTTCATGTCAGTTGATTGAGGGCAGCTAAGGCTTTCTGCCCAACCTCACTAAGCACAGTGCTGATATAACATGTATGAATTTATATATGTAAGCACACAAATTAGCATAGAGGGGAGAGAGAAATATTTTATATATATATAAAAATAAATATATATACACAGGTATATATGTATGTATATATATATAAAATAGTAATCTTTTTCCTGTTTCCAATAGGTCCTTCACTTTGGATACTTAAATTTTTAAATGTTGTCTTTTCCATTTTCTACATCAGATATGTCCAACGTGCAATATGAGCAGGGAGACAGATCTCATAAGCAATATCAGCCGAGTCTGCTATTAATGCTAAACCTTTACAAGTTAGTTCAATAGACTCTCCATCTGAAAATGGCAGAGAGGCTGCAGGGTAAAGGCACGGGTTAATCCCTGGCTCCTGTGGGTATCCTCATCTGGTCATATTTTTAGCGCACGCTGTTGGCAAGGCACAGCAGGGGAGTAAGAGCAGAGCGAAGTGCTTCCCTCTGAGGCAGAGGAAGGGAAAGGGAGCGGGGGGGAGAGAGCAGCAAGGGCACGACTCCTGCGCCGGGGAGCTGCGGGGCATGGCAACTGGTGTCTGTGATGCCAGGAATCCGTGGTGCCATTAGTACTGGAAGGTGTTTGCCCGCAGAACGGGGCAGAGCACCCGAATCCCAACCCCCCTTGCGGGGACCAGGTGCGGGTCTCCTGCTGCTTTGGGGCAAGTGTGTCCAGCAGTAGTGCACTGCTGCTGGGTGGTCGGCCAGTCCGAGATTCTGCAGTCCTGTGGGCCTGAAGCATTTAGTCTTGCCAAGTCAGGGCAATCAGGGCCAAGTCTATGCACATGATGGAAATACTGCTTTTCACTTTGCTTTTCGCAAGACTCAAGTAACTTCATGTTTACTTTGCTAGAGGAGACTTAGGCTTGCACAGGGTACGTGTGGTAGCTTACGGGAGCATACAAGAGTTGGTTGCCTGCTGAGTTTGCTCATGCATCTTGATTTATGCATGGTTTTGTGTGTTTTTCACAGGAGCCTTGCTCCACTTGCTGTTTTGCCTGCCTAATGCTCCAGGAACTGTTTGGGACTATGTAATGGAGGACAACATTATCTGTAGATGTAATGTAGACATTATCTGTAGGGCGGCTGCTCTTTTTCTGTTGCAGAAGAGGAAAGGTGTGGCAAAAGCTGGAGGGGATTAGAGGGAAATGGCCCCTAGTGAAAGCAGCTTTCAAGAAACAAATTCTGTGCCTGGCTTTGCAAAAGGGTTTGTGTCATTGTTAACAAGACACTTTGCAGATGATCGCCCCATGTATAGCCTGATTTTTTTTCTGGACACCAGTGTTGGTACTCCAAAGAAGTGATCAGTGTTAATGGCTGTTGAAAACTGTGCTTTCAAAAAGCAAAGTGCTGTATAATTGCAAGTACTGTGGAAAATCTGTCGGCATCTCAAGCCAGGCCCTCCTGATAATGGAGACTGCATAATTTTGCCTTTATTCTGCCTGTGCCTATGTTCCCTGCTGATCAGATGGGGCAACTGATACTTCCCTACCTCAAAGGGGTATGATAAAGATAAGTTCATTTGGGTTTGGAGTTTGAGAGATGATCTGGTACTGATCAATACTGATAACCTCCAAAAGCAAAGCAAGAAGAATTTCAGTGAGGAACATACTGAGTAGATATTCATGCAGTGTTTGGAAGGTAGACATAGAATAAGCTTGCACTGTGCACAAGATGGTGAATGAAAAAGAAACCTGTATGCTGGAGAAGGGAAAATTGTAAGAGATAGTGTAATTAAACTCTCTATGCATATGTCCAAAGGTCGGAATTAAGGTTACTCAGACAGTCCTTAATTCTGGCACTTCCTGACTTGATTGCTTGGTTTTACAGCTTTTTTTTCTCCGCTGTTTTGTATGAAACTACACTGGCATGTTGTCTTCTCGCAAAAAAATGCTGGGTCGTTAAACAGTTTTGATTTGCTGGTGTTGAGCAGAGCCTCTCCTTTGCCTCAGACTTCCCTTGTCTTCCACAAGACCATGAGAAGTCCAAGGACAAGGAGGATGAGAGGATGTTTTATATGATGTATTAAAATAGTGCTGGCAGGGCTGTCAGCTGTGTTCCCCCATACAAAGGTCAGACTGGCTAAGCCAGACCATTCCTCACCCTGGTTTCCAACCCAGCTGGCACTCAGCAGTCTGCAAAAAGTTAAAAGAAAGTAATTCAGTTGACACTAAACTTAAATTTGCTATCTGATGGTCCTTACCTATAATAGTATATTTCAGGGTCTACACAGCAAAGACCATCTATATGACAATTGGTCAAATCAGCTTTTCAAGATCTCCAGTGATGGATATTCAGAGCCTACTATAGATAATTTTCCTCCTATCGAACCCATATTTCGCTTGCTACCATCTAAGTCTGTTGCTTTTAGTCTTTCGGGCATGTTCTGTGAGAGGAGATCTGGAAACAGGTTGTTGCCTTCCTTGTTGCAGCGTTTTTACATAATTGAAGACTGTAGTCAAGTCTCTCCTGCATCCTTTCCTAAACAAATACAAAGCCTTCCACCAAGGGTAGTTTTTAGCCCTCATCTAGTTCTTGTTGCTTAATCTGCACTCTTTCCGATCAGTCCATCTCTTTCTTGAATCCAAAACTGGGAGAAGTACCTTCACTGCCATCTTACCAGCTTTGAGCAGAAGGACTGCAAACACTACAAGGGCTTGTACACCCAAAATGCTGGGTTTTTGTGACAGCACCTTGTTGACTCATGCACAGTTTGTAACTGTGTCTTCCCAGGTCTTTTTGGTAGAACTGCTACCAAAACAGGCATTTCTCACTCCATATCCATACAGAGGCTTTTATTCAGCTTTAGCACAGAAGCTTGCATTTATCCTGAGCGAGTTGCAGCTTATCATTTTCCAGATAGATCTTGACAAGCTCAAGAAACAATCTCAGTTCTAATCCCACCCCTCTCTGTGCTTCCAGTCCTGCCCAGGTATGTGCCATCGGCAAGGTAAATCATTCTTACCCATTATCAAATCATTGGGTCAGACAGGGAAGAGTGCAGCACCCAGGGCAGACCTCTTCAGCACCTCGCTTGATGCATCCTACCAGATCAACTGTGATACTAATTAAAAAGACTAATTACAGAAATCATAACCACTTTCTCTGTGAGGCTGTGATTTTTTCCAACTGCTGGCTTTTGGTTTTCCCTGCTTTTCCCAAGTAGGCCATACAGAAATACTATAGAATACTATAAAAATACCACAGTACAAATTTTACACAAAACTTTGTGATATACATCTTTTTTGTAAGGCAGCAGAACACAGTCTAACATTTATGCCTCTGCTTATCTCTAAATAGGACATAGAAGAATAGCCCATCAACAGGCATTCTCATAAATATTAAAGTTTTTTTATTGACATTCCCTCCACCATCTTCACAATATTTATGATTTATATGGATTGTTTCAGAGGTCATGCCCTTGCTATCTGTAGGCTCTCCTTTTTAGGCATCCACAGTCTTGGGTTAACCATGAGTGTCTGATGTGGAGAAAAAATGTGTTACTGTAAATTAGCCTTTCCAAATCCTGGTAAGGTAGAAACTGGCCATGATCTAACTGGCAAAAGAAATGATATTGGATGAACTATGATGTTCAAGGTGTGAGAGTTTCCTGTAGTATAAACAGGATATCTGTTTAAGCACAAACATAAAGAATGCATCTAGTGATCATGTAAGCCCCATGTGTCAATTTATTTTGAAGTATAGGTTTTCCCTTGTATCCCCAAATCTTCAAGGATTGTTACATCAAGATATAAAAATTATTTTCATCATGCAGTAATTTAAATAGTCAATGAAAATACTTGCATGAACTTTATTAGTGCTAATTATGTTTTTGTCTAAATTGGCATTCATCTGTGCTCTTTCTGCCACCTTTTTTCCTCTCCTGCCATCTCCATTTGTGTTTGCATTGTCTTTCCCTCCTCATGTTACTTCTGTGTCTTTGATTTTTGGTGGCATCATTTCTGCATTGCTCCCAGTTGTTTCATACAAGTTGGGATCTTGAAGTAAAACTGGACGGCTCTCAGATTTCAGTTTTCTGATGGAGAAGGTATGACTGTCAGTTTTCTAGTTTTTTGCCTGTCAAGAGTTTTTAAAACCTCGCTACAAGTCATCTTATGTTCTCAAGAATGACAGTCTGCAACTATTTTAAATAGGGAATGGAAACACATTGTTCTTAGTGGGTAAAATCCTGGCTTTTTGGAAGTCAGCAAGACTCTAAACGTTGATGTTCACTCACATCTTCTACCTGAGCTGTTCCTGCTTCCTCCAGATAAGTTTTAGGCACATCTTGTTATTTCCTGGATGGGGAGCTACATGTTACACTGTATAGTGAGTGTTTCGCATATCATGTCATAACATAGCTGTATCACCACCTCTTTCCAAGCTGTGCTGCAAGCAGTGCCCATCCAGTGATGCGAGGTAACTGACTGAAGAGCTCTCAGTTTGTGTTTTTTTTCCAAGTCTCAGAAGCTTCAGCTGTGTGGAAAGTTAATTGGATTTTCCTTAGTAACATTTTTATTGCAAGGTGATCCAACAGTTTTGTGTAGATATAACTATAAAGAAGTTCCTTCTATTCTATGCAGGTTCTCACCTGGCTCTAATCACTTGACATATATATCTGAGCGCCTTCCAGAAGTGCGGTTAAACGTATGACTGACATCTGTCACACAGCAGGTGTTCTTTCTTTCATTCTCTTCCTAGGGGGAATACTGAATCTGCCAGTGTAGTCCTGGTATTTTTAACATAAATTAATTATCCATGCTGTTCGCCATTAATGTCATGAAGGGTGAGCTGCAGCACAATTCGTGCAAGCAGTGGCAGACCCCGATGACTTCCCATCACAGGAGCAGACCAGATGGCTGGTTCCTAGGTGGCCACATTTGGCTTTGGCACTCAAGGCTTTCACTATGGAGAGATTTCCTGCTGAAACTTGAACCAGCTCAAAACTATGGGAGAGGGCAGTTTGGGGGGTTGTTCACATGATGATACTTTAGATATCTGATGTGAGTGCCCCCAGTCACCTTTCCAAGGCACCTAAATCATATGTGCTTAATCAGCCTTTCTCAGTAGCCCCCAAAGTCTCCATAAGACTGACGTGGTTTACTAGAAATAGCTTTGGCAGCTGGGCTCTGCCCAATTCTTCCCTGCGTTCGGTGTCCCGGGCTCAGCGAAGCCTGAGGTCTCTCTCTAAACAGTTACTACCTGATGTAAAAAAATCATCTCTTCTCCCGAAAGCTTAGAGGGGAGGTATAAGGCCAGAGGCAGCACAGAGGCTCGGATGAAGGGGAAGTAATAAAGCAGGACTGGCTTGCAGGTTGGGCTGTGGTCTCGGCATGTGCCACAGGCTAGTGCTGAATCTTTTGCAGTATTTTTGTTTTGTTTTATTAATGAGGGACTTGAAGGAGAACAGTTTTGTGGCTGGTTTTGGAGACTCCTCCCAAGCATGAGGAACAGTTCTCTGAAAAAGGTAGTACCAACAAGCAGGGTTTGGCACATTAGTCTGCTCAGAAGTGGGAAACAGCCTGTTGCTGTCAAATGGGAGAAGGTACAGGATGGGAATTAGGAAGGACTTGAAAATGAAGATTAGTGACTTTCGATGTGCCAGAGGAAGCTTTTTCTTCTGATTGTCACGACAGTCAAGGCACCCAAAGATCAACTTTGAGCAGTTTCCAATGGCGTGACGCCATTTTCAGATAACAGGTCTGGGCAGAGCCCCCCTCCGCCAGCTAATTTCTTTGGACCGTAACCTCCTCACAGTTGTTGCTGCCCACTGCACTCACACTGCCCCTAGCCCAGGATCAGAAACAGCAGCCCAAGGCATCTCCTCTGGGCTACAGTCGGACAGCATCACCTGTCTCAAACCCTCAGTGCAAGCTCATCTCTCATCCACAGAGCTTCATAGCATCCTTTAAGAGAAAATGGTGTTGACAGGAGCTGGCCTTTTTAAGAGAATGTGTTTTTCTTCCAGGAGTGCTAATCTCAAAGGCTAAAGGAAGCACTCACTGTTGGGTCCCATTCTCCATTTCATGTGTCTGAGGATAACAGTGCTGGCATTTCAAAAATGCCTCAGAGAGCAGAATTTATTGTGTTTTCTGAGTCTAGTACTCCCTGAGAAAGTTTTTTATAAATGTAGTCTAAAAAATGATCCAGCCTTATTCATTCCTGAAATTTCACAGATTGTTTCCAATATGTTTTTCCATAAAGTCAGAGTATCTTCTAAATTTTGCTGACATTCTTTTATAAGACCTTAATATTGCAAACCAGCTCTAACAGGTTAGGCAGATGGCATCTTGTCATTTACTTTTTAATCTACACTCACGTCAAATAAATTTGCAGTCACGTCTGTTCCTCTTGGCCTGGTCTTTATCGATAGTTTTTTGAGTCCTGCAAGGTACAGCAATATCATTTTGTCCCCCAATTTTCATGAGGCCTGAAGTAATTTTCAAGTCACATGCTCGTGTTATTTCATCAAGAGCACAATAAGCAGGAAGCTTTTAAAATTGCAGATTGCAGCTCATAGTCGAGACTTACATTGTCATGTAAAAAGAGAAAAATCATTTCAACCGAGCGTACAGCAAATGCCATATCAGAATACTTAGCAGAAGTTGTGCTGTGTTACAGTGTGTAAGGATTCATGCGTGAACATGAAAATAATCTGTAAAAAGGGCTTGAAATAATTCCTAGGCTTCCACTTGTCCTTTCATCCGCCTGCCAGGAAGGATGTCCTGAGGTCCTAGGGCCCGGTTTCTCTGGGCATCCAAACCCCAAGCTGTCCTGATGGGTACATGGAGGGCACCAGCTTTTGTAGCACAGCTCTGGGCCCTTTTCTTTATCTTCCAGACATGAGTTAATTGCAGGTCAGTTCCTGCACCACTAATTCTGGACGTGGGGCAAAAAAAGGACATACCTTTCTGAGAGACATGCTTTCCTCCAGTCCTCTTCAGGCTTTGGGGATGTTCCTCCTTCCTATAGGTCCAGGGCTTCGCTGTCTTTTCTGGGTTCTCATATAGCCTGTAGTTACCTTCCGTCCCTCATATTTCCATTGCTCTCTGTTCTCAAGAAACAGCTGAGTAAAACTGCACTTATCCCCATAAAGAATTATGGTCTCATTTTCATGTTACTGCTGGATGCAGTTTGTCCACAAGACAGCAGAAGCACAGAGCTAGTGTTTCAGATTCAGAACAGCGGTGCCGCCTCCATTCATATCTTGGGAGGTGTTTTTGTTTTTGGAAATGCTCAGGTTTCAGTTCTTCAGAAGATGACAATCTAGCCCCTTGCTCTGCTAGCCGGAAGATCTAGCCGGTGGCCAGGGGCTACCATAGAAATAAATTCTGCAGCATTATGTAAAAATCTTAGTAGTAAAATTATAGATTGTTGCCGTAAAAATACACAGAAGCAACCATTTACAGTTTCTGTGTATCAAATGAAACTCAGTGTGCAGTGAGCAGACGTATTTCTGTGTGTGATGCATCCACAGTGGTTCCTTTTTTTCCTTCCAGATTTGTGAGTACCACCAAGATTTTCATAGCAATGATCAGAACAGATATTTGCAGCAGAACTGAACTGCCTCTGAGGACAGTCTGTTTGGTGAGGTGCCAGTAAACTCCAGGAAGAGTTTGAAAACTGCCGGCGCTCAGCTGCTGCCAATTTTAGAACAGCTTTTCCCAGGCACGGGCTGCAGTAGGGCTGAGCTGCCAGAGTCCTGGCAAAAGTGTGGCTTGGGTTCTGTGAAGTTACTTGTGTATGGATAGGGACTCCACTGGAAAAAACTCTGAAGGGCTGTTTGAAGGCATGTATATGGCATTGTCTGCCACAGTATTATGCCTGAAATATCCTACCTTCGTAGTCTTTGGTAAATT
Organism: Dromaius novaehollandiae; assembly: GCF_036370855.1. Classification (NCBI taxonomy): domain Eukaryota; kingdom Metazoa; phylum Chordata; class Aves; order Casuariiformes; family Dromaiidae; genus Dromaius; species Dromaius novaehollandiae. Next base: position 5,923,343 of record NC_088101.1, read on the forward strand.
TGTACTATTAGATTCTTTAAGAGCTCATACCTCCATTAATGAATGCTTACCGTGTGCTGGATTTGAAACACATTTCAAAGCAGACCGAGGTCGTGTACAGCAGCAAACTGATGAAGAAGTCTTAATTTAGTTCACTGTATTAGTCCGTATCCTGTATCCTAAAACTTAGTTAAGATACGCTGCTTGCTTTTCTTCTCTCTTCGCCTTTTGCAGTGGGTGCAGGGTTATCCTAGTTCGCTATTTAGACCGGGCACTGCTTCCAAGCAGTTGCATGCTTCTTGTGTTCATTCTTGATTGCATATGCAATTGCCACAAAACTTCTTCCCTTTGAATTTCTTCCAAACCTTATACTTGCTGTGATAATCAATATCAACATAATAGACGCAGCAGTGCTCAGCACCCTCGCATGGTTTAATTGTACGTGTTGCGTGGCCCAGATTGCAGGTGATCATTTTGTCCACCTATCTGGAAAATAGAGACGTACATGGGATGGACAGACAATACACATGACAACACAGCTTAGGATACCCAAACTGCAATGAAAAAGCACTTTCTTTTCTCAGAGACCTGGTGGCGGGAGGGTTGCTAGGGCTGACTGTCGTGTTCCTCTAAGCTCTGATGCTTTTGCATATTCAGAATGGTAAATACCAGGGGAGGAACTAAATGCCCAATCCTAAAACTTTGTTTGACTAAAGCAATTATATGTTTCTGGTTTCTAAGTGCTCACTAGAAAGTGAATTTTCTCACATCCATCTCCCAAATCATCAAAAATTCTTACCTTTAAGTCCTTTAAAGCCTTAGTGTGTCTCCCGTTGATGTGATCACTCTCCTTCCTCTCTGAGTTATAAAAAGGGAGGCAAAACCTTTTGCTGAACCCTTCCCAAATGTTCTTTGAGCTTTACAGTAGTTAGTGGTGAACTGTTACACTTGAAGAAACTGCCTTCGCCTGTCTGCGTGCAGGCTCAGAGCTTGTCCATAAATTTTACCCTACATTTTTACATGAACCTCTAAATACTGCAGGTAGCTTTTTTTAATTTGAGCATTTAGTTATACCCACTCCATCCCCAACTGTGTAATGTGCTTTTATTTTTGTTCTCATTCCTGGAGATAATTAATAGCCTTGGTTCCCTCTTTCCCTATGCTTTTGCTAACTGCAGCAGCCAATAAGTCATGTAGGAAAAAAAGATACATAGTTGGCTGTATTTTTTCCAGGCAGTTGTTTTCCTCTATGTCTCTGTGGTATGCTTCAGCGTTAACTATTCCCCTTGCTAAAGGCATCCTGTTCTGCACCAGTCACATGCCTGTGCAGCCATTGCGTGAACGATGGGAGTTTGGGAGATGTTAACTGCAGATTGAGGCAGGTTCTTGTCATGTTTTTGGTCATGTGGCAGCAAAATGGTGGTTATTCAGCCATACAGTGATTCCAGCTCATCCCCTCTGTGCTCATTCTCATGTTGAGACAGGTTGCACAAATCAGTTACCGGGGGAAGATTTGATTGTGAACTTACTGTAAGCTGGTTGCTTGCTGGTATCAGTATGCAATGTCTTGCTTGTAGTCACTGTATAACAGCTTCCCCAGGGAGGAATGTGATTGCATCTGCTGAACTTAGACTCCTGCTTCTCACCACAGCTGGCCATTGTGGCTGGATTCTTTGTTATGTGCAACCTCAATTTTGTTTCATTTTTGTTTCCTTGAATGCAGAAATAGGCTGTAGCCTGCAAGTGCATATCTTAAGCTATACATTGCCAGGATTTCATCCTTCCCAGGACATTTAAATTAGCTGCAGAATAACTGGAGTCGCCTTTCTGTGTGTGTAACTGCAAGTCACTTCCATGTCAGTTTGGGCATCAACCCAAGGGAGTGGTGTGAGATAGTAAATCCAGGTATGTGGGATGAGCATGTTGGGGGTGTCAGGAAGGGCTGTCACATCCCTATGCCCCCCCCCCGATTATGTTGCCACTCTGCCTGAGCCTCAGTGTGGCACTGCGAGGACTCTACCGTGGAGGAGGCAAGTGCCCCAACCTGTTCAAGCTCCTGTTGCAGCAGTGAGTGGCAATCCTGGGAGCCACCAGGACAAAGGACGATCAGGGACTGTCCATGGGACCCAGGTTGAGGTGGCAGCAAAGGGAAGGTGCTCCAGCTGCCCTCCAAATATGTTAGAGGTGAGAATGGGCTGGAGGAGGAGCTGGCCTGTACCTTCACAAGAGATTCCCCCTCATCCACAGCTTTTTGGGGGCACCTCTGCCAACACCCCTGCTGCTGTTGACCAGGACAAAAAGCAGGAGGCAAGTGATCCTGAAATCCAGCATTACGTCAACCTGGTGAACTAAGAGCAGCCACAAAGACCCAGGAGGCCCTGAGTCACAGAAACCTGAGCTAGGCAAGGGATTGCTTCCCACATGTATTGTATATCACAATATCACTACACAGGGAAGACAAAAACAACTCTCTTCTGGGTACTGCAAGAGCCCAACTGTTTTAACCTTCCTTGGCTGTCTTGTGGGATTTTCACTCTTGCCTGGTACTCAAGAAAAGCATCTGCTCCAGAAAGCATACAGACTTTTATGTCCTTCGGAGTTGAATGTGCCAACATGCAGTCAGCTGTAAGCTTACTGCATCCCTTGTGCTCTCTAACGTTTGCTGCTTACACCAGCACAGCCATCCTTCAGCTCTATCTTAGCTTTGAACTAAGAAGCGATAGGTTTCTCCTAGCTATCTTGTAGAAAGAGGAGATGCTGGAGTAATCCAACAAACATATTCATGGATGTTGTCAGGTTTTAGCTGTGCAAGGATTGTGGGACCTGTTGGTCAAGGCATGTTACAGATATTTGTTTGAAAAACAGCCTAAAACTGCCCTGCTGTCCTGTTTGTTTTGCAGTGTGTTTTTTGTGCTGGTAGGTGGATATCCCAAAGAAAACCCACAATCCTGAATGGAAGTGCCCACCTAGTGCTCTTGGCAGCAGCAGAAGCAAACCACAGTTTAATCTGTTGCTTTTCTGAACAAACTTCCTATCTACTCTTAGGAGACAGCCTCTAAAGTAGCAATAACCTCCAGAAGTGTGCTTATTCCTTTTTAGATGATCCACAGTCTCAAGGTCTCAACAGCAGGTGCAGTTCCTGAAAATTTACTGTTTCCAACTGACCCAAGAATGGGAAAGGACTGCAATTCCACGCCTGGTGAAGAAATGGTCGTTTTTGCTGGCTCATCTCTAAAGGAGCAACAGGAGCTCAGGTTCAAAAGATGAGATGTCCAAAGTATTTCTACAAGCCCCCGAAAAGGGACAGAAAGTTAGAGGAACGGGCTCTTGAAACACAAGCAAGAGGTAAGAGTGAAGGCTGAACCACAGCTTGGACTTCACAGGCCCTTCTGGAGAGCATGACGGTTCTCTGAGGGAGGACTGGGCTGCCGCCCATGTTGTCTGTCTCTAAACTTCCTTCTGAGAGATGCTCCTAAACGCTCTGCAACAGAGATATGCTGTCTTTTTACCCCTTCTGTACTGCAGGATCAGAAAGAGAAAAGCCTGAACTGAGAGATCCCCTTAACTTCCTCACCATCCTAAGGATCTTGACAATGTGAAGTACAGAGAACACAGTTGATCCCCCTCCATATTGCTACTTTACACTCAATGTTCACATATTACAGTGACACATAAAGCATTAATTTGTCTGTGCGCTGCTCTTTGCTTTTAGGCTCTCATGAATTTTAACTTCGCATAGTGAAGCAGTTAGTATTTTTTTAATTACTCACAAGCGGTGCATTTCCCTTTTAAAATACAGGAAAATCACAGAAAAATACTCACTAAATTGCCCATGCTTGTTTTCAAAACCTATGAGGTGCACTGGAATAACACCCGGGGCAAGTTTGCCACTGCAGCCTTTGAGCATTGAAGTGAGTACAGTAAATGCAGTGAAAGCCTTGCTCACACATGGGGCTCTTTGTCCAAGCTGAGACCCTGCTGCCCTTGAGCTGTCGCAGTATGCCCTACAGCTGTCCTCTCTGGTTGTTCGAGACCTGTGCCATCCTCCTCTTTGCCACACTGGGGAAGCCGAAGGTGCTGTGCAAAAGAGGACAAGCAAGGGGGTAAGAACTGAATATTTTTCACCTGCCCCAGCCCAAATGCCAGGCTTCTCTAGTCTTTCAGTCTTCCAGGAGCACGTTTAGCTGTCATTCTTGCAAATACTCAGGGCTCAGTAGAGGAGATCTTTTCTCCTGTCCATCTCACCAATGAAAGTCTTGGCAAACTGAGCAGTCCAGGTGAGCTACATGACAGAACACCATGGGGCAAAATAATACCAGTTTCAGAAAATGTGACTCCCAGGGAAGTTTGGGCTTGAGGTAGCAGGAGCACATGGTTTTCTAAATTCATTCCCAGAGGGGCTTCACTTCAACATTCCACCAAAGGTTTCCCAGCTTTCTAGCCAAGCAGCTCATTTTCTAAAACAAGGCAAATCATCAGTTTTGTGCTAGCAATGCTTGGAGTTACCTTTTACCAGTGAAGGAGTCCTCTTCTTCTCATTTGAGTTTTGTATAAATGCAGAAACTACTGTGAAATAAGAGTTGTAATATAAAGAAAGGGGAGATCAGAACATAGTGATCCTCTGGATATAGTTTGATGCAATTTTGAGCTGCTTGTAGAAGATTGGCTGAAAGGTAAATTGATTAGGGCAAAAAAAATTGTGCTGTTAAACTATGTTAGTGATTCTTCAGTATATGGTTTGGAATAGCTTTTTCATGACCTCAGACATCTAGGAAGATGCATGTATTTTTGGTGTCAGAACAAAGGTGCGACTAGCCAGCAGCTCTTGTATTTGCAAAGCCAGCATCCTGCCATAAATCGCGTCTCAGTCCATTAACTGCAGACCCCCCAAGCTAGTGGTGGCCTCTCTGATTTTTCCCTTCTTGTGTCTGTGTGGCACTGTGGGTACATGTGATAAATGCCGTGGCAGGTATGTGTTGGAGGGCTGTCCTTCGGGAGCCTTTGGCTCTTGGTGTAATACTTGATCGCCAGCTGTTGTAAAGGATGCTGCGGCATTTTGTGCAGCAGAAAAACTGATTCTTCATTCCTGGTTGGATTTCCAGTTAGGAGATTGTTTTCTGCCAAGCTAAACTCCCCCTGCATTTTCAGCTGTATGTTGCTCCCTTTCCATTCCAGCAGAGTGTTATGCTTGACAGCTGCTGTGTTTGATCCCAGAAGCTGTGGTTGGTAGCAAGCAAAGTGATCTCCATATAACCTCTATCTTACTCATGAATGTGCATTATGAAGCTTAACTGATGGTAGTAAAATGTTTTGCCTTCAACGTGCCGTCCCTGTGGTCCAATGTTCCCGTTTTCAGGAACCATTATTACAGAAGTGCAGTGTATTAGAATTATTCTGCTGCCCTCTAGTTTCTCAGGAATGTTGGGTGCAGGCATCAACATCTAGCAATGCATGTGAATATCCTGGTAGGACTAGGTAGCACTGAGCAGGCATAAAGTGGTATTTTATTCTTTTGGCCTCAGAAAATTGCCAGTGCTCCAAACTGCGTTGTTCTTTGGCAAAGACTGCTATCCTCGTGGCCAAGACGCAGGCACTGACACAGGTGGACATGCTAAGGTGCTTGATATCTCTCTTGGTTGTAACCCACTCTGGCAGGTTCAAGTCTGACTGGAATAGTCTCACAGCACAATGTTTTTATGTTTTATAATATTTTTTATAATAATTTTTAAATTTTCAACTCTATACAAAAAAGGTGGGTTTATACCATCCTGCACAATGGATATTTTTGTGCAGGAAAAAAAAAAGTTTTGTTCCCTAAACCGAAAGCATGAATTTCCAACTCTCATTTTTGTACTGTGGGTTGTGTTAAACCTACAGCTGATGTTTTTTTGAGTAGCTCACAGTTTCCCATGCATGAAGCTTGTAGAGCACAGTTCCCAAGCATGAATATCTACAAAAAATAGATGATTATTTCTTCCTGGAATTGGTCTTCCACTATAGGATCTGGTTTTCTGTTGTGAAAATTTGCATATAATTAGAAATGGTCATGTGTTTGCATTATGCCTATGATACTGTGCAATCTTGGATTGCTTTTGACTCTGTGGTACGCTGTGTCTGCGAATCCCTTTATTCACCCCTGAAAGTCTGCACTTAATTGTAGCATACAGATACCTGCAGGCCTTGATGCAGCAAAAGCCTCTGCACCCAAAAATAAAATGTTGCTTCTAATAAACTTTCAAATTAGTCTTGTTTTTGGAGACTGGAGAAGTTGCCAAGATTATTCACCTGAAAATCTGGTGCACTGGCTAAACCACGATTTCACTCATTTCTTAAAAACCAGCTCTGAGCAAAGCTCGAGCTGAAGGTAAGACCATGAGCTAACACACTCTCCTGTAAGAAAGGAACATTGAATAAAAAGACCTGGGAAATGAGCAGTTTTGGTATTGCAGATTCTCAGTACGTACCCTGTTTGGGTTTGGTCTCAATTTTGAGGTCAGTGTTACCAGCAATGTTCTCCAAGTGTCTACAGATATAAGAAGTTATGACATGGTAGTATATGATCACACAGTCTTGCAAGATCTACATATTGTATTTGATAACAACAGTGATGGAAAATGCTGCCTTGCCCAAAGAGAGGCATAACAATTGCTTTTCATACTGGAAGACTCCAGCATCATTTACCTTAAAGCAATACTGTGAAAATGTGGACACTTTTCCCCTAGAGAATTTTGGGTGGGAGAGAGGGATGGATGTAGAGCAGGCCGGCTTTTATTTTCAATCGCTGCTGCCTTAAGCTGCTCAGAGGGTTGAAATTAAAAATGTAGAGCTACGAATGTGAACTTGCTGCTTTAAAGAGAGGGGCTTCTTCACTGCAGGGGCCAGGCAGCATCTTGGGCTCCCTTCCTCTGCCTTCCGGGGCCTTTCCCAGCCGTTGCTTTCCGCTTCTGCACCTGCAAAGCCAGGTCTGCATCTCAGCTCTTGGCTGTGTGGCCTGGCTCTTTGCTTGTTTAAATACAGGTCATTGGATATAAGTGACCTATTTTGTAGGTCGCTTATTGCCCTTTGTAATCTTTTACCCATGGTATTTGCGTTGTCTGGTTCTGGAAAACCCTCTTCCTAGTGTCTGTTCTTTAATTAGGTATGTGAAAACATTGACAGCTTTAACTGAAATGTACCGCTACAAACGCAAGGCACCTTTCAAATCGTTGTGCTTAACCTCAAAGTGATTTACAAAATGTGCAAAGTGCTGCCAAACACAAACAGTGGACTCTGACGGTAAACTCCAGCAAGCGAATACTTTTGTTTTTAAAGGAGCTTTCTCCTTAAAAAGATTCTCATTGGGATCACATGCCCCAGATGTTGGGCAGCCAGATGTTTCCTTGGCAATCACTCGGGGTGGTTGATCACAAGGTGTGTTGTGTTGTGAGGGCCTGGGATGTCATTCGGAATATTCAGTGACCGTTTTCTTGGTGCCCAGTAAAACATTTTGAGGACTGAAAGTCCAGCTCCCCACCCACCCACACACCCTTTTTGGGTTTTTTGTCCCTTTATTTGAAGAAAAACGTCTCATTGCTGAACTGGGATGAGCTCCCAAAATCAGGGGATGAAAGGCTGTAAAAATCTAAAGCACATCATAACTGCTCATCTCCCTCAAGGTAACCCTGGCTAGGGCTTCTGTCAGACTCAGCTGGTTCAGGGGTGCGGTTGGTTATGTTACGATTCACTCGTGCAGCTTCACTGGCCCGAAGGATGGTGCAGGACCTAGCAGAGACGCTGGCCCCGCTCTGAGCAAGACGAGAGACTCCCAGAAGCCCCTTCTCACTTAAAGCCTTTTGTGATTCTTACATGCCCATGTAAAGGATGAGCAACACAACATTTATGCTCAGCTTTCTTGCTTCTTCCATGGCTTCCTCTCTTCTCTGGCTTTGTTTTCCCAACTTTGCAGGTTCTTGATGTTTCTGTGCCCTGATACTCCAGCTGCCCACTCCTGATCTCCCTGAACTGAACCACCTGGTCCTGCAGCGCCTGCCTGAGATGGCTTTCAGGTCAGCGTGATCGTTTGCAGGGACCAAAAAAGCAGACATCAGCAACTGGAAGAGACCATGTGGCCGTACCAAGTGCAGCTCACGTGTTCTTTTTTTAAATAAAGGCGTATCTGACATCTGGAGGCGGAAATCCACATTTTTCAGCCTTCTTTCAGAACGCAGCAGCGATAGACAGTGTCTGAGCACAGACGGATATACCAAGAGTCCTTTTGGTGGCTGGTGCTCAGCTTTGTCTTCATGTAGCTTCATGCCTTACCATATGTAGCTTGTTATTCATTCTCTCATAGCTGGGTAGTACCCAGTGCTAGACATGTTAAGGCGATACCTGCTAATCCAAAGTCCTTCTTTGGCATGTTTGCCTTTATAGAAATGAAGATCCGACATTAGAACCATCATGTTCAGTAGACTCTTTTCATCGTCTTGTTAGTGTATGAAATGTCCTTTTGCTCATAGGGTGGTTAAGAAAAAGAAAACAGCTTAATGCATAGTCAGAAAGCTTAAAAAAACAACAAAAACCCACAAATAAGTAAGTAAATAGGCTAAGTGTAAGATAGCGTGTAAAAGGAGGCAGTCGGCAGCACGACTCCTCCCTAAACTACATGAACAAGCAGCAGTGCAGCTTGCCATGACGCTGGGCAGGCTCACCAGGCTTGCTTTTGCTAGACTGGGAGTATCACAGTAGCAAAGACTTGTAACTGTCCTGAGAGACATTTGTTTTTCTCATAGGCCACGTCCCTTTACTTTCCCAACTGGTTTGTGTTAATGGCATTAATGGAACTGTCCTTTAGTGTAGCCGAAACGGTGTCGAGGTGTTTGCTTGTCCGTGTCCCTGAGCTGAGCAGCAGTGGCGTGCACCGCTCTGCAGTGGTGTGATTTGAAGCCCTTTTGGTGTGGCATGTGCAGTCGTGGTGCTGTATGTTTTTGATTTCGTCCCTACCTACCATACACGATCTCCCCACATTTTGGACGCTGAACCAACCCAACTTTAAAACTAGCACTTTAAGTACTAGTAGTCACTTTGCTCCTGACTATATTGAGCACTGCACTTTTGTAAGTACTATTAGCACTGAGTTTGGAACCATTTGTTTCTCCCAGTCTGTGCAGCCTCTGATGCGCGGCATTAATGATGTAGGGGCTGTCAGAAGATCATTTTGAGGTGTATGTGACCACTGTCTGGTGCCTAATTTCCATTACATATGCGTTAGCGATTTTATGAATTAGGGGAATAAACCTATCAGAACTCATTTTAAATAACAGAACAAACGTCTGAATCACTGATGTCTGAGCAGACATGGTTGTTCGGAACTTGGAGGTCACCCAGAGAACTGAGAGCATGGTTTTTAAAACACCAAAGATACAGGAGGAGTTGCACAGGGGGTCGGGAGGGTGCAAGATTGTATATTTTACACTTCGAATTGCACAGACCACAGGATGTGACAAAGCTCGAGCGAGAAGCACGTGGCAGGTACTCTCGATTTTGGCATGAGAACTCGGCCTTCATTATCAGGATGGGTCAATAAGAAGCAAAGTTAAAACCACTCTTTGATGCTGGTGTCGGTAAAGACTGCGCTCAAGCCATTGCAATAAAAGCCATCACTGTGCCTGTACTGAAAGTGCTGTTGAGATGGTGTGTGGGCTTAAACTACAACAGGTGGTTTTAAACAAAATACTTGCAGATGATTTAGAAGACGGAGCATAATGACTGTTGGGTTTGCTGTTGAATCGCAAAAGCCGTGGTAGGAGTTCATCAGGTTTTGCATTAGGAAGCAATTTTGGCATGCATTGCTGTTCTTGTTAAATCTGTGCAACAACAAGGTATGGATGCTTTGCAGCCTGAGCTCCCTCACCAGCAAGAAACTGATGGGATAGAGTTTGTCCCAAACAGCAGATGTAGCTGTGATCCTCGGGGGTTCGAAATTGGGCGATGATCTGTCATGTAGACTATCCCAGGTTTGGTATCCCAAACTGTAAATTTGCAAACCACTGATGGTGTTTTGCTTCTTTCCAAACCCTGATGGGTTTTGTGTAGCATTGGAGTTGTTGCGAGGGTGCTGCATGTCCTTTCCATGAGGAGATCCACATTTCAGACTCCTCTTCATCCTGGTTTACTATAGTCTATTGAAGCCTTTTCTGGCAATACCCCTTGATGGCTGTTTCTGCCTTGATGTGATGGATAAGGGCCGCTGTTTGTAGCAGTCAGTTGCAGGATCAGTGTGAACTGAGAAAAGCAAATTGGATCTTGGCCTTCACTGTTAGCAAGTGGATGTGGTGGAAATAACCTTTAGAGAGAAAAGTAGGAATATTGTTTTTGCTTCTTTCAGCAGATGAACAATTTTTTCCTGACCAACTCCAGTTTGGGGAGATGTTTTTGCTTGGGTTCAGTTTAAGCTTTTTTCTTCAATGGACCTTTATAGGTTTGGATATTCAGTCAGAAGTGGAAGTGATTAAAAAAAACCAAACCCTGAGCAGCCTGAAGTGTTAAGCTCATATATTCTATATCATTTGATTTTTAAAGTGATAATGCAAAATAGAATCCAGATTTTTTTTTTTTTTTTACAGCCAAATTAACTCTGCAAATACAGCTTTAAAGAAATATTATCTGGCAACATTGCTACATCTTAGCCCTCAAATTATAGCGGACGCAGGGACAGCCTTTCCAGAAAGTAACTTTGTGACTTAGAGCTTAGATCCTGCTCACTTTTGCTAAGATGTAGGCTTATACTTTTGAAAATTCAGCCCGTGCTGTAACCCCACAGTGAGCTAAACGGTCTCGTTTAGTCTTTGGAAATGAAGCTTGTGAGGAAGGGGAAGAGACACCAGGTCTTCCCCCCCCCCCCCCCCCATGGGTGTAGTTTTCTGCCCCTTCAAGTTGGCATCTTGTCCTCTGGAAACTAAAAGTAAGTGTTTTCCACTGCACGACACAACATGAGGCCCAAATGTAACCTAGAGCACAGCATCTCTTTCTTTGGAAGAACCTTTTAAGAGGAAAAAAGTTATTTTAGGGATTTTTAGTTGTTTGGTTTTAAGGTAGTTCATGGAAAATGCATTGTAACAGCACACAGACAATGTTTTACTGACCTTTTCTTTTTAGGAGACTTTTTAATTTCCTTCTGTAGTTTAGAGTTCTTTTTGGAAAGTATTTCAGACACATACAGATGACCTTGAAATGAGTCAAGTTTATCAAAAAAATTGCGCATTGCAGGAAGCTGTCTCAAAACGCACACATACCCATGCACCCATCTGTGTGTATGTGTGTGTATACATACATATATATATATTTTTTTCCCCGGCTGTTCTATTTTTGATTTTTTTTTCAGGATATTAACCAAAAGGTGTTTTAAAGTCATGGCATGAAAAATCCTAAATGTAAATCTGAGTACATTGTGATGCTGATTAACAGGTTTTCTGAAACTTATGTGATGCTTAATATTTTCCTTGGGAAGTTTTGTTTCATGTTAGATCATTGTTCTGAGGGATGTCGGTCCTACTGGCATTAAAATAACGGAAATAAAATGCATGTGTTACCAGTGTAGAAACGGTGAAGAATTAAGTGTGAACTTTACTGTACGATACTGAATCTGTTCTCAAACAAGCTGTTTTGCTGTTCAATAGTCGACATATAAAAATGCAAATGTACTGTAACTTAGCACTTTCCCAATGGACCCTGTTCTCACTATGCCAGAGGTAAGAGGCAGGTTTGGCTGGGGGCGTCTGAGAGGCGGTTTCTCTGGGCACCTTGGTGCCATCCCCACTTGCATTAGCACATCGGGAAGAGGAGGAAGCTCTGAATCCTTCTGGCATATCTTGTTACTGGAACTGGCCAGAAGGAAGCGCAAATTTTGGAATCTCTTTAAAAAGAGATTTTCCTATCAGCTCAGCGTGGGGCAGAGGCTAGCTGGCACGGTTCGACTGGGATGTGCCAGCAGTTGGGATTTCGGGGATGCTGGTGCCCAGGGAGCTGGCAGCAGCAGAGATTTTGGGAGTGGGTGCCCAGCACTGCCACCGCCTCCCTCCTGCCCGAATCCCAAGCGAGGGACGTGGCCATTTCTAGTGTTAACAGGGTGCAAAGTGTTACTTGTCCTGTACTGTACTGAAAGGGTGAATTGATCAGTGACTGTATTGTACTGTATGAAAACTCATAAATTGCCTTGTATTGTTTATAACGGACTGTCCGGACTGTCCCGTGTCCCTACGCCCCACCCCCAGGTTTTTCGGTGATGCGTGTTATCAGTTAGGTCCCACAACTCAGTGGTGCTAATTCTCCCATATCTGATGGTGCTCCTGTGGACACTAACTGAGGACATGCTCATCGCAGCTTGAAGTCTATGTGTCTTTCCCATCCGTTTGTACGACGTAAGACACACACACACACGCAGCGATAAACTTGAATTTGTTTCAAAGTACCATTGACAATCTGATATTTTCTATGTGTGCTTTTATTTGGCTTTTCCAGAAAGCAGCTTTGTGGGTGCCTGTTTTTGCTGGGAGGCAATTTCATCCCACCTGCTTTGCAGATTCGGTCAGGGGAGGTTAATCCAATAGGAGCCAGCGGGGACGAGGAGGTCTCATGGAGGGGTTGCCTTTTTGGGGAGACTAGAGCTGAAAGTGTTTGGAATTAGCCCCAGTGCTGCTGTCCCCCGCCCCAGGGACGAGGGTGAACATCGCACATCTTGGCTGGCAGAGGAGGTCCCACCTGATGCCACAGTTTTGTGGCCTGTCGGATGAAGGGAGCAAACATCTCCTCCTCCCCACATCCCTGCACGAGCTGCTTTTTGGACAAGAGAAAATCCCAATATGTTTTATATCTACTTGAAAACCGAGTCTGGTATTTACCCCTGTTACCAACTGGATTTGCATATTGTTGTTTGCCACAATATTTGTTCTGTCTTAAAATAAATTTGCTTACTTGTGTAGTCTTAACTGTCTGGTCTGCTTATTATAATCTGTTTTCTTGGGTGGCTGCTTCAGGGATCGGCTGCTTCGGTATGCTTTTATAGCGTTCCTCACCTGGGCACTTGCCATGAACGTGACAAGGAAATGTGTCTGCCTGGAAGAGGAGATAATTTCAGCCAAGACTCAGCGTATAAGTGTTTCGCTCTCAGTTATCTCACATTTGTCTCTTGGGTTTTTTTTCAGTTGTATGTCTTCTTTTCCCCTTCGCTCTATATGGTAAGCGTGCAACAGAGGGATTGCTGGGTTTCAGTCTGCTTCGCAGTTAAGAGATTAAATTGTCGCTAACAGATTTCTTGAGGTTAAGTAATTTCAGAAGCCAGTGTTTTGCATTTGGGAATGAAATGATTTATTGAGGGGAGCTCACTGAAAGCAGCAGCAGCAACCTAAAGCTGCGGACAGTAGCAGGCTGAGATTCAGCAAACTCCTTTCTCCTTTACGAGACAAATATAACTTCAATGTGGCCTTATACTGCAACACATTAACAGGAGCTTTGTGTCCAGCACTACAGGCATCGCATTGGTAAGCAGTGCATACAGAGGGCTAAAAAACCCTTTTTCACATGCATTTCCAGGGATTAAACAAATGAGCAGAGTGGATTAAATAAAAGGAGTGAACAAACATTCCAGATTTATGTTTGCTGTCCAACAAAACCTGCTGCAACACCTTCAGATTTTCAAGTTTTTCCCCCCAGAAAGCTATTCTTTGGTTAAAAAGGTCACAGGCTGCTGCATTAGGGGACTTTATGCTGCCTTAAAAATGTATCCTTATCTCCAGCGAATATTTCAGAGAAGCCCATGAGAGGACTGGGGCTAAAGCTGCTGGAAACTGTCCTTATTGATTGGTGATGATTGTGGAGGTCGTTGTCAGGCCTCCTTGGCCAAACCACTTTATTTCAGGTCTCTTCCTTCCAAAAAACAGAGCTGGGCTGCTGGAGGGCAGCAGGTTGGACCTGCAGGCTCGTCAAGGCTTTGGGGACACTGGCCACGTCCCAGTTGAGCAGTGTGATTGAAGATGCACCACATCATTTCCTGGGGAAGCTGAGTGCCGTGGGGATGGTGACAACTGCTGGTCCTGACCGCGGCATAGGGCACAGGGAGTTATTCCCCTGCTCTTTGCCCAGTACTGCACGAAACCCTTCTCTTGGCTTCTTTCCTTCCAAGCTGCAATTGCTGCTTTGCTTCCCCAGTAATTCTGATGGAAAGGTCTCTCCATCCTTTTTTTCCCAGTTTATCAAGGTTTTGCAGATGGTGCCTGCAATTCCTCGCCGGATAAGGGTGGACGGTGGGGTTGCATTGAGCATGGCCAGTGTTTTCTTTTCTCCCTGCTGCTCCACAGGTTTTAAATCCTAGAGCAGGATAAGTGCTGTTGAAGTGAGGGACTGCAGTGCAGGAACAAGGGGCCATTTGTGAATCCTGGGGGGAGAAGCAGCTGATTTTCCACCAGACCAGCACGGAAGCAAAAGCCCATCTCTGCAGCAGCTGCTCTGACAGGTACGTGGGCCTTTTCTCCTCAAAACCACCACAATTTCATACTCATAAGGTCTGTGCTGGGGCCAAATTTGGCTTTTAAAAGCTGTGGGATCAGGCGTCTTGGTTTATTCCAAACCTCCCATTGGCTAAAAGGCTTCAAGACTGCTCACAGGGTAAATAAAGTTTTGTAATCACAGCCCTGTAATATAAAACTGCCTACAGTTGCCCAAACATGTGGTGTTGCTCATGCCCATGTTGCTCACCTCGCAGTTTGGGGTGGTGGGTCCCAAAGGAGAGGAGGTCACTGCAGCTTGCAGCAGGTGTGGGGCTTGTGTTGGCCACTTGGGGCAGCCAGCTGGGCCAGGCTCGCCCGGGGTGTCCATAGATCACTTAGCTGCTGCCATCCCATATAATCTCTTTATTTTATTCCTGTAGCATTGCCTGCAAGCCCGCTACAGCCAGATGCTCTGCTCGTCACTTGGAGGGGGCCGCTGTTACAAGTCTATTTGAATGGTCAACGTTTTCCTTTTTTGCTTTAAAAGCCTGGTGTAGTCACTATGCTAGTGCTGGGAAACTGATGGGGGATGGATTTTCCAGGCTCAGATCATGCGTCTCCACTTTGCCCTGGTGCCACGTGGGCCGTCCAATCCAATCTGACCCTCTGGCGGCGCTCCGGCCAGGCGTTTCAGCCAGGCAGCTTCTGGCTGTAGGTGAGGGGAGCATGCTGGCTCCATCGTGGCTGGCACAGCACCTCACAGACTTTCGCAAGCACGTCACAAGCTCACCGGCGTAGCTTCTCTGTACTCCCATGAGCTGGCACCGCATGCAGCATGCACGCAGGACTGTCTTCCTGAGCCTGGAGGCAGCCCGGAGGCAGGAGTGCGGCAGCTTCTCTGGTCTGCACCCAGGTGCCAAGCACAGGGGTAGCTATGTGACCACCCCCAAGGCCCAAGCAGTCCCCAGGCACTCGCGTGGAGGAGCCTGAGCCGACATCGCTGAGGGGGGTCTTGGCGTGGGTATGTGGGGGCCCACAGCAGCCCACAAGAACATGGATTAGCTTCCCCAGGCCACTTACCATGTTGTGCTTCATGCACAGTGCAGGACACGGCTGAGCTAGCCTGCTGCCAAGCTCCGCGTCCCCTGGCGTGCCCCCCTCCTCACTCGGCCCCTCCTGTGGCAGCACCACAGCTGTGATGAACGTGCCCAGCTTTGGTCGGATGCACGGGAGGCGCTGGTGGGCGCAGGGTGATGGGGACGAGGTAGGTCAGGGCGCACGGCTGGTGCAGGGCCAGGCGGTGTGTGACAGTGCACACGTGCGCGTGTGATAGTGTGTGGCTGTGCAGGGGTGCAGGAGGTAACATAGGTCTGTGGGCACCCCGTGCCGTGGGGCAGTGCACGGGGTCAGGGCATGAGTGGGGACGGGGTGTCCTGACGGGGGGTGCAGCAGAGGGGCTTCCTGCATGCTCGCCCCAATTCCCATTCCCAAACGGCTGCAGCACTGCAGGAGCCTCTCTGCTGGCAGGAGGCCAGCTCATCAGTGCACTGGCATCTCCCCACACTCAGTTTTGCTCCTGGGACATCGCAGGCGGTGCTGCTCGGTGCTGGGAGCGCACACTGGCACCTTAAGGAGAGCGCGCTATTTGCAGGGCATGGTGGCACCTGCCACCCAGCTCATTTTCTTTATTCATCGCCTTTCTTAAAGGTGTGCTAACTAAAGAGTGTGCAAGCACAAATCCTAGCAAGGAGTCTGGAAAGTTCATTTTATATCATCATATGGAAACATTATTAACACTTAAGAAACTCACGAAAGAAAGCAGTGCAGAGGTGCACAACTGTAGTTTAAGATGATTTTAAAGCAGTATTAACACATAGTTAGAAGTGGAAATAAAAGTAGCTTGCTTTTTCATCAGATTCTTTATTCTCTTGAGCCTACTGGAAGGTGTATAGTGACTCTAGTGCAAGGGCTTGTCCGGTTCACATGCTTTTAGTGCCTGATAGAAGCAATGACTTCACTACTGTGATTTTTTTTCCTTAAAACACAGGTATACTGCTATGAATATAATGAACTTTCAAAACCGGTGGATAAGCCCGGGCAATGCCTGCCATACGCAGCAGTCGCAGTAAAACTTACTGATCACCAGGTGGGAACAGATACTCTTTGGATGCCCAAAGGAGTTCCTAAATGCTCTGGTAGGACTTATGGAAACACTTTTTGTGGGATTTCATTTGTGAGCTTTATCTGATTTACTCTCTGCTTTACCTGCTGTTGCTCCTGTTATAAATAGTGATTTCTGTTCCCTTGCATTTTGCATCAGACCCTAAAAGAGCAACTCACCACAGAGTAAGAAATCCTGAAAATAAGAAACCAAGGGTCCCAATTAAGCATTTGAATACTACAGAGCCAGTGTTTCTTTTGTGCCTTTTACACTGCCCTCATGGCTATTGGCTTTTCAGAAAACTTTAGCGCCAAAGTTATTAAACTGTAGAGACCCCTGTGCAGAGTAGCCAAGGGACAAAACAAGCAGCCCCAGCAGGTAGAGGCAGCTCCTATGCCTAGAGCTGGGTCTTCTTTCTCCTTTTGCTTTCCCAGGAGAAAGAAGGACCAGCACAGTAGCAAGAAAGATTGGCCCACGCCACCATGACCCACAAGCGTTTCAGGACATCAGGGCATCTGTCAGCTCCCAACCCAGAGGAGCAGCTCCCTTCCCCACCTGGGAATTGGCAAAACGTGACTTGGGGCTCCAGCTTTGCATCTCCCTGCAGGAGCATACAGCAGGGAGAGGCCTTTGCAGCTGGAGCCCAGGGTGCAAAAAGAGACCAAGACCCCCCGGGCATGTGGGATTCCTACCTGGGCAGCAGCTCACTTTCCACTTCAGAAAAATGGTGTATCCCAACTTCTCCACTCCATCAGTACAGCGGCTGAAGCCCCATTGCTTCTTCGAGGTTCATCTGGGATCTGCTACTGACCAAGAGAGAGGGTGTTCCAGCACAGGAGGAGGATCGCACCTTAGGGGCTTGCAGCTGGCATGGAGCGTGTCCCTGTGAGTCCAGGGGGAGCAGAGGCTGCACCAAAGCCAGTGGAGATGTGAGCAGCTGTGAGTCCATTCCCTGGAGGGATATAACCCAAGAGAAGCCCCAAGCAGCTTTTCTTCCCCAAAACTTTGAAGAAATACATGCCTTTGAGGGCCTGAGCTTTGAAACACCTATGGGAGACACACCTCACTCCAGAAACACCCCGGGGATGACAGAGGGACTGGCAGCGGTGGTGCAGGAGGGCCCTGTGGAGCCCCTTCTGCGGCAGCTTTAAGAGTAATTAGAAGATTTTATATATAAAATCCTTTTTCTTTCTTAAACATATTTTTAGTTGGAGAGTTCACTTAGGGGGTTGTGGTATTTTAAACCCTTTAATTTCCTAATTCACTGCAGGGAAGCAGAAGTGTGACAAGCTTATCTGTTTTACCCAATGAGAATTAAGGAAATCTATCTTGTCTTGTGATTGACTTTAGTATTCCTGGTAGCTGAATACTGAAGTGCAGCCTCAGTACCTAAAGTGAAATTCTCTGCCTTTCTATCTTAAATGAAAAACACCATAAGGACTTCATTGGTTTATTTTCTGCTAAAAATCCCAGAAAACGTTTCCCACCAGTGATTTTGCTTTTCAACCTCCTAAAAGCCAATTAAATTGTATGTGGCTTTTTAGGGAATGACAGCAGATTAGAAGCAGTAAAATAAAGTAAAACAAAATGTTATGAGACAGCAACTTCTTACATGCAAAGTACTTTCTCTTGGCTTTATTTCCAAATTTGGCTCTGAGCACTAGGTCCGGTCCTTGCTGTCTGGACCAGGCATTTGAACTCTCGCATATTCAGTGCTCCAGACCTTAGCAGTGTAATAACCATAGTCATTTTGTCTTTAAATTTCCATGTTCCGCAGCTTTATTCCAAATGACTCTTATCAGCTGTTAATACTGCTAATTAGTGTACCACAATGTAAATTTCTTGCACCCCTCTGGGGAGAAGACAGTAAAGCGAGTAGAGAATTGTTTGCTTATTATGGAAGAAGAAACGAGGATTAACAGCATTTTTAGGAATGAGGAAAATGTAAAAACTTGTGTCCAAAGCTTGCAGAAGAAGAAAAGAGAGTTCAGCTTGCTGTGGTAAACAGAAATGTTCGCAGTTCAGTAGCATTTCAGAGCTGGCCATGAGATGAACAAAATACCAGATTATAAGCAAATATGTTAATTGCAAAATACAAGACTGTAATCTATGTTGTGCTGCATTTGGTACATGATGGTAGAGACAATCTATTTTTGATTGTGTAAAATACTATATGAATACTGTAACATCTAAAATACTGTAATGTAACTTAATGTTTACCAGGGCTATTATATAAATAGGGCAATCTTATAGTATTGCTCCACAAAATTGTAAAGTGAGTTAATAATACAAATATACTGAAATGATTAAAGACAAGTATTTTTATTACATTCATTATGTTCCCAGTTGAAAAACTGTCTTGCTGCTAATGCTTGGTACAGTATCTCTGTTTCCTATGTTTATCAGACTCTACATCCAGAGGAGGTGCAAAAGCGCATAATGATGTTCCTTCTTTTTAGGGAGAACGGACCAAGTTATTTCAAGGATGGAGTACGTTCAGCATCAGGCTCCTCATTGGGTAGCCTGGGCCACAGCAAGCCGTCTCTTAAAAAAATTGCACAGAGACAATCACGTGGGTCAGCTGCAACCTTGGAGGAAATACAGTCCATCCCAAGGGGCTCAAAAAGCTCACTTGTCCTCCCAAAAGGCTTAGCCACCCAACTGGGTGCTGCAGCAGAGGAGAGGCAAGAGGAGCTCGGGAAACACCCATGGAAACATCAGAAAGGTGACAAGAAATGTGAAGTTGAAAGCCTGGCCTCAGAGGAAGAGATGCGAGCCCAGAGGTCCCTGGGTAGTCCTTTATGTTCAACACAGGCAAAATCCAGTGGCCTCACCACAAGGCAAGGGGCCAACTTCTCAGATCGCTTGTAGCACAAGGAGTTAATGCAGGACATGCAGCTAGGTCTGGTTTAGCGCCCGACTGTGGTGCTACCCATCATTCATCTGCACATCCTGAGAGGAGGAAAAGAGGAGGCAAAAAAGCCTAGCCGCTGTGCCGGCCAGAACCACGAATCTGGCATGCAACTCCCCCAGCCCGGGGTTCGCACGGTGCATGGGGGTGCAGCCTTGCAAGGAAACGAGAAAAAGCCCTAGCTCCTTTCTGAGCAAACGGCAGCCCCTTGCAAGTCCTGAGCTGGGGCCTTTCGCCTTGGCCCCCGAGCCCTCCTACCCTTCCTACTCCTGCTACTTCTGATGCCGGAGCAGGAGCAGCCACAGTCCAGCGGCTCTGATGCACGGTGGGCTCACATCACCCAGGGTGCAGCGGCTGCCTCTCTTCAGCCCCTCCTTGGCTGCGGGTGCTGCACATCACACACACGCAAGTACATTTTATTCTCAGGCGTTTGGTTCCTGCGCTCGCGGGGAGCAGAGAAACGATGCGGACAGTGCGAGGGACCGACCCGTTGCTCCCCGCAGCAACAGCAGCGCATGCAGCTCCCACCCGTTGTCCCTCCTGCTGCGGGGCCCTCCAGCCGCCGTGACATTCGCTTCTCAGAGTGGGAAACAGGTAACGCGATTTGTGAACGTTACCCTTTAACTGTATCCTAAAAAAGGAACCACTGTGCCCGCAATTTTAGTGCTCTGGTTTTGGAGGGATAAATAGAAGGGCCAGCTTCTCCCATCGCAGCACTGCCCAGCAGCCCCGGCCGGTGGAAGTTCCTGATTTTAAGAGTGTCTATGGGACCTAAAACCACGGAGCGGCAGCACGCACTCCACGCCGCGGCCGTCACCGCTGCGACTGTTACCGCCGCGGGGCGGGGCCTCGCTCCGGTGGGGGGGGGGGGGGGGGCGGGGCGGGTGAGAAGCGGGGAAAGAGCTTGCGCTGCGCCGCGGCCCGGAAGCGCGTCACCGGCGGGGAGGGGTGGGAGCGGAAGTGCGCAGGGCCGGGTGGGGGCCGCCATTACGGGGAGCGGAGCAGGCCTCGCGGCGTGGAGGTTGCGCCGCGACCGTTAGGCGGGCGCGGGCTCAGCAGGCCCGGCCTGCTCCCCCCCCGCCGCCCCTTCGGCGCGGCGCCGCGGCAGCGCTGCTGCCGCCATGGAGGAGAAGGGCTTCGCCAAGGAGCTGGACCAGTGGATCGAGCAACTGAACGAGTGCCGGCAGCTCAGCGAGAGCCAGGTCCGCAGCCTCTGCGAGAAGGTGAGCGCGAGCCGGCGGGGAGTGGCTGGAACGTTATAGGGTTTTCAAATGCATAGTTGTCCGCAGTAGTACGGTCTTACCTTTCGCATTTTTATTCTTTAGGTCTGTTGAGGAGGCTCAGTGGTTGCATGTGTGAGGAAGAATCTATTTTTGTATTTTAGGGGCTTCATGTTGTGCCTCTCCCTTGTTTCCCATAACGTATAGCAGCCCCGCATTAAAAAAGGGGGTCCTAAATCTATGAGGAAAACTTCTGTGACATCTGATGAGTAATCTAGGAAGGCAAACAGAAGGTGATGGGAGATAAACTGTAGCACTGACCTAAACAGAGCTTACGAGGTGCTGGGGGGGACTAAAATAGATCAAAAAAGGGTTGGCTAAAGAACTTCTTTTTAGGACTGTTCTCTGAATAGTTGTTTGGCAGACTCCTGTTTGGGCTTGTTTATTGTAAGTCATTAAGAGATTTTATGTCTTTATACATGCATTGAATTTTGAGTGAAAAGTTAAATACCTTTCTGTGAAGACTCTCAGTAAAACAGTCTATGACTAAATGAAAATTGGCTTTCTTGTGAGATGTTATAGTTGAGGAATTGAAATAGTCTCTTCATAATACAGTAGCAAAGATTGTTCTTTCTACTTGCTGCTTATTTATTTCACTAACTAGCAGAGACCATTGCTGAGCATCAGACTGTTGGAAGATGCTGTCAGCTTCCTTTCCTGAACAGACTGATAAATTAGGAGGTATATGGGAGAGACTAGCTCAGCCTTCCTTTCACCATCATGTTGTTGATGGTGAACTTCATTTTGCTGTTTTATTACTTATGTGTCTTGTTCAGTTCTCTTGGAAGCAGAAGCTTTGTTTGCTGATACCTACCTGTTACTGGCAACACGTTTCAATCAGCAACTAAATATCTCAGTGCAGACTCTGGAAGATGCAGCTCTTTCTTTCTCCCAGGCCTCTGGTAGCCTACCACAGTGATACAAATAGAGCGGGTCTGTGCTGAAAGCTCATTTAGTGCCCAGAGTGCTCTCTGGAAAAGTAGGAGCTTTTTGTTTGAATGCTGCAGGTGGAGGCTGTGTAGGACTCCAGGCTCTAGCTTCCAGGTCAGTGCTTTCACCAGCAGTTCTGACTTCTAGATAGGCCCCTCAGCCTCTGTTTTCTTGCTCTTGTTCCATCTTTATCCCATGCTGGGGCTGTCCGCTTGCATTACAGCTTTCTGCCTTCTTGCAGAGCTGTACCAGCTCTGAGGGAAAGTGGTGAGGAGGGCTGGTGCTGCAACAAGGAGCAACAGCAGTGGCTTGGGGAATGGGTATCTAGAAGAGGGTGTATGAGCTTCTGATGGCAGTGCTGTCTGCTGTGCGAAGTCCAGCTAATAAGCCTGAAAGAATTTATTAGCTTGTTCTGTGCCCTGCTTCAAGCATTGCTGGTTGGGACGTGCTGTTCTAACCAGCAAGGTATTAGATAAAAGGCATCGCTCTCCTGCTCTGGTTGTGTTGTTAATTAAGGAGCTGTGGTTGCTGTTTGGAAAAGCTGAGGGATAATGCCAGCAGTTTGTGGTTGTACATCAACAAAGTGCATGGTAAATAGAGTGGCAGCTTAGGGCACTGAGTCGGGAATACAGCTGGAGATGAAGGGGATGTTTGTCATCTGCATGATGGGTAGGAACTCTGAAGCTGCCGTGCATGTTGTGTTTTCTTTTAAATTAATGTAATCTATCACAGCGCCTAGTATTCAGGAAAGTTCTGATAATTGATTGAAACAACTTGGGTATGAAGTAAATGCTTTGCAATAGTCTTACTCTGCTTATTAAGTTTTTTTAGGGAGCGGTAATATTCAGGTGGTAGTAGCAGGGAGCTTACAAGCACTTGGGTATATAGGCTTGCTTTCAGTGTGAAGCTCAGCTAGAAAGCTAGTTTGGTTTGTTTGCCTGTGATAGTGTTTGGAGAAATCTTTACAAACTCTGCTCAACTTACTTTTAAGCACTCCCTTTTGTGTGACTCATTTCTAAAAGGTCAAGCACAGTAGTACCTCATGTGTCCGGTTTAGATCTGTGGAAGTGTTCAATGGAGTAAAAGGACAAAGATTTAAAGCAAAATGGTGTTTTAAAAAAAAAAACCCTCCAAGACTTTCGAAGTGTGTCTCATTCTTCATTTTAGTTGCTGGCAAATGATCAGTAATGAGGAAAGGACTGAACATAGCTAGACTTGCTTAAGGTATGCCAAATTATTTTTCATTCTGAGAAGTCTTGAAATTTTCACCTGTAAAATCATGTTCTGTCAAATGGCTTCAGCTTCCCAGTTACAGCATAATTTTGGCGGCTAATGCATCTGTGCTCTTTATGCAGTTAACCAAGATTTCATCTAAAGAAAATAAGAAAGCACTTGTTGCCAGTTCTACTGGTCTAGAAAATGAAATCTAACTAAAATAATGCTGACAAATGATGATAGAAGGACAAACGATTATGATTACTACTGTAGCTTGCAGAAATGAGAAATGTTCCAGCATGTTAGGGAAATGGCATCAGATGCCTTGCATCTCATACTGCTTCGCTTAACGTCATCATCTTAGACTCTTGTTATGGAAGAAGGCTGCTAAAACTGTTTTCCACTCTCTCTAAATAGGCATGTGAAAACCTAGAGTTCTGTCTTGGGTTATGTCTGCACTTCCATCGAGGTGCATTGGCAGCTTTTGTATCTGTGCTCATGCTGTCTTTAAACTTGTTAACATGGGTAATGCCAGCAGGGTAGTGTTTGCTTTAGGGAACTGACTTTGAACTTGTGTAGGTATTGCTGCCCCATATAAACTGTGTTTTTTGGATAGCTTAGGTCAGGCTAAAAGGCCAAGGAGATGGATTCATTTAATAGGAAGTAGTCTCAAGTTTAGCTAGTGAAATCTTTGAATGCATGCCTCTTGTTTTAAAGTTCAAGTTGGGTCAGCAAGTTAATTCTGATGCAGCTCAGGCAGTTGAGAGAGCCATCCTAATTCTAATTACCTTGATGAAAAACTTTTCATTGGGTATAAAAGGGGGTGTAAAAGAAGGCAAGTAAAAGGCTGTCTCTTAAACATGGCAAACAGCCATCCATCACCATCTCATTTCTTGCAGCTCAATTTTTTTTTCATTCTTGCTTCTGTGTGGAAGAAGGGGTTACAGTCTTGTTGCTGCCAGCAGCTTAAGAGCTTTGTGCTGTGAATTGGTGGGAGTCGGGGATTTTAATAGCTAATGAAGACTTGTATTTCTTGCACAGTTATCAAATGCTGATTGTAAATTGATTCTTCAAACCAAGCAGCAGAAGCCATTGGATGCTGTAGGGAATATTGCTCTTACAGGTCCATACCTGTGACATATAGCCCTCTGAGATCATTTCATCTAAGAATTTTCATAGAATGAGCTTGTAAACTCTTCTGCACTAATTGGTGAAATTAGTATGAGAGACAAAGCCAAGCAGCATTCTGGATGCTGTTCAAACCATTAAATTTCAAGTGCTGTGTTGAGTCGTGGCCAGGAGCATTTCATCTCTCCTGTGATGAAATTCTTCCTAGGGTATGCTAGCACACATCCCTTTACAAGCATGTGTGCATGTTGACAGTTTGCTTTGGGTCAGTCTTGGGGCTGTTGAGTGTCCTCCGGTCCTGCCCTTCAGCAACAAGGCACAGCTCCATCCCTCTAGTTTCTGCTCTCAGTTCGAGGAGAATCTAACTGGTGTTCAGCATGCTGCTGGTTCTTGTTTAGGCCAGACTCCCTGGGGATCTGTGAGATTTTAATAGCCTGAGCACACCAATTGACATTCTAGTTTCATGTTTCCCAGCTGATCAAATGACTGTTGAATTGAATTTTGGTCAGAAGTTCTGTAGCTGTTTTCTCAGATCTTGAATTAGAAGCCTGTGAGCATCAAACTGAGGTCATCCTACAGTAAGTGATTTTTCCAGAAGGAGATGAGCTTCTGTCCTCTCTCAGAAGATCCTATATGCTAATCAGGTGCTTGGGATCTTTGTTGTTCTCTGAAGAAAGCCTAATGCTGAGAATCTGTCACCCATGGAACCAGACTACACAATTCTTGTAGCCAAATCTGAAAAGTGTAGTATTTGATGTGGACTTGATTAAACCTATGCTGGAGAGATTAGCCTCCTGGTAATCCTGATGTTAGTCTGAAGGCCATGGCAGTGTCTCATGTAGCATGAAAGGGTTCTATTCAAGCCCAGACAGCTAAAATAGGCTAAATGGTAACAGCTGGCAGGCAGCTTAAGAAGCTGCCACCTTTCAGCTGCTAGGTCCTCCCCTCTGCTGAGGGAAAATTTCTAGATGTTCCTAGTACCGCAATCTCTAGGTCTGGCCTAGTATGCATTATGTGAATGTATGAGACCCGTTACTGCACAAAAGAAGCTCTTCTCTGTTCCCTCTATGCTGCTTTACCTGTACTTGATTTCAGGATAGCTGCGTGGGTTTTCTGCGCAGATTAGTGAGATGGAGGATGATTGTATGGTTGAGACATTAGGAATTATGTATAATATCTGTATGCAGTGTCTTGTATCTCTTCCCCAGAGATTGGAAGTAAGGGTATTTCTTTTTATGCATAAGGGAAAGGAGCAGTATGTATGATCTAAAAAGGCAAAAAATGCCTAACATCTTTTGGTATTACAGAAGTAACTCCAATTTACAAAAACAACCCTACCTGTTCATTTATGAAACATGTCTGAACATGCAGAGAAACTGTTTTGTGATGGTTTGTGTTTATATCCATCACAGAAAGTGGAAGCTCTCAAAAGGCAGCACAGGTGTTTTTAAAGACATGTCCTCTATGAACAGAGGGAATTTGGGTAGGGCTGTTGCAGTCAGAGATGCAATGTGTTAAGCAGTTTCCTCTCAGTACAGAACTGTAAGATAAATTCCACATCATGAAGTCGGAGATATCTGCTGTAGGTATCTTTGAGTGTCAGTGTCACATCCCTGGGGTTACGTGCCTTGTTCTGCACATGGCAGCTGTATGGTGCCCCTGTCCTTGTCTGCTTGGGTTTTAGTTCCCCTTTCCCTGAAAGAGGCAAAAGGAGCAACCTAATGTTTGAGTGTGAAGACCTGTGCCCTCAGGGAGCCAGGGTGTCCTCAGCAACCAGCTTTTCCTGCTGCTAATGGCAGGTGGGACCTAAGCCATCCTAAGCTGAGGGACTTGGTGATGAGTAGCCAGAGGATGACCTGCCAGTGACTGTTTAGCACTGGTGATCTTCCTTTCCTTTTGTCCAGTCTGGGCTGAGCTTATTCGTGGGTGTTCTTTGTGCCTCAGATGTGCCTGGAGCTCTGATCTGCGTAGGTTGATGAAGTGGAGACAACAAAACAGACGTGGTATTTGATAACATAATAATAAGGTAATGCAGACAAGCCACATGTTGCTGCTGACTGTAATTAGCAGAGAAACCGCCGGGTGTAGAAAAAGATGACTAAGTCCAGGGATGCCTTCCCTCCCTCCGCGGTCATTTTGGCACCAGTCAGGTAGGGTCTGTGAAGCTGGTTGTGGCTTTTCCAGGTGTGTATTCTGCCTTTAGAAATTCTTGAACTGTTCTGCTAGGAGAGGGTTGGAAAATTGGCAGGTAAAGAGTGCCCTAGGCTAGAGAAGTGCCTCTTGCGCATATAGTGATGTTCTATGCAAGGTTAGTAAAGTTAACGTTAGGAATACTTGCTTTCCTCAGTAGCTTAAGCAAGAAGAGGAGATTTGCCTCTCTCCAACGGAAGTTTTGATTGGTTAGTGACCAGCTGTTCTGAGAATGGCTGGAAATAGCTGAGAGGGGCTCCCTTTGCTGACGTATGGTTCCCGTTATCTCTTTCAGATAGTGTTGCCATGAAAGTGTAGTACCTTCATAGAGTTGGGCCACTGCGGAATCTGCTGAATAGGCACTCACAATTCAGTATTGTTCTGATGAGTAACTCTGGTGCTTTAGCGGTGCCCAGCTTTTGTGCCAGACAAGTCACTCCTCATGCGGAGCCTTCCCTAACAACATCTCTGCTCTGTGATCGCATGATGAGCTGACTTAGTAGATACAGAGCAAACAAACTGTTCATAGTGCTGTTTCCATGGCACAGATCTACTTCTGCAAAGGCCTAATTTTTGGGCAGCATGTTTGCATTATGGGTGTGCAGTGATGGGGGAAAACCTGAGGGATCCCAGGGGAGGAAGGCAGTGAAGAGGAGCTCTACGTGGCAGCAGAAATGGTGTTCCAGCCTGCTGCTGTGTTACCAGCGAAAGTGGCTGCATGTATAGTTCTCCGTGGCTGTGCGGGACTTGAGAACAGTCAGCCAAGCAATTGAGATGGTAGCCAGCCTGAAGTGTGGCAGGAGGGAGTTTGTGTATGCAGTGCATCATTACAGGTGAGGAGACTTCTCAAAGATGCCTAGGAGGTTATAGTTTTATGATCAGTGTAAGTACCAAGTACCTTTATCCATGCTTTTGTAAATCAAATTATTTGAGAAGTTGTAATAGTTGCCTGGGTGATGTTCAGCAGCTTCTCAGGTGTTTCTGACCTGAGTGTGGAGAACAAGATTATTGACTAAGCTCTAGTCGTACAAGTTTTGCCCTGAACTTGCTGACAGGAAATGGGATGGCCTGCAGTAGTTGGGGGATAACTGTGGTTCTTAAGGTAAAAGCTTCTTGGTATCAAGAAACTTAAGAGTACTTGATTTTGAGTGTCAGAGTGCTGAAAGCTGCTGTAGCTCAGTCAGTTGAGATCAACAGACTTGAGCTCTGTTGAACATGTAGATGGAGAGATCTATGAAGGGACTAATATGTTTTTTTTAAAAAAATTGTGCTTAAGGCCATGCCTATGAGACTAATGAAGCATACTGGCATAGTGCTTTGTATTGTCTGCACTTCAAAAAGTCCGAAAGCACAGGATTCATGGGTGAAACCCTGTAATGATAGAAGTCTTATATCCAGTGGAAGTTTTGGAGTTCACACTTAATTCCAGGGGAGGCTGAGAGGTAACTTGTTTAGTTATAGCTCTTTGAAGAGCTCTCTGTGCTTCAATAGAGGCCTGGGAAAGACTTTTAGCATTTAATTCAAAGTAGAGGCAAACTGAATGAATTGCTGAGCATTGGGAAAGCCAATTTCCAGAAGAAATGATGGTCTCCTTATTGTTTGAAATATTTTGTGACTTTTCTGTCGTAGAGCGCAGTTTGCCTTCTAGTAGTAATCAGCCCTTTCCAGTCTCAACATTTCCAGTGCAGCTGATTTTGAGTCTGCCAAGAATTTTTAGTGGATGTTACTTATCAGAGATTAAATTTGCTTGCTGTTGCTTTTAGCACTAATAAAATCCTAATGACCTGGCCTCACAGTAACAAACTTGCTTATCTCTTTCCACAGCAATTTGTAGAATGCACTTTGTCTTTGCTTATCCAGCAACCTGTTTTTCCAGTGGTCAGCTTGAGCTACTAGAGTGAAATCAGAGTTGCGGTGCAAATGCAGTGGAATAACTTTGTAATCTGCTTATGGAGGAGCTTCTTAGCTCTTAGCCCTAAATATTTTTTTCTTGCTAGGCTAAAGAAATTCTTACAAAAGAATCGAATGTGCAAGAGGTACGTTGCCCTGTCACCGTCTGTGGGGATGTCCACGGTCAATTCCATGATCTTATGGAACTCTTTAGAATTGGTGGGAAATCGCCGGACACAAATTATCTGTTCATGGGAGACTACGTGGACAGAGGCTATTACTCAGTGGAAACAGTAACTCTTCTAGTAGCATTAAAGGTATGGTCTGACGACTTTTTTAAACAGCCTTAGGTAAGATTGCTTTTTGAGGAGGGAATTGACGCTGCTGCTGGCTTGAGCTAGACATGTAAAAATTGAATGTTAATGGACACATGCTTTTATGTAAGAGCTGAATACTTACCTGCCTTTTGAAAATTACCACTAGTGTTTCCTTTCATGTTGACTGTACAATGCTTATGCTCTAAATAAATAAATAATGTTTTCTTCATCAATAGGTGCGTTACCCAGAACGCATTACAATACTGAGGGGAAATCACGAAAGCAGACAAATTACACAAGTGTATGGCTTTTATGATGAATGTCTGCGAAAGTATGGAAATGCCAATGTCTGGAAGTATTTCACAGACCTCTTTGATTATCTTCCACTTACGGCTCTAGTAGATGGCCAGGTAAGCTTTTGCACCTTAAATAAGGAAAATTCTCCATTTCATAGAGAGGGGGTCAGATGGAGCTACTCAGGCTGTGTTGTCTGACCTGTATGTGAACAGTCTCAAGCAAGCTCCCTTAGCTCATAGACAGAACTTTTTAAAGCTCTCTTGCTTATTGGGGATGGTGGGAAGAATTTAATGAGGTGTTAGAACAGCAAGGCCTTTGCCTCTGCTTCCTAAGGAACAGTGGGATATTACACATCGAGTTTATTTTAAATGACAGCCCAACAAGTGGGAGGCCCTTTGCAATCTGTTATATGCGAGTTGAGTTGTTGCTGTGAGGCAAGATAGTCTTGAAACTGAAGGAATATTATCTTTGCTGCTCCTCTGATCTTCATATGGAATGTGTAGCCTTTTAGTTTTGTTCCTGTTCTCTGGAGTTAATGTGGTTCCTTTCCTGCGAGGGTAAAAATGTTGTAATCGTAAAAGAAAGATGAGAGTTTCACATAGCGGTTTCTGAGATCTGTCTTCCAGTAACAAAATGTACTAAATAGATTGGTCTCTTTTCCGGACAGATATTCTGTCTCCATGGTGGCCTCTCCCCATCGATAGATACACTGGATCATATCAGGGCTCTGGACCGCCTGCAGGAAGTTCCACATGAGGTAACAAGAAAGGAAATGTATTTTAACTTTAGATATGTTAGTTGACAATGCAAGTGCAGCCTCACTTTGAAATCCCTCCACACAGAGAGCAACAGTCTGCTGCATAACATTGTGTCTTTCGTTAGAGCTAGAGCAGATGACATTAATTTGGGCAAAACAGACACCAGCCAATATGCTCTGATTACAGCAGTCTGCAAAAGGAGAGCTGTGGGGTTTTCACAGCTGTTCTTGACTGTAGCACTGCCTTGAAGAATTGTATTTGGCAGGGGAAAGTGCTTACTACCTTCATCCTGATTGCGGACTTGCTTGCAAACAAGCTGTAGTTGCATGAAGCCGTGTCATGTCACCATCCCTCCTCCCCCACCAATGATTTCTTGTTCTGTGCTGATTCACTGTGGCCACTAGCCCTTTTTTCCAGGAGCCGGCCAAAGTTGGGGGGACCCTGTGGGATGTGCTGACGTAGAGCAGCTGGGGGATGCTGACCTGAGACCTGGACTGAAGAAGCCCCCTTTCAAGGGCCCAGGGTAGTAGAT
Organism: Dromaius novaehollandiae; assembly: GCF_036370855.1. Lineage (NCBI taxonomy): Eukaryota > Metazoa > Chordata > Aves > Casuariiformes > Dromaiidae > Dromaius > Dromaius novaehollandiae. The sequence continues at coordinate 5,953,393 of NC_088101.1, forward strand.
GCCTCTGCCTTGTTGGAGTGGCAGGGGCTTACTCAGACATGAATGTCTGCCGATTAAAAAGAACTGCTTGTCCTGAAATACTGTATGCCTTGGGTACAACACCAAGAACTGTGCAACAAGGTCTGCTCAAACCTTTCAACAGCCTGAAGTAAGCTGTGTGAATTACCCCAGTACTAGGAAGTTACCTAGGGGGGTTTTTAAGTGTAGTTGGCGTTAATGATTATTTTGTTGCTTTGTGGATTCCACAGTCCCCCGCTGTATATCTGTGTGCTGAAATCTGGCTTTCCTGAGAACTTCCACATGTGGTCAGTGTGTTACCTACCATTTGGTTCTGAATAGTGGGCAGGAAACAGGAACAGGCTTGGATTGGTAGGGTGTTTTTACTGACACTTAGTTCCTAAATAACTCAGCAAGAAAAACTACTGAGCTCCACTTGTGACTTTAAAATTGATACCAGAATATTTCCAATATGACAAGTCTAGCAATACCGTTTAGGAGAGAAGATCAAATGAATAGTAAATCCCCTGGGAGAAGGGCTGCTGAAGACTAAACATCCATCTTGTAACAGTTTGTAGCCTTCTGCAGGTCCTTGCTCTTTCTTTTAATTTATTGCAGCTTGACTGGTGTAATTAGCCCCTTGCTTGTCCTTGGACTTGTGTGCCTTCTCATGTGTACCTTACTACACTTTGAATGTCAGGAGTGAGAATGTGGATCTGCTGTCTGTATCTTCATATTGCTTTTACTAGCTGAAGTAAGATCATAAACTGTGTGTGTGGAGAAGGTGGAACAGTTTTCTGGTTACATGGAATTCTTTATCAGTTGTATACACAGTCACTTCTTGTGAAACAGTGTTGACTGATACACTGAGTAACTGGTTGGTGATATGATATATAAACACTTGTGGCTTATGTACATAGAATAAAAGGCTGGCAAGTCTTTTTACTGTAAATAAAATGTGTTTTAAAAGGGGCTTTTTATGGCTGTCTTGCTATTAAAAGGAAATCTAATGAAGAATGCTGATCTTTTCCTAGGGTCCTATGTGTGATCTGTTATGGTCGGATCCAGATGATCGTGGCGGCTGGGGTATATCTCCTCGTGGTGCCGGCTACACATTTGGGCAGGATATTTCTGAAACGTTTAACCATGCCAATGGTCTTACACTGGTCTCCCGTGCTCACCAACTTGTCATGGAGGTAGGGCAGGCGCTTTCTGTGCTGCGCTAGGTGGGGCTAACAGACCGTAGGTGCAAATGCTTGTGTCTACTCTGAGATCTTCCACTGATGGGTTTGCAGACACTGACACTTAAATGCTAAGCAGGCACATACCGAAGAGGGATTTTTATCATGTGAAAGCAGCAAGCAAAGTGGAATGCTATGCTGTGACCTGCTACCTAAATAAGGGATACTCTGCCCTTTTTCCCACTCTGCCAGTAAATTGCCAAAGACATCCTGCCATATACCACATGTGGAAGTAATAATCTACTTAAATGCTGACTGTTCCTCCACTCCTGTATGAAGTAGGCTGTCCTGTATGAAGTAGGCTGTCCTGTATGAAGTAGGCTGTCCTGTATGAGCAGTCAGATGTGACAGGGATTAAGTTGTAATTTTGGCTGTTGATAGGCTATTTTTATATACCTTACTGGAAAAATGCCAGGTGGGTCAATGGAGCAGACTTATTTTTAAATCTGGTTCAAGTAGATCCTGTATAAGTAGTAGTGTGTATCAGAAGTCTCACATGTGAGCTGGTGAATTCTAATACTTGGTGAATTAAATCTGAAGGTTTATCTAAGCCCTCTGGTTCTTTCTCTGGTGTAATGCATAATTTGTGTCCAGAATGGATGAACACACAAGTGACGGCTGGCTTACATGTTCTGTGTGGGATAGTTTAAGCTTTTTGCTATCAAATTGCAGCTTATTCTTGCTGTAGTGTTCTTTAAAAGGGTGATTAAGTCAGTTGGAAACACTTACAAGGCATTTGTGAAATAGTACATTTTTATCTTTTTAGGCCTTAAGAGGGAATTCAGGTGGGACTGAGAGCAGAGATTTAACAGTAACCTTTTTTCCTCTTTTTCAACAGGGTTATAATTGGTGCCACGATCGAAACGTGGTTACCATTTTCAGTGCGCCCAATTACTGTTACCGCTGTGGGAACCAGGCTGCTATCATGGAACTAGATGACACTTTAAAATATTCCTTGTGAGTAACCTGGTTCAGGCTGTTCTCTCTTCCTGTTTAATTAAAGCTCTGTATTGGTGAGAGTGTCTGATCCTTTTCAAAGGGAGTCTTTTATGAAAAACCAGCTGCTTAAACCAGTCTGGGTTTGACATTGTGTACTCTACCTGTAAGATGATCTAAAAAGTAGTGAATTAAGCACTTTAGTACTGCATACCTCATTTTCCTTCCTTTCTGAACAGTAGGAGCTTCTGCATTCTGTTAATCACTCCTTTGCCCAAGCTTGTGGGAGAAGTAAAGATCATTTTTTTTCATTTGTTTATTTTGCAATTTTTTTTTTTTGATAGCACTAGGCTTTGTAGAAGTTTGAGAGAGTGAATTTTGCATTCAGCTGACCTCCCTTGCACAGATGGGCTGTGGAAATGTTCACTGCATGAGCAGAATTTCTATCAGTTGATGAGTTTGCCTCCTACCAGTTGTCATTTTTGGGACCTCATATGTCCTCTGGATTTAGATACGGGGTTGTGGGAGGTCTGAACCATTTTGTGTGGGAGCAGCTGGGATAAGGAAGCAAGAGCAGCAGGAGAGCATCTTGTGTGTAGTGTGGTGTTTAAAATACCTTGTGTGGAGGGGGAGAAATCATCTTTCTCTTTTTCACAGCCTTCAGTTTGACCCAGCGCCGCGTCGTGGAGAGCCTCATGTTACCCGTCGTACCCCAGACTACTTCCTATAAATGTCTCCTAACCTCTGTAGAAGGAAGTACACCTGGCATTTTAAAGAGCAACAATATTTACACGTTTCTGTAAGAAATTGGGGTTCGTCTCAACTTAAAATCCCCATCATGGACCAAAATGTGCCATACTGAGGACGAAGAGTGTTTAGCACAACTTGAGACTGAATTCCTTACAACACTATATATCCTATACCAATCAGTCCAACAGTCAGTTTGCCTGCTGTATTTGTGGTCATTGTTTGTTTTGGGGTTTTTTGTTTTTTTCCCTTTTGGACTGTTCAGAGAGAAAAGATAACTCTAACACTTCCATCTCCTTTTATGCTTCTTTGTAAATTTTTAGTTCTAGTGGTTAACTGGCATGAAGTAGAGTTTGGAATTTATTTTTAAGGGACACTAACTTCTTAACCTGCCACTCTTGTTTCATTGGAAGACAACCGACTTAACTGGAGCAAGGAAGCAATTCCGGGTGGGAGTGGGGGGGGTCCGAACAGGGCGAAAGCGGCGTTCCCTTTTCGAGGTCGATTTCCGTTCTCTGTTGACCCCCTCCCCCCCGCTTTTTGTCGGTCCCCCCCCCCCCCCCCCTTCTGTATATTTGTCATGGAAGTGCTTGCCTCGGTGTATTGGAACGAATAAACTCTCCCCTTGTCAGCCACACCCTGCCGGCGCAATGCTGCGATGCGGCGGGGAGGAGCCGGGGGCGGGCCGGCGAACGGGGCGGAGACGGGGGAGCCGCGGCCATGGCGGCGGCCGCCTACGAGCTGCTGGTGCTGGGCGGCGGGTCGGGCGGGCTGGCGGGAGCGCGCCGCGCCGCCGAGCTGGGCGCCCGCGTCGCCCTCGTCGAGCCGCGCCGCCTCGGCGGCACCTGCGTGAGTCCCGTGGGCCCGCGCCGCGAGCGCCTCGGCCTCCGGGGGGTGGGGGGTGGGGGTGGGGCGGGAAGTGAAGTGAAGGGCTGACTTCACTTGCTGTACTTGTTACTCTGCCTCTTTTCTCCTCTCTCTTTTTTTTTGCTCTTTTTTCCGCTTGCGGAAGGGATGCTGAGATTGGCAAAGCACGTAATACCAGCTCAGTTAAAGCGGTGAAAGGCAGTCCTAGCACCAGCAGCGAGCAGGCAGTAACAAGTGGAGAAAATGAACTCTCTGCCTAAGGGAGCCAGCTTTGTGCTTTAAATCCATGCCCCTGCAAGAGTTGCTGTGCTCAGAGTGGAAGCACAGGAAATGGGGATCGAGCTGCTTTCTCTTAGTGAAGCTTCTTTTAAATTGTTGAAGGAGAAAGCACTTTGTATTCGAAGACCTTATACCTGCCTTATTCTTCAAGGAAGTGAAGAAAGATAAACCAGCAGACATGGAGCCTCCAAATATGGCTAAGCTCTCTTCACCTCCAAGAGTACACAGTCCTGTCTTCCTTTTTTGTTTGGTTGGTTTTGGTTTTTCCCCCCTAGGTAGAGGGTTTAGATTTGGTGCCAGTTGTGGGATTGTCAGATATGATCTGGAAAGTGTGACACATCCTTGCTTTTCAGAATCTAAATGTTGTGCTAAGACTCACTCTTCTTCCCTTGTAGGTCAATGTTGGTTGTGTCCCCAAAAAGGTAAGTGTGCTTTTGCTGCTGTTTTCACCTTATCCAGTCAGTTCCAGCACCTTGGCCTTGGATTCATTCCGGTGTGGGTGCTTCTGCACCACTACAAAAAAAATTTGTATGTGGGAAGCCACAAGAGAAGCCTTTCCAGGATCCTTGTGTACTACGTGATTTGCAGATGGAATGATTCAGAGGACAAACCTGGCTTGCAGACTTCCAGTCTCTTGTGAGTTCATGCTGGAGCAGGATCTTGAAGCAGAATCTGATGCCTGCATTTTTTTTTTCTTAGAGGTCTAATTGTGTGCCGTGTGAATTCCACAGTGTTTTGAGTACATGAAGATGGGTTGTAGGATCAAGTCCTTTGCCTGTATGCTCCTTTTGGAAGGATTGCATGCATCTCTGCCTTGCAGCTGACATAAAAACCCTGGCCTCTGTGCCCCAGTACAAGCCAGTGGAGGAAAAATATATCACACTGCATGTAAAGGTGTAGTGAGAGCCAGCAGGAGTTGGGTTGTCTTCATGTGCTGACTGTAGGGGCTTGCTGTGGCAAGCCTTGGGGACCCTAAGGCATACGTGTTTTTTCTAGAAATCGGATTGTTCCTCCTGATGCGACTTGCCTGTCCTGAAGCGTGTAGCGCTGCAGCTGTCTGTGTGCTGAGTGCCCTATTCTTTGTTTGAGCAGGTGATGTGGAACACAGCAGTTCACGCGGAGTTCATTCATGATCATACTGATTATGGGTTTGAAGTGGCTGGCAGCAAATTTAACTGGAGGTGAGTTTGGAAACAGCCCGTTTGCATTAGCTCTTCTAGACATGCTCCTCCGAAAACATTTTGTTGCGTTTGTGTCTGTTGGCAACCATCTCCTGTGATCTTGGGCCATGGTGAGGTCTCGGGCCTATCCTCTGGGAAGAAAAGGTTAAGTATATGCAGTTCGGTGCTGTATCCCCATAGCTGGGACAAGTGGCCAGCTCATATTAAACAGAAGTTGTGCTCCTCTCTGCTTTGAGGCTTGGTGTGGACAGATGCTGAGCTTGGTTTGCAGTAGAGCTGGTAACTTGACTGGGTCTTGAATCGTGTTTTGGAGGAGAGGGGTTGCAAACAATCTATTGAAAATATTCATCAAAAGATGGTTTCTTGACACTTATACAAGGTAGGGAGGAAGAGCTTTAAAGGGAAGTAAGGCATGAAAACCTAGTGTCAGCGGGGGAAAAACTGTCAGATAGCTAATATTCTTCTTATCTTGTGGCATGTGTACTATGTGCTGCAGAGTTTTTCATCTTTTGGTTAACCCCTGTATGTTCATTAGGAGAGGAAGAACTTGTGTAGTGACAATAAACTATTTTGTTACAGAACTATTAAAGAAAAACGTGATGCTTATGTGAGACGCCTGAATGAGATCTATGAAAATAATGTAAACAAGGTGAGTGCATTTTTATTCCATGAGCCAGGTCTGGAATTGCTCTCCTCCGTACACCCATATTTTCTCAGACCCCCACGAGAGCTTTTCTGAGAATTTGGTTTGAGCTTCTGTTTTAAGTTTCCTAGTCCAGTAACTGGAAATTGTCCCTCTGGGATAAGAATGAGAGTGAGGGCCTGTTTTGGGTAGTTGGTTGCTGTAAGAGCTCTTCTGCAAAGCAGAGCAAGGAAACCATTTGATGACCAGTCTGGAGGAAGGGGTAAGGATACTCTTGCCAGCCTTATTGTGTTCTGATGGCCTGGAGTTGGGCCACTTGTAACTCTCTGGAAAGCTACTGTAGCTTTTGAGACAGACTGACAGTTTGAGAAAGCAGTGTGATTAAGGGCTTAACTTGGAGAGGGATTTTGGAGTGTGATGCATCTGTCGGGATATTACATGGCGTTCATCAGTCAGTTCACTGTTTCCAGGGATGGAGCTGCCAATCCAGAGAGCAGCAGGATATGCCTTTTAGGCCACGTTTCCAGCCTTACAGACTGCTTCATCTATCTTCCGTAGCTGGGCAACTCATAGGCAGGAAGGATTCCTTAGTTGGCTCTAGCATCTAGTTCTGTGGTTAATAGAATAACTGGATTCTCTCCAATTATTTCTGTAGGCTCACATCGAAATCATTCGTGGCTATGGAAAGTTTACGACTGATCCAGAGCCTACAGTTGAAGTCAACGGTAAAAAGTACACAGCTCCTCACATCCTTATAGCTACTGGTGGGCGACCATCAGTCCCTCTTGAAAGTGAAATTCCTGGTAAGTCATTGTATGATGCAAGAGATACTACAGTGTGAAACCACTGCAGGATGGATGGAGATGGCACCCAGGCTACATTTTGTTTTGCATCTTTCAAAAGCAAGTTATGCAGCTTTAGAAAGCCTCCTGCATTTGCGGAGAGCTTGTCCATGGTAAAAATACTGCTCGGTCTTATCTGTGGGTTGCCTTCAAAGAGGTCTACCAAAGCCTACTGAAAAGACTGTGCTTGGGATTATCCTTAGGACATCTGGGGCTGTCAAGTATGAACGCTGGGCAAGTAAAGGCCAGCAGCATTGAAATCTGATTCTGTGTTTGACTGCACTGCTTGAAAGAGAGCTAGCAATTGTGAAAGGTTCTTGGCTTGTTACAGCACAGGAAAAGTGAGAGAGCTTTCTCTGCATCTCCACTCAGCTGGGATTTCAGGAGATATGTGGTTAAAACACTCTCTCCAAACTCCTCCTCCTTCCTGCCAGCCCTGTGATATTGTGCACATATCCTCTGCAGGCAAAACAGGGATTCTTCTTTTGCCCCAAAAGACCAACCAAAGCTGACCATCTTTGTGTCAAAGTGCTTGAATGGGATGTAGGTTTAAGTAACAAGCAGAGCAGGCAGGCAGGGCTGCTGCGAAAGCTTCCTGCCAGGATGTTACTCATTCTGGTGTGTGTGAAAGTTGGCTTTGCTTTGCAGGTGCCAGTCTGGGTATTACCAGTGACGGATTCTTTGATCTTGAAGAGCTGCCCAGGTAAAGCAGTGCTCTCCCTCTGGCTAATGAGCCTGTGAGCAGGGAGGTGGTCCCTGGTGCTCTGTGACTTTTCCATGTCTCCAGCTCGCTCATTTTGCAAGCTTGTGCTAATTCTTTTGGCTTGCCTTGACTCTGCCCCTGAGCCAGGTGGCTGCATGGGCCTCCTGTTTTACAGGGCTCAACCTGCTGTGCTATCTCAGATGAGCTGTTCAGAACTGCTGTCCTTGGGAGTATTGCCTTGGTGCTTCTCTGCGTTTTGGGTGGAGGAAACACTGCCAAGCTTTTGGCCTTGGTCCTCATCAGACTTCCAGCAAGTCTCTTTAGTGTTGGGCACAGCACCCAGGCCTGCGCCTGGCTGGTCACAGCACCTCTGGATGACCCAAGGATAACCTGCCTGCCTGAGCACAGTGTGCCAGCTTATGCTTGCGACACCTCAGCCCTGCCCTGCCTGCTTGCAGCACAGTGTACCACTCTGCCTGCCTGCCTTCCTTTTTTCTTTGCTTGCACTGGGGGAGGGAAGGTGAGAGTGTAATTTCAGAAAGCCACAGGGATGTGAGTCAGCCCGGATTACGACTGCAACACTAGAAATCACTGTGTTGCAATGTGATAGAGGCACAAGAGATAGTCAGCACCCATGCTGATTTCCTTGAGGTGTGCGGTTGGTGAAATGGCAAGTTAGTGCTGCGAGTGTCAGGCAGCATGACTGCAAGATGGGTTCCCTCCGCTTGTATCAGAGGACTAGCAAGGAGAAAGGAGGAGGATACAAAGATGCATTTCAAAGACCAGGGACAAGTCTGGCTTCTAGGAAATGCCTTACACTGTCAGTTCAGGTTGAATGTGTTACCCTGAAGCTGTGCACGTGTGCATTGTATCATTGCTTCTTCACAGGCGCAGCGTTATTGTTGGTGCTGGGTACATTGCAGTAGAAATGGCAGGGATCCTTTCCACTTTGGGCTCCAAGTCCTCCTTGCTGATACGTCATGACAAGGTACTGCTGTTAGCGATCCCCAGTGCTGCTTCTCGCTGCAGTGCTCTGCACCGGTCTCCTAGCCAGCTGGCAGCGTTGTAGGCCTCTGGGCAGAACAGAATTGCTGGGTGTTTCCCTGGGCATCAGGATTTCTCATGTGAATGTGAGAAGGAGGGTCTGAATGAGCACAGGAGTTGTGTGTTTTTTTGCCACAGTGCCACATTCAGACTGGTTCTTCAGCATCTCTTCAAGCTGCAGAGTTAAAAGAGAAGAGATGTAGAGAGCATGTAGAGAGCATGTAGAGAGCAAGAGAAGAAAGGCTTGTACTTGGGCCATCTTGCATGCTTACTTGCTATCTAGATGTTTTGATACATAGCAGGAAAGCATGGAGCTAGACCAGAGGGGAACAGCAAAAAGCAGGCTGTCGGATGGGAGGGATAGTTACTCTTCTACATTTTAAGATTATGATTAGGGAAATTCAGAGGATCAAGAAGGTGAAAATGGAGATGTAAATGAAGATGTCATTAGCTATTCAGTGATCCTTAGTGGAATGAGAACCTGGGATGGGCCAGGCAGGGTGTTTCTGGAAGAGAAGTAGAGTGTAGATGTACTGCCCAGTGTGTTTCTGCAACACTAACCTGTGTGCAGAGCATTGATGTAGAAGTGCATGCTGTTGGCCCAGTTTCCCTTAGCTTTATTTCAGGTCACAACCTGGAAGAAAAATAAAATAAACTGCATCATGAACCAGAAGTATCCCAACACATCTGTGAGTTAATGGGACAAGAACATAGGGAAACGCCAGTGGATGGGGCTGTCAGCCAGTGCCTCTGTACGTGGATTGTTATCTCAGAGCAATGTTTGGGTTCCTCCCAGGTGCTGAGAACGTTTGACTCATTGATCAGTTCAAACTGCACACAGGAGCTGGAGAACGCTGGGGTTGATGTGTGGAAGCACGCACTGGTATGGACTTGCAAAACAGCCCTTGACCTGCCGTGTTGCTCATGAGACACAAGGAGCACTGCTGATATCCCAAAGGAAAAGCCTGCACTTTGAGTACCATTTGTAGGGTGATGGCTTTGGTTGCAGCCAGCAGCCCTGGCTGTGCTGTGTGGCCTGTGTCACCTCACAAGTAGCCTGCTTGTTGAAAGTACCGCTTCCTCTGCAGCCATTGCTGCACCTTGGAAGACAGAGATTGACCCAGCCTCTGTCACACTAGTGGTGACAGATGAGCAGGAACATGACATAGCAGAGAGGTTTTCAACATCTCTTAACTCATGGGGAATATGGTTTCAGCTTCCTCTGGCAAAACTGCATGGTTTGTTTCAAAGAGAGAGTAATCATCCCCAGAAGCTGTCAGCACCTTCTAACCTTGTCTTCTGGCTGTTAATCCCCACAGGTCAAGACAGTTGTGAGGTCCCCTGGTGGGTTGCTGGATGTGACAGTGACGTCCTCGATGCCTGGCCATAAGCCAACGGTTGGAGTGATCCAGGATGTGGACTGCCTTCTGTGGGCCCTTGGGAGAGTCCCAAACACGGATGGGCTTTGCCTGGACCAAGTGGTGAGATGGGTGTTTTGAGGATGTCAGCACGTAGTGGCCCAGCCCTGCTGCAGATGGTCTGCTTGCAGAGTCCCCTTTCCACCTGGAGCTTGTAGCAGGATTATATTCCTGCTGTGCCCCTGAGCTGGCTCTAAAATCAAGGCAGGTGCTGCTGTCACTGGCACAAACATATTTTTGGTGTTGGTTTGGGCTGCGTGTGTAAAGCTTCCTGATGGCATGTGTGAGCATGAAAAGTTGGCTCATTTCCATTGGGCTGTGTTCCGTCTGATGGGGATCTGCAGATTGCTGTTGGGACCAACCTTTCCTTCAGACCGCCACACTTTTCCTCAGTGTTCTGTGTGCGTACTGACGCTGTTGCTATTTCCACTGGCAGGGCATTGAAGTGGATGCAAAAGGTCACATTGTGGTCGATGAGTTCCAGAACACCACAAGGAAAGGGATTTATGCCATCGGGGATGTCTGTGGGAAAGCCCTCCTCACCCCAGGTAATGTGTTGGTGTCACCTTGCTGTTCCCTGCCCTTGAGAGGAGATGTTTGCTTGCATCATCTTACCCGATCAGCAAGAGTATGACCTCAGGAGCCTAAAACTGGAGGGATTTCCTGCAGGAGGCCTGACAAAGATGACCTTGCAGAGGAGAGTCTCTTCAGCTTTCTTCTGCCTAAACTCACTGTGCGTGTGCATGTGTGTGCTTCCTTGGTTGTTGTAACCAGATTCCCATCAGCCTGAGCTGGGCTGTGCCTCTGGCTCTGTTTCCCTTTTCACAGTTGCGATAGCAGCTGGCAGAAAGCTCGCGCACAGGCTCTTCGAAGGCAGGCAGGACTCCAAGCTGGACTACACTAACATTCCCACTGTGGTCTTCAGTCACCCACCCATTGGGACCGTGGGCCTCACTGAAGGTAGGGATGGGATGGATGTGCTGCTCTGACTTCACTTTCCTACTTTGTGTTGACAGCTCTCCAAGCCCTGATTTTTAAGGGAGCGGGGGATAGAATTACCTCTGGGCACCACATCTGAGGTAGATGCTGAGAAGTGTTTGCTTCAACAGGATGTTTGACTTCAAAAGGATCTGATTTTCTGTGGACCAGGCTCAAATGTTGGTTTGAGCTTGAGCTATTGGCAGCTGAGGTGTAACAGGAATCTGATAGGGTCTTGCTGAGCAATTCCTGTTCCCTGCTCTACAGTTAGTGCTTCAGCTAGCACACTCACAGGATAGAGCTGGGAATTTCTTCCTGGGAATGCCTGTTTTTCTAGCCAAACTGCAGCTTGTTTTTTATTTCAAGAAGCCCCTTGGGAAGAGGTGAACTGTTTGCTGCAAGGGGCACCTGTAACATCTGGTGAGGGGAGGAAGCCCATAAGCTCCTTGAGAACTCGCTGAAGAAACACAAAGGTTCTCCACTCATGGTGTTGTAATGAGCTTTTGCCATTTAGCTCAGTGGCCCTTTGGCAGAGGAGGGTGGTCACATGGCTTCCTGTAGACTGCCATTGCTGTACAGGAACACTACTGTTTTTACTGCTGCAATTGTGTGCTGTACAATTAGATAGAAATCAGGATGCAAATTCACAAGAGGGTACTTTGGGGACGCTTGGAGACAAGCTCGAGATAAAGGGACTTGATTTTCAGAAAAGAGCTGCTGGATATCTTTTGGAAGTCTGGGGTCTTTAAACCACTTCTTGGGAGTCCATGATGCTTGCCTTGACAGACCACTATGGACTACATAAAAAGAGGCCAAGGAAATGAAAGCCGATTGGCTTCAATAATTATTTTATTGCTTAAAGGAATGTTCTTACCTTCAGAAAGCTGTCCTCAGTCCAAGTCTTGTAAAATGCCTTTCGACTCCTCTTTTCAAGCACCTCATGGGTGTACCCTTTAACACTCCCACTGTCTGATGCACAGTGTCTTCTGTTCCAGATGAAGCCATTTCTGTGCATGGGAGAGAGAACGTGAAGATCTACAGCACTTCATTTACCCCCATGTATCATGCAGTCACCAAAAGGAAGACCAAGTGTGTCATGAAACTGGTTTGTGCTGGCAAGGAGGAGAAGGTGTGTGAGAGGCTGTAGGGAGGTGGCTGGGAGGTCCTTTAGACCTCGGCTGTGTGTGTTCAGCTGTCACCTGGAATAGCGTGATGGCCCCTCACAGTGATACTGCTGGGAATATTGCTATTGTCATGTTTTTCCCGTGTTTGACCATCAGTATTTATCCATGTATACACTTGCTACTGGCCTGTTTCAGGGCCAGAAGGGTTCTATGTGATCTGCTCTGACCTGCACAAATTAGGTCCTAGACTCTGATCCACCTACCTCCACAAGAAGCCTAATATTTAGTCTAGACTGTGTCTTTTGCTAGAGAATAGTTTTCTCAGAGGCTTAAAAGGAAGCATTTGCTGGCTGTAGCCTTAGTCCTGGAAATACTCTGGCTGGACACTTCAAGGAGCCCTAACACTGTCTTCCTGGCAGAAGGGTTGGATACAGTAAATGTTTCATTTCCCAGTTGCCGAAGATCTAGAGTTTACCCTATTCTGTAAAGGCCTCAAGCTGAGCAAGGCCTGTTGGCAAAGCTTGCATGTGTGGAGAGTCAGGAGAAAGTTTGGACTGCAGGTGGTCTCCAGCACTGCTGGACCAGGGCTGTCTACCCACTCCTCCCCCTCAATCCATTGTCTCCCTTGTTCTTCGAAGGTTGTGGGATTGCACATGCAAGGCCTGGGCTGTGATGAAATGCTGCAGGGCTTTGCTGTGGCCATCAAAATGGGAGCTACCAAGGCCAACTTTGATAGTACAGTTGCCATTCACCCTACTTCTGCAGAAGAGCTGGTGACGCTACGCTGAAATGGTGGACCTGAGGAGCCTGAGAGATGGCAGCTGAAGCACAGAAGCCAGCTGCCTTCTCTCAGCAGTGTGTCTTCTCTGCAATCAATCAGATGCCCAAATTCTCTCCCTTTTTCCCCTTAGAAATTTTTCTTGGGCGTAGGGAAAAGCTTTTAGATATCCCAAAATGCCTTAAGATGAGTAAGCTGTCTTGAGGGCAATGTATCTGTCCACTCCAAATCAAGCCATGCCAATTTTAGGGAAAATAAACACTGATTCTGGGAAGGCTCTGTCTTTTGCTTTATTGTCTTTGTAGTTATTTTCCCCTGTCTAGTCAAACCGCACAGGGTAGGAGTGATCCCTTGACATTGTTTGGGTTAACACCGTTGAGGGCAGTGCAACTGCGTACAGACATAGTGGGCCAGAGTTAGAAAAAATAAACACTGATTGGGGGAAGGCTCTGTCTTTTGCTTTATTGTCCCAGAATTAGCAGAGCAGAGCAGGCCAGCTTTTTTGGGGGGCAGAGGGGGGGCCTGGGAACAGCTCCTGTCCCTGCTATGGTGCCCCTGCAAGGGGAAGGGGGCGCAGTGCGGGCAATGCACAGTCTCCAGACCTGCGTAAGCAAGGGGTCAGCCTGCCCTTAAAGCTAAGCTATGGATCTAGGAGCTGTGGCCAGGGGTGCTCAGGGTGATTTGGCTCCCCTCACTGGAGCTGCTTTGTTCAGCTGCCTGTAGCCACTTGGGGGCAGGGCGGGGTGGGGGGAGGGTGCTGTGCATGCGGAAAGGGTGCTTCAGCATTGCTGCTTGGCGTGGGAGTGTCCCATGGGACCCTGATCACCCCGAGGCCTTTCTGCTCACCCTATGCAGAGCCCGGGTACCCCCCCATAGCATTGTTTCTACCTGCTGCTCATAAGCTGCAGGTGCTCGATTGACTGGCGCCTCTGAAAGGTTGATGCAGTCTCAAACTGGCCCAGTGGCAAAGTTGGGAGCAGAATTGGGTCTAAGCACTGGAGCTTGCTGAGAAATTGCTGACTACTACTATTCTGTTTTTGCTGGAAATGAACATTTAGCCTGAAACCAAAACAAAAATCTCTCCTTAGGAAGAAATTTGATAACTTTGTTCAAAAACTCCCTGAAGATCAATCCAATTGTAATGAAAAGATCAATAGCAAAAGAAAATGGATATGGATATTCAGACTTTGTGTCTGTGCAAGTCTCCACTTTGCCCTTCTCGGTTTTCTAGGTAGCCAAATGACGTGGCACTTGTGTGAGCTGTGGCAGGAGTCACTCCTAGCTCCTGGGGCACCTCTGCTGGAGTAATTGCCCTGGTGCAATGGTGGGAGCTTGTTTAAATTTTCCTTCAGGCTCTGGCCTGGGTCTCTGTCCCTCCCCTGTCACTGGTTTCATGCCACAGCTGGGAGGGTGACAGGTCTGGGGTTTCTGCCCAGTTCTGTTCTGGCTGGAGCAGGGGAGCAAAAGTCCTTGGAGGAGACAGAGGGAAGGGCAGGAACAGGCATGGGCCATCTGTCTGCAGCAACCTCCTTTTTGGAGGAGACCGTGTGGAACACCAAAGAAAATCCCTTGTGAACCCTCCAAACCCCCTTCCCCTTGGTTGCCTTGCTGTCTGAAGAAGAGGGCAAACCATACACTTTGGCAGCCGCACACCTGGTGCTCAGTAATTTGGGTTGTGCCCTATTAAGGCTGCCCCCAGAGATGGTCGGGACGTTCGTCCTGCCTCAACTTCCGTGCCCAGGGTGCCAGGGCTGGCAGATGGGCCAGGAGACCTGCAGGAGAAAAATGCCTTTCTGCTGCTGGGGGAGACAGAAACAGATGATACGCCTTTCTGCTTTGTGGCTGCAAGACTCATCTTGTGCAACATGAATTATCACATCTGCCCACGTCACAGACTGTAAAGGGACCATTCATATCAAGTGTGCCCAAGGCATCCTTTCTCCTTTTTCCACCGACTCACTGGGAACTGGCTGCGACAGGTATCTGGCTGCTGTATCTAGTATATAGCAGGCAGTTCCTGGTGGAGAGCTGATGGGATTATTCAGCTGACATCTTCAGCGGGGCGGGGGGGTGGGGTGCGTTTCCCTGCGTTCCAGGCAGGCTGCTCTCATCACTGAGCCTTTGGGGCCGTTGGCTCTGCCAGGCAGGGAAGAGCTGAAGGCTGAGCGCTGCCAGCCCTGAGTGTGTTGGTGTCTGACAATAATCAGGGCATAGGGGAGAATTACATGGGAGTTAGGCACATCTGTGTTGCCCCCAGGCAGTGGGGGACAGACCTGCATTCGCCGTGTTGCCGAAGCCCTAAGTGTGGAGAGCCCGAGACCCCTGAAATGTGGTGCCCGCAGGATAAGTGCGGGAGCCGCTCGCTTCACGTTGGTTATGGTGATTTCAGAGCTGGGACTTGCTGCAGAGCTTGCGGTGCTCCTTCACTGCCCTCTGTCAGGGTTTGGTTTTAGTGATGCCCATTTCTGCTGAGTGTGAAAGGCTTGTTATGGCTTATGCTGATTAAAACCCCCAGTGCTCTTTCCTTTCAGACAAATGCACAGCATTTCTTGTGATTTGCTTGTTCCTGGTGCATCCTTTCATGTATTTAATAATGTTAAATGTAGTACAGATTAAAGCCTGGCAGTAGGCTTCCTGTTGGGCCCACTGATGCTCTGTGAGTCAAAGGAGCAGGGCTGCAGCTCGCTGCACTTTTCCAGGTGCTTTAACAAAATGGTGCTGGGGAGTGACATTTGTGCTGTAGCCTTGGCACCGGTGATGCATGAATCCAACTGTGTGTGCGCGTGTGTTGTGATGGGCTTTGCTTAATTCACTTTGCATATCACCCCCCGTGATGGCTTTCTGGTTTGATCTGAGCTGCCCGCTCCTGGTGCTGTCCGGCTGCTACCTGGAGCCTTTTCTGATCCTCGTAGGTTGAATCTGGGGTTACTGTTACACAGGCAGCGATCTGCTTCCATTCAATACAACGGGCAATTCCATATGTGCTTACTGATCAAAAGACACTGGATGCATGCTTATGCAGTTTTCATTTAGCTTTAGTTTCTCACAAAACACTCTGTATACACAGGCTTGTTTGAAGCATGACTTCTGAGCACTCTTGCCTGTGTGCCTAACGCTGCAGGTAATTAAGAGCAGTCCTACTAACTTGTTATGTTGTCAGCAATCACATGCCAGACGGTTTTCCCTTCCCACCACAGCAACAGTTGGAGTTTCTGTGGGGTGGAGTTGGCAGCACTTTCCTCCTCTCCTGGTTGCAAGACTGTCGGACACAGGGTGTGCAGGCAAGGACAGGAGGCTGTGCCAAGGGATGGGAAGATCCTTTGGGAGCCGTTCTCAGTGGTCCCAGGGGCTGCTCCTATCCTTCCCTGCCATCACCCCATGGTTCTCCTTGTTTCCTCTTTCATCAGCTTTGCAGCGGAGCCTCTGCAGGGTGACCTGAAGCCCTGGGAGGGTTTTTGAAGGGCCACTTGGGTTTAAACCGCTCTGCCTCCTGTTCATTTGCAGCCGTGGATTAAGTGGGGCAGCAGTGCTTCCTGAAGGCTCTGTGGTCTCCACCTCCTCAGAGGTGGTCAGAAATCAGCAGTGACCAACTGCGGCCTGCACGGATCAATCTGTTCTGCTCCATGCAGCACCGGAGAGACACAGTGTGTCGCCTCGGGGCAGCCGGCGCGGGAGCAGTCCCTGATCCCCCGCAGAGCCGGCACCTGGGTTTTTACCCACAGCTTAGAAAAGTGATGTGCTGCGACAGGAGTGCTGCTGCTTCTCTTGCGCTCGTGAGCTGTACGTCGCCACCTTTGCTGTGAACGAGAAGCTGTCAGTGCGGTCTGAGCTGCCGCTTGCATCCCTGTCACGGTGGTCGGGAGGATGGAGGGGGCAGAGAGCTGCCCAGCTCTTGTCTTGGGGTTCGGAAATGGTGAGACGGGGCCGTGATTTCTGTTTTACAGAGGCAGTGTTGCCCTCACCGCCCAGCATCTCTCTAGGGTCCCTGGACGGACGGTCACCTCTGGAGGGATGTGTTACAGATAACTGCGTGGGAAGCCCTGGCTACGGTAAGGCTGAGTGCAGGTGTGCAGAGCAGTACTGACCCGAAGGGACCTGAAGGTCGGCTCATCCGCTCCAGGTTTGGGATCGTCGGCGTTTGGGGCTCAGTGGCCTTAGTGGAAACTGTTGATCGCTGCCTGCTGTTGTGTGATTCCACGCTGCGTATTTACCTCGGGGAGTTCAGTAGCCACGTGAGGTGTGCGCCAAGCCGAACTCTGCTGGGAGCCAGGGAGATGCTCCGTCCCTCCTCTCGTTGTGTGCGGGGTAACTTTTTCATTTCTTTGGCTGGCTGATGTTTTGTGTGATTGTGTTTTCATTGCAGCAGTCGCGTCAGGATATACAAACTTTTCAACCTGGGGAGATTTCCCAAAGAGGATTATTGCAGCCTTTGGGATTCAGGCTGCCTCTTCACGTGCCCTTTGTGCCCCGTCTTTGTGTGCTCAAGGGAGGTCTTTTACTCTAGAATTTAGGAGTGAAGGCTTGTGGCTGACAGTATTTGCTGTCTTTGCAAGTAGCATTGCAATTGCAGAAAGGTCCCTTTTCTCCTCCCTGAGAGCTTTTGAAGAGCAAGGAGCCAGCATTGCTCTTCCTCACTTGTTCCCAAAGCTCCAGGCTGAGGGGTGCGGCTTCGTTGCTCCTGGGTATGTTAGCCTTTGCTGGCCGTTCAAATCCTTGTTCTGGGGCTGCCAGTGCACTCTGGGTGCTTTCTGAAAAACGCAAGCTGCGGTTGGCTGTGTGTTGGCTGCGTCTGGCAGCTCTTAACAGGCAACTTGGCTCCCGGTCCTTATTACTGGACCTTGATGGAGCCCCGGCTTGCAGAGGGATTTACCTCCTCCAGCAGCAGCAGCAGCAGAGAGCACCAAGGCACTGGTGAAAAGGGAGGTGCTGATCATGCTCCAGCTCGCGAGGATCACTGCCGTTGCCTGGGTAGGGCAAAACTGCCTGTGGGGTAGCTCAGCAGTTCAGTTGATCACCAGGCAAATGAGCCCAAGTTTGCCGTTTTTCTAGATTTGGAAGAATGCCCTAAGTGGCTTCACAAATCCGTGCTACAGCAGGGGAGCTCCCAGTGTATTTGGGATGGGGAGGAAATCAAAGCCTGTTAGCAGTAAGTGTAGAGGAAGTGGGGCTCTGAATGTGCCCTGGCCTTTCTCTTTTGGATGTTAACTCCGACTATTGGAGCTGAGACACTGACCTAGAAGCATTTGAAAGACACGGCAGTGCCTGGCTGGGTTGAGCCGGAGTGACAGGAGAGCGGCAAAGCCTAGCAGGGCATTGCACCTAACCTGGGCTCCTTTTCCCTGCTGCAGAGGTCCCCGAGCAGAGGTGCCGCTCATCTGGAGTCCCCCCAGGAAAATGCGGGCGATGCTCCCCAGGAGCTGGGTGGCCGCTGCAGCCTGCCAGACAGTGCTGTGGCCACGGCCTCATCTGCTGCCCCTTCCTGGGAAGCTGCCGCTCACCTGTGAGCTCCTGCAGCTGCTCTTGTGTCTCCAAGGTCAGACTCGGGGAGCTGCTTTGCACCGCAGGAATTGCTCAAGGTTGGCAATGGCTGCAGTAAGCAACAGGCTGCTGCGAAATCCTCTCTGTGGTTCCTCTCCGTCCCTTGTTCTCTTCTTGCTCTCTCTCTCTCTCCTCTGCCTTCCTCTCCTCTCTCTCTTGCCTTCTTTCCCCTCTCTTTCCCTCTCCTTGCCTCTTTCCCTCTTTTTCCTTCTTTCTCTTTCACTTTCTCTCCCTCACTCACTTTCTCCCTTCTTCTCTCTCTTCTCTCTCTCTGTTCTCTGCCTCTCTCTTTTTGTCTCCTTCTGTCTTCTGTTTTTCTTACTTTCTCTACCTGTCTCCTTCTGCATTTCTCTTCTTGTCTCACTTTCTCTCTTCTCATTGTCTTTCTTTCTTACTTTTTCTTTCTCTCTCCCTCTCTTTCTCTACCTCACTTTCTCTTTTTTGCTTTTCTCTCATATCTGCCCATCCTTCTCTCTTTCTGTCTCTCCGTTTGCCTCTCTTGTTTCCTTTCTCTCTTCTTCCCCCTTTGTCTCTCTTGTTCTTTTTTCTCTCCTTCCCCTCCTCTCTCCTTCCTTCTTTCTTTCTTCACCCTTTCTCTCTTTTCTTCTCTCCCTTTCTCCCTCCCTCTCTTTCCTTCTCCCTTTCTCCCTCTTCTCTCACCCCCCTCTACTCTCTTCTTTCTCTCTCTTTTGCTCTTTCTCCCCTTCTTTTTCCCTTTTCCCTTTTTCTCTCTTCGTTTCTCTTTCCATCTTTCTCTCTCCATCTTTCTCTCTTGTTCTCTCTTCTCTCCTCTCCCTCTCCCTCTCTTTCCCTCTTTCTTTCTCTCTTCCTTTCTCTTCCTCTTTCTCTCTCCCTCCCTCTCTTGCTTTCATTTATCTCATTCTGTTCTCTCCATCTACTTGTCTCTCTCCCACTTTCTCTCCCTTTCCTTCTGTCATCTTGTCTCTCTCCTCCTCTGTCCTTCTGTATTTCTCTTCCTCTCTCACTCTTTCACTCTTCTCACTCTTGTTCTCACTCTCACTCCTTCCCTCCTCCTTTCTCTTTTGCTTTACCTCACTTTCTCTCTTCCTTTCTTCTTTCTCTTTCTCCCTCCCTTTCTCTTTCCCTCTCTCTCTCCTCTTCCAGTCTCCTTTCTTTTTCTTCTCTCCCCCCTCTTTCTTCCTCTTTCTCCCTCTCCCTGTCTCTTTTTCATTCTCCCTCTCCCTCCCTTTTTTCTTTTTCTTTCCCACTTTTTTTCTCTCCCTATCACACTTCCCCTCCCTCTTTCTCTCCCTCTCTCCCTCTTTCTCTTTTGCTTTCCTCTCTTCTCTCCTACCACTCTCTTCTTTCCCCATCACCTTCTCTCCCTCTTTGCCTTTCTCTCACTCACTCCCTTTTTCCCTTTCTCCTTCTCATATTCTCTTCCTCTTTGTCTGTTTCTCTGTCCCTCTCTTTCTCCCTCTCTCTTTCTCTCCCTCCTTCCCTCCCTTTTTTCTGTCTCCTTCTGTCACTCTCTCTTAGCTCCCTCTTTTCTTTCTCTTACTTTGTCCTGTATTTCTCATCTCACTCACTCGCTTTCTCCCTCTCTTCATTACTTTTTTGTCTCCTTCTCTTTTCCTCTCTCTCCTTCCCCTTCTCCCCTCTCCTTCTCCCGCTCTTCTCCCCCCACTCTTTCCCCCTCTTCCCCGCTCTTTCCCCCTTCCTCCCTCTCTTCCCCTCCTCTTCCCCCCCTTCCCCCCTCTCTCTTCCCCCCTCTCTTCCCCCTCTTCCCCCCCTTCCCCGCTCTTCCCCCCTTTCCCCCCTCTTTCCCCCTTACCCCTCTCTTCCTCCCCTTTCCCCCTCTTCCCCCCTTTTCCCCCTCCTTCCCCCCTCTCTTCCCCCCCTTTGCCCTCTCTTCCCCCTCCTTTCCCCCTCTCTTCCCCCTCCTTTCCCCCTCTCTTCCCCCTCTCTCTTCCCTTCTTTCTTCCCCCTCTCTCTTCCCCTCTTTCCCCTATCTCTCTTCCCCCTCTCTCTTCCCCCCTTCCCCCTTTCTTTTCCCCTCTTTCCCCCCTCTCTCTTCCCCCCCTCTTCCCCCCTCTCTTCCCCTCTCTCTTCCCCTCTTTCCCCTCTCTCTCTTCCCCCCTCTCTCTTCCCCCTCTCTCTTCCCCCCTCTCTTCCCCCTCTTCCCCCCCTTCCCCGCTCTTCCCCCCTTTCCCCCCTCTCTTTCCCCCCCTTATCCCCTTCCACCCTCTCTTCCTCCCCTTTCCCGCTCTTCCCCCCTTTTCCCCCTCTTCCCCCTCCTCCCCCTCCTCCCCCTCCTTTCCCCCCTCTTCCCCCTCCTTTCCCCCCTCTCTTCCCCCCTTTCCCCTCTCTTCCCCCTCCTTTCCCCCTCCTTTCCCCCTCTCTTCCCCCTCCTTTCCCCCCTCTTCCCCCCTTCCCCCTCTCTCTTCCCCCTCCTTTCCCCCCTCTTCCCCCCTTCCCCCTCTCTCTTCCCCCTCTCTCTTCCCCTCTTCCCGTCTCTCTTCCCCCCTCTTTCCCCCCTCTCTCTTCCTCCCTTTCCCCCCTCTCTCTTCCCCCCTCTCTTCCCCCCCTCTTTCCCCCCTCTCTCTTCCCCCCCTCTTCCCCCACCTGCTTCCCCCCTCCTCCCTCATGCTATTTCTGGTTTTCTCTTTATCTCTCTGTCTCTCTAGCTCACTTCCTCTCTTTTGCTTGTCTCTCCTTTCTCTCCTATCTACCACTCCTTCTTTCTCATTCTTTCCCTCTCATTGCCTCTCTCTCTTTCCTTTCTCTCTCTTTTGTTCTACTCCTTCCCTCTCCCTCTTCCCCCTCTTTTTCTCCTTTTTTTCTTTCCCTCCCTTTCCCTCATTCTTTCTCTCTCTCCCTTCCTCCTCCTCTGTTCTTTCTCTTTCCCTCTCTCCATCTCTCCTTTTCTCATCCTTTCCCTCTCTCTGTTCCCCCTCTCTTGTTCTCTTTCTCCCTTTTTCTCTCCCTTTCTCTCTTCTGTCTTCTCTCCCTTTCTCTCTTCTTTCCCTCTTTCTTTCCTGTCTTCCTCTTTTTTCTTTCTCTTTTCTTTTTCTCCCTTTCCCTCTCACTCTTTATCTCCTCTCTTCTTTCCCTTTCTCTCTCTTTTTTTCTTTTTCTCCCTCCCTCCCTCTCTATTCCTTCTCTCTTTCCCTGTTTCCCTGTCGTTCTCACTCTCTCCCTTTCTCTCTCCATTTCTCCCCTCTCTTCCCCCTTTCTCCTCTCCCTCTTTCTCATTCTTTTTCACTCCTTCTCTCTCCTCTTTCTCTTTCTCCCTCCTTCTGTCTCCCTCTTTCTTCTTCCCCTTTTTCCATATTTACCTCCCTCTTACTCCCTTTCTCTTCTTTCTCCATTTTTCTCTTGCTTTTTGTCTCTTTTCTTTTTCTCTCTCCCTCCCACTCCCCCCTTTTCTCTTTCACTCTCACACTTTTCTCTTTTTACCTCTCTTTTCCCTTTCTCTTTCTTGCTGTCTTATTTTCCTTCTTTCTTTCTTGCTCTCTCTTCTTTTTGTTCTTTCTCCGTTATGCTTTTTCTTTCTCACTCCTCCTCCCTCTTTTTCTCTCTCCCTCTATCCTTCTTTCTTCCTCCCTCTTTCTCAATTTCTCTCCCTTTCTTCCCTTTTCTTTCTTTTCTCTATCCCTCACCCTCTTCTTTCCTTTACCTCTCTCCTCTCTTCAACTCCCTCTTTCTCTTGTCTTTCTCTCCATCTTCCTCTCTCCTCTCTACTATTCCTTTTCTGTTCCTCTCTTCCTCTCCCCCTTCCTCTCTCCTCCCCTCTCTCCTCCTCTCTTCCTCGCTCTCTTCCTCTCCCTCTCTCCCTCCTTCCCTCCCCCTCTCCCTTCCCTCTTCCCCCTCCCATTTCTTCCCTTCTCTCTCCCTTT
This sequence comes from Dromaius novaehollandiae, assembly GCF_036370855.1. Lineage (NCBI taxonomy): Eukaryota > Metazoa > Chordata > Aves > Casuariiformes > Dromaiidae > Dromaius > Dromaius novaehollandiae. Next base: position 5,975,569 of record NC_088101.1, read on the forward strand.
TTCTCTCAACCTCTCCTTCCTCCCTCTTTCTCTCCTTCTCTCTTCTCTTCCTCTCTTTTGTCTCTGCTGTGTCACTCTCTACATTTCCCTCTCTCTCTCTCTCTGCCTTGTCTCTTTCTTGCTCTCTTCCTCTGTCCTTCTGTATTCTCTTCCTCTCTCACTTTATCTTTCTCTTTTCTCACTCTTGTTCTCACTCTTGTTCTCACTCCTCCCCTGCTTCTCTTTACCTCACTTTCTCTTCCCTCTCTTTTGCTTTTCATCCCTCTCCTTTCTTTTTCCCTCTCTGCCTCCCTTTTTTTCTTACATCTCCCCCTTTTTTCTCATTTTCTCCCTTTCTTTCCCACTTTCCCTTTTTTCTTCCTTTCCTTCTTTAACTCTTATTCTTTTTCTCTTCCTTTCTCTCTCCCTTTCTTTCCCTCTTTCCCTCCCTCCCTCTCCCTTTTTGTTTCTTCTTGTTTCTCTCTTTCACTTTCTCTTTTCCCCTCCCTTTCTTCCTCATCTGCTTTTCTTTGTCTCTCCCTTTCTCTCTCCCCTTCTCCCTCCTCTTTCTTTCCCTTCCTTCCTTCCTCTTCCTGTCTTTCTCTCTTGTTCTCTCTTTATTTCTCCCCTTCTCTTTCTCTCCATTTTCCCTTTTTCTTTCTCCCTCCTTTCTTACTTCTCTCTCTCCCCTCTTTCTCCCTCCTTTCTTTCCTTCCTTTCTCTTTCTCTGTCTTTGGTCTCTATCTCTGCCCTTCTCTCTCTCTCTCCATTTTCCCCTTTTCTGTCTTTCTCTCCCCTTCTTTCTCGCTTTCTCTCCTTTTCTTTCTTCTCTTTCTCCCCCGATCTCTTTCTCCTTTTCCTGCTTTTTCTCTTTTGCTCTCTCACTCTCTGACACCACTTTCTCTGCCTTTCTCCCTCTTCCTTCCTTTCTTTTCCTCTCTCTACCTTCTTCTCACAGTCTTCTCTCCTCCCTCCTCTCTTCTCTTTCTTTCCCTCTCTGTGCTGCTCTCTTATTCTCTCGTTCTATTTCTCTTTTGTCTCAGTCTCTCCTCTCTCTGTACTTGTTGCTCTCCTTCTCTCTGTTCTCTCCTCTTTTTCTCCCTTTCGCTCTTTCTCAGTCTCTTTTTTCCCTTTCTCTCTCTTTCTTCCTTATGTTTCTTCTTTTCTCTCTTCCCTCCCTTTCCTCCCTCTTCCCCCCATCTTCACCCCTGTTTTCCCCCTTCTCTTTCCCCTGTCTTCCCCCTGGAATCTGGTGAAGGGAGAAGGTACACCTTGTAGTATTAATATACAGAATCAGTAATTAATGGATAATAAATGTTGTTCATATGTGGCAAACTGAATTGTCAGTATTGCATAAAGATGGTTTTCTTCCTCCTCCGCATGAGTCTCACACAATAAACATGAACTCAGGGCCTGAAGTACTAGAGTCTTTGTGTGAATATGTCTGCGGCTACTTCCAGATGCGTTTGTCTGAGTCGCCATACGAGCTGTAACACTGTGAGGTGCTGCCTTGTCCTCTGCTGGTCTCTGAAGGTAAGCAGTGACTGTACAAAAAACATTCTTGTGCTTGACCAGGCACTCTGTCAAGAGTGTTTCTTGCTGATGTGAGCTGCGTCCAGGTTCCTCAGGCAACATCATTTGGACTGCAGATTTTGCCATTAGCAAAACGTGCACAACTGAGTGTGCACTGTTAGAGAGAGATCTCTGTCAGTTGAACTGGAGTACTCAAGCTTTTGAAGGGCATTGCGTTCATCATTGAATCCCGCATCGTGGGGTGCAGGTTATTTGTATTTCTAACCTCAGGACCAGGAGTGGAAAGGCGAGCAATTTTCCCCTCTGATGTATGGGAATGAAGCCTAACTGTGCAATTTTTAGCTGTGTTTTTTCCTGCACACAGGAAGTGTCACCAAAAACTAGAGCCAGTCTTTGCCCTTAGTGAAGACAGACGTTTTAATTGCTTCTGTAACAGACTAATTCAATAAGACGGCTCCATTTCTGGTAGGTTGTTAGGAATAGGCATTGCGTGTCCCAGGGAACTCTCAAGAGTCCCCCTTCTCTTTTGCGTATAGGTAGAAGCAGTCTGTGACACACAGCGAATGTGATGTTCCCATGTGCCCTGTGCGAGTGGCCGCTGCCCCGGGAGCTTTCCCCTCCAGCCATACCCTGTTGGGTGGTGAGGTGTGTTGGACCAGAGACCGCCCGGGCCCCGCAGTGCCCCCACAGCGCGTGGGCAGACCCGGGCAGTACCGGAACCAGCGAGGCGGGGCGGGGCAGGGCGAGCCGGGCCCTGGCAGTAGCGGCTGCAACAGGAGCAGAAGAGCAAGAGCAGCAGAAGCAGCAGATACCAGCGGGGAGGGGGGCACCAGGGGCGGGACGGGGCTCTGGGTGTGCTGGGAGGGGACCTGGAGATACTGAGGGTCGCCAGAGCAGACCGAGGCAGGGAGGGTCACACCGGGACCGCCTGGCTCTCTCCCCTCCTGATGGGATCCCCGGGGGGCTCGGGCAGGGGCCGCCCCCAGTTCCCCCTTGGCTGCTGGCACCGGCGCTGGGCTGGGGCCCCTCCACTGGGAGAGCCCTGGACCGGGCCTGGTGCGGAGCCAGACAGGGCTGCGAGCGCTCACGGGACACCTCTTCCCTCCTGCAGGACCCCAGGAGCCAGGGAACGGCGGGGCCGGGGCTGCCGGGACCGACCGAGCCGGATGGAGCCGCAGAGACGCTGCCGAGAGCCCAGAGTCGCTGCTGCCCGGCCCCGCAGCCTGGGGCTGCTCTGGTGCAGGGCCCCGCAAGAGTGACCCAGCTGGGAAGCAGCTGCTGTCCTGGGACAGGGGGGGTCACTGGGTCCTGCTGGGGCAGCCCTGAGCCCCTGTGTGGGGTCAGCGAGTGACCAGCGCGGGGGTGTTGGGATGGTGACGAGCAATGAGCTCGTGTACATGGCATCAATATTGACTCGTTAGTTCATACTGATTCAATACCTATAAGCTAACTGGTTAGTTATTATTGAAAGTACTAACAGCACCATAAATCAATCACTGCTTTAATAGTGGAGCAGTACTGAAGCCTTAGCTGATGTATATGGAATCAGTGTTGACTAATGACCTTATGTGTATGGAATCACTGTTGACTAATTAGTTACTAAATAACCAGTTACCTTATAGGTACTGAAGTAATAGTAAGCATTCAAAGTATTGTGTAAATGCTAACTGATCAGCTTCTATATGTTGAATCACTGTTGGCTAATTGAACTAATTGAGCAGTTTGCTTAGGTCTGTTGAATTGATACTGACTCAGTGATCAGTCTTGATTCAATACCTGTAAGCTAACTGGTTAATTAGGGTTGAAAGGAGGGGATGAGTGTTGCATAAATAGTGGACTTGGCCAATGATGCCTACTGGTGTTTTTCTCCCCAAAAAACTGCTTTTGTGCCAGAAACTCTCAGATGCAAGGTTTGGGCTGGTGCATGCCAGCCTCCCTGCCCTTGGGGCACTCGCAGACCCCTGCACACACCCCCCCCCTTTCAGGGAGGGTCCACACACCCTGCCCTTTCCCCCCAGCCCTCTGCCTCCCCCCACCCCAAAAAGGGCCCCCTCATCCCCCACTTTGGGGCTGGAAATGGCCAGACTCACCTCCGTTTCCAAGTCCCCACAACACAGGACTTGGTCTCCATTTTCAGGCACAGAAACAGCACACTGAACCTCCATTTGTGGCCCCCAAAACACAGGACTTAGCCTCTCTTTTGGACCCCCCAATGCAGGCCTCCAGAACTGGGGAATGCGCTTGAAAACAGGGACTAAGCTTCCATTTGTGGGTCCAGAAATGCAGCACTCTGCCTCTGGTTGTAGCACCCCAAAACAGTCAGCCTCACCTCCATTTCCAAGTCCCAGAAACGCACGACTTAGTCGCCTTTTCTGGACCCAAAAACATAGCACTTGGTCTCTGCTTTGAGAATAAAACCCAGCCAACTAAGCCTCCATTTCAGGCCCCAAAAACGCAGGCCTTAGTCTTCACAGTTTGCAACCACACAAGCAGCTAACAGAAAGCCCCTGTTTCTGGCCCCCCAAAACGCAGGCTTTAGCCTCTGCTTCCAACCGCAAAAATGGCGCGCTAAGCCTCTGCTGCTGATGCAAAACCACAGGGCTTCAGCCCTGCTTCTGAGCTCAGAGACGCAGGGCTTGGGCACCTGGTCTTGGCTCGAACACACAGCCTCCAGCCCCCAAACCCGCAGGATGTGGCCTCTTTTTGCACACCCCAAAACAGACGACCTCCCCTCTGTTTCCAAGTCCCTAAAAGCATGTCGCGGCCACTGGTCCCGAGCCCAAGCCCACGGGACTCAGCCCGGGCTCCCAGCACCAGGAGCAGCCGGGTCCCCCCGCCTGCCCCAGGTCTGGCCCCGGAGCCCTGGGCCCGACCCCATGTCGCCCCCCCGGCCCCGTGTGCGGGTCGGGGCAGCGGCAGCGACAGCAGCCCCAGCCCCAGCCCGGGCAGTTCCGGGCGGCACTCGGCAGCTCGGCCGGGGCGGCCCCGCGGGGGGAGCAGCGCCTGGGCCCAGGCCCTGCCCGGCCCCGCCCGCCCGCCCGCCGCAGCCCGGCAGCCCCGGCCCGCTCGCAGCCCCGGCCCTGGCTCTCCCCCACGTCCCCTCCCCCGCGGCCGAGCCCCCCCCACTCCTCAGCTGGGGCCGCCGCCCTCCCCGCCCCCAGCGCCACGCGGGGCGACGGAAGTGGGACGGAGGCACCAGAACGACGGCAGCCGCGACAGACCAAACTGAGCTTCTCGCACGCGGCGGCCCGCGCATGCGCCCTGGCACCGCCCCGCCCCCGAGCTCCCGGCTCCGCCCCCACCCCCGAGAGCGGCCCCCCTCCCGGCCCCGCCCCCGCACTCCGGGCCTCAGAGCGGCCCCGGCCCTGGCAACGGCCCCGCCGCGGCCTGTGTCACGAGCCCGCCGTCCTCGGCCAGGCCGCGCGCGCTGCAGGGGACTTGCCGGCAGTGCGGGGCGACCGGTGGGACGTGCCGGCAGTGCGGGGCGACCGGTGAGTCCCGCTCCCCCGCCGCGGGACCGGGCTGCCCGTGCCCGGCCCCAGCGCTGCGCCCCCCCCGCACCCGCGGTCCTGCCATGCCCCTGGGGAGCAGCCCTGCCCGCTGCCCCCTCGGGGCCCCTCTCAGTGCCTTCCAGTGTCCCCAGAGTCCCCGGAGTCCCCAGGCACCTGCCAGTGCCCCCCAGTAGCCCCAGTGCTCCCCGCACCCCCACTTGCCCCTGGGTCCCTCTGCTCCCCCTGGGGCCCCTCCCAGCCCTAGTCCTAGTCCCACCCCATCAGCCCTCTCACTCCAGTTCCCCCTGGTCTCCCCGGGCAACTCTGGGTGCCCCCTCATTTCCCCAGGCACCTCCTGGTATCCCCCAGTGTCCGCAGTATCCCCAAGCACCTCCCAGTGCCCCCAGGGCCCCCGGCTGCTCCCCCTGCCCCCATCGCCCCAAGCACCTCCCAGTATCCCCAGGCCCCCCAGTGTCCCATATGCCCCCAGGCACCTCCCAGTGCCCCCCACTGTGCCCACTTGCCCCTCGGTCCCTCTACTCCCCCTGGGGCCCCTCTCATCCCCAGTCCCACCCCATAGGCCCTACTCACCCCAGAGCTCCCAGTGCCCCAGGCTGCTCCCACTGCCCCCGTCACCCCCAGGCCCCCCTCACCCCGCTCTCTCCACTCCCCTGTGTCCCCAGGCAGCGCCACACTGCACCAAGGCCACATCTGGGGGGTGGCAGGGCCGGGGCCAGCGCAAGACCCCCCACAGAGCCCCACACGGCTGGCACTTTCCCTGCGAGGATGCAGCTTTATTGATCTCCTGCCCCGAGCAGCTGGGGGCCCCCGGCGTGGGGCACTGCGGCTGCTGCCCGCCACGCGCGGGGGGCCTCGATGGACCGCCACCTCCACCAAGCTGCAACGACACCGACGCCGCGGAGAGGCACCGTGGGCGCCTGGCCGCGATGCCACCGGCACCCCGTGGCTCCCGGCCAGGGCGGCTTCCCCGGCAGCACCCCGGGGCCGTGCGAGCCCCACGCACCCCCAGCTGTTGGCATCCGCAGGGCCTCCGAATGCCTCCTTGGCCCGCGGGGCAGCAGCGCGGCTGCCAGCACCTACCTCCCGACAGGAACGCCAGGTCCTGCTGCTGCAGCCACGCGGTCTGCACTGTGTCCAGGAGGAGGCCTGGCATGAGGATGCCACCATCAGGGCATGGCCACGGCCATCGCCATGGCCCCAACCCCACCTCGACCTCGACCTCCGCCCCGACCCGACCCGGGGACGCGGCCGCGAGCAGTGCCAGAACCCAGCGCTGCCTCTCACCCAGGACGTGGACGGCTGCCGCCTGCGGCGCCACGCAGCTCCCCATGCAGCAGCTCCGGGCTGTGCTCCAAAGCCTCTCCAGCAGCACGGGGCAGTCTTGGGCCTGGGGCAACGCAGGGGCGCAGGAGCTCGTCGCTGGCTCCAAGCACCCCTCTGTCCCCCCTCCATCCTCCCTCCACCCACGGCCCAGGCCCACGTGGCCCCCCGGCGCGGGAGACACAGGGCGGGCCGCCGGCACAGGGACACGGCCCCGGCGCAGTGCTCGCTCACCAGGTGCCTGCAGATCTCATTCTGCAGCTCAGCCGCGCTCAGCCCGATGCTTGCGGCGATGCGCTGCCGCACCCTCTTCGACCCCAGAAACGGGGCACACAGGTGCAGGGAGACCTTGCACGCCTGGAAAAGAGCACCGGGCCTGGTCACGGGGATGCTGCGCACCTGCCCCGGAGCTGAGCGAGGAACCTCGCCGCCGCAGCAGCACCAGCCAAGGCCTGCGGACACGTCGGCAACACGCGCCAACCAGAGCAGCCCAAGGGCTCTTACGTTGCAGACGGCCGGGGCCGGGTCCCCGAGGTGCAGCACCAGGCTGGGAAATGCCGCCTCCACCTCTCTGCTGAAAAATGACCTCCTCCGAGAGGCGGAGGAGGCCAGGGCACCATAGAGGACGAAGGCCGAGCGGCGCAGCACCTCTTCCTCCTGCAATGAGAAAGGCCGTTGGGCAGAGGCTGCGAGCGAGGGCGCCGCGCACGAGCCACGTGGCCCCAGCGGGGTGCTGCCCGCGGGGGACGGCGGCCCCGCGACGACTCCCACCTGCCGACAGGAGAACGAGCGACTCCACTCACCGCCCCCCAGAACGCCCGGCTGGCCCTGGAGATCTCTTCAAAGGCAGAGCCCACGGCCCTCGCCTCCAGCAGCCCCAGCACCTTCGCCAGCACCAGCAGGCTCTCGGCAGCCACCTCTGTGCTGGCCGCGTCCTCCAGGCCTCTGAGCAGCACCGACACCACGGCCGCCCCGTGCCTCCGCAGCTGCAGAGCGACAGGCGCATGAACTGCTCACTGCTCCCACCTCTCACCGCTGCTCTCCGCTGCGGCGCCAAGGACGGCACTTGCCGGAGCAAGCCCGGAGCAGACCCCAGCCAAAGGAGCCCCAGCCGGCACCCCGTGTCCCCTTTGCCACCCTGATGATGCCAGAGCGAGGAGCGCGGCCTCAGCACGGCCCCACGCCTGCCTCTGCTCCTCTCTCCGGGCTCCTCAAGCCCCCCGGGCAGCTCTCCACTCCGGGCTGCGCTCAGAGCCCAGGAAAGGCTGCCTCACCTTCGCGGGTGCTCCGCTGGCCGCGTTGCCCAGACCTCTCACGGCCATCTGCCGCACGGTGCTGACGGGGTCGCGCACTCTCTCCCCCAAGGCCTCTAGGAGCGGCTTCAGCAGCTTCCTCTCCTGCACTAGCTTGTCCTTCATCAGCTGCAATCAAGTCACGTGGCCGCTAGCATCGGCCGCGATTCGCGCCGGGCGAGACGCAGGAACCCCTCCGAGCCCCCCCTGCTCTGCTGCTGCCTCACCTCAGCAAAGAAAGCTGTGGCCGTGAGCCGCAGGTTGGCAGAGGGCGAATCCAGCCAGGGGAAGAGGCTCTGCAGCAGGCGCTGTGGGACGAGCTCTGCGCGGAGCAGCACGCTGCGCACAGAGCACAAGCAGGCTCGTGACACGCAGTCACGCGGGACGGCCGCAGGCCGCGACTCCCACCTTCTCCCGCTCCCACGCAGACACCGCTCTGCACCTCAGCAGAGCTCCCAAGTGCGCAGGAAGCTCCCAGCAGCCCTTTCCCCGGGCGCATCCCGGGCTCTCACCTCGCCAGGAGACACACACCGGTGCTGTGAGCCCGGGGCTCTGCCAGGGACGCCCACGCTCCCTGCTCCCGGAGCAGCCGCAGCCACCGATTGTCCAGGCACCTCGCCAGCACCAGCTCCAATGCCGCCACAAAAAGGCTGGTGAAAAAACCCAAAGAAAGCTCCAGGCACAGCAGTTTGGGGGAAGATTTCTCTTCAGCAGAGCCCCGCAACGGCCCCCGGCCGCAACACAGAGTTTATGGGCAGGAACGACCGTGCTGCGGCCAAATCCCCAGGCGCGCTGCCCTGCAGCGACCAGTCCCACCACCTCACGGAGGCAGCCCAGTGCCAGCGGGACAATTGGGTGCTCCTGCAAGGCCATGGACCGCACGACCAAAGACCCGGGGCACAGGCCAGCCCTGCCCCTGCCCCTACTCCTGCCACTGCCGCTCCTCACCTGCCCGGCATGTCAGCGCTCTCCAGGTCCCCAACGGACGGTGCCAGCTCCTCCCCCAGCGTCTCGCTGACCTGCCTCAGAAGGCCGGGAAGCAGGTAGGGAAGCAGGCGCTGGACCAGTGTCTTCCTCTGCAGCACTGACACCACCTCGCAGAGGGCGTGGGTGATCTGCAGAGAAATCCAACCAAGAGCCACCTGGTAAAACAAGGGCTTTTCCCACCAGCCATGGCCCCTGCCAGCCAGGGAGCTTTCACTGTCTCCAATTCTCACTGCAGCGACAGCCTTGCGGCCCAGCAGCAGCAAACTGTCCCGGCTCCCCACACTGCTAACGCTGTCGCCACCCCGGCACAGCACCCCGCGAGGCTCCACGGGCACTCGCAAAGGGCACAAAACTCCCTTGTGCAGAAGCACGAGCTGGAAAGCAGACGTGGACTGGCACTAATGCCTGGGCCGCTGACCGTACCGTGCGAGGCTCCAGGGCAGCCTGGCTGCTGCCCAGCTCCCGAGTGCAGCACTCGCTCCTGTGGCTGCTCTTTCCCGCTGCCCTTAACTTTTCAGTTAAGCACACCAGGATTTGGCACCCCAGGACGCTTCTCCCCAGGCTCCTCCACACCTCCACCATGTCGCTGCAAGGGAACAGATGCTTGCCCGTAAGCCCGCATCCCCGGGTACCTGCGGCACCCTCACGAGAGGCCAAACGCTCCCCTCGTCTGCATCGGGGATGGCGATGCCCAGGTCCGGACAGGGAAACGAGCCCATGATCCTGCAGCGCTCGCCTTTCCCGGGGAAAAACCACCTGCTTCCGACCGGGACCCCCCACGCAGGCACACCCCACGGCTGGGTCTGGCAGCAGAGGGAAGGGCGAGTGCACAGACCTGTCTGTGGGCAGGCACGCCTGGAGGAGGCTGTCGAGCACTGGCTGTGGGTGAGAGTGGGCCAGGAGGAACACGGCCCGCAGCACAAAGCACCTGCGAGCGCTCTGCCGGGTGCTCCGCAGGCAGGTGTAAAGGAGGTGCACGAGTCTGGGCACCTGAAAGGAGGAAGGCGACAAAGAATGGCTCGGCACGTCCTTTCCCCGTCTGTCTTCGGGGCCAACAGCCAACAACAGAGAGCAGCCAAAGGTGAATGCAAAAAACGCCTCTCTCACCTCCTCCTGGAATATTTGCTCTCCGCAATCCCCCAGGAAGGTGAGCGTCCACCGCTCAGCGGCCCACGCGCACACGGGCCTGGTGCACAGCAGGCTCTCCACAATGCTGCTCATGAAGCCTGAGGCCTGGCCTCGGGGGAAATATTTGCAAACGAGCTGGGGAGAAATCAGAAACACAAGCGACCACCTCACAGGCTGCTCAGATGCAAAACTCACGTCCTGACAGCAGCACCCACACACACACACACACATACATATTGTGGCCCCCACTCTGCACTCCAGGGGCCAGTTACCTTCGCGATGTTGGTGGAGGTGGCCAGCAGAGACTCAGAGGTGACGGCACTGAGCCTCTCACGCAGGCGCCCGATCTCGTTGGTCCAGGGCGCCACGTCTGTGTTCTCGGCTGCAGCCAGGAGAAAGAGGAGTCATGTTTGCGGGGAACCAACCTCCGGCCACGCGGGTGGATAAGGGAGGACCCAAGGGAGGGTGGCGAAGGCCACGTCAAGCCAGGGCCCCCCAACGTAGCGCAGTGGGTTTGCCAGCCAGGCGAGGGTCCGGCCACAGACAGGGACGGTCCCTGGCACTGGGGACACCATCCTGCCCTCAGCAGCGGGGACAGCTCTGCCCACTCTCCTCACCTCCTGTTCGGAGCAGGTGGCCGAGGCAGGTCACTGCCCACCAGCGGGACGCAGCCGACGTGTCGCACGTCAGAGGCCCCAGCAGTCCCGCCAGGGAGCCGAACCACTTGCAGGCACGGCCTCGCTGTGGGAGCAAGAGGCAGGCAAAAAGGTCACCGGTAGCCCCGTGGCCGCTCTCCTTCTCCCGGCCTCACTGCCCCCAAGCCGCAGCTGACCTGGGGGCAAACGAGGGGCTGCCCTGCAGCCCCAGGAGGCCCAAAACCCAGCGCCTGCCCACACAGAGCTCCCTGTGCATGGGGCTCCTGCTCACCCTGTGCTCGCATCTCTCTTCATAAGAGCCCAGCACCTGCACGCACACCTGCAGGGCCCTCTCCCGCTCGCATGCGTGGGCCGAGGTGAGCCAGCGCCGCAGGACCTGGCACAGGCAGACCTGTCTCACCACGGGCATCCTTCTGCTCGACACCCCTCGCTGGCCCCCTCCCTTCCCGACCCTGCTACCTCCGCGGCCCCGGTCTCTCTGTGCGACCCGGCCCGTGGCAAGGAGCCCTTCCCCGTGGGGACCTCCCCACTCCGGGCTCCTGCCGTGGGCAGCATTGAGTTGTGCAGCACCCCTCGCTCACAGCTGCGGCTGGGGAGAAGCTCTGGCTCATCTAGGGGCTCTGCAGGACACTGCAAGCTGCCTGCAAGGAAGCTGCGGCCGATGGCAAAAGCCTGGATCCAAACTTTGGGCAAGGGGGCCTGGAACTAGGACCATTCCACTCTCCGCCAATGTGGGCGTTGCACCTAGTTACAGGGAAGCTCCCCTCCTCAGACCAGCCCCACGGGCACGATCCCCACGGCTCTGCCCCGCTCCGGCAGCGGCAACACTTTCCCTGCCACGCCGAGGACACTCACCTGCACCATGTCCTCGAAGCGGATGGGGGCCAGCTCTGCCCAGAGAAGGGCTCCCATGAGCTGGCCCAGCGCTCGCAGGGATGGCGCCTGCACACCCTGACACCAGAAAGGGGGACTGAGGCCGGGCACCCTGCGGAGACGCCAGCGTAGCCAGCGGCTGCCGGAGCATGGGGTGCCCGGACCTGAGCCCCCACCGAGGGGCAGCTGAGAAGGGCCAGTGCCTACCGGTGGGCATGAAGCAGCCACCGCCGTCTGCCCTCTCCTGTCCATCTGCTCCGGGCGACGAAGGCACACGATGCCCTGGCAGCACTGAGCCAGGAGGTGGCGGTTTTCCTCCCTGCTCAGACGGGGCTTCAGCTTGCTGCCAGCAGAAAAAAGGCACAGAAGACAGAGAGGCCGCTTACTAGCACTCTCCAGGCCGAGTCAGAGGACAACTGCCCTTGGCCCCATCGACAGCCCCAAATCCAGCACCCGCAGCCCCAGCCAGACCAGCCAGCTGCGCTGGGACATGCAGTGACTCCCACAGCCCCAGGGACAGACCCTACCTCAACTGCTGCATGGCCACGAGGGCCCGGGGGTGCACCGGGGACTCCTGGGGCTCTTCCTGAATCACCTCCTGCAAGTCACAGGCAGGCACACGCAAGGTGGGCAGCGGGCAGCGGTGCCGCAGAGCCTTCCCACCCACCCCGGCCAGGGGCTCTGCTGCCAGACCCCGCAGGCACCGGCTCCACCACCCCCATGGCTCCCACCAAGGCCCCGCAGGATGACGTGGCAGCTCCCTGGCGCCCGGACACACCACATTCCCCTGCCACGGCCTCGAGCAGCAGCACCCACGCGCCCCGCCGGCTGGGGATGCGGCTCAGGGCCCTCAGGAGCTCGTGCACTGCCCCAGGAGACCATCGGGCTCTGCACAAACCTGCCCCACGGCAGAGCCCAGAGCTCCCCTGCGCAACGTCCCCGGCTCTGGGCACTCACCAGCAGGGTCTGCAGCAGCTCCCGCTTGCAGCAGAGCTCAAACCTGGGGCCGGCGCCTGCAGCCTGGATGGCAAGGCTGATCTCAGTGACGCTCTGCACCAGGGAGAGCTTCAGCTGCGCATCCTGATCCCAGGGGAGAAAAACACACTTGGAGCTCTTCCAAGGCCCCAGGGCTGAAAGAGCAGCTGGGCTGGGGGGGATCCGCCTCCAAGCACAGCACAGGGACAACACTGTGCCCTCCGGGAGCCCCGCGGAACCCAGCTCAGCACCTGCGCCCCACCAAGGAAACCTCTCTCCCCTCCTGGGAAGGAGCCTCCCACGGGGAGGGGAGCAGCTGCCCAGCTGCCAGCTGGAAAGACCCTGCAGACCCTGGCCCACGGCAGCAGGGCGAGCAGCACTGGTGCTGGCTGTGACAGGAGAGGTGCGCGTGGCAAGGCCCAGGAGAGGCCGGAGCTGGCGGCACCCGGCCGGCTCTGCCTCGCACCCCGAGCACCCACCTGGCAGCCCTCTCGGTAGAGCTGCAGGACATTCGCCACCATGTCTCTCTCGATACGGGCAAGCAGCTGCTCCCTGGGGGCGCGCAGCGCCATCCGGCCGTACATCACCAGCAGCGCAGCACGAGTAGCGCGGGTCCTTCTTGCCTTGCTCTGCCGGGGGGTCGACGGAGAAGCACCGAGACGTCAGCCCGTGGCCCTGCTGTGCCCGGGACCCCGCGCGCTCCCGAGGCGGGAGCTGCCCCGCACCCGACCGGCGGCTCAGCTCCCCACACACCTCCCGGCAGCTCCCCGCAACAACATCCCGGGCCCTTTACCTTCTTGCGTTTCAAAGTCCCCGTGAACTCCTTCACCAAGGACAAGGCCAGCTGGAAGTGGCTCTCGGCACAGCGGGACACAACTGAAACCATGCCCTGCAGCACAGCAGAAACGGGGAGTCGCTCCAGCCCCAACGTCCAGCCCTGGCTGGCTCCGCTTTCCCCAGGGAAACGGCCGCAAACAGAACAGCAGCAAGGGCTGCAGCAGGGCACGCAGAGCCCCTCTGTCCCAGGGACATGCAGGGGACATGCGGGAAAGCAGGGCGACACGAGGAAACCTCACCTGCGCCTGCCACAGCTCCAGGAAGTTGGCTGCTTTCAGGTGCTCCAAGGTCTGCTCCTGCACGTGGTGGAGACACCCACAAGCTGCCAGGGCCGTGCCGAGAGCCTTGTACAGGAACCGCTGCAAGAGAAGAGGCCGAGCCCCGCCTGTGGTGACAGCCCGGCCTGGCCAGAGAGGGCCAGGCCACACTGGCCACACTGTGCCAGGACCTGCCGAGGCGCCTGCGGCACCGGCCCCACAGCAGCCGGTGGCCAGCCTGGCCCCACCGCCAGCTCAGCACAGAGGGGAGTGCGAGCCCCTTCCTGGGGAAAGAGAGCAGGCAGCAGGGAAACCAGCCCGCGCGGCAGAGCACCAGCGCCAGCCCTCGCCCCGGCCTGAGTGTCCCCGGGCTCTGCCGCCGCAGCCCTCGGGGCGCACGAGCCACAGCCACGCCACGCAGGGAACAAACCTTCTCCCAGGACAGGCGGGGAGAGCTGCCCAGCTGCCGGCTCAGCTCCTGGCTCAGGCCCACGGTCCAGGCCTCGCTCGCAATGAGCTCCAGAGAGGTTTGCAGGAACTAGGGCAGAGTGGGAGATGATGCAAATGCCCCCCTGCCCTTGGCCGGGGCCTTTTGCTCATCCAAGTGGCCCTGGAGACTGCCGGGCAGAGCTCCCCCTCGCGACAGCCTGTCTCCTCACCCGCCCCTCTTGCAACCTGCCTCTCGCTCTTCCCCTAATGCACCACTCGAGGCCCCTGGGCTCGGCACACGCCAGAAGCAGGCAGTGCCATGGCATGGGGCCACGCTGGAGGCCTCTGCCCCAGCCTTCGGCTGCATTTGTGCTCAGCTGTGCCCCACGTGCCCAGAGCAGCTCCTCTGAGCGGGCAGCACCCACGGCTGGAGCAGGCGCTGGGGGGCTCGGGACGTGCCTGCACCGCTCGGTGCCCAAACAGGGAGCCCCCAGGTTCCTCCCACCACTTTTCCTGCCCCCCGTTTGCCCTATCCAGCAAGGGCCCCCACAGGGACGCTGTACCTTCAGCAGAAGGCTCTCCCACTTGGCCACGTCCAGGGAGCTCGCTGTTGTTCCTGCAAAGCCCGAGGAAGCAAAGCCCTCGCTGTTATCTCAGCGAGCACCACGGCAGAGCCCGGGTGTCTCCTTTGCAGTCTGATGCCCCAAAGCCTCAGGCCACCAGGCTGACAAGCGCCCGCAAACCCGGCACCGTTCCCTGCTGCCAGGCTGGGGAGCTGAGGGCATTTTGCTGCCCCCTCCGCCCCCAGCCTCTCCCTCCCGCCAGCACTTTACCTGCCAGGTGCTGCAGCAGCAGGGGGATGTCTGCGGCCCACTTCACCCCCACGGCTCCATGGATCGTGCCGGGGAGCGCCTGCAGCAGCTGCAGGGCCGCGGCTCCACGGCCACCGCCCGCGTGTGGAGCCACTGCCGCCACCACCTAGGCCAGGGCAGGAGAGAGATGGGCTCGCTCCTGCCCCAGGAGCTGTGGCTACCCTGCAGGCAGGCAGGTCAGCACTGCCCCGGCTTGCAGCAGGCAGCCAGTGGCTTTGCCCAGGGACTGCCGTGCCACAGGAGGAGCAGGAGCCCCTGACAGGCACCCTGCGACACGCTCCTGCCTCCTCCCGGGGCACCCGGCACCGGCCTCAGCACCGTCTCTCCTGCCCTCTGCCCTTGCCCCAGCCACAAAAGTTCTTTCCCCAGGGCCCCGCTACTCACCAGCAGGCGAGCCAGCAGGGCCTGGGGAGCTGGCAGAGCGGCTGTGGGCAGAAAGAAAGGCTGCGTGAGACGCCCAGCCCCACCGGGCCCTGCCTGCCCCATGTCCCAAGCCCTCACGCGGGGCTGAAGGGGACCCCGGCCGCGCCGCCTCCGCACAGTCCCTGCCGGGCTCCCGCGCTGAACAGCCGCCGCTGAAGGCAGCCCCAGCACGGCAGGAACCAGCCCCTGGGCCCCGGCAAGAGCTGGGCGCAGCAGCGCCAGGTGGCTCTGCCCCTGCCCCTGCCCCTGCGCGGGGCTGGCAGGGGACGCAGGCACACGCGCTGCCCTGCGCCCACCCAGCCTGGCACAGCGCTCCGTGACTTTCTGCTCCCCACCTGGCTCCTCAGACTCCAGGGCCTCAGGCGCTGCCTCCTCTTGCTCCTGCTCTGCCCTGTCCCGTCTCTCGGCCAGGCTGCGCAGGCAGCGGCAGAGCGGGACCAACATGCCCGTGTACTTGGCTGGCACCACGTACCACAGCAGCTTTGGCCACAGGAGCTGCAGGCAAGAACCAGGCCATTTGGCACACTGGCGTTTCCACCCCTCCGGTCCAGTTCCCCCATCGCTGCCGCATCTCTGGCACCGGCCCAGCCCCTCGGCCTCGCTCCTTCCCTAACTCAGCAGCTGTGGTCTCGCCCTGCCTTCCTCCTCCACCTTCTCTCCCTCTCGCCCGCTGTCCTTCGCACCCCTTTCCCCCTCCCAGCACCAGCAAGTCCGGCCCCGCAGAGCTCGCCCCAGCTCTTCTCAGCTGCGCTGGTGGCTAAGGTGGGGGGTCCCAGCGCACAGGTGGAGGACGACTCACTTTGGCCACCGCTCCGGCAGAGACATCCAGCGTGCCCAGCACGTGGGCGCACAGGCTCTGAACAGCCCTTTCTTCCCGCGCTTTCACCATGCTAAGGTTTCCTGTTGCCTGCAAGACAGACGCGGGAAACACCCGTCACTGCCCCATCCCAGACCTCGCGGTGCATGCGACAGGGAGGCCGCTCCCTCCGGGGCACTGTGGCCGGCGGCCCTGCTGTGCCGGGCTCCCCGCTGCCAGGGACACCCACGGCAACATGGCACGGCCAGGGCATGGGAGGCAGCCCCGGTGCCACACTCTGCCCTTACCAGTCTGCCCGAGGCCCGGCTGAACTCGCTGAAGAGGTGCCCCACCACGTCCCACGCCAAGCAGCCTGGGGCACTGGAGCGCAGCAGCTCCCCAATGAAATGCAGCACTGCCCTCCTCACCTGCAGTCACGGGAGGCTGCAGTCACGACCCGGCCCAAAGCCCAGCGGAGCTGCCTTCGCCGTGCTGCAGCCCTTCTGGCTGGGCCGCGCAGCAGCAGCCCTCACTCCCTGGCCGCCACCGGCCTCCAGCCCCGGGCCCTGCCTTGGCCTGTGGCTATGGCCTCGCCAGGCTCTGCCCGGGAAAAGGGCTGCTGTGCCCCGGTGGCAGCACCAGCCCTGCCCAAACCAGCTCACCTGGGCCGCGGGGTCATGGCACACGGACTGCACCAGCTTCGCAAACAGGGGCAGCTTCTCCCTCGTGTCTGGGGCTGCAGGAGACAAGGAGAGGTGGGTGCTGAGGCCGAGCCCCCGTTCCTGCAGGGATTCGTCACAGCTCCCCGGCTTTCCATACACAAGCGGGACAGAAAAGCAGGGCCAGACTGCGCGTCAGAAGCAGCAGCAGCATCCCAGGGGGACGCCATTTTTCCAGCCTGCCTTACTGACCGTCAGAGCGGACCAGAGCTTGCAGCACTGCCACGGCTGCCACGCGATCGGCCTTGTTCCCGTTCCTCAGCTTGTAGTAGAGGAACTCGATGGTCTCCTCCGGGCAAATTCGGGCTGTGGGGAAGAAATCACGCTTGGCATCAGTGAGCAGTGTCTTCCCACTCGGGCAGGTTCGCAAGAGAGCTGCTGGGACACGGCAGTGCGGCACCAGCTCGCCTCTGCTTACCCTGCAGCACCATGCAGCGGCACAGCTCTGCTCTGTGCTCTGGGCTGGGCGGCTCCATCTCATCGCAGAGCTGTGGGAACAAGGCACGTTTCAGAGAAAGCCGGATCGGCGGGGAGAGGGACAGAAAAGCAACCGCACTGTCAGCGCTCGTCTCGCGGGTGGCTCTGGGCACAGAGCCACAACCAGAGCCCCGAGCCCCAGGCACATGCAGAGCTGTGCAGCAGCCAAGGCTGCCCAGGAGCCCCAGGCCAGCGACGCGGCACCAGGCCTTACCTGCTGGTGCACAGCAGTGGCGATGGCCAGATGCCTGGCCCGGGGCACGCGGGTCTGAATGTCTGCCACAGCCCCCAGGAAATAGCCGAGACTCTGCAAGGGAGTGTGGGAGGGAGGGAGAGGGCGGCTGTCACTGCGAGCCACCCAGAAAGCGAGAAAGCAGCATCGCTGGGAGATGCCGCGGCTGGAACCCACTTGCAGGGAAACCCCAGCCCCGCACGGGGTTTCTGGCTCATCCTTCCCACAGAGCAGCACCGCGAGGTCTCTCCTCCACGCAGCCCTGCTGGGATGGCCTTTCCTGGCACACTGCCCCCCCTTGCACCTCTCCCCGTCACAGGGGCTGGACGCGGCCCTGGGCGTGAGGGCAGAGCTCCTCACACACTCCCAGCCCCGGGAGGCGGCGCAGCCTCCCCTCCCAAGCCACTCGCCCCAGCCACTCACCACTCCCTCCTGGCCCTCCCGCCATGCTGGTTTCTTCCAGCATGAGCCCAGAAAGCCCCGGGCCCCCGTTTCCTCGTTCCTGCTCCAAGGGACCTGGCTCCTTCCAGCACCCCACAGCTCCCCGACACCTCGCGGCACCCCCATGGCCCCTGGCCGCGCCATGTCCCGCACAATGCCTCACCACGGTCACCCCAGAGGGGTCCCAGACTTCCCGATACTGGTGCAGCAGCCAGAGGAGATGCTCCCAGGCGTGCTCACGGTGCTCCTCCACGTGCAGGAGGACACCCATCATGGCACCCATCGCCCTGAGCACAGCCTGCTTGACCTGCCGAGGGACGGTGACACGCCGTGTCAAGGGCTGAGGGTCTCTCCAGCGCTCGCCTCCCCCAGACACCAGCCTGCCCTTCCCGCACGGGGGCTTCCCCTTCCCTGTTGCCCCTGGTGAGAAGGGCTCGCTGGCCAGCACAGAGAGCATTTCCTCCCGGCACCCCCAGCCTCCCCCGTCGAAAGGCCCTGGCATTCGGCCGCTTCCCAGAAGGCAGCCCCCAGTCCCCGGACTCCCGGCTCGGGGCGCTTTCGCGACCAGCCTGCTCCCTTTGGCCCCTCACACAGTGCCGTGGACAACCCCACCAGCCCCCGCGGACATCCCCACTGCTGCCCACGGCTGTGAGAGCAGCAACACTCGCCTCTTCCTCCTCGCAGCACTGCCGCTTTCTGCTCACGTAGCAGAAGAGCGGGTAAACGTGGGCACAGAGCTGGGCAGGCCCCAGGCGAGGGAAGGCACCTTTCTCCCCCTCGCGGAAGTACATGCTTATGCCGCTGCACCACTGCTCCAGAACTGCAGCACAAGAAGGGAAACAGGATCGCACCAAAGTCTCTGACTGGTGAAGACCTTGCACTGGCCCCCGGGCCTGCTTTAAGCCCAGGCCAGGCTCGCCAGGGCACAGGTTGCAAGGAGATCTGCCTTCAGGGACGCGTTGTGCCATGGTCTGAGACACCTGGATGGCAACGCTGCCTTGTTTCTCCCCTCTTCCGCCCCAGCACCACACCTTCTCCTCCGCACAGCCTCGCTCCCCTCCACCACTGCCCGCTGCAGCCCCGGCCTCCCCCTTCCCAAACGTCTGCCCCTCAGCACACGCTTGGAGGTTTTGGCTGTTCTTTCCCATGCTCTCCCTTCAAGCCCACCAACACAAAGCCAGGCTGCCCTCAGGGAAAGGGAGGAGAAGGGGGGGAACAAAACTGGGCAGAGCTCAGCCAAAGGTAGCTAAAACTGGGAGGCAAGTGCGGGAGCAGAGAGAGCAGGCAGGGACCCAAGAGCTCCTCAGGGCACCTGCACCCAGCACCATCCCGGCCAGCCCACGGACCCTACCCCCGGCGGCACCCGCTGCTCCCGCACATTGAGGGCACTTGGCGGCTGCTGAGGCTGGAGCTCGCCGCAGGCTCAGCCCTGCCGTGCCGGCCCCGAGACCCCAGCGAGGCACCCAGGGCCACCCCGATCCCTCCCCCTCCCCCTCCCCCTTCCCCTTCTCCTTCCCCTTCCTGTGGCCCAACCATGGACCCAAAACTCACCGCCGCAGACGGCGCACAGCATCCGGCCGCTCCCCACCTCGCTCAGCACGCCGCGCAGGGCTGACAGTGTCGTTGCCGCAAAGGGCACGCACTGCAGGGCTGCAGAGAGGGCAGGGGTGGGCGACCCTGTCAGCCAGAGCCGCCTTGGCCCGCGGGCTCCATCCCCCGGCAGCGCTGCCGCGCCAGGGCCAGGGCTACGGGGCCGCGGGGCTGTGCCAGGGGCAGGGGGACGGGAGAGCTGCCGCAGCACTGGGAGAGGCCCCGGCACGAGGAGGCTCCTGCCAGGGTGCCCGTGTGCCGGCCGCCTTCCCCGAGGTGCGTGGGAAAGCCCTGGGCACAGCGAGGGCGATGCAGGGCAGAGCCTGGCGTGTTTGGTCTCTGGCGGGTTCCCTCCAGCCCAGCCCAGACCGTTCTGGGCAGGGGCAGGAGTCCCGTCTCCCGCCCGGCACCCGCTGCAACCCACAGCAGCAGGCTGGGGGGGCCGTACCGTAGCGTGTGGCGAGGTTGCGCAGGGTGATGAGGACAAACTCCTCCGACGTCTCCTCCAGGGCCTTCAGGTGGCCCTGCAGCGCCGACACCACGTCGCACAAGTGGGAGCGGGCCAGCGCCACCAGGACATCACTAGCCGCCGTCCTCACGGAGGCCGTCCCACCCTGGAAGACAGCAGCTCGCGTGTGGCAGGAGCACGACCGGCCGTCTCCCACGGCTCGGCCTCCAGGCAGGACACACAACCCGTAACTTGACTCCGACCGTCCCTCGCTCACAAACAGCCCCGCGGCCACCTCTCTGCACAGCCCCGGGCCACCGCCCCAACCCCCCGCCAGGACAAGTCCCAAAGGCTCTCCATAGGACGGCCAGGCCGGGCGCCGGCGTCCGGGGTCACCCTCAGAGAGAACAAGCTCACCTGGGCCGCTCGCAGGTCCTCCAACGCCACTGCTATCACTCTGTCCACCTCAGAGCTCTGCAGATGGCTCTCGTCGCCCCACAAGACGCTCTCCAGCTCGCGGTAGGTCTCCGCTCTGCTGCCCTGGGGACACACCGCACACGGCAGCGATGGGACATGCCGCCCCGCAGCAGCTCCGCCACGCTGACGCCGCGGACGAGCTGCCGGTGCCGCTCAGCACAGCCGTCGGGAGCGGGCGAGAAACCCAGCACTGGGATTTCCTGACCCCGCCCCCAACCCCGGGGACACCGCCACCTCCTGTGGGAAAGGAGGGCACGCGGGAGCCTCCGCCCAGCACCACCGGCAGGATCAGCGTTTTGGGATGAGGCGCAGCAGGAGGGCAGAGGTGCCGCTGGGCGAGATCAGCCTGCGGCACTCGGGGAAGCCAGGGTGCTGCGGGGAGCCCTCAAACCCCACGCAGCCCCGCAGGACGCCCCCGCCTCACCTCGGCGTCTTGCAGCCGGTTCAACAGAGAAGTCACCACGGTGGCAAAGGTAGCGATGGCCACAGGGACAGACCCGGCCGCCTTGCCACCGTCCTCACCACGCGCAGGTCCCGACTGGGCACCTACCCAAGTGAAGAAACCTGGAAGGAAAGCAACCGAGGGTTTGCATCGCTCCAGCAGCCGCAGGGACGGGCCCCGAGTCGGGCAAACGTCTCCCCAGCCGGAGCATGGGCCCGCAGGAGAGGCCGGTGGAGCCGGCTCTGTGCAGCCTGGGGAAGAGCAGCCCGGGGCAGCTTGGGGCTGGCCCCAAGCGCGTGACCCTGGCTCTCCCTGTGCCAAGAACATGGGCACCAGCAGGTCCCTGTCCCCCCCACCAGCGTGCTGGCAGGCGTGGTGCTGAGCGCGGTGCCGGTCCCCACCTCGGAGCGCTCGCAGCACCCCCATCGCGGCAGGACTCCCTATACAGATGTGCTGCTCCACCAGCACCTCCTCCCACGGGAGCCGCGAGCCACTGGGCCAGCGCCGGCCTCGGGGAGGGGGGGGACCCACAAGGGCCACTGTGACACGCGGAGGCCCCAACGCCTCACAGAGGGCTGCTGGCAACGTGAGGCTGGGGGGGGGGCAGGCACCGGGGACACCCCCCCCCCACACCCCCCCCCCACACCCCCCCCCAAACGTGGCACTGTCCCAGGCTCCAGCGCTCGCGGTCGCTCCTCGGCCCCCAGCCCTTTCCAGCGGCGACTGTCTCCTGCCGTCACACAGGGGCAAGTGCTCCGGCAGAGAGGCCCTGGGAGCCAGTTTGCGCCATTGCTCACACAAGCACCTGGTCATTCGGTCGCCTAGAAAGCCTCGCTGGCACCCGGGGCCTGACGGCATCGGGCCACAAGCTGCCAGGTCACACAGGCTGCAAAGCTGCTCTTCAGTCCCCCGGCCAGCCCACAAGCGTTTTGTTTAGATGTAGCAGCACTAACTCATTACAAGGTCGTGGAATAAAAGCTGGTGCCAGGTGGAAGGCAACGTTATCGCCCTTCCCTCCGGATTTAGGAGCTGCGTCCCTGCAGCCTCGACGAGCCTTCTGATAGACCCGGGCTCCCTGGGCTCAGCGCTGCACAAAGGCAAAGCAAAGCTGGTCTTTGCCCCACAGTTCTTGCAAGAGTCCATACTTTAAGAAATTATTAATTACACAATCTAAATTTAGAACTGATTCACTTCTAATACAACTCAGATATCTTTATATATTTTTAACTTTAAAGGTTGAACTTGTTCAGCTTTCCACGTCTCTCGAGGTACTGCTTTCACTTAGGTGTAGTGGGTCCAGGAATCAATTCCCTGCAGCTTCACAGCAGCATTTGTTGTTAGCAGTACAAGATACGGTCCTCTCCATTTTTCTCTCAACGGCTCATCCTTCCAGGTTCGAAGACGCACTCGATCTCCCGGCTGCAATGAATGTACAGGTGAATCTAAAAGCACGGGAGATCTTAACTGGATGTACCTGCGGAGAGAAGGAAGAACCTTTGCCAGAGACAAGAGAGAATCCCTTAAAATTTGATCCCCCTTAATGTGCATTGGAATTGCATTTCCAGTTAAATTTACAGGCTAAGGTTCAGCATACAGAATCTCAAAGGGACTAACTTTCTCCCTACCCCTTGGGGTTATTCCGAGTCTTAATAATGCCCGAGGGAAGACATCAGTCCATTTCATCTGAGTCTCCTGACACAGTTTCCCTATCTGTCTCTTCATTGTTTGATTCGTTCTTTCCACTTTTCCCCTGGATTGTGGCCTCCAGGGGGGATGTAAATCCCATTTAATTTGCAGTATTTTTGAGATTTCCTGTGCTATTTCTGCTATAAAATGAGGTCCCCTATCCAAAGAAAATCCTTCTCGTACCCCAAATCTTGGTATGATTTCTTTTAACAACATTTTCACTACCTCCCTTGCTTTATTGCTACGGCACGGCAAAGCCTCAGGCCATCCTGAAAAGGTCTCAGCAATTACCAACACATATTTATGTCCACTACAGCTTGGTAATTCAGAAAAACCAATTTGCCAGTAATCCCCGGGCGTGAAGGCCCTTTTTACTTCCCCTGGCAGGGAGGGGCTTCTTCTGACTCTCGGGATTATTTCTAAGACAGAGTTCACGTTTTTGTGTAATACCCTTTGCAATTAGGAACATACTAATTCCCACAGCAAACCTTGTAGCTGTTTCAGCCAACGCCTCGGCTCCCATGCGGCTACTAGCGTGTATTTGCTTCATCAGCTTCTTCGTTACCGGCAAAGTTCCCACACATTGTCCAGTAGATGTTACCCACCATCCTTCAGAAGTCTTTCTGCACTTCAGGATTTCTGCTAATTTATTTTCTTTTTCAGTGTATACGGGAATTTCCATTTTTAACGTTCTCTCTGGAACTGATGCTGCTACCGACACGGACAATGCTACCCTTTTTGCAGCCTCATCGGCCCTTTTGTTCCCTTGAACTATGTCAGTCTGTCCAGATTGGTGCACTTTGCAATGCACTACTGCTGTTTCTTTGGGTTTATTAACTGCTTCGAGTAGTCCCATAGCCTGGTGCCCTCTCTCAGGTACCTAAAGCTCAAATGGCTTTGTTAGGTTTGGAAGTCCTAATGCGGGAGCACTCAGGAGAGCAATCTTGAGTTCATCAAATCCTTTTTGGCGCTCGGGAGTCCACTCCAGCAAGTCTCCCGGCCCCTTAACAGCTTCACAGAAAGGCTTTGCCGTTAATCCAAAACGAGGTATGCAGAGGCAACACCACCCAGCCATTCCTAAAAAATCCCCTGAGTGCTCTTTTTGATTTTGGGGGGGGGGGGCCACTGGACAAACTGCTTCTTCCCTTTCAATTCCTGTCAGCCAGAGCCGCCTTGGCCCGCGGGCTCCATCCCCTGGCAGCGCTGCCGCACCAAAAGCAGCTAACAGAAAGCCCCTGTTTCTGGCCCCCCAAAACGCAGGCTTTAGCCTCTGCTTCCAACCGCAAAAATGGCGCGCTAAGCCTCTGCTGCTGATGCAAAACCACAGGGCTTCAGCCCTGCTTCTGAGCTCAGAGACGCAGGGCTTGGGCACCTGGTCTTGGCTCGAACACACAGCCTCCAGCCCCCAAACCCGCAGGATGTGGCCTCTTTTTGCCCGGCAGCCCCGGCCCGCTCGCAGCCCCAGCCCTGGCTCTCCCCCACGTCCCCTCCCCCGCGGCCGAGCCCCCCCCACTCCTCAGCTGGGGCCGCCGCCCTCCCCGCCCCCAGCGCCACGCGGGGCGACGGAAGTGGGACGGAGGCGCCAGAACGACGGCAGCCGCGACAGACCAAACTGAGCTTCTCGCACGCGGCGGCCCGCGCATGCGCCCTGGCACCGCCCCGCCCCCGAGCTCCCGGCTCCGCCCCCACCCCCGAGAGCGGCCCCGGCCCGGCCCCGCCCCCGCACTCCGGGCCTCAGAGCGGCCCCGGCCCTGGCAACGGCCCCGCCGCGGCCTGTGTCACGAGCCCGCCGTCCTCGGCCAGGCCGCGCGCGCTGCAGGGGACTTGCCGGCAGTGCGGGGCGACCGGTGGGACGTGCCGGCAGTGCGGGGCGACCGGTGAGTCCCGCTCCCCCGCCGCGGGACCGGGCTGCCCGTGCCCGGCCCCAGCGCTGCGCCCCCCCCGCACCCGCGGTCCTGCCATGCCCCTTGGGGAGCAGCCCTGCCCGCTGCCCCCTCGGGGCCCCTCTCAGTGCCTCCCAGTGTCCCCAGTGACCCCGGAGTCCCCAGGCACCTCCCAGTGCCCCCCAGTAGCCCCAGTGCTCCCCGCACCCCCACTTGCCCCTCGGTCCCTCTGCTCCCCCTGGGGCCCCTCCCAGCCCTAGTCCTAGTCCCACCCCATCAGCCCTCTCACTCCAGTTCCCCCTGGTCTCCCCGGGCAACTCTGGGTGCCCCCTCATTTCCCCAGGCACCTCCTGGTATCCCCCAGTGTCCGCAGTATCCCCAAGCACCTCCCAGTGCCCCCAGGGCCCCCGGCTGCTCCCCCTGCCCCCATCGCCCCAAGCACCTCCCAGTATCCCCAGGCCCCCCAGTGTCCCATATGCCCCCAGGCACCTCCCAGTGTCCCCAGTGCCCCCTACTGTCCCCACTTGCCCCTCGGTCCCTCTACTCCCCCTGGGGCCCCTCTCATCCCCAGTCCCACCCCATAGGCCCTACTCACCCCAGAGCTCCCAGTGCCCCAGGCTGCTCCCACTGCCCCCGTCACCCCCAGGCCCCCCTCACCCCGCTCTCTCCACTCCCCTGTGTCCCCAGGCAGCGCCACACTGCACCAAGGCCACATCTGGGGGGTGGCAGGGCCGGGGCCGGCGCAAGACCCCCCACAGAGCCCCACACGGCTGGCACTTTCCCTGCGAGGATGCAGCTTTATTGATCTCCTGCCCCGAGCAGCTGGGGGCCCCCGGCGTGGGGCACTGCGGCTGCTGCCTGCCACGTGCGGGGGGCCTCGATGGACCGCCACCTCCACCAAGCTGCAACGACACCAACGCCGCGGAGAGGCACCGTGGGCGCCTGGCCGCGATACCACCGGCACCCCGTGGCTCCCGGCCAGGGCGGCTTCCCCGGCAGCACCCCAGGGCCGTGCGAGCCCCGTGCACGCCCCAGCTGTTGGCATCCGCGGGGCCTCCGGACGCCGCCTTGGCCCGTGGGGCAGCAGTGCAGCCACCAGCACCTACCTCCCGACGGGAACACCAGGTCCTGCTGCTGCAGCCACGCGGTCGGCACTGTGTCCAGGAGGAGGCCTGGCATGAGGATGCCACTGTCAGGACATGGCCACGGCCATCGCCATGGCCCCAACCCCACCTCGACCTCAACCTCGACCCCTGACCCCGACCCGACCCGGGGACGCGGCCGCGAGCAGTGCCAGAACCCAGCGCTGCCTCTCACCCAGGACGTGGACGGCTGCCGCCTGCGGCGCCACGCAGCTCCCCATGCAGCAGCTGCGGGCTGTGCTCCAGAGCCTCTCCAGCAGCGCGGGGCAGTCTTGGGCCTGGGGCAACACAGGGGCGCAGGAGCTCGTCGCTGGCTCCAAGCGCCCCTCCGTCCCCCCTCCATCCTCCCTCCACCCACAGCCCAGGCCCACGTGGCCCCCCGGCGCGGGAGCCACAGGGCGGGTGGCCGGCGCAGGGACACGACCCCAGCGCAGCGCTCGCTCACCAGGTGCCTGCAGATCTCATCCTGCAGCTCGGCCGCGCTCAGCCCGATGCTTGCGGCGATGCGCTGCCGCACCCTCTTCAACCCCAGAAACGGGGCACACAGGTGCAGGGAGACCTTGCACGCCTGGAAAAGAGCACCGGGCCTGCTCATGGGGATGCTGCGCGCCAGCCCCGGAGCTGAGCGAGGAACCTCGCCGCCGCAGCAGCACCAGCCAAGGCCTGCGGACACGTCGGCAACACGCGCCGGCCAGAGCAGCCCAAGGGCTCTTACGTTGCAGACGGCCGGGGCCGGGTCCCCGAGGTGCAGCACCAGGCTGGGAAATGCCGCCTCCACCTCTCTGCTGAAAAATGACCTCCTCCGAGAGGCGGAGGAGGCCAGGGCGCCATAGAGGACGAAGGCCGAGCGGCGCAGCACCTCTTCCTCCTGCAATGAGAAAGGCCGTTGGGCAGAGGCTGCGAGCGAGGGCGCCGCGCACGAGCCACTTGGCCCCAGCGGGGTGCTGCCCGCGGGGGACGGCAGCCCCGCGACGACTCCCACCTGCCAACAGGAGAACGAGCAACTCCACTCACCGCCCCCCAGAACGCCCGGCTGGCCCTGGAGATCTCTTCAAAGGCAGAGCCCACGGCCCTCGCCTCCAGCAGCCCCAGCACCTTCGCCAGCACCAGCAGGCTCTCGGCAGCCACCTCTGTGCTGGCCGCGTCCTCCAGGCCTCTGAGCAGCACCGACACCACGGCCGCCCCGTGCCTCCGCAGCTGCAGAGCGACAGGCGCATGAACTGCTCACTGCTCCCACCTCTCACCGCTGCTCTCCGCCGCGGCGCCAAGGACGGCACTTGCCGGAGCAAGCCCGGAGCAGACCCCAGCCACAGGAGCCCCAGCCGGCACCCCTTGTCCCCTTTGCCACCCTGATGATGCCAGAGCGAGGAGCGCGGCCTCAGCACGGCCCCGCGCCTGCCTCTGCTCCTCTCTCCGGGCTCCTCAAGCCCCCCGGGCAGCTCTCCACTCCGGGCTGCGCTCAGAGCCCAGGAAAGGCCGCCTCACCTTCGCGGGTGCTCCGCTGGCCGCGTTGCCCAGACCTCTCACGGCCATCTGCCGCACGGTGCTGACGGGGTCGCGTGCTCTCTCCCCCAAGGCCTCTAGGAGCGGCTTCAGCAGCTTCCTCTCCTCCACTAGCTTGTCCTTCATCAGCTGCAATCAAGTCACGTGGCCGCTAGCATCGGCCGCGATTCGCGCCGGGCGAGACGCAGGAACCCCTCCGAGCCCCCCCTGCTCTGCTGCTGCCTCACCTCGGCAAAGAAAGCTGTGGCCGTGAGCCGCAGGTTGGCAGAGGGCGAATCCAGCCAGGGGAAGAGGCTCTGCAGCAGGCGCTGTGGGACGAGCTCTGCACGGAGCAGCACGCTGCGCACAGAGCACAAGCAGGCTCGTGACACGCAGTCACGCGGGACGGCCGCAGGCTGCGACTCCCACCTTCTCCCGCTCCCACGCAGACACCGCTCTGCACCTCAGCAGAGCTCCCAAGTGCGCAGGAAGCTCCCAGCAGCCCTTTCCCCGGGCGCATCCCGGGCTCTCACCTCGCCAGGAGACACACGCCGGTGCTGTGAGCCCGGGGCTCTGCCAGGGACGCCCACGCTCCCTGCTCCCGGAGCAGCCGCAGCCACCGATTGTCCAGGCACCTCGCCAGCACCAGCTCCAATGCCGCCACAAAAAGGCTGGTGAAAAAACCCAAAGAAAGCTCCAGGCACAGCAGTTTGGGGGAAGATTTCTCTTCAGCAGAGCCCCGCAACGGCCCCCGGCCGCAACACAGTTTATGGGCAGGAACGACCGTGCTGCGGCCAAATCCCCAGGCGCGCTGCCCTGCAGCGACCAGTCCCACCACCTCACGGAGGTAGCCCAGTGCCAGCGGGACAATTGGGTGCTCCTGCAAGGCCATGGACCGCACGACCAAAGACCTGGGGCACAGGCCAGCCCTGCCCCTGCCCCTACTCCTGCCACTGCCGCTCCTCACCTGCCCGGCATGTCAGCGCTCTCCAGGTCCCCAACGGACGGTGCCAGCTCCTCCCCCAGCGTCTCGCTGACCTGCCTCAGAAGGCCGGGAAGCAGGTAGGGAAGCAGGCGCTGGACCAGTGTCTTCCTCTGCAGCACTGACACCACCTCGCAGAGGGCGTGGGTGATCTGCAGAGAAATCCAACCAAGAGCCACCTGGTAAAACAAGGACTTTTCCCACCAGCCATGGCCCCTGCCAGCCAGGGAGCTTTCACTGTCTCCAATTCTCACTGCAGCGACAGCCTTGCGGCCCAGCAGCAGCAAACTGTCCCGGCTCCCCACACTGCTAACGCTGTCGCCACCCCGGCACAGCACCCCGCGAGGCTCCACGGGCACTCGCAAAGGGCACAAAACTCCCTTGTGCAGAAGCATGAGCTGGAAAGCAGACGTGGAGTGGCACTAATGCCTGGGCCGCTGACCGTACCGTGCGAGGCTCCAGGGCAGCCTGGCTGCTGCCCAGCTCCCGAGTGCAGCACTCGCTCCTGTGGCTGCTCTTTCCTGCTGCCCTTAACTTTTCAGTTAAGCACACCAGGATTTGGCACCCCAGGACGCTTCTCCCCAGGCTCCTCCACACCTCCACCATGTCGCTGCAAGGGAACAGATGCTTGCCCGTAAGCCCGCATCCCCGGGTACCTGCGGCACCCTCACGAGAGGCCAAACGCTCCCCTCGTCTGCATCGGGGATGGCGATGCCCAGGTCCGGACAGGGAAACGAGCCCGTGATCCTGCAGCGCTCGCCTTTCCCGGGGAAAAACCACCTGCTTCCGACCGGGACCCCCCACGCAGGCACACCCCACGGCTGGGTCTGGCAGCAGAGGGAAGGGCGAGTGCACAGACCTGTCTGTGGGCAGGCACGCCTGGAGGAGGCTGTCGAGCACCGGCTGTGGGTGAGAGTGGGCCAGGAGGAACACGGCCCGCAGCACAAAGCACCTGCGAGCGCTCTGCCGGGTGCTCCGCAGGCAGGTGTAAAGGAGGTGCACGAGTTTGGGCACCTGAAAGGAGGAAGGCGACAAAGAATGGCTCGGCACGTCCTTTCCCCGCCCATCTTCGGGGCCAACAGCCAACAACAGAGAGCAGCCAAAGGTGAATGCAAAAAACGCCTCTCACCTCCTCCTGGAATATTTGCTCTCCGCAATCCCCCAGGAAGGTGAGCGTCCACCGCTCAGCGGCCCACGCGCACACGGGCCTGGTGCACAGCAGGCTCTCCACAATGCTGCTCATGAAGCCTGAGGCCTGGCCTCGGGGGAAATATTTGCAAACGAGCTGGGGAGAAATCAGAAACACAAGCGACCACCTCACAGGCTGCTCAGATGCAAAACTCACGTCCTGACAGCAGCACCCACACACACACACACATACATATCGTGGCCCCCACTCTGCACTCCAGGGGCCAGTTACCTTCGCGATGTTGGTGGAGGTGGCCAGCAGAGACTCAGAGGTGACGGCACTGAGCCTCTCACGCAGGCGCCCGATCTCGTTGGTCCAGGGCGCCACGTCTGTGTTCTCGGCTGCAGCCAGGAGAAAGAGGAGTCATGTTTGCGGGGAACCAACCTCCGGCCACGCGGGTGGATAAGGGAGGACCCAAGGGAGGGTGGCGAAGGCCACGTCAAGCCAGGGCCCCCCAACGTAGCGCAGTGGGTTTGCCAGCCAGGCGAGGGTCCGGCCGCAGACAGGGACGGTCCCTGGCACTGGGGACACCGTCCTGCCCTCAGCAGCGGGGACAGCTCTGCCCACTCTCCTCACCTCCTGTTCGGAGCAGGTGGCCGAGGCAGGTCACTGCCCACCAGCGGGACGCGGCCGACGTGTCGCATGTCAGAGGCCCCAGCAGTCCCGCCAGGGAGCCGAACCACTCGCAGGCGCGGCCTCGCTGTGGGAGCAAGAGGCAGGCAAAAAGGTCACCGGTAGCCCCGTGGCCCGCTCTCCCTCTCCCGGCCTCACTGCCCCCGAGCCGCAGCTGACCTGGGGGCAAACGAGGGGCTGCCCTGCAGCCCCAGGAGGCCCAAAACCCAGCGCCCGCCCACACAGAGCTCCCTGTGCATGGGGTCCCCGCTCACCCTGTGCTCGCATCTCTCTTCATAAGAGCCCAGCACCTGCACGCACACCTGCAGGGCCCTCTCCCGCTCGCATGCGTGGGCCGAGGTGAGCCAGCGCCGCAGGACCTGGCACAGGCAGACCTGTCTCACCACGGGCAGCCTTCTGCTCGACACCCCTCGCTGGCCCCCTCCCTTCCCGACCCTGCTACCTCCGCGGCCCCGGTCTCTCCGGGCGACCCGGCCCGTGGCAAGGAGCCCTTCCCCGTGGGGACCTCCCCACTCCGGGCTCCTGCCGTGGGCAGCATTGAGTTGTGCAGCACCCCTCGCTCACAGCTGCGGCTGGGGAGAAGCTCTGGCTCATCTAGGGGCTCTGCAGGACACTGCAAGCTGCCTGCAAGGAAGCTGCGGCCGATGGCAAAAGCCTGGATCCAAACTTTGGGCAAGGGGGCCTGGAACGAGGACCATTCCACTCTCCGCCAATGTGGGCGTTGCACCTAGTTACAGGGAAGCTCCCCTCCTCGGACCAGCCCCACGGGCACGATCCCCACGGCTCTGCCCTGCTCCGGCAGCGGCAACACTTTCCCTGCCACGCCGAGGACACTCACCTGCACCATGTCCTCGAAGCGGATGGGGGCCAGCTCTGCCCAGAGAAGGGCTCCCATGAGCTGGCCCAGCGCTCGCAGGGACGGCGCCTGCACACCCTGACACCAGAAAGGGGGACTGAGGCCGGGCACCCTGCGGAGACGCCAGCGCAGCCAGCGGCTGCCGGAGCATGGGGTGCCCGGACCTGAGCCCCCACCGAGGGGCAGCTGAGAAGGGCCAGTGCCTACCGGTGGGCATGAAGCAGCAACCGCCGTCTGCCCTCTCCTGTCCATCTGCTCGGGGCGACGAAGGCACACGATGCCCTGGCAGCACTGAGCCAGGAGGTGGCGGTTTTCCTCCCTGCTCAGACGGGGCTTCAGCTTGCTGCCAGCAGAAAAAAGGCACAGAAGACAGAGAGGCCGCTTACTAGCACTCTCCAGGCCGAGTCAGAGGACAACTGCCCTTGGCCCCATCGACAGCCCCAAATCCAGCACCCGCAGCCCCAGCCAGACCAGCCAGCTGCGCTGGGACATGCAGTGACTCCCACAGCCCCAGGGACAGACCCTACCTCAACTGCTGCATGGCCACGAGGGCCCGGGGGTGCACCGGGGACTCCTGGGGCTCTTCCTGAATCACCTCCTGCAAGTCACAGGCAGGCACACGCAAGGTGGGCAGCGGGCAGGGGTGCCGCAGAGCCTTCCCACCCACCCCGGCCAGGGGCTCTGCTGCCAGACCCTGCAGGCACCGGCTCCACCACCCCCATGGCTCCCACCAAGGCCCCGCAGGATGACGTGGCAGCTCCCTGGCGCCCGGACACACCACATTCCCCTGCCACGGCCCCAAGCAGCAGCACCCACGCGCCCCGCCGGCTGGGGATGTGGCTCAGGGCCCTCGGGAGCTTGCGCACTGCCCCAGGAGACCATCGGGCTCTGCACAAACCTGCCCCATGGCAGAGCCCAGAGCTCCCCTGCGCAACGTCCCCGGCTCTGGGCACTCACCAGCAGGGTCTGCAGCAGCTCCCGCTTGCAGCAGAGCTCAAACCTGGGGCCGGCGCCTGCAGCCTGGATGGCAAGGCTGATCTCAGTGACGCTCTGCACCAGGGAGAGCTTCAGCTGCGCATCCTGATCCCAGGGGAGAAAAACACACTTGGAGCTCTTCCAAGGCCCCAGGGCTGAAAGAGCAGCTGGGCTGGGGGGGATCCGCCTCCAAGCACAGCACAGGGACAACACTGTGCCCTCCGGGAGCCCCGCGGAACCCAGCTCAGCACCTGCGCCCCACCAAGGAAACCTCTCTCCCCTCCTGGGAAGGAGCCTCCCACGGGGAGGGGAGCAGCTGCCCAGCTGCCAGCTGGAAAGACCCCGCAGACCCTGGCCCACGGCAGCAGGGCGAGCAGCACTGGTGCTGGCTGTGACGGGAGAGGTGCGCGTGGCAAGGCCCAGGAGAGGCCGGAGCTGGCGGCACCCGGCCGGCTCTGCCTCGCACCCCGAGCACCCACCTGGCAGCCCTCTCGGTAGAGCTGCAGGACATTCGCCACCACGTCTCTCTCGACACGGACGAGCAGCTGCTCCCTGGGGGCGCGCAGCGCCATCCGGCCGTACATCACCAGCAGCGCAGCGCGAGTAGCGCGGGTCCTTCTTGCCTTGCTCTGCCGGGGGGTCGACGGAGAAGCACCGAGACGTCAGCCCGTGGCCCTGCTGTGCCCGGGACCCCGCGCGCTCCCGAGGCGGGAGCTGCCCCGCACCCGACCGGCGGCTCAGCTCCCCACGCACCTCCCGGCAGCTCCCCGCAACAACACCCCAGGCCCTTTACCTTCTTGCGTTTCAAAGTCCCCGTGAACTCCTCCACCAAGGACAAGGCCAGCTGGAAGTGGCTCTCGGCACAGCGGGACACAACTGAAACCATGCCCTGCAGCACAGCAGAAACGGGGAGTCGCTCCAGCCCCAACGCCCAGCCCTGGCTGACTCCGCTTTCCCCAGGGAAACGGCCGCAAACAGAACAGCAGCAAGGGCTGCAGCAGGGCACGCAGAGCCCCTCTGTCCCAGGGACATGCAGGGGACACGCGGGAAAGCAGGGCGACACGAGGAAACCTCACCTGCGCCTGCCACAGCTCCAGGAAGTTGGCTGCTTTCAGGTGCTCCAAGGTCTGCTCCTGCACGTGGTGGAGACACCCACAAGCTGCCAGGGCCGTGCCGAGAGCCTTGTACAGGAACCGCTGCAAGAGAAGAGGCCGAGCCCCGCCTGTGGTGACAGCCCGGCCTGGCCAGAGAGGGCCAGGCCACACTGGCCACACTGTGCCAGGACCTGCCGAGGCGCCTGCGGCACCGGCCCCACAGCAGCCGGCGGCCAGCCCGGCCCCGCCGCCAGCTCAGCACAGAGGGGAGTGCGAGCCCCTTCATGGGGAAAGAGAGCAGGCAGCAGGGAAACCAGCCCACGCGGCAGAGCACCAGCGCCAGCCCTCGCCCCGGCCTGAGTGTCCCCGGGCTCTGCCGCCGCAGCCCTCGGGGCGCGCGAGCCACAGCCACGCCACGCAGGGAACAAACCTTCTCCCAGGACAGGCGGGGAGAGCTGCCCAGCTGCCGGCTCAGCTCCTGGCTCAGGCCCACGGTCCAGGCCTCGCTCGCAATGAGCTCCAGAGAGGTTTGCAGGAACTAGGGCAGAGTGGGAGATGAAGCAAATGCCCCCCTGCCCTTGGCCGCGGCCTTTTGCTCATCCAAGTGGCCCTGGAGACTGCCGGGCAGAGCTCCCCCTCGCGACAGCCTGTCTCCTCACCCGCCCCTCTTGCAACCTACCTCTCGCTCTTCCCCTAATGCGCCACTCGAGGCCCCTGGGCTCGGTACACGCCAGAAGCAGGCGGTGCCACGGCATGGGGCCACGCTGGAGGCCTCTGCCCCAGCCTTCAGCTGCATTTGTGCTCAGCTGTGCCCCACGTGCCCAGAGCAGCTCCTCTGAGCGGGCAGCACCCACAGCTGGGGCAGGCACCGGGGGCTCGGGACGTGCCCGCACCGCTCGGTGCCCAAACAGGGAGCCCCCAGGTTGCTCCCACCACTTTTCCTGCCCCCCGTTTACCCTGTCCAGCAAGGGCCCCCACAGGGACGCTGTACCTTCAGCAGAAGGCTCTCCCACTCGGCCACGTCCAGGGAGCTCGCTGTTGTTCCTGCAAAGCCCGAGGAAGCAAAGCCCTCGCTGTTATCCCAGCGAGCACCACGGCAGAGCCCGGGTGTCTCCTTTGCAGTCTGATGCCCCAAAGCCTCAGGCCACCAGGCTGACAAGCGCCCGCAAACCCGGCACCGTTCCCTGCTGCCAGGCTGGGGAGCTGAGGGCATTTTGCTGCCCCCTCCGCCCCCAGCCTCTCCCTCCTGCCAGCACTTTACCTGCCAGGTGCTGCAGCAGCAGGGGGATGTCTGCGGCCCACTTCGCCCCCACGGCTCCGTGGATCGTGCCGGGGAGCGCCTGCAGCAGCTGCAGGGCCGCGGCTCCACGGCCACCGCCCGCGTGTGGAGCCACTGCCGCCACCACCTAGGCCAGGGCAGGAGAGAGATGGGCTCGCTCCTGCCCCAGGAGCTGTGGCTACCCTGCAGGCAGGCAGGTCAGCACTGCCCCGGCTTGCAGCAGGCAGCCAGTGGCTTTGCCCAGGGACTGCCGTGCCACAGGAGGAGCAGGAGCCCCTGACAGGCACCCTGCGACACGCTCCTGCCTCCTCCCGGGGCACCCGGCACCGGCCTCAGCACCATCTCTCCTGCCCTCTGCCCTTGCCCCAGCCACAAAAGTTCTTTCCCCGGGGCCCCGCTACTCACCAGCAGGCGAGCCAGCAGGGCCTGGGGAGCTGGCAGAGCGGCTGTGGGCAGAAAGAAAGGCTGCGTGAGACGCCCAGCCCCACCGGGCCCTGCCCGCCCCATGTCCCAAGCCCTCACGCGGGGCTGAAGGGGACCCCGGCCGCGCCGCCTCCGCACAGTCCCTGCCGGGCTCCTGCGCTGAACAGCCGCCGCTGAAGGCAGCCCCAGCACGGCAGGAACCAGCCCCTGGGCCCCGGCAAGAGCTGGGCGCAGCAGCGCCAGGTGGCTCTGCCCCTGCCCCTGCCCCTGCGCGGGGCTGGCAGGGGACGCAGGCACACGCACTGCCCTGCGCCCACCCAGCCTGGCACAGCGCGCCATGACTTTCTGCTCCCCACCTGGCTCCTCAGACTCCAGGGCCTCAGGCACCGCCTCCTCTTGCTCCTGCTCTGCCCTGTCCCGTCTCTCGGCCAGGCTGCGCAGGCAGCGGCAGAGCGGGACCATCATGCCCGTGTACTTGGCTGGCACCACGTACCACAGCAGCTTCGGCCACAGGAGCTGCAGGCAAGAACCAGGCCATTTGGCACACTGGCGTTTCCACCTCTCCAGTCCAGTTCCCCCATCGCTGCCGCATCTCCGGCACCGGCCCAGCCCCTCGGCCTCGCTCCTTCCCTAACTCAGCAGCTGTGGTCTCGCCCTGCCTTCCTCCTCCACCTTCTCTCCCTCTCGCCCGCCGTGCTTCGCACCCCTTTCCACCTCCCAGCACCAGCAAGTCCGGCCCGCAGAGCTCGCCCCAGCTCTTCTCAGCTGCGCTGGTGGCTAAGGTGGGGGGTCCCAGCGCACAGGTGGAGGACGACTCACTTTGGCCACCGCTCCGGCAGAGACATCCAGCGTGCCCAGCACGTGGGCGCACAGGCTCTGAACAGCCCTTTCTTCCCGCGCTTCCACCATGCTAAGCTTTCCTGTTGCCTGCAAGACAGACGTGGGAAACACCCGTCACTGCCCCATCCCAGACCTCGCGATGCATGCGACAGGGAGGCCGCTCCCTCCGGGGCACTGTGGCCAGCGGCCCTGCTGTGCCGGGCTCCCCGCTGCCAGGGACACCCACGGCAACATGGCACGGCCAGGGCATGGGAGGCAGCCCCGGTGCCACACTCTGCCCTTACCAGTCTGCCCGAGGCCCGGCTGAACTCGCTGAAGAGGTGCCCCACCACGTCCCACGCCGAGCAGCCTGGGGCACTGGAGCGCAGCAGCTCCCCAATGAAATGCAGCACTGCCCTCCTCACCTGCAGTCACGGGAGGCTGCAGTCACGACCCGGCCCAAAGCCCAGCGGAGCTGCCTTCGCCGTGCTGCAGCCCTTCTGGCTGGGCCGCGCAGCAGCAGCCCTCACTCCCTGGCCGCCAGCGGCCTCCAGCCCCGGGCCCTGCCTTGGCCTGTGGCTATGGCCTCACCAGGCTCTGCCCGGGAAAAGGGCTGCTGTGCCCCGGTGGCAGCACCAGCCCTGCCCAAACCAGCTCACCTGGGCCGCAGGGTCATGGCACACGGACTGCACCAGCTTCGCAAACAGGGGCAGCTTCTCCCTCGTGTCTGGGGCTGCAGGAGACAAGGAGAGGTGGGTGCTGAGGCCGAGCCCCGGTTCCTGCAGGGATTCGTCACAGCTCCCCGGCTTTCCATACACAGGCGGGACAGAAAAGCAGGGCCAGACTGCGCGTCAGAAGAAGCAGCAGCATCCCAGGGGGACACCATTTTTCCGGCCTGCCTTACTGACCGTCAGAGCGGACCAGAGCTTGCAGCACTGCCACGGCTGCCACGCGATCGGCCTTGCTCCCGTTCCTCAGCTTGTAGTAGAGGAACTCGATGGTCTCCTCCGGGCAAATTCGGGCTGTGGGGAAGAAATCACGCTTGGCATCAGTGAGCAGTGTCTTCCCACTCGGGCAGGTTCGCAAGAGAGCTGCTGGGACACGGCAGTGCGGCACCAGCTCGCCTCTGCTTACCCTGCAGCACCATGCAGCGGCACAGCTCTGCTCTGTGCTCTGGGCTGGGCGGCTCCATCTCATCGCAGAGCTGTGGGAACAAGGCACGTTTCAGAGAAAGCCGGATCGGCGGGGAGAGGGACAGAAAAGCAACCGCACTGTCAGCGCTCGTCTCGCGGGTGGCTCTGGGCACAGAGCCACAACCAGAGCCCTGAGCCCCAGGCACACGCAGAGCTGTGCAGCAGCCAAGGCTGCCCAGGAGCCCCAGGCCAGCGACGCGGCACCAGGCCTTACCTGCTGGTGCACAGCAGTGGCGATGGCCAGATGCCTGGCCCGGGGCACGCGGGTCTGAATGTCTGCCACAGCCCCCAGGAAATAGCCGAGACTCTGCAAGGGAGTGTGGGAGGGAGGGAGAGGGCGGCTGTCACTGCGAGCCACCCAGAAAGCGAGAAAGCAGCATCGCTGGGAGATGCCGCGGCTGGAACCCACTTGCAGGGAAACCCCAGCCCCGCACGGGGCTTCTGGCTCATCCTTCCCACAGAGCAGCACCGCGAGGTCTCTCCTCCACGCAGCCCTGCTGGGATGGCCTTTCCTGGCACACTGCCCCCCCTTGCACCTCTCCCCGTCACAGGGGCTGGACGCGGCCCTGGGCGTGAGGGCAGAGCTCCTCACACACTCCCAGCCCCGGGAGGCGGCGCAGCCTCCCCTCCCAAGCCACTCGCCCCAGCCACTCACCACTCCCTCCTGGCCCTCCCGCCATGCTGGTTTCTTCCAGCATGAGCCCAGAAAGCCCCGGGCCCCCGTTTCCTCGTTCCTGCTCCAAGGGACCTGGCTCCTTCCAGCACCCCACAGCTCCCCGACACCTCACGGCACCCCCATGGCCCCTGGCCGCGCCATGTCCCGCACAATGCCTCACCACGGTCACCCCAGAGGGGTCCCAGACTTCCCGATACTGGTGCAGCAGCCAGAGGAGATGCTCCCAGGCGTGCTCACGGTGCTCCTCCACATGCAGGAGGGCACCCATCATGGCACCCATCGCCCTGAGCACAGCCTGCTTGACCTGCCGAGGGACGGTGACACGCCGTGTCAAGGGCTGAGGGTCTCTCCAGCGCTCGCCTCCCCCAGACACCAGCCTGCCCTTCCCGCACGGGGGCTTCCCCTTCCCTGTCGCCCCTGGTGAGAAGGGCTCGCTGGCCAGCACAGAGAGCATTTCCTCCCGGCACCCCCAGCCTCCCCCGTCGAAAGGCCCTGGCATTCGGCCGCTTCCCAGAAGGCAGCCCCCAGTCCCCGGACTCCCGGCTCGGGGCGCTTTCGCGACCAGCCTGCTCCCTTTGGCCCCTCGCACAGTGCTGCGGACAACCCCACTGCTGCCCACAGCTGCGAGAGCATCAACACTCACCTCTTCCTCCTCGCAGCACCGCCGCTTTCTGCTCACGTAGCAGAAGAGCGGGTAAACGTGGGCACAGAGCTGGGCAGGCCCCAGGCGAGGGAAGGCACCTTTCTCCCCCTCGCGGAAGTACATGCTTATGCCGCTGCACCACTGCTCCAGAACTGCAGCACAAGAAGGGAAACAGGATCGCACCAAAGTCTCTGACTGGTGAAGACCTTGCACTGGCCCCCGGGCCTGCTTTAAGCCCAGGCCAGGCTCGCCAGGGCACAGGTTGCAAGGAGATCTGCCTTCAGGGACGCGTTGTGCCATGGTCTGAGACACCTGGATGGCAACGCTGCCTTGTTTCTCCCCTCTTCCGCCCCAGCACCACACCTTCTCCTCCGCACAGCCTCGCTCCCTTCCACCACTGCCCGCTGCAGCCCCGGCCTCCCCCTTCCCAAACGTCTGCCCCTCAGCACACGCTTGGAGGTTTTGGCTGTTCTTTCCCATGCTCTCCCTTCAAGGCCACCAACACAAAGCCAGGCTGCCCTCAGGGAAAGGGAGGAGAAGGGGGGGGAACAAAACTGGGCAGAGCTCGGCCAAAGGTAGCTAAAACTGGGAGGCAAGTGCGGGAGCAGAGAGAGCAGGCAGGGACCCAAGAGCTCCTCAGGGCACCTGCACCCAGCACCATCCCGGCCAGCCCACGGACCCCACCCCCGGTGGCACCCGCTGCTCCCGCACGTTGAGGGCACTTGGCGGCTGCTGAGGCTGGAGCTCGCCGCAGGCTCAGCCCTGCCGTGCCGGCCCCGAGACCCCGGCGAGGCACCCAGGGCCACCCCGATCCCTGCCCCTCCCCCTCCCCCTTCCCCTTCTCCTTCCCCTTCCTGTGGCCCAACCATGGACCCAAAACTCACCGCCGCAGACGGCGCACAGCATCCGGCCGCTCCCCACCTCGCTCAGCACGCCGCGCAGGGCTGACAGTGTCGTTGCCGCAAAGGGCACGCACTGCAGGGCTGCAGAGAGGGCAGGGGTGGGCGACCCTGTCAGCCAGAGCCGCCTTGGCCCGCGGGCTCCATCCCCCGGCAGCGCTGCCGCACCAGGGCCAAGGCTACGGGCCCGCGGGGCTGTGCCAGGGGCAGGGGGACGGGAGAGCTGCCGCAGCACTGGGAGAGGCCCCGGCACGAGGAGGCTCCTGCCAGGGTGCCCGTGTGCCGGCCGCCTTCCCCGAGGTGCGTGGGAAAGCCCTGGGCACAGCGAGGGCGATGCAGGGCAGAGCCTGGCGTGTTTGGTCTCTGGCGGGTTCCCTCCAGCCCAGCCCAGACCGTTCTGGGCAGGGGCAGGAGTCCCGTCTCCCGCCCGGCACCCGCTGCAACCCACAGCAGCAGGCTGGGGGGGCCGTACCGTAGCGTGTGGCGAGGTTGCGCAGGGTGATGAGGACAAACTCCTCCGACGTCTCCTCCAGGGCCTTCAGGTGGCCCTGCAGCGCCGACACCACGTCGCACAAGTGGGAGCGGGCCAGCGCCACCAGGACATCACTAGCCGCCGTCCTCACGGAGGCCGTCCCACCCTGGAAGACAGCAGCTCGCGTGTGGCAGGAGCACGACCGGCCGTCTCCCACGGCTCGGCCTCCAGGCAGGACACACAACCCGTAACTTGACTCCGACCGTCCCTCGCTCACAAACAGCCCCGCGGCCACCTCTCTGCACAGCCCCGGGCCACCGCCCCAACCCCCCGCCAGGACAAGTCCCAAAGGCTCTCCATAGGACGGCCAGGCCGGGCGCCGGCGTCCGGGGTCACCCTCAGAGAGAACAAGCTCACCTGGGCCACTCGCAGGTCCTCCAACGCCACTGCTATCACTCTGTCCACCTCAGAGCTCTGCAGATGGCTCTCGTCGCCCCACAAGACGCTCTCCAGCTCGCGGTAGGTCTCCGCTCTGCTGCCCTGGGGACACACCGCACACGGCAGCGATGGGACATGCCGCCCCGCAGCAGCTCCGCCACGCTGACGCCGCGGACGAGCTGCCGGTGCCGCTCAGCACAGCCGTCGGGAGCGGGCGAGAAACCCAGCACTGGGATTTCCTGACCCCGCCCCCAACCCCGGGGACACCGCCACCTCCTGTGGGAAAGGAGGGCACGCGGGAGCCTCCGCCCAGCACCACCGGCAGGATCAGCGTTTTGGGATGAGGCGCAGCAGGAGGGCAGAGGTGCCGCTGGGCGAGATCAGCCTGCGGCACTCGGGGAAGCCAGGGTGCTGCGGGGAGCCCTCAAACCCCACGCAGCCCCGCAGGACGCCCCCGCCTCACCTCGGCGTCTTGCAGCCGGTTCAACAGAGAAGTCACCACGGTGGCAAAGGTAGCGATGGCCACAGGGACAGACCCGGCCGCCTTGCCACCGTCCTCACCACGCGCAGGTCCCGACTGGGCACCTACCCAAGTGAAGAAACCTGGAAGGAAAGCAACCGAGGGTTTGCATCGCTCCAGCAGCCGCAGGGACGGGCCCCGAGTCGGGCAAACGTCTCCCCAGCCGGAGCATGGGCCCGCAGGAGAGGCCGGTGGAGCCGGCTCTGTGCAGCCTGGGGAAGAGCAGCCCGGGGCAGCTTGGGGCTGGCCCCAAGCGCGTGACCCTGGCTCTCCCTGTGCCAAGAACATGGGCACCAGCAGGTCCCTGTCCCCCCCACCAGCGTGCTGGCAGGCGTGGTGCTGAGCGCGGTGCCGGTCCCCACCTCGGAGCGCTCGCAGCACCCCCATCGCGGCAGGACTCCCTATACAGATGTGCTGCTCCACCAGCACCTCCTCCCACGGGAGCCGCGAGCCACTGGGCCAGCGCCGGCCTCGGGGAGGGGGGAGACCCACAAGGGCCACTGTGACACGCGGGGGCCCCAACGCCTCACAGAGGGCTGCTGGCAACGTGAGGCTGGGGGGGGCAGGCACCGGGGACA
This sequence comes from Dromaius novaehollandiae, assembly GCF_036370855.1. Lineage (NCBI taxonomy): Eukaryota > Metazoa > Chordata > Aves > Casuariiformes > Dromaiidae > Dromaius > Dromaius novaehollandiae. The sequence goes on from NC_088101.1 coordinate 6,016,126, forward strand.
CACCCCCCATACACACCCCCCAAACGTGGCACTGTCCCACAGGCTCCAGCGCTCGCGGTCGCTCCTCGGCCCCCAGCCCTTTCCAGCGGCGACTGTCTCCTGCCGTCACACAGGGGCAAGTGCTCCGGCAGAGAGGCCCTGGGAGCCAGTTTGCGCCATTGCTCACACAAGCACCTGGTCATTCGGTCGCCTAGAAAGCCTCGCTGGCACCCGGGGCCTGACGGCATCGGGCCACAAGCTGCCAGGTCACACAGGCTGCAAAGCTGCTCTCCAGTCCCCCGGCCAGCCCACAACACAAGCGTTTTGTTTAGATGTAGCAGCACTAATTCATTACAAGGTCGTGGAATAAAAGCTGGTGCCAGGTGGAAGGCAACGTTATCGCCCTTCCCTCCGGATTTAGGAGCTGCGTCCCTGCAGCCTCGACGAGCCTTCTGATAGACCCGGGCTCCCTGGGCTCAGCGCTGCACAAAGGCAAAGCAAAGCTGGTCTTTGCCCCACAGTTCTTGCAAGAGTCCATACTTTAAGAAATTATTAATTACACAATCTAAATTTAGAACTGATTCACTTCTAATACAACTCAGATATCTTTATATATTTTTAACTTTAAAGGTTGAACTTGTTCAGCTTTCCACGTCTCTTGAGGTACTGCTTTCACTTAGGTGTAGTGGGTCCAGGAATCAATTCCCTGCAGCTTCACAGCAGTATTTGTTGTCAGCAGTACAAGATACGGTCCTCTCCGTTTTTCTCTCAACGGCTCATCCTTCCAGGTTCGAAGACACACTCGATCTCCCGGCTGCAATGAATGTACAGGTGAATCTAAAAGCACGGGAGATCTTAACTGGATGTACCTGCGGAGAGAAGGAAGAACCTTTGCCAGAGACAAGAGAGAATCCCTTAAAATTTGATCCCCCTTAATGTGCATTGGAATTGCATTTCCAGTTAAATTTACAGGCTAAGGTTCAGCATACAGAATCTCAAAGGGACTAACTTTCTCCCTACCCCTTGGGGTTATTCTGAGTCTTAATAATGCCCGAGGGAAAACATCAGTCCATTTCATCTGAGTCTCCTGACACAGTTTCCCTATCTGTCTCTTCATTGTTTGATTCGTTCTTTCCACTTTTCCCCTGGATTGTGGCCTCCAGGGGGGATGTAAATCCCATTTAATTTGCAGTATTTTTGAGATTTCCTGTGCTATTTCTGCTATAAAATGAGGTCCCCTATCCAAAGAAAATCCTTCTGGTACCCCAAATCTTGGTATGATTTCTTTTAATAACATTTTCACTACCTCCCTTGCTTTATTGCTACGGCACAGCAAAGCCTCAGGCCATCCTGAAAAGGTCTCAGCAATTACCAACAAATATTTATATCCACTACAGCTTGGTAATTCAGAAAAACCAATTTGCCAGTAATCCCCGGGCGTGAAGGCCCTTTTTACTTCCCCTGGCAGGGAGGGGCTTCTTCTGACTCTCGGGATTATTTCTAAGACAGAGTTCACGTTTTTGTGTAATACCCTTTGCAATTAGGAACATACTAATTCCCACAGCAAACCTTGTAGCTGTTTCAGCCAACGCCTCGGCTCCCATGCGGCTACTAGCGTGTATTTGCTTCATCAGCTTCTTCGTTACCGGCAAAGTTCCCACACATTGTCCAGTAGATGTTACCCACCATCCTTCGGAAGTCTTTCTGCACTTCAAGATTTCTGCTAATTTATTTTCTTTTTCAGTGTATACGGGAATTTCCATTTTTAATGTTCTCTCTGGAACTGATGCTGCTACTGACACGGACAATGCTACCCTTTTTGCAGCCTCATCGGCCCTTTTGTTCCCTTGAACTATGTCAGTCTGTCCAGATTGGTGCACTTTGCAATGCACTACTGCTGTTTCTTTGGGTTTATTAACTGCTTCGAGTAGTCCCATAGCCTGGTGCCCTCTCTCAGGTACCTAAAGCTCAAATGGCTTTGTTAGGTTTGGAAGTCCTAATGCGGGAGCACTCAGGAGAGCAATCTTGAGTTCATCAAATCCTTTTTGGCGCTCGGGAGTCCACTCCAGCAAGTCTCCCAGCCCCTTAACAGCTTCACAGAAAGGCTTTGCCGTTAATCCAAAACGAGGTATGCAGAGGCAACACCACCCGGCCATTCCTAAAAAATCCCCTGAGTGCTCTTTTTGAATTTGGGGGGGCCATTGGACAAACCGCTTCTTCCCTTTCAATTCCTGTCAGCCAGAGCCGCCTTGGCCCGCGGGCTCCATCCCCTGGCAGCGCTGCCGCACCAAAAGCAGCTAACTGAAAGCCCCTGTTTCTGGCCCCCAAAACACAGGCTTTAGCCTCTGCTTCCAACCGCAAAAATGGCGCGCTAAGCCTCTGCTGCTGATGCAAAACCACAGGGCTTCAGCCCTGCTTCTGAGCTCAGAGACGCAGGGCTTGGGCACCTGGTCTTGGCTCGAACACACAGCCTCCAGCCCCCAAACCCGCAGGATGTGGCCTCTTTTTGCACACCCCAAAACAGACGACCTCCCCTCTGTTTCCAAGTCCCCAAAAGCATGTCGCGGCCACTGGTCCCGAGCCCAAGCCCACGGGACTCAGCCCGGGCTCCCAGCACCAGGAGCAGCCGGGTCCCCCCGCCTGCCCCAGGTCTGGCCCCGGAGCCCCGGGCTCGGCCCCGTCTCACCCCCCCCGGCCCCGTGTGCGGGTCGGGGCAGCAGCAGCGACAGCAGCCCCAGCCCGGGCAGTTCCGGGCGGCACTCGGCAGCTCGGCCGGGGCGGCCCCGCGGGGGGAGCAGCGCCCGGGCCCAGGCCCTGCCCGGCCCCGCCCGCCCGCCGCAGCCCGGCAGCCCCGGCCCGCTCGCAGCCCCAGCCCTGGCTCTCCCCCACGTCCCCTCCCCCGCGGCCGAGCCCCCCCCACTCCTCAGCTGGGGCCGCCGCCCTCCCCGCCCCCAGCGCCACGCGGGGCGACGGAAGTGGGACGGAGGCACCAGAACGACGGCAGCCGCGACGGACCAAACTGAGCTTCTCGCACGCGGCGGCCCGCGCATGCGCCCTGGCACCGCCCCGCCCCTGAGCTCCCGGCTCCGCCCCCACCCCCGAGAGCGGCCCCGGCCCGGCCCCGCCCCCGCACTCCGGGCCTCAGAGCGGCCCCGGCCCTGGCAACGGCCCCGCCGCGGCCTGTGTCACGAGCCCGCCGTCCTCGGCCAGGCCGCGCGCGCTGCAGGGGACTTGCCGGCAGTGCGGGGCGACCGGTGGGACGTGCCGGCAGTGCGGGGCGACCGGTGAGTCCCGCTCCCCCGCCGCGGGACCGGGCTGCCCGTGCCCGGCCCCAGCGCTGCGCCCCCCCCGCACCCGCGGTCCTGCCATGCCCCTGGGGAGCAGCCCTGCCCGCTGCCCCCTCGGGGCCCCTCTCAGTGCCTCCCAGTGCCTCCCAGTGTCCCCGGAGTCCCCAGGCACCTCCCAGTGCCCCCCAGTAGCCCCAGTGCTCCCCGCACCCCCACTTGCCCCTCGGTCCCTCTGCTCCCCCTGGGGCCCCTCCCAGCCCTAGTCCTAGTCCCACCCCATCAGCCCTCTCACTCCAGTTCCCCCTGGTCTCCCCGGGCAACTCTGGGTGCCCCCTCATTTCCCCAGGCACCTCCTGGTATCCCCCAGTGTCCGCAGTATCCCCAAGCACCTCCCAGTGCCCCCAGGGCCCCAGGCTGCTCCCCCTGCCCCCATCGCCCCAAGCACCTCCCAGTATCCCCAGGCCCCCCAGTGTCCCATATGCCCCCAGGCACCTCCCAGTGCCCCTCAGTGTTCCAAGTGGCCCCACTGTCCCCACTTGCCCCTCGGTACCTCTACTCCCCCTGGGGCCCCTCTCATCCCCAGTCCCACCCCATAGGCCCTACTCACCCCAGAGCTCCCAGTGCCCCAGGCTGCTCCCACTGCCCCCGTCACCCCCAGGCCCCCCCTCACCCCGCTTTCTCCACTCCCCTGTGTCCCCAGGCAGCGCCACACTGCACCAAGGCCACATCTGGGGGGTGGCAGGGCCGGGGCCGGCGCAAGACCCCCCACAGAGCCCCACACGGCTGGCACTTTCCCTGCGAGGACGCAGCTTTATTGATCTCCTGCCCCGAGCAGCTGGGGGCCCCCGGCGTGGGGCACTGCGGCTGCTGCCCGCCACGCGCGGGGGGCCTCGATGGACCGCCACCTCCACCAAGCTGCAACGACACCGACGCCGCGGGGAGGCACCGTGGGCGCCTGGCCGCGATGCCACCGGCACCCCGTGGCTCCCGGCCAGGGCGGCTTCCCCGGCAGCACCCCAGGGCCATGCGAGCCCCACGCACCCCCAGCTGTTGGCGCCCGCAGGGCCTCCGGACGCCTCCTTGGCCCGCGGGGCAGCAGCGCGGCTGCCAGCACCTACCTCCCGACAGGAACGCCAGGTCCTGCTGCTGCAGCCACGTGGTCGGCACTGTGTCCAGGAGGAGGCCTGGCATGAGGATGCCACTGTCAGGACAGGGCCACAGCCATCGCCATGGCCCCAACCCCACCTCGACCTCGACCTCCACCTCGACCCGATCCGGGGACGTGGCCGTGAGCAGTGCCAGAACCCAGCGCTGCCTCTCACCCAGGACGTGGACGGCTGCCGCCTGCGGCGCCACGCAGCTCCCCATGCAGCAGCTCCGGGCTGTGCTCCAGAGCCTCTCCAGCAGCACGGGGCAGTCTTGGGCCTGGGGCAACACAGGGGCGCAGGAGCTCGTCGCTGGCTCCAAGCACCCCTCTGTCCCCCCTCCATCCTCCCTCCACCCACGGCCCAGGCCCACGTGGCCCCCCGGCGCGGGAGACACAGGGCGGGCGGCCGGCGCAGGGACACGGCCCCAGCGCAGTGCTCGCTCACCAGGTGCCTGCAGATCTCATCCTGCAGCTCGGCCGCGCTCAGCCCGATGCTTGCGGCGATGCGCTGCCGCACCCTCTTCGACCCCAGAAACGGGGCACACAGGTGCAGGGAGACCTTGCACGCCTGCAAAAGAGCACCGGGCCTGGTCACGGGGATGCTGCGCGCCTGCCCCAGAGCTGAGCGAGGAACCTTGCCGTCGCGGCAGCACCAGCCAAGGCCTGCGGACACATCAGCAACACGCGCCGGCCAGAGCAGCCCAAGGGCTCTTACGTTGCAGATGGCCGGGGCCGGGTCCCCGAGGTGCAGCACCAGGCTGGGAAATGCCGCCTCCACCTCTCTGCTGAAAAATGACCTCCTCCGAGAGGCGGAGGAGGCCAGGGCGCCATAGAGGACGAAGGCCGAGCGGCGCAGCACCTCTTCCTCCTGCAATGAGAAAGGCCGTTGGGCAGAGGCTGCGAGCGAGGGCGCCGCGCACGAGCCACTTGGCCCCAGCGGGGTGCTGCCCGCGGGGGACGGCAGCCCCGCGACGACTCCCACCTGCCAACAGGAGAACGAGCAACTCCACTCACCGCCCCCCAGAACGCCCGGCTGGCCCTGGAGATCTCTTCAAAGGCAGAGCCCACGGCCCTCGCCTCCAGCAGCCCCAGCACCTTCGCCAGCACCAGCAGGCTCTCGGCAGCCACCTCTGTGCTGGCCGCGTCCTCCAGGCCTCTGAGCAGCACCGACACCACGGCCGCCCCGTGCCTCCGCAGCTGCAGAGCGACAGGCGCATGAACTGCTCACTGCTCCCACCTCTCACCGCTGCTCTCCGCCGCGGCGCCAAGGACGGCACTTGCCAGAGCAAGCCCGGAGCAGACCCCAGCCCCAGGAGCCCCAGCCGGCACCCCTTGTCCCCTTTGCCACCCTGATGATGCCAGAGCGAGGAGCGCGGCCTCAGCACGGCCCCACGCCTGCCTCTGCTCCTCTCTCCGGGCTCCTCAAGCCCCCCGGGCAGCTCTCCACTCCGGGCTGCGCTCAGAGCCCAGGAAAGGCCGCCTCACCTTCGCGGGTGCTCCGCTGGCCGCGTTGCCCAGACCTCTCACGGCCATCTGCCGCACGGTGCTGATGGGGTCGCGCGCTCTCTCCCCCAAGGCCTCTAGGAGCGGCTTCAGCAGCTTCCTCTCCTCCACTAGCTTGTCCTTCATCAGCTGCAATCAAGTCACGTGGCCGCTAGCATCGGCCGCGATTCGCCCCGGGCGAGACGCAGGAACCCCTCCGAGCCCCCCCTGCTCTGCTGCTGCCTTACCTCGGCAAAGAAAGCTGTGGCTGTGAGCCGCAGGTTGGCGGAGGGCGAATCCAGCCAGGGGAAGAGGCTCTGCAGCAGGCGCTGTGGGACGAGCTCTGCGCGGAGCAGCACGCTGCGCACAGAGCACAAGCAGGCTCGTGACACGCAGTCACGCGGGACGGCCGCAGGCCGCGACTCCCACCTTCTCCCGCTCCCACGCAGACACCGCTCTGCACCTCAGCAGAGCTCCCAAGTGCGCAGGAAGCTCCCAGCAGCCCTTTCCCCGGGCGCATCCCGGGCTCTCAACTCGCCAGGAGACACACGCCGGTGCTGTGAGCCCGGGGCTCTGCCAGGGACGCCCACGCTCCCTGCTCCCGGAGCAGCCGCAGCCACCGATTGTCCAGGCACCTCGCCAGCACCAGCTCCAATGCCGCCACAAAAAGGCTGGTGAAAAAACCCAAAGAAAGCTCCAGGCACAGCAGTTTGGGGGAAGATTTCTCTTCAGCAGAGCCCCGCAACGGCCCCCGGCCGCAACACAGAGTTTATGGGCAGGAACGACCGTGCTGCGGCCAAATCCCCAGGCGCGCTGCCCTGCAGCGACCAGTCCCACCACCTCACGGAGGCAGCCCAGTGCCAGCGGGACAATTGGGTGCTCCTGTAAGGCCATGGACTGCACGACCAAAGACCTGGGGCACAGGCCAGCCCTGCCCCTGCCCCTACTCCTGCCACTGCCGCTCCTCACCTGCCCGGCATGTCAGCGCTCTCCAGGTCCCCAACGGACGGTGCCAGCTCCTCCCCCAGCGTCTCGCTGACCTGCCTCAGAAGGCCGGGAAGCAGGGAGGGAAGCAGGCGCTGGACCAGTGTCTTCCTCTGCAGCACTGACACCACCTCGCAGAGGGCGTGGGTGATCTGCAGAGAAATCCAACCAAGAGCCACCTGGTAAAACAAGGGCTTTTCCCACCAGCCACGGCCCCTGCCAGCCAGGGAGCTTTCACTGTCTCCAATTCTCACTGCAGCGACAGCCTTGTGGCCCAGCAGCAGCAAACTGTCCCGGCTCCCCACACTGCTAACGCTGTCGCCACCCTGGCACAGCACCCCGTGAGGCTCCACGGGCACTCGCAAAGGGCACAAAACTCCCTTGTGCAGAAGCACGAGCTGGAAAGCAGATGTGGAGTGGCACTAATGCCTGGGCCGCTGACCGTACCGTGTGAGGCTCCAGGGCAGCCTGGCTGCTGCCCAGCTCCCGAGTGCAGCACTCGCTCCTGTGGCTGCTCTTTCCCGCTGCCCTTAACTTTTCAGTTAAGCACACCAGGATTTGGCACCCCAGGACGCTTCTCCCCAGGCTCCTCCACACCTCCACCATGTCGCTGCAAGGGAACAGATGCTTGCCCGTAAGCCCGCATCCCCGGGTACCTGCGGCACCCTCACGAGAGGCCAAACGCTCCCCTCGTCTGCATCGGGGATGGCGATGCCCAGGTCCGGACAGGGAAACGAGCCCGTGATCCTGCAGCGCTCGCCTTTCCCGGGGAAAAACCACCTGCTTCCGACTGGGACCCCCCACGCAGGCACACCCCACGGCTGGGTCTGGCAGCAGAGGGAAGGGCGAGTGCACAGACCTGTCTGTGGGCAGGCACGCCTGGAGGAGGCTGTCGAGCACCGGCTGTGGGTGAGAGTGGGCCAGGAGGAACACGGCCCGCAGCACAAAGCACCTGCGAGCGCTCTGCCGGGTGCTCCGCAGGCAGGTGTAAAGGAGGTGCATGAGTTTGGGCACCTGAAAGGAGGAAGGCGACAAAGAATGGCTCGGCACGTCCTTTCCCCGTCCGTCTTCGGGGCCAACAGCCAACAACAGAGAGCAGCCAAAGGTGAATGCAAAAAATGCCTCTCACCTCCTCCTGGAATATTTGCTCTCCGCAATCCCCCAGGAAGGTGAGCGTCCACCGCTCAGCGGCCCACGCGCACACGGGCCTGGTGCACAGCAGGCTCTCCACAATGCTGCTCATGAAGCCTGAGGCCTGGCCTCGGGGGAAATATTTGCAAACGAGCTGGGGAGAAATCAGAAACACAAGCGACCACCTCACAGGCTGCTCAGATGCAAAACTCACGTCCTGACAGCAGCACCCACACACACACACACATACATATCGTGGCCCCCGCTCTGCACTCCAGGGGCCAGTTACCTTCGCGATGTTGGTGGAGGTGGCCAGCAGAGACTCAGAGGTGACGGCACTGAGCCTCTCACGCAGGCGCCCGATCTCGTTGGTCCAGGGCGCCACGTCTGTGTTCTCGGCTGCAGCCAGGAGAAAGAGGAGTCATGTTCGCGGGGAACCAACCTCCGGCCACGCGGGTGGATAAGGGAGGACCCAAGGGAGGGTGGCGAAGGCCACGTCAAGCCAGGGCCCCCCAACGTAGCGCAGTGGGTTTGCCAGCCAGGCGAGGGTCCGGCCGCAGACAGGGACGGTCCCTGGCACTGGGGACACCGTCCTGCCCTCAGCAGCGGGGACAGCTCTGCCCACTCTCCTCACCTCCTGTTCGGAGCAGGTGGCTGAGGCAGGTCACTGCCCACCAGCGGGACGCGGCCGACGTGTCGCACGTCAGAGGCCCCAGCAGTCCTGCCAGGGAGCCGAACCACTCGCAGGCACGGCCTCGCTGTGGGAGCAAGAGGCAGGCAAAAAGGTCACCGGTAGCCCCGTGGCCGCTCTCCTTCTCCCGGCCTCACTGCCCCCAAGCCGCAGCTGACCTGGGGGCAAACGAGGGGCTGCCCTGCAGCCCCCAGGAGGCCCAAAACCCAGCGCCTGCCCACACAGAGCTCCCTGTGCATGGGGTCCCCGCTCACCCTGTGCTCGCATCTCTCTTCATAAGAGCCCAGCACCTGCACGCACACCTGCAGGGCCCTCTCCCGCTCGCATGCGTGGGCTGAGGTGAGCCAGCGCCGCAGGACCTGGCACAGGCAGACCTGTCTCACCACGGGCATCCTTCTGCTCGACACCCCTCGCTGGCCCCCTCCCTTCCCGACCCTGCTACCTCCGCGGCCCCGGTCTCTCCGGGCGACCCGGCCAGTGGCGAGGAGCCCTTCCCCGTGGGGACCTCCCCACTCCGGGCTCCTGCCGTGGGCAGCATTGAGTTGTGCAGCACCCCTCGCTCACAGCTGCGGCTGGGGAGAAGCTCTGGCTCATCTAGGGGCTCTGCAGGACACTGCAAGCTGCCTGCAAGGAAGCTGCGGCCGATGGCAAAAGCCTGGATACAAACTTTGGGCAAGGGGGCCTGGAACTAGGACCATTCCACTCTCCGCCAATGTGGGCGTTGCACCTAGTTACAGGGAAGCTCCCCTACTCAGACCAGCCCCACGGGCATGATCCCCACGGCTCTGCCCCGCTCCGGCAGCGGCAACACTTTCCCTGCCACGCCGAGGACACTCACCTGCACCATGTCCTCGAAGCGGATGGGGGCCAGCTCTGCCCAGAGAAGGGCTCCCATGAGCTGGCCCAGCGCTCGCAGGGACGGCGCCTGCACACCCTGACACCAGAAAGGGGGACTGAGGCCGGGCACCCTGCGGAGACGCCAGCGCAGCCAGCGGCTGCCGGAGCATGGGGTGCCCGGACCTGGGCCCCCACCGAGGGGCAGCTGAGAAGGGCCAGCGCCTACCGGTGGGCATGAAGCAGCCACCGCCGTCTGCCCTCTCCTGTCCATCTGCTCCGGGCGACGAAGGCACACGATGCCCTGGCAGCACTGAGCCAGGAGGTGGCAGTTTTCCTCCCTGCTCAGACGGGGCTTCAGCTTGCTGCCAGCAGAAAAAAGGCACAGAAGACAGAGAGGCCGCTTACTAGCACTCTCCAGGCCGAGTCAGAGGACAACTGCCCTTGGCCCCATCGACAGCCCCAAATCCAGCACCCGCAGCCCCAGCCAGACCAGCCAGCTGCGCTGGGACATGCAGTGACTCCCACAGCCCCAGGGACAGACCCTACCTCAACTGCTGCATGGCCACGAGGGCCCGGGGGTGCACCGGGGACTCCTGGGGCTCTTCCTGAATCACCTCCTGCAAGTCACAGGCAGGCACACGCAAGGTGGGCAGCGGGCAGGGGTGCCGCAGAGCCTTCCCACCCACCCCGGCCAGGGGCTCTGCTGCCAGACCCTGCAGGCACCGGCTCCACCACCCCCATGGCTCCCATCAAGGCCCCGCAGGATGACGTGGCAGCTCCCTGGCGCCCAGACACACCACATTCCCCTGCCACGGCCCCAAGCAGCAGCACCCACGCGCCCCGCCGGCTGGGGATGCGGCTCAGGGCACTCGGGAGCTCGCGCACTGCCCCAGGAGACCATCGGGCTCTGCACAAACCTGCCCCACGGCAGAGCCCAGAGCTCCCCTGCGCAACGTCCCCGGCTCTGGGCACTCACCAGCAGGGTCTGCAGCAGCTCCCGCTTGCAGCAGAGCTCAAACCTGGGGCCGGCGCCTGCAGCCTGGATGGCAAGGCTGATCTCGGTGACGCTCTGCACCAGGGAGAGCTTCAGCTGCGCATCCTGATCCCAGGGGAGAAAAACACACTTGGAGCTCTTCCAAGGCCCCAGGGCTGAAAGAGCAGCTGGGCTGGGGGGGATCCGCCTCCAAGCACAGCACAGGGACAACACTGTGCCCTCCGGGAGCCCCGCGGAACCCAGCTCAGCACCTGCGCCCCGCCAAGGAAACCTCTCTCCCCTCCTGGGAAGGAGCCTCCCACGGGGAGGGGAGCAGCTGCCCAGCTGCCAGCTGGAAAGACCCCGCAGACCCTGGCCCACGGCAGCAGGGCGAGCAGCACTGGTGCTGGCTGTGACGGGAGAGGTGCGCGTGGCAAGGCCCAGGAGAGGCCGGAGCTGGCGGCACCCGGCCGGCTCTGCCTCGCACCCCGAGCACCCACCTGGCAGCCCTCTCGGTAGAGCTGCAGGACATTCGCCACCACGTCTCTCTCGACACGGGCGAGCAGCTGCTCCCTGGGGGCGCGCAGCGCCATCCGGCCGTACATCACCAGCAGCGCAGCGCGAGTAGCGCGGGTCCTTCTTGCCTTGCTCTGCCGGGGGGTCGACGGAGAAGCACCGAGACGTCAGCCCGTGGCCCTGCTGTGCCTGGGACCCCGCGCGCTCCCGAGGCGGGAGCTGCCCCGCACCCGACCGGCGGCTCAGCTCCCCACGCACCTCCCGGCAGCTCCCCGCAACAACACCGCGGGCCCTTTACCTTCTTGCGTTTCAAAGTCCCCGTGAACTCCTTCACCAAGGACAAGGCCAGCTGGAAGTGGCTCTCGGCACAGCGGGACACAACTGAAACCATGCCCTGCAGCACAGCAGAAACGGGCAGTCGCTCCAGCCCCAACGCCCAGCCCTGGCTGGCTCCGCTTTCCCCAGGGAAACGGCCGCAAACAGAACAGCAGCAAGGGCTGCAGCAGGGCACGCAGAGCCCCTCTGTCCCAGGGACATGCAGGGGACACGCGGGAAAGCAGGGCGACACGAGGAAACCTCACCTGCGCCTGCCACAGCTCCAGGAAGTTGGCTGCTTTCAGGTGCTCCAAGGTCTGCTCCTGCACGTGGTGGAGACACCCACAAGCTGCCAGGGCCGTGCCGAGAGCCTTGTACAGGAACCGCTGCAAGAGAAGAGGCCGAGCCCCGCCTGTGGTGACAGCCCGGCCTGGCCAGAGAGGGCCAGGCCACACTGGCCACACTGTGCCAGGACCTGCCGAGGCGCCTGCGGCACCGGCCCCACAGCAGCCGGCGGCCAGCCCGGCCCCGCCGCCAGCTCAGCACAGAGGGGAGTGCGAGCCCCTTCATGGGGAAAGAGAGCAGGCAGCAGGGAAACCAGCCCGCGCGGCAGAGCACCACCGCCAGCCCTCACCCTGGCCTGAGTGTCCCCGGGCTCTGCCGCCGCAGCCCTCGGGGCGCGCGAGCCACAGCCACGCCACGCAGGGAACAAACCTTCTCCCAGGACAGGCGGGGAGAGCTGCCCAGCTGCCGGCTCAGCTCCTGGCTCAGGCCCACGGTCCAGGCCTCGCTCGCAATGAGCTCCAGAGAGGTTTGCAGGAACTAGGGCAGAGTGGGAGATGAAGCAAATGCCCCCCTGCCCTTGGCCGGGGCCTTTTGCTCATCCAAGGGGCCCTGGAGACTGCCGGGCAGAGCTCCCCCTCGCAACAGCCTGTCTCCTCACCCGCCCCTCTTGCAACCTGCCTCTCGCTCTTCCCCTAATGCGCCACTCGAGGCCCCTGGGCTTGGTACACGCCAGAAGCAGGCGGTGCCACGGCATGGGGCCACGCTGGAGGCCTCTGCCCCAGCCTTCGGCTGCATTTGTGCTCAGCTGTGCCCCACGTGCCGAGAGCAGCTCCTCTGAGCGGGCAGCACCCACGGCTGGGGCAGGCACCGGGGGCTCGGGACGTGCCCGCACCGCTCGGTGCCCAAACAGGGAGCCCCCAGGTTCCTCCCACCACTTTTCCTGCCCCCCGTTTGCCCTATCCAGCAAGGGCCCCCACAGGGACGCTGTACCTTCAGCAGAAGGCTCTCCCACTCGGCCACGTCCAGGGAGCTCGCTGTTGTTCCTGCAAAGCCCGAGGAAGCAAAGCCCTCGCTGTTATCCCAGCGAGCACCACGGCAGAGCCCGGGTGTCTCCTTTGCAGTCTGATGCCCCAAAGCCTCAGGCCACCAGGCTGACAAGCGCCCGCAAACCCGGCACCGTTCCCTGCTGCCAGGCTGGGGAGCTGAGGGCATTTTGCTGCCCCCTCCACCCCCAGCCTCTCCCTCCCGCCAGCACTTTACCTGCCAGGTGCTGCAGCAGCAGGGGGATGTCTGCGGCCCACTTCGCCCCCACGGCTCCGTGGATCGTGCCGGGGAGCGCCTGCAGCAGCTGCAGGGCCGCGGCTCCACGGCCACCGCCCACGTGTGGAGCCACTGCCGCCACCACCTAGGCCAGGGCAGGAGAGAGATGGGCTCGCTCCTGCCCCAGGAGCTGTGGCTACCCTGCAGGCAGGCAGGTCAGCACTGCCCCGGCTTGCAGCAGGCAGCCAATGGCTTTGCCCAGGGACTGCCGTGCCACAGGAGGAGCAGGAGCCCCTGACAGGCACCCTGCGACATGCTCCTGCCTCCTCCCGGGGCACCCGGCACCGGCCTCAGCACCGTCTCTCCTGCCCTCTGCCCTTGCCCCAGCCACAAAAGTTCTTTCCCCGGGGCCCCGCTACTCACCAGCAGGCGAGCCAGCAGGGCCTGGGGAGCTGGCAGAGCGGCTGTGGGCAGAAAGAAAGGCTGCGTGAGACGCCCAGCCCCACCGGGCCCTGCCCGCCCCATGTCCCACGCCCTCACGCGGGGCTGAAGGGGACCCCGGCCGCGCCGCCTCCGCACAGTCCCTGCCGGGCTCCCGCACTGAACAGCCGCCGCTGAAGGCAGCCCCAGCACGGCAGGAACCAGCCCCTGGGCCCCGGCAAGAGCTGGGCGCAGCAGCGCCAGGTGGCTCTGGCCCTGCCCCTGCCCCTGCGCGGGGCTGGCAGGGGATGCAGGCACACGCGCTGCCCTGCGCCCACCCAGCCTGGCACAGCGCGCCATGACTTTCTGCTCCCCACCTGGCTCCTCAGACTCCAGGGCCTCAGGCGCCACCTCCTCTTGCTCCTGCTCTGCCCTGTCCCGTCTCTCGGCCAGGCTGCGCAGGCAGCGGCAGAGCGGGACCAACATGCCCGTGTACTTGGCTGGCACCACGTACCACAGCAGCTTCGGCCACAGGAGCTGCAGGCAAGAACCAGGCCATTTGGCATACTGGCGTTTCCACCCCTCCGGTCCAGTTCCCCCATCGCTGCCGCATCTCCGGCACCGGCCCAGCCCCTCGGCCTCGCTCCTTCCCTAACTCAGCAGCTCCGGTCTCGCCCTGCCTTCCTCCTCCACCTTCTCTCCCTCTCGCCCGCTGTCCTTCGCACCCCTTTCCCCCTCCCAGCACCAGCAAGTCCGGCCCCGCAGAGCTCGCCCCAGCTCTTCTCAGCTGCGCTGGTGGCTAAGGTGGGGGGTCCCAGCGCACAGGTGGAGGACGACTCACTTTGGCCACCGCTCCGGCAGAGACATCCAGCGTGCCCAGCACGTGGGCGCACAGGCTCTGAACAGCCCTTTCTTCCCGCGCTTCCACCATGCTAAGGTTTCCCATTGCCTGCAAGACAGACGCGGGAAACACCCGTCACTGCCCCATCCCAGACCTCGCGATGCATGCGACAGGGAGGCTGCTCCCTCCGGGGCACTGTGGCCGGCGGCCCTGCTGTGCCGGGCTCCCCGCTGCCAGGGACACCCACGGCAACACGGCACGGCCAGGGCATGGGAGGCAGCCCCGGTGCCGCACTCTGCCCTTACCCGTCTGCCCGAGGCCCGGCTGAACTCGCTGAAGAGGTGCCCCACCACGTCCCACGCCAAGCAGCCCAGGGCATTGGAGCGCAGCAGCTCCCCAATGAAATGCAGCACTGCCCTCCTCACCTGCAGTCACGGGAGGCTGCAGTCACGACCCGGCCCAAAGCCCAGCGGAGCTGCCTTCGCCGTGCTGCAGCCCTTCTGGCTGGGCCGCGCAGCAGCAGCCCTCACTCCCTGGCCGCCAGCGGCCTCCAGCCCCGGGCCCTGCCTTGGCCTGTGGCTATGGCCTCGCCAGGCTCTGCCCGGGAAAAGGGCTGCTGTGCCCCGGTGGCAGCACCAGCCCTGCCCAAACCAGCTCACCTGGGCCGCGGGGTCATGGCACACGGACTGCACCAGCTTCGCAAACAGGGTCAGCTTATCCCTCGTGTCCGGGGCTGCAGGAGACAAGGAGAGGTGGGTGCTGAGGCCGAGCCCCCGTTCCTGCAGGGATTCGTCACAGCTCCCCGGCTTTCCATACACAAGCGGGACAGAAAAGCAGGGCCAGACTGCGCGTCAGAAGAAGCAGCAGCATCCCGGGGGACGCCATTTCTCCGGCCTGCCTTACTGACCGTCAGAGCGGACCAGAGCTTGCAGCACTGCCACGGCTGCCACGCGATCGGCCTTGCTCCCGTTCCTCAGCTTGTAGTAGAGGAACTCGATGGTCTCCTCCGGGCAAATTCGGGCTGTGGGGAAGAAATCACGCTTGGCATCAGTGAGCAGTGTCTTCCCACTCGGGCAGGTTCGCAAGAGAGCTGCTGGGACACGGCGGTGCGGCACCAGCTCGCCTCTGCTTACCCTGCAGCACCATGCAGCGGCACAGCTCTGCTCTGTGCTCTGGGCTGGGCGGCTCCATCTCATCGCAGAGCTGTGGGAACAAGGCACGTTTCAGAGAAAGCCGGATCGGCGGGGAGAGGGACAGAAAAGCAACCGCACTGTCAGCGCTCGTCTCGCGGGTGGCTCTGGGCACAGAGCCACAACCAGAGCCCCGAGCCCCAGGCACACGCAGAGCTGTGCAGCAGCCAAGGCTGCCCAGGAGCCCCAGGCCAGCGACGCGGCACCAGGCCTTACCTGCTGGTGCACAGCAGTGGCGATGGCCAGATGCCTGGCCCGGGGCACGCGGGTCTGAATGTCTGCCACAGCCCCCAGGAAATAGCCGAGACTCTGCAAGGGAGTGTGGGAGGGAGGGAGAGGGCGGCTGTCACTGCGAGCCACCCAGAAAGCGAGAAAGCAGCATCGCTGGGAGATGCCGCGGCTGGAACCCACTTGCAGGGAAACCCCAGCCCCGCACGGGGCTTCTGGCTCATCCTTCCCGCAGAGCAGCACCGCGAGGTCTCTCTCCTCCACGCAGCCCTGCCAGGATGGCCTTTCCTGGCACACTGCCCCCCCTTGCACCTCTCCCCGTCACAGGGGCTGGACGCGGCCCTGGGCGTGAGGGCAGAGCTCCTCACACACTCCCAGCCCCGGGAGGCGGCGCAGCCTCCCCTCCCAAGCCACTCGCCCCAGCCACTCACCACTCCCTCCTGGCCCTCCCGCCATGCTGGTTTCTTCCAGCATGAGCCCAGAAAGCCCCGGGCCCCCATTTCCTTGTTCCTGCTCCAAGGGACCTGGCTCCTTCCAGCACCCCACAGCTCCCCGACACCTCGTGGCACCCCCATGGCCCCTGGCCGTGCCATGTCCCGCACAATGCCTCACCACGGTCACCCCAGAGGGGTCCCAGACTTCCCGATACTGGTGCAGCAGCCAGAGGAGATGCTCCCAGGCGTGCTCACGGTGCTCCTCCACGTGCAGGAGGACACCCATCATGGCACCCATCGCCCTGAGCACAGCCTGCTTGACCTGCCGAGGGACGGTGACACGCCGTGTCAAGGGCTGAGGGTCTCTCCAGCGCTCGCCTCCCCCAGACACCAGCCTGCCCTTCCCGCACGGGGGCTTCCCCTTCCCTGTCGCCCCTGGTGAGAAGGGCTCGCTGGCCAGCACAGAGAGCATTTCCTCCCGGCACCCCCAGCCTCCCCCGTCGAAAGGCCCTGGCATTCGGCCGCTTCCCAGAAGGCAGCCCCCAGTCCCCGGACTCCCGGCTCGGGGCGCTTTTGCGACCAGCCTGCTCCCTTTGGCCCCTCACACAGTGCCGTGGACAACCCCACCAGCCCCCGCGGACATCCCCACTGCTGCCCACGGCTGTGAGAGCAGCAACACTCGCCTCTTCCTCCTCGCAGCACCGCCGCTTTCTGCTCACGTAGCAGAAGAGCGGGTAAACGTGGGCACAGAGCTGGGCAGGCCCCAGGCGAGGGAAGGCACCTTTCTCCCCCTCGCGGAAGTACATGCTTATGCCGCTGCACCACTGCTCCAGAACTGCAGCACAAGAAGGGAAACAGGATCGCACCAAAGTCTCTGACTGGTGAAGACCTTGCACTGGCCTGCGGGCCTGCTTTAAGCCCAGGCCAGGCTCGCCAGGGCACAGGTTGCAAGGAGATCTGCCTTCAGGGACGCGTTGTGCCATGGTCTGAGACACCTGGATGGCAACGCTGCCTTGTTTCTCCCCTCTTCCGCCCCAGCACCACACCTTCTCCTCCGCACAGCCTCGCTCCCCTCCACCACTGCCCGCTGCAGCCCCGGCCTCCCCCTTCCCAAACGTCTGCCCCTCAGCACACGCTTGGAGGTTTTGGCTGTTCTTTCCCATGCTCTCCCTTCAAGCCCACCAACACAAAGCCAGGCTGCCCTCAGGGAAAGGGAGGAGAAGGGAGGGGGACAAAACTGGGCAGAGCTCGGCCAAAGGTAGCTAAAACTGGGAGGCAAGTGCGGGAGCAGAGACCAGGCAGGGACCCAAGAGCTCCTCAGGGCACCTGCACCCAGCACCATCCCGGCCAGCCCACGGACCCCACCCCCGGCGGCACCCGCTGCTCCCGCACGTTGAGGGCACTTGGCGGCTGCTGAGGCTGGAGCTCGCCGCAGGCTCAGCCCTGCCGTGCCGGCCCCGAGACCCCGGCGAGGCACCCAGGGCCACCCCGATCCCTCCCCCTCCCCCTCCCCCTCCCCCTCCCCCTTCTCCTTCCCCTTCCTGTGGCCCAACCATGGACCCAAAACTCACCGCCGCAGCGTGTACGCAGCATCCGGCCGCTCCCCACCTCGCTCAGCACGCCGCGCAGGGCTGACAGTGTCGTTGCCGCAAAGGGCACGCACTGCAGGACT
This sequence comes from Dromaius novaehollandiae, assembly GCF_036370855.1. NCBI lineage: Eukaryota > Metazoa > Chordata > Aves > Casuariiformes > Dromaiidae > Dromaius > Dromaius novaehollandiae. The sequence continues at coordinate 6,033,798 of NC_088101.1, forward strand.
GCAGAGAGGGCAGGGGTGGGCGACCCTGTCAGCCAGAGCCGCCTTGGCCCGCGGGCTCCATCCCCCGGCAGCGCTGCCGCACCAAAAGCAGCTAACTGAAAGCCCCTGTTTCCCCCGTGCCACCTCCATCCCTATCCCACCCGCGTCCATGCTGGGAGCAACCAGAAGATCCTCCCTGCTCGCCCCAAGGCACCCCCGGGCTGCAGGGGGTCATCTGGCAACAGCAGAGCAACGGCCCCATTGCTCAAAGGGGCCTTTCTGGGGGACATGCTGGGCACGGAGGGGACTGGCTGCCCCAGCTGCCCTTTTGCAAAGCTCTCTGCCCTGAGGGCATTGAGCCCAGGCAGATGGAGCAGGCGTTTATGAGAGACTCATCTTCCCTTAAAGAAAAACACAAAAAAGAACAACAAAACTAACTGCTTGCTGGCTCACACAAGCTGAGTCCAGGAGGCCTGACACAAATGGGAGAAGGCAGCAAGCCTGAGCTCTTCCCAAGCTTGTTCAGGAGCAGAAAGGGAAGATGGTCCTTTAGGAAACCCCTTTCCTTTCGTAGGCGCTTTGCAAACCCTCATTCATAAGGCTGTCTGGTGAGGGGAATTGCCTGCAAAGCCTGGGAAGCAGAGGGAAAAGCAATGCTGCATGACAGGCACTGTCTGACTGTCTGAGTCCAATGGGGACTCAGGGGGACAAAGCCTTTGTGTGGGACCTTTCACAGTAGGAAAGACAGGGGAAAAAGACTCAAGTGTCTTTGACAAGGAGGATTTTCCAAGTCCTATATGGGACAGTTATAGTATATAGTATATATAGAGAGGCAGCGCTGGATTCTGGCGCTGCTCGCAGCCGCGTCCCTGGGTCTGGTCGGGGTCGGGGTCAAGGTGGGGTCGGAGCCATGGCCATGCCCTGACGGTGGCATCCTCATGCCAGGCCTCCTCCTGGACACAGCGCCGACCGCGTGGCTGCAGCAGCAGGACCTGGCGTTCCTGTCGGGAGGTAGGTGCTGGTGGCTGCACTGCTGCCCCATGGGCCAAGGCGGTGTCCGGAGGCCCCGCGGATGCCAACAGCTGGGGGTGCGTGGGGCTCGCACGGCCCCGGGGTGCTGCTGGGGAAGCCGCCCTGGCCAGGAGCCATGGGGCGCTGGTGGTATCACGGCCAGGTGCCCACGGTGCCTCTCCGCGGCATCGGTGTCGTTGCAGCTTGGTGGAGGTGGCGATCCATCGAGGCCCCCCGCGTGTGGCGGGCAGCAGCCGCAGTGCCCCACGCCGGGGGCCCCCAGCTGCTCGGGGCAGGAGATCAATAAAGCTGCGTCCTCGCAGGGAAAGTGCCAGCCGTGTGGGGCTCTGTGGGGGGTCTTGCGCCGGCCCCGGCCCTGCCACCCCCCAGATGTGGCCTTGGTGCAGTGTGGCGCTGCCTGGGGACACAGGGGAGTGGAGAGAGCGGGGTGAGGGGGGCCTGGGGGTGACGGGGGCAGTGGGAGCAGCCTGGGGCACTGGGAGCTCTGGGATGAGTAGGGCCTATGGGGTGGGACTGGGGATGAGAGGGGCCCCAGGGGGAGTAGAGGGACCGAGGGGCAAGTGGGGACAGTGGGGCCACTTGGGACACTGAGGGGCACTGGGAGGTGCCTGGGGGCATATGGGACACTGGGGGGCCTGGGGATACTGGGAGGTGCTTGGGGGCGATGGGGGCAGGGGGAGCAGCCTGGGGCCCTGGGGGCACTGGGAGGTGCTTGGGGATACTGCGGACACTGGGGGATACCAGGAGGTGCCTGGGGAAATGAGGGGGCACCCAGAGTTGTCCGGGGAGACCAGGGGGAACTGGAGTGAGAGGGCTGATGGGGTGGGACTAGGACTAGGGCTGGGAGGGGCCCCAGGGGGAGCAGAGGGACCGAGGGGCAAGTGGGGGTGCGGGGAGCACTGGGGCTACTGGGGGGCACTGGGAGGTGCCTGGGGACTCCGGGGTCACTGGGGACACTGGGAGGCACTGAGAGGGGCCCCGAGGGGGCAGCGGGCAGGGCTGCTCCCCAGGGGCATGGCAGGACCGCGGGTGCGGGGGGGGCGCAGCGCTGGGGCCGGGCACGGGCAGCCCGGTCCCGCGGCGGGGGAGCGGGACTCACCGGTCGCCCCGCACTGCCGGCACGTCCCACCGGTCGCCCCGCACTGCCGGCAAGTCCCCTGCAGCGCGCGCGGCCTGGCCGAGGACGGCGGGCTCGTGACACAGGCCGCGGCGGGGCCGTTGCCAGGGCCGGGGCCGCTCTGAGGCCCGGAGTGCGGGGGCGGGGCCGGGCCGGGGCCGCTCTCGGGGGTGGGGGCGGAGCCGGGAGCTCGGGGGCGGGGCGGTGCCAGGGCGCATGCGCGGGCCGCCGCGTGCGAGAAGCTCAGTTTGGTCTGTCGCGGCTGCCGTCGTTCTGGCGCCTCCGTCCCACTTCCGTCGCCCCGCGTGGCGCTGGGGGCGGGGAGGGCGGCAGCCCCAGCTGAGGAGTGGGGGGGGCTCGGCCGCGGGGGAGGGGACGTGGGGGAGAGCCAGGGCTGGGGCTGCGAGCGGGCCGGGGCTGCCGGGCAAAAAGAGGCCACATCCTGCGGGTTTGGGGGCTGGAGGCTGTGTGTTCGAGCCAAGACCAGGTGCCCAAGCCCTGCGTCTCTGAGCTCAGAAGCAGGGCTGAAGCCCTGTGGTTTTGCATCAGCAGCAGAGGCTTAGCGCGCCATTTTTGCGGTTGGAAGCAGAGGCTAAAGCCTGCGTTTTGGGGGGCCAGAAACAGGGGCTTTCTGTTAGCTGCTTGTGTGGTTGCAAACTGTGAAGACTAAGGCCTGCGTTTTTGGGGCCTGAAATGGAGGCTTAGTTGGCTGGGTTTTATTCTCAAAGCAGAGACCAAGTGCTATGTTTTTGGGTCCAGAAAAGGCGACTAAGTCGTGCGTTTCTGGGACTTGGAAATGTAGGTGAGGCTGACTGTTTTGGGGTGCTACAACCAGAGGCAGAGTGCTGCATTTCTGGACCCACAAATGGAAGCTTAGTCCCTGTTTTCAAGCGCATTCCCCAGTTCTGGAGGCCTGCATTTGGGGGTCCAAAAGAGAGGCTAAGTCCTGTGTTTTGGGGGCCACAAATGGAGGTTCAATGTGCTGTTTCTGTGCCTGAAAATGGAGACCAAGTCCTGTGTTGTGGGGACTTGGAAACGGAGGTGAGTCTGGCCATTTCCAGCCCCAAAGTGGGGGATGAGGGGGCCCTTTTTGGGGTGGGGGGAGGCAGAGGGCTGGGGGGAAGGGGCAGGGTGTGTGGACCCTCCCTGAAAGGGGGGGGGGGGTGCAGGGATCTGCGAGTGCCCCAAGGGCAGGGAGGCTGGCATGCACCAGCCCAAACCTTGCATCTGAGAGTTTCTGGCACAAAAGCAGTTTTTTGGGGAGAAAAACACCAGTAGGCATCATTGGCCAAGTCCACTATTTATGCAACACTCATCCCCTCCTTTCAACCCTAATTAACCAGTTAGCTTATAGGTATTGAATCAAGACTGATCACTGAGTCAGTATCAATTCAACAGACCTAAGCAAACTGCTCAGTTAGTTCAATTAGCCAACAGTGATTCAACATATAGAAGCTGATCAGTTAGCATTTACACAATACTTTGAATGCTTACTATTACTTCAGTACCTATAAGGTAACTGGTTATTTAGTAACTAATTAGTCAACAGTGATTCCATACACATAAGGTCATTAGTCAACACTGATTCCATATACATCAGCTAAGGCTTCAGTACTGCTCCACTATTAAAGCAGTGATTGACTTATGATGCTGTCAGTACTTTCAATAATAACTAACCAGTTAGCTTATAGGTATTGAATCAGTATGAACTAACGAGTCAATATTGATGCCATGTACACGAGCTCATTGCTCGTCACCTTCCCAACACCCCCGCGCTGGTCACTCGCTGACCCCACACAGGGGCTCAGGGCTGCCCCAGCAGGACCCAGTGACCCCCCCTGTCCCAGGACAGCAGCTGCTTCCCAGCTGGGTCACTCTCACGGGGCCCTGCACCAGAGCAGCCCCAGGCTGCGGGGCCGGGCAGCAGCGACTCTGGGCTCTCGGCAGCGTCTCTGCCGCTCCATCTGGCTCGGTCAGTCCCGGCAGCCCTGGCTCCGCCGTTCCCTGGCTCCTGGGGTCCTGCAGGAGGGAAGAGGTGTCCCGTGAGCGCTCGCAGCCCTGTCTGGCTCCGCACCAGGCCCGGTCCAGGGCTCTCCCAGTGGAGGGGCCCCAGCCCAGCGCCGGTGCCAGCAGCCAAGGGGGAACTGGGGGCGGCCCCTGCCCGAGCCCCCCGGGGATCCCATCAGGAGGGGAGAGAGCCAGGCGGTCCCGGTGTGACCCTCCCTGCCTCGGTCTGCTCCGGCGACCCTCAGTATCTCCATTTCCCCTCCCCGCACACCCAGAGCCCCGTCCCGCCCCTGGTGCCCCCCTCCCCGCTGGTATCTGCTGCTTCTGCTGCTCTTGCTCTTCTGCTCCTGTTGCAGCCGCTACTGCCAGGGCCCGGCTCGCCCTGCCCCGCCCCGCCTCGCTGGTTCCGGTACTGCCCGGGTCCGCCCACGCGCCGTGGGGGCACTGCGGGGCCCGGGCGGTCTCTGGTCCAACACACCTCACCACCCAACAGGGTATGGCTGGAGGGGAAAGCTCCCGGGGCAGCGGCCACTCGCACAGGGCACATGGGAACATCACATTCGCTGTGTGTCACAGACTGCTTCTACCTATACGCAAAAGAGAAGGGGGACTCTTGAGAGTTCCCTGGGACACGCAATGCCTATTCCTAACAACCTACCAGAAATGGAGCCGTCTTATTGAATTAGTCTGTTACAGAAGGAATTAAAAACGTCTGTCTTCACTAAGGGCAAAGACTGGCTCTAGTTTTTGGTGACACTTCCTGTGTGCAGGAAAAAACACAGCTAAGAATTGCACAGTTAGGCTTCATTCCCATACATCACAGGGGAAAATTGCTCGCCTTTCCACTCCTGGTCCTGAGGTTAGAAATACAAATAACCTGCACCCCACGATGCGGGATTCAATGATGAACGCAATGCCCTTCAAAAGCTTGAGTACTCCAGTTCAACTGACAGAGATCTCTCTCTAACAGTGCACACTCAGTTGTGCGCGTTTTGCTAATGGCAAAATCTGCAGTCCAAATGATGTTGCCTGAGGAACCTGGACGCAGCTCACATCAGCAAGAAACACTCTTGACAGAGTGCCTGGTCAAGCACAAGAATGTTTTTTGTACAGTCACTGCTTACCTTCAGAGACCAGCAGAGGACAAGGCAGCACCTCACAGTGTTACAGCTCGTATGGCGACTCAGACAAGCGCATCTGGAAGTAGCCGCAGACATATTCGCACAAAGACTCTAGTACTTCAGGCCCTGAGTTCATGTTTATTGTGTGAGACTCATGCGGAGGAGGAAGAAAACCATCTTTATGCAATACTGACAATTCAGTTTGCCACATATGAGCAACATTTATTATCTATTAATTACTGATTCTGTATATTAATACCACAAGGTGTACCTTCTCCCTTCACCAGATTCCAGGGGGAAGACAGGGGAAAGAGAAGGGGGGAAACAGGGGTGAAGATGGGGGGAAGAGGGAGGAAAGGGAGGGAAGAGAGAAAAGAAGAAACATAAGGAAGAAAGAGAGAGAAAGGGAAAAAAGAGATTGAGAAAGAGCAAAAGGGAGAAAAAGAGGAGAGAACAGAGAGAAGGAGAGCAACAAGTACAGAGAGAGGAGAGACTGAGACAAAAGAGAAATAGAACGAGAGAATAAGAGAGCAGCACAGAGAGAGGGAGAGAAGACTGGAGAGAGAAGAGAGGGAAAGAGAACAAGTGAGAAGAAGGTAGAGAGAGAAAAAGAAAGGAAGGAAGAGGGAGAAAGGCAGAGAAAGTGGTGTCAGAGAGTGAGAGAGCAAAAGAGAAAAAGCAGGAAAAGGAGAAACAGATCGGGGGAGAAAGAGAAGAAAGAAAAGGAGAGAAAGTGAGAAAGAAGGGGAGAGAAAGACAGAAAAAGGGAAAATGGAGAGAGAGAGAGAAGGGCAGAGATAGAGACCAAAGACAGAGAAAGAGAAAGGAAGGAAAGAATGGAGGGAGAAAGAGGGGAGAGAAAGAAGTAAGAAAGGAGGGAGAAAGAAAAAGGGAAAATGGAGAGAAAGAGAAGGGGAGAAATAAAGCGAGAACAAGAGAGAAAGACAGGAAGAGGAAGGAAGGAAGGGAAAGAAAGAGGAGGGAGAAGGGGAGAGAGAAAGGGACAGAGAGACAAAGAAAAGCAGATGAGGAAGAAAGGGAGGGGAAAAGAGAAAGTGAAAGAGAAACAAGAAGAAACAAAAAGGGAGAGGGAGGGAGGGAAAGAGGGAAAGAAAGGGAGAGAGAAAGGAAGAGAAAAAGAAGAAGAGTTAAAGAAGGAAAGGAAGAAAAAAGGGAAAGTGGGAAAGAAAGGAAGAAAATGAGAAAAAAGGGGGAGATGTAAGAAAAAAAGGGAGGCAGAGAGGGAAAAAGAAAGGAGAGGAATGAAAAGCAAAAGGGAGGGAAGAGAAAGTGAGGTAAAGAGAAGCAGGGGAGGAGTGAGAAAAAAAGAGTGAAAACAAGAGTGAGAAATGAAAAAGACAAAGTGAGAGAGGAAGAGAATACAGAAGGACAGAGGAAGAGAGCAAGAAAGACAAGGCAGAGAGAGAAAGAGGGAAATGTAGAGTGACACAGCAGAGACAAAAGAGGAAGAGAAGAGAGAGAAGGAGAGAAAGAGGGAGGAAGGAGAGGGTGAGAGAAAAAGGGAGAGAGAAGGGAAGAAATGGGAGGGGGAAGAGGGAAGGGAGAGGGGGAGGGAAGGAGGGAGAGAGGGAGAGGAAGAGAGCGAGGAAGAGGAGGAGAGGGGAGGAGAGAGGAAGGGAGAGGGGGAGGGAAGGAGGGAGAGAGGGAGAGGAAGAGAGCGAGGAAGAGAGGAGGAGAGAGGGGAGGAGAGAGAAAGGGGGAGAGGAAGAGAGGAACAGAAAAGGAATAGTAGAGAGGAGAGAGAGGAAGATGGAGAGAAAGACGAGAGAAAGAGGGGGTTGAAGAGAGGAGAGAGGGAAAGAGAAAGAAGAGGGTGAGGGATAGAGAAAAGAAAGAAAAGGGAAGAAAGGGAGAGAAATTGAGAAAGAGGGAGGAAGAAAGAAGGATAGAGGGAGAGAGAAAAAGAGGGAGGAGGAGTGAGAAAGAAAGCATAACGGAGAAAGAACGAAAAGAAGAGAGAGCAAGAAAGAAAGAAGGAAAATAAGACAGCAAGAAAGAGAAAGGGAAAAGAGAGGGAAAAAGAGAAAAGTGGGAGAGTGAAAGAGAAAAGGGGGGAGTGGGAGGGAGAGAGAAAATGAAAAGAGACAAAAAGCAAGAGAGAAAAATGGAGAAAGAAGAGAAAGGGAGTAAGAGGGAGGTAAATATGGAAAAAGGGGAAGAAGACAGGGAGACAGAAGGAGGGAGAAAGAGAAAGAGGAGAGAGAAGGAGTGAAAAAGAATGAGAAACAGGGAGAGGAGAAAGGGGGAAGAGAGAGGGGAGAAATGGAGAGAGAAAGGGAGAGAGTGAGAACAAGACAGGGAAACAGGGAAAGAGAGAAGGAATAGAGAGGGAGGGAGGGAGAAAAAGAGAAAAAAATGAGAGAGAAAGGGAAAGAAGAGAGGAGATAAAGAGTGAGAGGGAAAGGGAGAAAAAGAAAAGAGAAAGAAAAAAGAGGAAGACAGGAAAGAAAGAGGGAAAGAAGAGAGAAAGGGAGAGAAGACAGAAGAGAGAAAGGGAGAGAAAAAGGGAGAAAGAAAACAAGAGAGGGGGAACAGAGAGAGGGAAAGGATGAGAAAAGGAGAGATGGAGAGAGGGAAAGAGAAAGAACAGAGGAGGAGGAAGGGAGAGAGAGAAAGAATGAGGGAAAGGGAGGGAAAGAAAAAAGGAGAAAAAGAGGGGGAAGAGGGAGAGGGAAGGAGTAGAACAAAAGAGAGAGAAAGGAAAGAGAGAGAGGCAATGAGAGGGAAAGAATGAGAAAGAAGGAGTGGTAGATAGGAGAGAAAGGAGAGACAAGCAAAAGAGAGGAAGTGAGCTAGAGAGACAGAGAGATAAAGAGAAAACCAGAAATAGCATGAGGGAGGAGGGGGGAAGCAGGTGGGGGAAGAGGGGGGGGAGGAGGGGGGGGAAGAGAGAGGGGGAAAGAGAGAGGGGGGAAGAGAGAGGGGGGAAGAGAGAGAGGGGAAGGGGGGGAAGAGAGAGGGGGAAGAGAGGGGGGAAGAGGGGGGGAAGAGAGAGGGGGAAAGAGGGGAAAAGAAAGGGGGAAGGGGGAAGAGAGAGGGGGAAGAGAGAGAGGGGAAAGAGGGGAAGAGAGGGGGAAGAAAGAGGGGAAGAGAGGGGGGGAAGAGGGGGGAAAGGAGGGGGAAGAGAGGGCAAAGGGGGGGGAAGAGGGGGGAAAGGAGGGGGAAGAGAGGGCAAAGGGGGGGGAAGAGAGGGGGGGAAGGAGGGGGAAGAGGGGGAAAAGGGGGGAAGAGGGGGAAAGGGGAGGAAGAGAGGGGTAAGGGGGAAAGAGGGGGGGAAAGGGGGGAAGAGTGGGGAAGGGGGGGAAGAGGGGGAAGAGAGGGGGGAAGAGAGAGGGGGGAAGGGGGGAAGAGGGGGAAGAGAGGGGGGAAGAGAGAGGGGGGAAGGGGGGGAAGAGGAGGGGAAGAGAGGGAGGAAGGGGGAAAGAGCGGGGAAGAGGGGGAAAGAGTGGTGGGAGAAGAGCAGGAGAAGGAGAGGGGAGAAGGGGAAGGAGAGAGAGGAAAAGAGAAGGAGACAAAAAAGTAATGAAGAGAGGGAGAAAGCGAGTGAGTGAGATGAGAAATACAGGACAAAGTAAGAGAAAGAAAAGAGGGAGCTAAGAGAGAGCGACAGAAGGAGACAGAAAAAAGGGAGGGAAGGAGGGAGAGAGAGAGGGAGAAAGAGAGGGACAGAGAAACAGACAAAGAGGAAGAGAATATGAGAAGGAGAAAGGGAAAAAGAGGGAGTGAGTGAGAGAAAGGCAAAGAGGGAGAGAAGGTGATGGGGAAAGAAGAGAGTGGTCGGAGAGAAGAGAGGAAAGCAAAAGAGAAAGAGGGAGAGAGGGAGAGAAAGAGGGAGGGGAAGTGTGATAGGGAGAGAAAAAAGTGGGAAAGAAAAAGAAAAAAGGGAGGGAGAGGGAGAATGAAAAAGAGACAGGGAGAGGGAGAAAGAGGAAGAAAGGGGGGAGAGAAGAAAAAGAAAGGAGACTGGAAGAGAAGGAGAGAGAGAGGGAAAGAGAAAGGGAGGGAGAAAGAGAAAGAAGAAAGGAAGAGAGAAAGTGAGGTAAAGCAAAAGAGAAAGGAGGAGGGAAGGAGTGAGAGTGAGAACAAGAGTGAGAAGAGTGAAAGAGTGAGAGAGGAAGAGAAATACAGAAGGACAGAGGAAGAGAGAGACAAGATGACAGAAGGAAAGGGAGAGAAAGTGGGAGAGAGGAGACAAGTAGACGGAGAGAACAGAATGAGATAAATGAAAGCAAGAGAGGGAGGGAGAGAGAAAGAGGAAGAGAAAGGAAGAGAGAAAGAGGGAAAGAGAGGGAGAGGGATAGGAGAGAAGAGAGAACAAGAGAAAGATGGAGAGAGAAAGATGGAGAGAGAAACAAAGAGAGAAAAGGGGAAAAGAGAAAGGGAAAAGGGGAGAAAGCAAAAGAGAGAGAGAAAGAAGAGACTAGAGGGGGGTGAGAGAAGAGGGAGAAAGAGGGAGAAGGAAAGAGAGGGAGGGAGAAAGGGAGAGAAGAAAAGAGAGAAAGATGGAGAAAAGGGAGAAAGGGTGAAGAAAGAGAAAGAAGGAAGGAGAGAGGAGGGAAAGGAGAGAAAAAAGAACAAGAGAAAGACAAAGGGGGAAGAAGAGAGAAAAGAGGAAATGAGAGGCAAACGGAGAGACAGAAAGAGAGAAGGATGGGCAGATATGAGAGAAAAGCAAAAAAGAGAAAGTGAGGTAGAGAAAGAGAGGGAGAGAGAAAGAAAAAGTAAGAAAGAGAAAGACAATGAGAAGAGAGAAAGAGTGAGACAAGAAGAGAAATGCAGGAGACAGGTAGAGAAAGTAAGAGAAACAAAGAGAAGATAGAAGGAGACAGAGAGGGAGAGGGAGAGAACAGAGGAGAGAGAGAAGAGAGAGAGAGAAGAAGGGAGAAAGTGAGTGAGGGAGAGAAAGTGAAAGAGAAAGAAGGAAAAAGAGGGAAAGAGGCAAGGAGAGGGAAAGAGAGGGGAAACAAGGCAAGAGAGAGAGGAGAGGAAGGCAGAGAAGAGAGAGAGAGAGCAAGAAGAGAACAAGGGACGGAGAGGAACCACGGAGAGGATTTCGCAGCAGCCTGTTGCTTACTGCAGCCATTGCCAACCTTGAGCAATTCCTGCGGTGCAAAGCAGCTCCCCGAGTCTGACCTTGGAGACACAAGAGCAGCTGCAGGAGCTCACAGGTGAGTGGCAGCTTCCCAGGAAGGGGCAGCAGATGAGGCCGTGGCCACAGCACTGTCTGGCAGGCTGCAGCGGCCACCCAGCTCCTGGGGAGCATCGCCCGCATTTTCCTGGGGGGACTCCAGATGAGCGGCACCTCTGCTCGGGGACCTCTGCAGCAGGGAAAAGGAGCCCAGGTTAGGTGCAATGCCCTGCTAGGCTTTGCCGCTCTCCTGTCACTCCGGCTCAACCCAGCCAGGCACTGCCGTGTCTTTCAAATGCTTCTAGGTCAGTGTCTCAGCTCCAATAGTTGGAGTTAACGTGCAAAAGAGAAAGGCCAGGGCACATTCAGAGCCCCACTTCCTCTACACTTACTGCTAACAGGCTTTGATTTCCTCCCCATCCCAAATACACTGGGAGCTCCCCTGCTGTAGCACGGATTTGTGAAGCCACTTAGGGCATTCTTCCAAATCTAGAAAAACAGCAAACTTGGGCTCATTTGCCTGGTGATCAACTGAACTGCTGAGCTACCCCACAGGCAGTTTTGCCCTACCCAGGCAACGGCAGTGATCCTCGCGAGCTGGAGCATGATCAGCACCTCCCTTTTCACCAGTGCCTTGGTGCTCGCTGCTGCTGCTGCTGCTGGAGGAGGTAAATCCCTCTGCAAGCCGGGGCTCCATCAAGGTCCAGTAATAAGGACCGGGAGCCAAGATGCCTGTTAAGGCTGCCAGACGCAGCCAACACACAGCCAACCGCAGCTTGCATTTTTCAGAAAGCACCCAGAGTGCACTGGCAGCCCCAGAACAAGGATTTGAACGGCCAGCAAAGGCTAACGTACCCAGGAGCAACGAAGCCGCACCCCTCAGCCTGGAGCTTTGGGAACAAGTGAGGAAGAGCAATGCTGGCTCCTTGCTCTTCAAAAGCTCTCAGGGAGGAGAAAAGGGACCTTTCTGCAATTGCAATGCTACTTGCAAAGACAGCAAGTACTGTCAGCCACAAGCCTTCACTCCTCAATTCTAGAGTAAAAGACCTCCCTTGAGCACACAAAGACGGGGCACAAAGGGCACGTGAAGAGGCAGCCCGAATCCCAAAGGCTGCAATAATCCTCTTTGGGAAATCTTCCCAGGTTGAAAAGTTTGTATATCCTGACGCGACTGCTGCAATGAAAACACAATCACACAAAACATCAGCCAGCCAAAGAAATGAAAAAGTTACCCCGCACACAACGAGAGGAGGGACGGAGCATCTCCCTGGCTCCCAGCAGAGTTCGGCTTGGCGCACACCTCACGTGGCTACTGAACTCCCCGAGGTAAATACGCAGCGTGGAATCACACAACAGCAGGCAGCGATCAACAGTTTCCACTAAGGCCACTGAGCCCCAGACACCGACGATCCCAAACCTGGAGCGGATGAGCTGACCTTCAGGTCCCTTCGGGTCAGTACTGCTCCACACACCTGCACTCAGCCTTACCGTAGCCAGGGCTTCCCACGCAGTTATCTGTAACACATCCCTCCAGAGGTGACCGTCCGTCCAGGGACCCTAGAGAGATGCTGGGCGGTGAGGGCAACACTGCCTCTGTAAAACAGAAATCACGGCCCCATCTCACCATTTCCGAACCCCAAGACAAGAGCTGGGCAGCTCTCTGCCCCCTCCATCCTCCCGACCACCGTGACAGGGATGCAAGCGGCAGCTCAGACCGCACTGACAGCTTCTCGTTCACAGCAAAGGTGGCGACGTACAGCTCACGAGCGCAAGAGAAGCGGCAGCACTCCTGTCGCAGCACATCACTTTCCTAAGCTGTGGGTAAAAACCCAGGTGCCGGCTCTGCGGGGGATCAGGGACTGCTCCCGCGCCGGCTGCCCCGAGGCGACACACTGTGTCTCTCCGGCGCTGCATGGAGCAGAACAGATTGATCCGTGCAGGCAGCAGTTGGTCACTGCTGATTTCTGACCACCTCTGAGGAGGTGGAGACCACAGAGCCTTCAGGAAGCACTGCTGCCCCACTTAATCCACGGCTGCAAATGAACAGGAGGCAGAGCGGTTTAAACCCAAGTGGCCCTTCAAAAACCCTCCCAGGGCTTCAGGTCACCCTGCAGAGGCTCCGCTGCAAAGCTGATGAAAGAGGAAACAAGGAGAACCATGGGGTGATGGCAGGGAAGGATAGGAGCAGCCCCTGGGACCACTGAGAACGGCTCCCAAAGGATCTTCCCATCCCTTGGCACAGCCTCCTGTCCTTGCCTGCACACCCTGTGTCCGACAGTCTTGCAACCAGGAGAGGAGGAAAGTGCTGCCAACTCCACCCCACAGAAACTCCAACTGTTGCTGTGGTGGGAAGGGAAAACCGTCTGGCATGCGATTGCTGACAACATAACAAGTTAGTAGGACTGCTCTTAATTACCTGCAGCATTAGGCACACAGGCAAGAGTGCTCAGAAGTCATGCTTCAAATCAGCCTGCATATACAGAGTGTTTTGTGAGAAACTAAAGCTAAATGAAAACTGCATAAGCATGCATCCAGTGTCTTTTGATCAGTAAGCACGTGTGGAATTGCACGTTGTATTGAATGGAAGCAGATCGCTGCCTGTGTAACAGTAACCCCAGGTTCAACCTACGAGGATCAGAAAAGGCTCCAGGTAGCAGCCGGACAGCACCAGGAGCGGGCAGCTCAGATCAAACCAGAAAGCCATCACGGGGGGTGAAATGCAAAGTGAATTAAGCAAAGCCCATCACAACACACGCGCACACACAGTTGGATTCATGCATCACCGGTGCCAAGGCTACAGCACAAATGTCACTCCCCAGCACCATTTTGTTAAAGCACCTGGAAAAGTGCAGCGAGCTGCAGCCCTGCTCCTTTGACTCACAGAGCATCAGCGGGCCCAACAGGAAGCCTACTGCCAGGCTTTAATCTGTACTACATTTAACATTATTAAATACATGAAAGGATGCACCAGGAACAAGCAAATCACAAGAAATGCTGTGCATTTGTCTGAAAGGAAAGAGCACTGGGGGTTTTAATCAGCATAAGCCATAACAACCCTTCCACACTCAGCAGAAATGGGCATCACTAAAACCAAACCCTGACAGAGGGCAGTGAAGGAGCACCGCAAGCTCTGCAGCAAGTCCCAGCTCTGAAATCACCATAACCAACGTGGAGCGAGCGGCTCCCGCACTTATCCTGCGGGCACCACATTTCAGGGGTCTCGGGCTCTCCACACTTAGGGCTTCGGCAACACGGCAAATGCAGGTCTGTCCCCCACTGCCTGGGGGCAACACAGACGTGCCTAACTCCCATGTAATTCTCCCCTACGCCCTGATTATTGTCAGACACCAACACACTCAGGGCTGGCAGCACTCAGCCTTCGGCTCTTCCCTGCCTGGCAGAGCCAATGGCCCCAAAGGCTCAGTGATGAGAGCAGCCTGCCTGGAACGCAGGGAAACGCACCCCACCCCCCCGCCCCACTGAAGATGTCAGCTGAATAATCCCATCAGCTCTCCACCAGGAACTGCCTGCTATATACTAGATACAGCAGCCAGATACCTGTCGCAGCCAGTTCCCAGTGAGTCGGTGGAAAAAGGAGAAAGGATGCCTTGGGCACACTTGATATGAATGGTCCCTTTACAGTCTGTGACGTGGGCAGATGTGATAATTCATGTTGCACAAGACAAGTCTTGCAGCCCCAAAGCAGAAAGGCGTATCATCTGTTTCTGTCTCCCCCAGCAGCAGAAAGGCATTTTTCTCCTGCAGGTCTCCTGGCCCATCTGCCAGCCCTGGCACCCTGGGCACGGAAGTTGAGGCAGGACGAACGTCCCGACCATCTCTGGGGGCAGCCTTAATAGGGCACAACCCAAATTACTGAGCACCAGGTGTGCAGCTGCCAGAGTGTATGGTTTGCCCTCTTCTTCAGACAGCAAAGCAAGCAAACTCGCCTGGAATATTAAGCAACCACACATTGTTCTTCCTTTTTTATTTATGAGTCAGATGGGATACTGAAGCCCCCGCAACTGTGTGCGGGGGCAGCAAGTCCCAGCTGCTCTCCCTGGCTGACACAGAGCCACCCTTCCGCACCAGGGAGATGGCGCAGACCAGCACGGTCCAGCCACCAGACACGTGCGGGAGCCCAGGACACTGCTGCGCTCAGAGCTCGGGGAGCTGCAGCACCCCGGCTGCGTGACAGCAGACAGGGCAGACCTGGGCTCTTTCAGGGCCTCCTTCAGCAGAGCAGCGGCTCCCCTCTCTCCTGGCTGCGGTGCAGCGCAAGGGGAGAAAAGGGCCGGCACCTCGGTTTAATCACTAGCACGCAGCCCCTGTTGAGCCGTGACCATGTCCCCCACTGAAACGCTTTGGGAGCTGCCTGCCTGGAGAGCGGCTCTCAGCAGGCTCTGTGCTGAGTCCCTTCCCATGGGGCAGGAAGGTCCCCCAACTCCCCACTGCAGTGCAGCAGCCCCAGGCAGAGGGTGCAGCTGCCGGTGCCCAGAGACCTGTGAGCCAGCAGAGGATTTTGGCTCCTTCTTCCCCCTGGGAGCAGGCAAAGCTCTGCAGTGGGGGACAGGGAGCCAGGGAGACATCGCAGCCCTCCGCAGGGCTGTGACGAGTTTTGCATCCATCGCCAAGGCAGGCCGTTCTTCTGGGGCCCTGAGGCTGAGTCCAGTGGGAGCAGTGCTCAGCTGCTGCAGAAAGCACCCCAAGTCTCCTCCCAGCAGGGCTGAACGACGCCACACAGGCGCCCTCGTCCTCCCTTGCAGAGGGGATTTCTTTCCCTGCAGCGTTTTGCCCTGCTCAGACACCAGCACTAATGCCCAGACTGGCCCCGCACAAACTCTCTCCCAAGGCAGGGAGGGGAGCAGCAAAACCAGGGAAAAGGCCCAGCCTGGGAACCAGCAGGTCGAGCTCCTGCACTGAGCCCCGAGCAACAGCACCGAGCCTGACCCAAGGCTGCAGCATCATTTCCTTGGTGCAAATGCAGTGAGTGGCACAAAGCCACTCTGCCTGAGCTGCCCTGCTCTTGAGGGAGGGGTTTGGCTCCCAGGGACATAGCTAGGGAAGTGGCAAAGCATGACGTAGAGGAGCGTGGTAGAGATGCACATGGAGAATTCAGCATCATCTGCACTGCCTGGCTCCAACAGTTGTGGGCAATGAGGGAACTTAGTCGTGAGCAGAGGTTTGCAATCGTGCACTGCTGTTCATCACTCACAGACCAAGGAGTCATCCAGCATCAGCCTCCCACCGCTGTCGAACAAGGTCCCGCGGCCACGTTTCAAGTGGTGAGCGAGAGCCTCTGGAGCTGAGCAAGAGGCTGCTTCTGGCACAACAGGCATCCTTGCTTCCGCAGGTTTGGGTCCTCCTCTTTTGCTGGCATCCTCCCTCTGCTACAAGCCCAACTCCTTGAGAAAGGAGTCTACAGGAAGCTAATCGCATTGCATGCTTGATGCACGCGTTAAACTGAGAGTCTCATTTAAGTACAGCAGGTGGAAGTCATGTTCAGACAGCAGGTCCTATCTGTCTGTCCGTCTCTGAGGGGTGTCTTGTTTTTGTGATCGCTAACACGTGTAACTGCAGCACAGAATTAGAAAGTTTTTTTTCTTTTGTTACAGAAGCCCCATGTTTGTCTTGTGAAGTTTCCTGAGGAGTCTGTCAGTGCAGAAATTCATCCTTACGTGCGTTATCAGAAGCTGTTCCAGCAGACTAGACCAGGGTTTTATGGCAGAGCCCAAAGAGCAGAGCTGCCTGGAGATTGCTCGGCTGGACTTGGCCTTCTGTACTGGAAGGTCTGTCAGCCAAGAAGCATCATCTTTCAAACTGCCCCTTCCATGTAAGCCAGCTCCCCGCCTCACCTCACCGGCCGGTTCTACCCCAGGAAAACTTCCCCTACAACTCCACGCACGCAAACACCGGTGTATGGAGTAATGCGGAAGAGCGTTGAGGAGCTAGGCGATGGGAACTAGCCAGACTGTCCCAGGAGGAAAGAGAAACAGTATAAACTGTCCTGCACATCTTATCTGTTACAACCCCTAGCTTGGCATGCTTTAGTGGCTATAATGTCACATGACTGTTTCATGAGCATAACGTAATTCTGCTTATTGCGCATGCGCCTGTTGCATAAAAACTTATTAGTTCCCCCTCCCTGGGTTCCTCGCCATGGACCAACGCTCAGCGGTGCCGGGGACTCTCCCATCTTCTTATCGCCTTGATGAGGATAACACTGGGGAACCCCTGCAGGGACACAGACTGGCTGGAGCAGCCATTTCTCCAACAGCTGCTGTTTGATCTTCTAACGATCCTTGTGTGCCTTGTATTTGTGCATCTGTCCCTGCCTGGGGTCGGGACGGCACCCCCACCTTGCGCCCACAACCGGGAAGCACCCTGAACAGCACACAACACCAAGGCAAACAAGGTCCTCCAAACAGTGATTTTGGACAGCAGGAAGTTTCTCCGGGTGTCCTGGGGGGGATGTAAGCAGCACTCGTAGTGATGCAGATGCACTGTACTGCTGCCACTCCAGGCACGAGCTGCCAGGCGAGGCCTGATGGCACTTCTTCACTGAATATGAAACAAGATGATCAAGCAGGACTCAAGCTACCCCCTTCTGTGACAGCAAGCTACAGCGTGATGCCTCAGCCCCATCAACATAAACCGAAGCAGCCCTGTGGAGATCAGCTGGTAACACCGCTTTTCTCCCGCCACAAGTCTGTCCCAGTGCTCTGACCACAAGCCTACTCGGCCCCCTACAAACCCCTGGCAGCAGTTCTGCTGCTTTCCACAAGCAGCTGGGCCCCAGCTGATCAAACAGCAACTGTTGGAGAAATGGCTGCTCCAGCTCTGCTGAAAAAGGAGCAAATGGTTGGGAGGCAAACACAACGGGAAAGCACGGCCCGCTGGCACTTCTGCGCTGAACACGATCCTTTCCGGGCAACTGCAAAACATCAAACCCAAATGCTAACTCTGCAAAATTATCCCCACCATCTGCATCCACGCTCTCCTCCAGGCACGTACCAGTACCACGAGTGAAGGATCCCAGACCAAACCCAGCTACGACCCACGTCAGCAGCACATGGCAACAGATGAACAGCTCTCCCACCCCACATCCGTGCTGTTACGTTCCTGCCTTGGCAGGGCTGCGATGCGCAAGGGAGAACGACCTGCCGCACACTTTATTGGTGCCAGCAGCACACAGGCAGACTTTCCCAGCCCCTCTGCAGCACCGGGAGGCTTCATCGCCGCCAGGAATGGAAACAGACACACTCAGCCTGCCCCAGCTTCCCCCAAACCACCCACCAAGGACGCTCACCTCCAGCAATTCCCCGGTTCCCTCTCGGCACAGAAAAGCTCCCACGACCCGCAGTGGGGCTGGAAGGCCCAGCAATGAGCTGCCGTCACTCACAATCCGTCACACAGCAGTCACATATGCCCCATCCATGGCTGGGCACGTCACTCCAGAGCACCAAGGGAAATAAAGCCCCCAGGCCCAGGTCCCCAGCAGGCACTGCAGGCTGCTTTCCCACCTGTGGCAACAAATCCCTGAGAAAACCTGCTGGGGGACAGGAGGCAGCAACAAAAGCGCTGCCAGAAAGCTAATTGCTCAGCCATTTCCTTTTGCCCCCCAGAGTCCCTCACAAGGCCAAGGAGTGTTACAGAGCAAAATACAGCTTGCATGGGCATCACCTAGCCAGTGAGAAGCAGTGGTTGTCTGCAATTCCAAGAAAATTACTCATGGGCTGCGTGCACTGGAGGGGAAACGGTGCGGGTGTCACAGCAAAACGTGTGGGTTTTAAAAACAGGAGAGCCTAGGCACATGACATTTTTCTACGCAGAGGAGAGACAAATATTAAGCCATTTTGCCATTACTAGCTTGTTAATTCAGGGCAAAACTGCAGAGCAGACCCCGTTAGTACTGAGCTATTTCACAAAACACGCCCTACCCTGCCAAGGACTGTGCGCTCATGATTCACATGACTCGCAGGACCCTTAAAACCTCCCAGGCCTTCTTGCGCCCTGGGCAAGTAAGGAGACCCAGCTGGAAGCAGGCACAGAGCTCTACTGAAAGGGACAACGGTCGGGTCAACAAAGGCCCAGGGAGAATTTCTGGCCTCCCTGAAGGCCATCAGTATTTTGCCATTGTGTCCCTGAAGGCTCACAGCACCGTCACCTGCTCCAAGTCCAGCCAGCCCGGTCACAAAGGAGACAAACCAGGAGCCGGACTCTCCAGTTCAAGCTTGAAAGCTCAGCAGCACCTTCTCAGGCAAACGCTTCCAGTAAAGCTCAGGCTTTCTACACACACAAGGCCGAGAGTCTTGCACACTTTGGGCACTCACCCTTCCCAGCAATGACGGGGGCCTTGGCATGCATTAGGGGTACCAAGAAAGAAAAATGAAGAGATACAAACACTGAAGAGGCCGTGTTTTCAGGTAAGTAGTAATGCATGTTCCTAATTTATTGACATCCTCCGGCTTCCCTCTTCCTTCCCCTGCTTGCTTGAAGACCACAGACAGAGCAGGCATACCACTGGCAACAGCCCTGCAGCCACTGCCCTGGTTCCTGTCCCCAGGACACAACGCTGCCAAGAGCAGCCCAGCCCAGCATGGAGGGGCTGGAGAGTTTCCCCGCCACAGCGCTGGTGGCAAACTGACCCACACCTCTGCTGTCCCCCAAGCACGGAGCTCCGGGGATGGTTCTCTTTGGCTACTAGCTTCTTTTGCCTACTTCTCTAGGTTCCTGTGCTGTCGCCTTCTGATGCGACAATCTCCCGTTCGCCTGAGACGGCATGGAGGCTCCCCCTGCCTCCGGGCCAATGAGCACTGACACCAATATGAGGATGCTGCAAATGGCGTTTATTGTACGCATGTATTCGCTTATATACCTACAAGCATACTGCTATCTCTATGTCATATCCTTCCTCTTCCTTCCTCTTTCCGTGCCATCGCGAGATCTTCCGATCGCCGTTCCCTACATCTCCCCCTCCCCATGCTTTGGCTATGCTATTTGCTTTAAATTGCTGTGTCGCGGGTTAAGCGTTCATAGTGTGGGTGTGGGTGGGACCACCCCTTTTCTAGCAGTTGTCTTACCAAGCATCTAAACACTAGTCTACATACTAATATGCCTAGCACGAGCATTAGCAGCAGGTGCAACTCTTCTATTAGTAATTGCCTGGCCCATGGTCCTAGCCCAAGCCAATTACCACTACTGAACCCAGAAGGTCAAGCTCTTGCGGGTCCCAGGGCAATGATGCATTCAGCGTGTTCAAGCGGTTACTAATATTGCTTGTGTTTGTGCAATGCTCTCTCAGCTTTCGTAGGTCTACGGTCAAATTCAATGGGACCCCTATTAAGCATGTCTTAAAAGGGCTGCCCCGCACCCGCCAACGTCAGGCAAAATTGCTTATTTCCTGTCCGGTTTGCCAGGTGAGCCATAGATTGTTACTACCCCATTTCGCTAACATTGGTTCGCCTTTCACCCCTTGGAGTCCCAGTCCCAGCATCGCTACGAGGAGAGCTACTTGGGTTGCTCCCCCTGCCATCTTCTCGGGTTTTCTGGTTACGCGTTCTTCTTGTGGTTTCACGCGCCTTTTCTCATCTGTTCTTCTTCTCCTGTCTGCTGTCTTTGCTGCTAGAAGGGATCATCGGCTTTTCAGGGTGGTCCTCCCCTGCAATAAAACTCAGACATTCATTAATTCACCTGACTCTCTGCTTCCTGTCTTGTCCTTGCCCTGAGGTCTGGGCGCACCCACTTCATAGGGACCCATCTTACCATTTCTCCCTGCCTGACCGCTGCATACCCTCGTCCTTGGGTTACCAGCTGCCACCCCTCTTCCCATTCCCCTTTTTCCGGGATTCGGACCTTTACGTCTGGTCCCTCGTGCATCGCTCGGACCGCCCAATGCTTTTCCGCTGGCGTCTTGTTCTCCTCCCCCCTGGTGAACTGATTCAGACCGAATAAGGCGCGCATAATTATTTCTGATTGTTTGTGCGCGGGGATTCTTTGTGTATATCCTTCCCCCTCCCCAAGAATCTCGAGCCTTTGCTTTAAAGTGTGGTTTGCTCGCTCGACGATGGCCTGACCTGTGCTATTATAGGCAATACTGTGCACTAGCTTAATTCCCCACCGTACGGCCCATTCTCTCGTGCTTTGCGCTGTGAAACATGTGCCGTTGTCTGTTTTAATAGTTTCTGGGGCACCCAGCCAGGCCATTGCCGTGTGCCAATGCAACTGTGCCGCCCGCGCTGTGACTCGTTTATGTTGGGTCGCAACGATGATACCGCTGTGTGTGTCCACTGTGACAGCCAGCCAGGGCCGTGGTCGAAGTCGCTGGCACATTGTGAAGTCCGTTTGCCATATTTGGTTTCCTTTCAGCCCCCTGGGGTTGATGCCGGCGCCCCACAGGGGGGTTTTTTGGCAATACGGGCAAGCCGCAACCACTTCACGAGCCGTGGTGAGGGGGATGTTGCAGCTTTTTGCCAGTGCTTTTGCACCAACATGGAGAAGGTCGTGCACCTGCCTTGCTTCTGCGACTGTCCACACACCTTTGGCCGCTTGATCGGCTTTATCGTTGCCTTCTTGGTACACTCCTTGGATTGCCTCATGACTCCGAACATGAATAACAGAGGCAGTGGCCCGCCGCTGTTGTAGGGCTTCTTCTAGCATTAGCGCAATGGGCGATCCGGCCCATCCGGGATATGACATGTTGTGTAACAATTTAAAGACGAACATGGAGTCTGTCACTACATTCAAATGCTCTTCTGGCCACATTTGCAATGCCTGCGCCACAGCTCGGGCCTCTAGATGCTGTACGCTACTGTCCGGCTCGCTGATCTTCACTCGGTGCCATGGGGCCCTTTGATCTTGCCACACAACAACCGCTGCCCTGGTCACCGATGACGCGTCGGTGAACACTGTGCGCCCTGGTGCAGGTCGCTGTAGCACTCGGGCTTTCAGATGGGGCCGAAGGACGGAGAGGTGTGTATACATCTCCAGCACAGGCGATAATCTGATTGTTCCTGGGAATCCTTCTAAAGCTATTGCTATACTATCTTGTTTCTGGACCACGCTGTCCCATTGACTCCTTTTTACTGGCAGGTAAATGGACTCAGGCTCCTTCGCGAAGTGCCGAACGGTGGCGGTTCGTCCCTTCTGTATCATCTGTGCCAACGCTGTTACGATTGTGACGTATGCCGTACTTATTTGGTTCGACACTATCCACCATACGACTTCCGGACGCTCCGGCGTCCCTTGTCCTAGAACGCCTATGGCTCCTGTTCTTGTAACTGCCACGTACAGATTGATTGGTCTGGCCGGGTCGTATCTCGTTACTCCGCCCTTTGCCATGAGATCTTCTATTTTTCGGAGGGCTTCTAACGCGTTCGGTGTCATCTGCCTCGGTTCCCATGGTTTGTGGCCCTTGAGCAACTCGAACAGTGGCTCCATCCACTCCTTGGGAATACCTATCAGCCCTCGCAGCCATTGGAGAGCTCCAACCAATTGCTGTACATCATGCAACGTCCGTATCTCTCTATTGAGATTTATCGGCTGTGGGACCACAGCTCTGGGGAGGATGGTGGTTCCCAGATAGTCGACAGATTCTCCCCTTTGCGTCTTCGCTTTCTGGACGTACAAGCCCGCTTCATTTAGGCAGTTAATTACTGCCTGTTCTGCCTGATCGGTTTCTTGCTGGGTCTCTGCAGCTATTAGGAGGTCGTCCATGTAATGGATGACAAGCGCGCGCGGGAGCTGCGCCCTTACCGGCTGCAATACCTTAGCTACTGCCGCCTGACAAATCGTAGGTGAATTTTTTATGCCCTGCGGGAGGACGGTCCATTGATATCGTGCTGCTGGCTCCTGCAGATTCTCTGAGGGCAGTGTGAAGGCAAATCGAGCTTTGTCCTGAAGGGCTAATGGTATAGAGAAAAAGCAATCTTGGATATCCATCACCACCACTGGCCAATTCTTTGGTATTGCTGATGGTAGTGGCAACCCTGGCTGGAGGGCACCCATCGCTTCCATCTGCTGATTTACCGCTCGTAGGTCGTGCAGTAATCGAAATTTAGACTTGTCCTTTTTGTGTATCACAAATATAGGAGTGTTCCAGGGACTGTGGCTTTCCTCCAGGTGTCCCTGCTCTAGTTCTCTACTTACTATTTGTCGGGCAGCCGCCAATTTGTCCCCTGTCAATGGCCACTGCTCTACCCACACAGGCTCATTGGAGCACCATGTCAGCGGGACAGCGAAATGAGCCCCGAGGAGGTAGGCAGTGGCCCTTACCCTAAATTTGTCAGGTGAAAGCCGCTTTGCAATAAGGCATCTCGCCCTAACAATGGTTCCCCTATGGCAGTTATGTACGGCCGCACACGGATGATCTGAGCAGGCCTATCCGGGTCCTCCAATACAATTGTGATATCGGTTTCAGAAATCATAGCCTCCGCCCTGCCTCCCACTCCATCTAACGAGCTTGCCACTTTTGCTGGCCAACTCGATGGCCACAACCACGAGGGCACACATGTAACATCTGCCCCCGTATCTAGCATCATTATTAAGGGGATACTAGGAGGACCCGCCCCTGGTGGGCCTATCAGATGCGCTTTCACTCGGGGTCTCTTCTCACACCCTAAGACCAGGGCCACGCGGGGTTTCCCTTCGGAGTTTGGTCGCTGGAGCTGTCCATCAGCGGTGTGTTGTTGTTGACGGGGGCTACTTGAGGCCGGCTCACCGGGGAGGGGTGGCCCCCTAGTTGCCCTCCCCGCTTCTCGTTTCCCGACCGCCGACAATCTCGTGCTCTGTGTCCTGGTTTTCCACAGGCCCAGCATGTAAGGCTCCCCATACCACCTGTTGGGCGCGCGTAACTTCCCTTATTCGTGCACTGTGCTCTCAAATGGCCCATTCGCCCGCAGCCAAAGCATGGGCCTCCTTTTGGACCTCCTCTAGCTCTAACCTCCGGCATTGCCATAACTGCTGCAGCAATCTGTAGGGCTGTGGTCTTGTCCCGGTGTTCTAATACGTACTTGATCGTCTGCCCTAGACTTGCTCCCTTAGGCGCTGTTCTTAGGATTTCTTTTGTCAACTCGTTGCCCTGCTGTTTGATACATTCCAACATCACCGCTCCTTTTGCAGCGTCTGGTAAAGATGCAAGTTCTACTGCTGCCTGTAGCCTGTCACAAAACCTGTCAAACGGCTCTCCCACTCTCTGTTTCACAGTCGTCCATGGGTCTGCCTGCTGCACCAGTGGCCCAATATCATCAAAGGCCTTTCGAGATGCTTCTGTTGCCGCCAGTATCTCCCGAGGTCTCAGGCCCGCTGCCTGCTGCTGGGGTGTAGCCATGGCCGCATCATTTCCTCTTAACCGCGCTAGGGTGGATTGGCCCAGTGGGTTCTGCGGGTCTGCCTGCGCGGCCATCAACGCCTGCTGCAGGCGCGAGGTCCACGCTTCTTTCCACATAAGGACCATCGTGGGCGATAAAACCAGTCGCGCGAGGGCGCGACAATCCCACGGTATTAGACCTCCCGCGTGCACCGCGTCCAGCAACGTCTGTGTCACCGGGTGTCGCAGGCCCTGTTCTTGCACTGCTTTCAATAGCTGTTGTACCGTCTTTGGGTCGAGGGGCATCCATTCCACTGCCCCCCCCCCCCGGGGCAACTCGTACTGGGAAGGCCCCTATTGGCGCACGAAACTTGAGGCCACTCAGGGCACATTCCGTCGCTATCAGCTTCCAGTCCGTTAGGGGAATTTCTTTTCCCCCTCCCGCTTGGGCAGAACCTGCTGTCTCTGATAGCCCTCTTTGTTTAGCTGCTGCCTCTGATAGCCCTCTTTGTTTAGCTGTTGCCTCTGATAGCCCTCTTTGTTTAGCTGTTTCTTCTTCCAGAGCTGTAAGCAGCATAAACATCTGCTCCACATCTCTTGTGACTTTCCTCCTTTTTTTTTTTTTTTTTCTTTTTTTTTTCTTTCTTTTTTTTTTTTCTTCGCCTCTGACTGCGGCGGGGGAACTCCGCCCTAGTTGCTGCACCTGAGTCTTCAGTCTCCTCCTTCCGCAATGCTGGTCGACGCCCACTCCTCTCTCGGCCAGCGCCATCTTTCCCCGGGTGCGGCACCCTCGGTCTTTCCCCTGCTTCTGGTCTTTCCCCTGCTTCTTCTCTTCTTTCGTCCTCCCACTGCACCCGAATCATGGCCCCCGGTAGCCAGTCTCGGGGATCATCCACTATAATCGGTCTTTCCTTTTCTTCTGCCTCCTCCACTTTCACCTTGCTTTCTTTTCCTCTACCCGCCTCTGGCTTTTTCATATCTCGGTCTCCACAAAGGTCTCCTGGTTCTCCCCCTTCCATCGCCCTCATCTCTTTCCACGGATACCGCGGCGGTGGCGGAGAAGAGGGCGTTATTGGGTAAGCCTCTGGAGTTTTTGCCTCCCCCTCTCCCCGCTCTGGTTCTTGATTAACCGCCTCCTCCTTTATGTCTGTTTCCACACTCTCCGTTTTCACTTCATCCCCTACTATCGTCTCTCCCTCTATCGCCTCCGTTCGCTCCTCTGCGTTCGCTGCTGTCTGTGTTGCCATTTCCGCGGACATGTGTAGCGCCGCGCGGGCAGCCTGCCAGGTCTCAAGCTCCTCCCTAATCCTTTCTAAAATGATCGTTATATCTCCCCACGTCTTAAGCTCTGCGGCCTTCTTAGTGGCCATAGCTCTCTGAGCAAGTGCTCGAGTGCACTTCTCCCAGCCAGAAGGGGAAAAAATGTCCCCTGGTCTAACTATCGCTCCATCTTTCAGGAGCCGCCCGACGCAGTTCGCAACTGCATTCGCTCTCATAGAGAGCACCCATTCCCGGGCACCCACGCGTACAACCTTAAGTACCGCGTCCATGATCCGGATCCTCTCGACCGCCTGCGGTCCGCCGTCTCAGCTATCACGTCGGGGTCACCACTTGTCGCCTTCTGATGCGACAATCTCCCGTTCGCCTGAGACGGCACGGAGGCTCCCCCTGCCTCCGGGCCAATGAGCACTGGCACCAATATGAGGATGCTGCAAATGGCGTTTATTGTACACATGTATTCGCTTATATACCTACAAGCATACTGCTATCTCTACGTCATATCCTTCCTCTTCCTTCCTCTTTCCGTGCCATCGCGAGATCTTCCGATCGCCGTTCCCTACACTGTGCAGCATCCCTCCTCACACTGAGACTCTTCTGCACACACTGTCAGCTACCTGAGAGCAACAACCTCCTGGCCTGGAGGGGAATCAGAGACCTCCAGGAGAAACGTGCCATCCGCCACCAAACATCACCAAGCCAGTCCAACCCACAATGCACTGGCATAGAAAAAGAAAGATACTACACACTTTATGCCAGGGTACCTGAATATATACTTGCCTATAAGAAGGGCTCGTTTGACACCGGCCGAAGAAGAAGCCTGAGAACCACCTACCCAGGGCTCCCTCCTGCCCCCAGGAAGAAAGGATCCTCCAGCTTGCGCAGGAGCAGACTGCATGAACCTGGCAAGAGGAAACCTCACAGAGTTTGAACAGCACTGAACAGTCATCCCTGGTCATTCGCTTGCCAGGGACAAAAAACAAAAGCAATTTTACTGCACCAAGGTGATGTGCGGGTAGCCTTCAGACTGCAGTGCCAGGAACTCTGGCTGCGGAGGCCACAAGCGCTTGCAGAGTGGCGTGAAGAAGGCAGAGACAAAGGGGAGGCCCCTCTGGGTGAGCAGGTGCCTCTGTAGGAGCTTACCAGGCCACGGACGAAGTGTCCCAGCACTCACTGCAAGAAGCTGCCCCATTTCTCTCTTGCACAGAGCTCAAGGACCCAGGCAGCAATCAGGAAAAGCAGCAGAAGACAAGGCAGTAGATCGAGGGCAGATGCTAAGCCCACAAGGACCAGCCAGACTGCACCACCACCGCCGCCGCCAATACTCGCACACCTTCTGAACAGGCCAAATACCATAACCCACCATCACCTCGTGCCCTCTTTAAGCTGCCTCGCAGGTGGGTGAAGACATTTTGTGGCACTTGTGCAAAGGGAACGTATCCTCCCCCTCCACTGCCGCAAAGGCTGCCTGGGGCAGGATGGGAGTTCTCCCCAGACACGTTCATGAGGCAGCTCACAACTGAATTGCACCTTGACTCCCGGGCTGAGCTCCCTCTGAAGGAAACAGCAACCTCAGCTGCTCGCGGGCAAAATAGGACCCTTAAGAAGGCAAGGTCACAGAGCACTCCAGTGGCCTGCTGGAGAGCAGGCTCTTCTTTGTGCTCCTGAAAATCCTGCTGCCATTAACAGGAGAAACATCAATAAGCACTTAAAAATGCAACAGTCACTGCGAGAAGAGCTGGCATGACTTCCCGCTCCTAATTCACTGCATGGGCAACGGGTCATGTTTCGCCCACTGAGTGGCTCACCTCCGACATCCTAGTCCTGGTCCTCACCATTGACATTGTTGGCTGAGGGAAGGGTTCTCCAAGCAAGTGTAAGATGTTCAAACATGCTTTATGTATTTTCCTTCTCTAAATCAAATAAGAGAGTATAAAAATAAAATAAATAGTGACTAAGATGAACGGCAGTTCTGGAACTCATTTTCTGCGAGGCAGCCCTCTTCATACTGCTGTGCACATCTGTCTGCTAAAAATTTGATAAGAACATGAAAAGAAAGCAGCTCGAGAAAGGGAAAGATGAACAGAAAAGAGAACACAAGAGAAACTGTCTCGAGGTACAACCTGATGAACTCAGAGTATTGCTACATCACAAAGTAGCTTCTCCCATGTAAAGCAGATCAGACAAGATGGTACAAAGAAGGTTGGGGCTCTGAATCAAGAGCTTCTCCTTTGAGCCGCTCTTCAGTTCAGCTACAAGAGACTGCAGAAACACCATCAGGAATTATTTTCCTTTTCTGAGAAGATGAGCCACAAAAGCCAAGTTGGGTTTCCTTCAAACTCAGCAGGTATCTTTCCACTCCCATTGGTAGGAAACTAGTCAAGCCCTAGCCATCAGCTGCCCAGACTGAGCACAAGGGTTTATTCTCACTTTGACATGGCCCCTGTTCATAGCACCCCCCGATGAGTCTGAACCCCTTTATGCTTGGGGAGGGAGCGTCACATCTCCACAGTGGTGCAAAGGGAGCTGAAGGCAATTGAGAGTCAGACTCTGAGCGATTCCCTCTTCATTTGCTTGCTTAGCTTTCTTGGTAAGTTGTGTCCAGAGTAAGGAAGGTAGTTTGCTGTGTCACTTTCTTATTTCAAGCATTTTCAAGTTGCTCCACTGTTTTTCATTACTTCTTCTCCCCCCATCCTGCTTTTGAGAAGGTAAGCGATGGTAGTTTCAGGGGCCACTACGCAATTGCAGCTCAACATTCAGTGCAAAACACTACAAGGTCATGTACTGATGCGAGTGAGGCACCTCAGAAGAGAGAACCCTTAACACCCGCTCACTAGAAAGGACAAACAGTTGAAACGTTTTACTCCTGAAAAGGGCTCGCTGCCCTGGCTTTTCTTCTCCCTTTAAAACCTATTGCTTTGGAAAAGCACCTTAAAAAGCCAGGTGGAAAGTAACAAAGAAGAATGGATTAACATTTCCTCCCTTTGCTTGAAGAGGCTGTTAGTTAAATCCAGGGCCCCTTTGTGCCGGGCGCTGTAACACCTTGGGAGAGAGAGAAGTCCTGTGCCAGGGAACTCCTCACCTCCACGGCCACGTCGCAGAGCAAGGACCAGGGCAGCCAGGCGAGAGCAGCGTCACGGACGGCCCAGGCAGCAGCAGGGATGAGACCGGCCTCCAATCTCTTCCTCAGCTCCACAACCTGCTCCCAGCACTGTGCTCTGCAGGGGTGGGCTCAGCCTCTTCCTCAGCTCCACGACCTGCTCCCAGCACTGTGCTCTGCAGGGATGGGCTCAGCCTCTTCCTCAGCTCCACGACCTGCTCCCAGCACTGTGCTCTGCAGGGATGGGCTCAGCCCATCCCCTGCGGAGCTGCAGAGCAAACAGAAAGTCTAGCTCTTCCTCTCTTGTTAAAGCACTCCCTTACAAATGATAGTGAGGAATACTAGACTATAACTGTCCCATATAGGACTTGGAAAATCCTCCTTGTCAAAGACACTTGAGTCTTCTTCCCCTGTCTTTCCTACTGTGAAAGGTCCCACACAAAGGCTTTGTCCCCCTGAGTCCCCATGGTCAGACAGTGCCTGTCATGCAGCATTGCTTTTCCTGCTGCTTCCCAGGCTTCGCATGTTTTAAAACACGTGTTTCCTAAAGAAGCACCTTCCCTTTCTCCTATTGAACAAGCTTGGGAAGAGTTCAGACTTACTGCCTTGTCTGATTTGCATCAGGCCTCCTGGACTGAGGTTGTGTGAACCAGCAAGCAGTTAGTTTTGTTGTGGTTCTTTTGCTTTTTTCTTTAAGGGAAGACTCGTATCTCACAAATGCCTGGGCTCAATCCATCTACTGGGCTCAATCCTGCCCCCCCAGGGCAGACAGCTTTGTAAAAGGGCAACTGGAGGCAGCCATGTGTTCCCCCAGAAAGGCCCCTTTGAGCAATGGGGCAGTTGCTCTGCTGTGCCGGATGACCCGCTGCAGTCCAGGGGTGCCTCGAGGCGAGCAGGGAGGATCTTCAGTCTTCTGGTAGCTCCCAGCATGGACATGGGTGGGATGGGGATGGGGGGGTGGCACGGGAGGGGTGGGACTGGACACAGCCCTGGAGTGTTTTGAATGGGGGATGTGGGCAGCAACACTGAGCCGGTGCTTCCAATTTTAGTTTGGTCAGGTATTGCTGGATTTCTCCCCTGAGACTGAGCTGCTCCAAAGCCATCAGCCATGGCTATTGGAAAGGCTTTGTTCTTTTTGTGGAAGTTGATGCAAAGCAGAGTTACCAAACCCACCTCAGATCAATACAGCCAAAAGTAATCACTCCCCACCCCATGGTCTGTGTGCGCAAACCTTCCTAGGTAAACTGCACTGACATACTGGCTGGCCTAATGCACTTTGGCTGGAGAACAGTTATGTTAGCAGCTGCACCAGCAGGGTTGGCACCAATCCTCCTGGGGTTGTTTTATTTCCTTTTTTACAAGCTTTTTTCTTTTCTTTCTTTTTTTTTTTACAAATGTACAATTTGTAAAAAATACATTTTACAATTTACAAATTATGTGTAACTCAACTGAATTCCATATAGGTCACTAATTTGCTGCAGGGATAGTGATAATCTTTAAGCAAACACAGATGGGTGTGGATGGTAGTAAGGAAAATCAATTTAGTACAGCTGTGATTACCAAACATAATTTGGGGCCACATGAATCTAATTTGCAGTGGATGTCCAGCTTTTAAGGAGAAGGTTTCTTGACTGTTAGAACCAAGTATAAACACTTCTTGATCTATGCATAGAGTGAGTCATCTTCCTATACTGTGATTACATTAGGGGCTTATCAGCAAAAAGGTAGAAAAAGCTGAAAGGTTGAAAAAATTGAAAGCACAGTGAAAAGGGTGAGGGCTCCTGTAGGTAACACCCAGGATCAGGTACTGGAATAAATGCAGCCTCTTTATGCAAGGAAAAAGGAATTTTCCCAAAAGCAGCATCCAGTTTAAGCTGTATGGAGGTTTTGGGCAACTCGCTTTAAATCCTGGTAAGGTGTGAGTAGGCCTGGTGTAAGTTTTGGGAGGGGAGGAAGCCGAGTGCAGTACTTGTGGAGGGGCTGCCCTAGGTATGCCGAGGCAATCTTGTCATGCCCAGAGCTCTTGCGTGTGGCCCTGGTTGGTGGGGGATCCATTGTAGCAGGATGGCACTCCTTGGACTAAGCTGTGAGTAGACCTGGTGTAAGTTTTGGGAGGGGAGGAAGCTGATCAGGGCACTAGTTGTGGTGCTGCCCTAGGCATGTGAAGACAAACTTGTCGTGCCAAGAGCTCCTGCCTGTGAGGCCTGGTTGGTGGGGGAGTCACTTCAGCAGGCTGTCCCTCCTAGTAGTAAGCTGTGAGTAGGCCTGGTGTAAGTTTTGGGAGGGGAGGAAGCTGAGCAGGACACTTGTTGTGGGGCTGCCCTCGTCATGCCGAGGCAAACTTGAGGTGCCCAGAGCTCGTGCGTGTGAGCCCTGGTTGGTGTGGGAGACATTTTAACAGGATGGCACTCCTGGTAGTAAGCCATGAGTAGGCCTGGCATAAGATACAGGAGGCGAGGGAGCTGAGCAGGACACTTGTTGTGGGACTGCCCTAGGCATGGAATAGTAATGTTTTCCTACCCAGAGCTTGTGCATGTGAGCCCTGGTTGGTTTGGGAGCTGTTTTACGAGGGTGGCCCTCTTAGTGGTAAGCTGTGAGTAGGCCTGGTGTTAAGTTTTGGGGATGGGCTTTTGCAGCAGCCTCACAGACGCCTCCGATCCACAGCAGTGCTGTTTGCAGGGTGCCGCGGACAAGGCTGGGGAAGGCTCCGTCCTACGGTATCATCCCTCCCTCCCGCCGGGATACTGCGTGCAGCGCGACCCCTTCTCCGGGCTGAGGGCCGGGACTGGCAGACTGCGGCATGACGAGCTCCCTGGGAAGGGCCCAGCTGTGCTGGGACAGCAGTGACAGGGCTCAACTCTCCTTGTCAGGTGTGCCAGGGCACTCAGAGGCTGCGTGCTCTGTTTTTGGGTCTGAGGAGGGTCCCGCAGGAGGGTATTGCTATCAACACCAGGCTGAGCGTGGCCAAGCTCCAGGACGACCTGTGCAGCCAGCTGAGGAGGAGCTGTGCACTGCAGGGGCCATGGGGCCCTTGCCAGCCCCAAAAGAGGGAGCGGGCGACACGCTGAGAGCGGCAGGGCACTGCTGCGGGGCTGGCGCTGGGCCTGGCCATGCCTCCCGGCCCCGCTTCATCTCCTCCATGCCCCACAGTCCGCGCGACCTGCTTGCCGCGGGGCGGCAGGGGGTGTTTTGCGGCGGCAAAGGACAGCGTGTCCCGCGTCCCCCAGGCCCAGGAGAGCCCCGAGCACCAGCAGACTCTGTATGTCGCTGCCAGGCGCTGCTTCCTGGGGAGCTGCGGGGACCTGCAGGCTGCGGCCCTCGACGTCACCGGTGAGCTGGAGCGGGCGCTCTCTGCGGCTGCTTCCCCTGCACTGCTGCTGTCCCCGTCTGCCCAGGCCGGGGGGCTGCGGGGGCGCCCTGATGTCGGTGTGTTGCCCTGATGTCGGAGTGTCGCCCTGTGCACGCGGGCACCGAGTGGCTGACAGGGGAGGAAGCGATGCTGCTCTCGGCAGGTAGGTGACGGGGCCCCAGGCCCAGGGGTTTGGGGGAGTTTGGGCCCCGGCACTGCAGCGGTCGCTGAGATAGTGGCGGCCGTGGAGCGGCGTCGCCCTGCCGGGGAGGCTGGGCTGGTGCCGGGTGCGGCCCTGACGCCGTGGCCGGTGCCGTTGCAGCTCTGCGGGTGCTGCGGAAAGACAGGGACCCGCGGGTGCAGCAGGCGGCCGCTCGGCTCCTCCGGGACACCGGCCTCGAGCAGCCCCCGCGGCGGCGCTGAAATAAACCTCGCCGGGAACCTGCCGCAGCAGCGGGGGTGTTTCTGCGCCGGGGCCTGGGAGTCGCTTTGCCCCCCACCGCCCCCCTTGGCCACCGGGTCCCCGGGGCTCTGGCCAGGGCTGCTGCCCTGGGGCTGAAGGGGGCATGGCCAGAGCTGGGGTGGGGCGGGGCTGAAGGCCAGGGCGGGGCTGGAACCAGGGGCAGGGCAAGGCTGCAGGTGAGGTGGGGCAGGGCCAGGCCAGGGGCGGAGCAGAACTGGGAGGTGGGTGGGGCCAGTGCCAGGGGCAGGGTGGAGGGAGGTGGGGTGGAGCCAAGGGAGGGGCGGGGCCAGAGCAGTGGGCAGGGCCAGATCCAGTGTGGGGTGGAGCTGTGGGCGGGGACATGGGCAGGGCAGTCCCAGGTGGCCCCTTCCTGGCACCTGCGCAGCTGCTCTGGCCCCCAGACCCGTGGGCGGGCAGTGGTGGTGGGTGGTGGTGGCGCTCGGTGTCCGGGACCCCCGGGCAGCCCCCTCCCCGTTGTGGGGCTCCCGCTTGCCGCAGCCTGGAGCCTGGGGCCTGGGGGGGTCTGGGCCGGGCCGGGTCTGGGCCGTGTGCGTGGCGGGCGGGGTGGGGGGCTCTGCCCACCCAGGCGACGCGGCTCTGGGGTGGGCGCGGGGCAGGAGGCAGCTGCAGGCCTGGCCTGGTGCCTACCTGTTGGTGCTGCTGCCCGCTGCTGGCGCGGCCCGGGCCCTGTGGGGGCACAGACCAGCCGCGCTCGGCCAGGTTTGGGCTGTGGGGCTGGTGGGGGCCGGCGCGATACAGTAAAGGCCGAGGGGCCGGAGCCCAGCGCCCGCCCAGCCTGGGCTGCCCAGTGCTGCGGGGCTGGGCCCTGCCTGCAGGGAGTGGAGGGTCCCCCCGGCCCAGGGGCCTGGCTAACACCCCCTGGTGCCGGGAGGGGAGGGCTGGTGCCTGGGGGCTGCGAAAGGGGCTCAGGGCACTGCTGTGGGGCTGGAAATGGGGGTGGTGCAGGGCTGGGAGGGGAGGGTGAAGGGGCAGTTTGGGGGGCTCAGTCTCCACTTCAGAGCCCCCAAATGAGCACCTGGAGCCTGTCTGGGAGCACCAGAAATGCAGTGCTTGGGGATGGAGGCTAAGTCCTGCATTTCTGGTGATCCCAAACAGGCCCCGGGGGCTCGTTTGGGGGCTGCAAAATGGAGGCTCATCCTGCGAGTCTGGGGCTCAAGCCCAGGCTGCTGGGACTAGTCTCAGAGCTCAGAAAGGGGGCTTAGTCCTGGGTTTGGGTGCTGGAGAACAGGTTCAGGGGGCTGTATTGGGCCTTCGGCCCCTGCACCCCTCCGGCCCCTAAGCCCCTTCCGCCCCACAGCTCCATCGGCCCCTCCGCCCTCCGCCCCCCGCCACCCAGCCCCTCCGCCCCTCCGCCCCCTGCCACCCAGCCCCTCTGCCCCTCCGCACTCCGCACTCTGTCCTCCGCCCCTCCGCACTCCCCCCATCCGCCCCTCCGCCCCCCGCCCCTCCGCACTCCCCCCATCCGCCCCTCCGCCCCCCGCCCCTCCGCACTCTGCCCCTCCACCCCTTCCGCCCCGGAAAGGCCACGGCCAGGGCGGGCGGAAGGAAGGAAGGGCGGGCGGGCCACGGCCAGGGCGGGCGGAAGGAAGGAAGGAAGGAAGGGCGGGCGGGCCACGGCCAGGGCGGGCGGAAGGAAGGAAGGAAGGAAGGAAGGAAGGGCGGGCGGGCCACGGCCAGGGCGGGCGGAAGGAAGGAAGGAAGGAAGGAAGGAAGGAAGGGCGGGCGGGCCACGGCCAGGGCGGGCGGAA
Organism: Dromaius novaehollandiae; assembly: GCF_036370855.1. Lineage (NCBI taxonomy): Eukaryota > Metazoa > Chordata > Aves > Casuariiformes > Dromaiidae > Dromaius > Dromaius novaehollandiae. The sequence continues at coordinate 6,067,465 of NC_088101.1, forward strand.
GGAAGAAAGGAAGGGCGGGCGGGCCACGGCCCGGCCAGGGCGGGCGGAAGGAAGGAAGGAAGGAAGGGCGGGTGGGCCACGGCCCGGGCGGGCGGGCGGAAGGAAGGAAGGAAGGAAGGGCGGGCGGGCCACGGCCCGGGCGGGCGGGCGGAAGGAAGGAAGGAAGGAAGGGCGGGCGGGCCACGGCCCGGGCGGGCGGGCGGAAGGAAGGAAGGGCGGGCGGGCCACGGCCCGGGCGGGCGGAAGGAAGGAAGGAAGGAAGGAAGGGCGGAAGGAAGGAAGGAAGGGCGGAAGGAAGGAAGGAAGGGCGGAAGGAAGGAAGGGCGGGCGGAAGGAAGGAAGGGCGGGCGGAAGGAAGGAAGGGCGGGCGGAAGGAAGGAAGGACGGAAGGAAGGAAGGAAGGAAGGAAGGAAGGAAGGAAGGAAGGGCCACGGCCAGGGCCGGCGGGCGGAAGGAAGGGCGGGCAGGCAGGCGGGCGGGCCGGCGGCCAGTGTGGGCGGAAGGGCAGGTGGAAGGTCGGGCGGGCCGGTGGCCAGGGCGGGCGGGCCGGCGGGCGGAAGGAAGGAAGGAAGGAAGGGCGGAAGGAAGGAAGGAAGGGCGGAAGGAAGGGCGGAAGGAAGGAAGGAAGGGCGGAAGGAAGGGCGGAAGGAAGGAAGGAAGGAAGGGCCACAGCCAGGGCGGGCGGGCGGAAGGAAGGGCGGGCGGGCCACGGCCAGGGCGGGCCGAAGGAAGGAAGGAAGGAAGGAGGGGCGGGCCACGGCCAGGGCGGGCGGGCGGGCCACGGCCAGGGCGGGCCGAAGGAAGGAAGGAAGGAAGGAAGGGCCAGGGCGGGCGGGCGAAAGGAAGGAAGGAAGGGCCACGGCCAGGGCGGGCGGACGGGCGGGCAGCAGGGCCACGGCCAGGGCGGGCGGGCGGGCGGAAGGAAGGGCCATGGCCAGGGCGGAAGGAAGGAAGGGCGGGTGGGCCATGGCCAGGGCGGGCGGGCGGAAGGAAGGGCGGGCGGAAGGAAGGGCGGGCGAGCCACGGCCAGGGCGGGCGGGCGGAAGGAAGGGCGGGCGAGCCACGGCCAGGGCGGGCGGGCGGAAGGAAGGAAGAAAGGGCCACGGCCAGGGCGGGCGGAAGGGAGAAAGGAAGGAAGGGCGGGCCACGGGCAGGGCGGGCGGGCGGGCGGAAGGAAGAAAGGAAGGAAGGAAGGAAGGAAGGGCGGGCCACAGGCAGGGCGGGCGGGCGGAAGGAAGGGTGGGCGGAAGGAAGGAAGGGCGGGCGGGCGGGCCACGGCCAGGGCCAGGGCGGGCGGGCGGAAGGAAGGGCGGGCGGGCCACAGCCAGGGCAGGCGGAAGCAAGGGCGGGCGGGCCACGGCCAGGGCCGGCGGAAGCAAGGGTGGGCGGGCCACGGCCAGGGCCGGCGGGCAGGCGGAAGCAAGGGCGGGCGGGCCACGGCCAGGGCCGGCGGGCAGGCGGAAGCAAGGGCGGGCGGGCCACGGCCAGGGCCGGCGGAAGCAAGGGCGGGCGGGCCACGGCCAGGGCCGGCGGAAGCAAGGAAGGAAGGGCGGGCCACGGCCAGGGCCGGCGGGCGGGCGGGCGGAAGCAAGGAAGGAAGGGCGGGCCACGGCCAGGGCCGGCAGGCGGGCGGGCGGAAGCAAGGAAGGAAGGGCGGGCCACGGCCAGGGCCGGCGGGCGGGCGGGCGGAAGCAAGGAAGGAAGGGCGGGCCACGGCCAGGGCCGGCGGGCGGGCGGGCGGAAGCAAGGAAGGAAGGGCGGGCCACGGCCAGGGCCGGCGGGCGGAAGGAAGGAAGGAAGGAAGGAAGGGCGGGCCACGGCCAGGGCCGGCGGGCGGAAGGAAGGAAGGAAGGAAGGAAGGAAGGGCGGGCGGGCCACAGCCAGGGCCGGCGGGCGGAAGGAAGGAAGGAAGGGCGGGCGGGCCACGGCCAGGGCCGGCGGGCGGAAGCAAGGAAGGAAGGAAGGAAGGAAGGGCGGGCGGGCCACGGCCAGGGCCGGCGGGCGGAAGGAAGGAAGGAAGGAAGGAAGGAAGGAAGGAAGGAAGGGCCACGGCCAGGGCGGGCGGAAGCAAGGGCGGGCGGGCCACGGCCAGGGCCGGCGGAAGCAAGGGCGGGCGGGCCACGGCCAGGGCCGGCGGAAGCAAGGGCGGGCGGGCCACGGCCAGGGCCGGCGGGCAGGCGGGCGGAAGCAAGGAAGGAAGGGCGGGCCACGGCCAGGGCCGGCGGGCAGGCGGGCGGAAGCAAGGAAGGAAGGGCGGGCCACGGCCAGGGCCGGCGGGCGGGCGGGCGGAAGCAAGGAAGGAAGGGCGGGCCACGGCCAGGGCCGGCGGGCGGGCAGAAGCAAGGAAGGAAGGGCGGGCCACGGCCAGGGCCGGGGGGCGGGTGGGCGGAAGCAAGGAAGGAAGGGCGGGCCACGGCCAGGGCCGGCGGGCGGGCGGGCGGAAGCAAGGAAGGAAGGGCGGGCCACGGCCAGGGCCGGCGGGCGGGCGGGCGGAAGCAAGGAAGGAAGGGCGGGCCACGGCCAGGGCCGGCGGGCGGGCGGGCGGAAGCAAGGAAGGAAGGGCGGGCCACGGCCAGGGCCGGCGGGCGGGCGGGCGGAAGCAAGGAAGGAAGGGCGGGCCACGGCCAGGGCCGGCGGGCGGGCGGGCAGAAGCAAGGAAGGAAGGGCGGGCCACGGCCAAGGCCGGCGGGTGGGCGGGCGGAAGCAAGGAAGGAAGGGCGGGCGGGCGGAAGCAAGGAAGGAGGGCGGGCCACGGCCAGGGCCGGCGGGCGGGCGGGCGGAAGCAAGGAAGGAAGGGCGGGCGGGCGGAAGCAAGGAAGGAAGGGCGGGCCACGGCCAGGGCCGGCGGGCGGGCGGGCGGAAGCAAGGAAGGAAGGGCGGGCCACGGCCAGGGCCGGCGGGCGGGCGGGCGGAAGCAAGGAAGGAAGGGCGGGCCACGGCCAGGGCCGGCGGGCGGGCGGGCGGAAGCAAGGAAGGAAGGAAGGGCGGGCCACGGCCAGGGCCGGCGGGCGGGCGGGCGGGCGGAAGCAAGGAAGGAAGGGCGGGCCACGGCCAGGGCCGGCGGGCGGGCGGGCGGGCGGAAGCAAGGAAGGAAGGGCGGGCGGGCGGAAGCAAGGAAGGAAGGGCGGGCCACGGCCAGGGCCGGCAGGCGGGCGGGCGGAAGCAAGGAAGGAAGGGCGGGCGGGCGGGCGGAAGCAAGGAAGGAAGGGCGGGCCACGGCCAGGGCCGGCGGGCGGAAGGAAGGAAGGAAGCAAGGAAGGAAGGGCGGGCCACGGCCAGGGCCGGCGGGCGGGCGGGCGGAAGCAAGGAAGGAAGGGCGGGCCACAGCCAGGGCCGGCGGGCGGGCGGGCGGAAGCAAGGAAGGAAGGGCGGGCCACGGCCAGGGCCGGCGGGCGGGCGGGCGGCAGCAAGGAAGGAAGGGCAGGCCACGGCCAGGGCCGGCGGGCGGGCGGGCGGAAGCAAGGAAGGGCGGGCGGGCCACGGCCAGGGCCGGCGGGCGGGCGGGCGGAAGGAAGGAAGGGCGGGCGGGCCACGGCCAGGGCCGGCGGGCGGGCGGGCAGAAGCAAGGATGGGCGGGCGGGCCACGGCCAGGGCCGGCGGGCGGGCGGGCGGCAGCAAGGAAGGGCGGGCGGGCCACGGCCAGGGCCGGCGGGCGGGCGGGCGGAAGCAAGGAAGGAAGGGCGGGCCACGGCCAGGGCCGGCGGGCGGGCGGGCGGAAGCAAGGAAGGAAGGGCGGGCCACGGCCAGGGCCGGCGGGCGGGCGGGCGGCAGCAAGGAAGGGCGGGCGGGCCACGGCCAGGGCCGGCGGGCGGGCGGGCGGCAGCAAGGAAGGGCGGGCGGGCCACGGCCAGGGCCGGCGGGCGGGCGGGCGGCAGCAAGGAAGGAAGGGCGGGCCACCGCCAGGGCCGGCGGGCGGGCGGGCGGAAGCAAGGAAGGAAGGGCGGGCCACGGCCAGGGCTGGCGGGCGGAAGGAAGGAAGGAAGGAAGGAAGGGCGGGCCACGGCCAGGGCCGGCGGGCGGAAGCAAGGAAGGAAGGGCGGGCCACAGCCAGGGCCGGCGGGCGGGCGGGCGGAAGCAAGGAAGGAAGGGCGGGCCACGGCCAGGGCCGGCGGGCGGAAGCAAGGAAGGAAGGAAGGAAGGGCGGGCCACGGCCAGGGCCGGCGGGCGGGCGGGCGGAAGGAAGGAAGGAAGGAAGGGCGGGCCACGGCCAGGGCCGGCGGGCGGGCGGAAGGAAGGAAGGAAGGAAGGAAGGGCGGGCCACGGCCAGGGCCGGCGGGCGGGCGGGCGGAAGCAAGGAAGGGCGGGCCACGGCCAGGGCCGGCGGGCGGGCGGAAGGAAGGAAGGAAGGAAGGAAGGGCGGGCCACGGCCAGGGCCGGCGGGCAGAAGGAAGGAAGGAAGGAAGGAAGGAAGGAAGGGCGGGCCACGGCCAGGGCCGGCGGGCGGAAGGAAGGAAGGAAGGAAGGGCGGGCGGGCCACGGCCAGGGCCGGCGGGCGGGCGGAAGGAAGGAAGGAAGGGCGGGCTGGCCACAGCCAGGGCCGGCGGGCGGGCGGGCGGAAGGAAGGAAGGAAGGAAGGAAGGGCCACGGCCAGGGCCGGCGGGCGGAAGGAAGGAAGGAAGGAAGGGTGGGCCACGGCCAGGGCCGGCGGGCGGGCGGAAGGAAGGAAGGAAGGAAGGAAGGAAGGAAGGAAGGGCCACGGCCAGGGCCGGCGGGCGGAAGGAAGGAAGGAAGGAAGGAAGGGCGGGCGGGCCACGGCCAGGGCCGGAGGGCGGAAGGAAGGAAGGAAGGAAGGAAGGAAGGGCGGGCGGGCCACGGCCAGGGCCGGCGGGCGGGCGGGCGGGCGGAAGGAAGGAAGGGCGGGCCACGGCCAGGGCCGGCGGGTGGGCGGAAGGAAGGAAGGAAGGAAAGAAGGAAGGAAGGAAGGAAGGGCAGGCGGGCCACGGCCAGGGCCGGCGGGCGGAAGGAAGGAAGGAAGGAAGGGCGGGCCACGGCCAGGGCCGGCGGGCGGAAGCAAGGAAGGAAGGGCGGGCGGGCCACGGCCAGGGCCGGCGGGCGGGCGGGCAGAAGCAAGGAAGGAAGGGCGGGCGGGCGGAAGCAAGGAAGGAAGGGCGGGCCACGGCCAGGGCCGGCGGGCGGGCGGGCGGAAGCAAGGAAGGAAGGGCGGGCCACGGCCAGGGCCGGCGGGCGGGCGGGCGGAAGCAAGGAAGGAAGGGCGGGCCACGGCCAGGGCCGGCGGGCGGGCGGGCGGAAGCAAGGAAGGAAGGGTGGGCCACGGCCAGGGCCGGCGGGCGGGCGGGCGGAAGCAAGGAAGGAAGGAAGGGCGGGCCACGGCCAGGGCCGGCGGGCGGGCGGGCGGGCGGAAGCAAGGAAGGAAGGGCGGGCCACGGCCAGGGCCGGCGGGCGGGCGGGCGGGCGGAAGCAAGGAAGGAAGGGCGGGCGGGCGGAAGCAAGGAAGGAAGGGCGGGCCACGGCCAGGGCCGGCAGGCGGGCGGGCGGAAGCAAGGAAGGAAGGGCGGGCGGGCGGGCGGAAGCAAGGAAGGAAGGGCGGGCCACGGCCAGGGCCGGCGGGCGGGCGGGCGGAAGGAAGGAAGGAAGGGCGGGCCACGGCCAGGGCCGGCGGGCGGGCGGGCGGAAGCAAGGAAGGAAGGGCGGGCCACGGCCAGGGCCGGCGGGCGGGCGGGCGGAAGCAAGGAAGGAAGGGCGGGCCACGGCCAGGGCCGGCGGGCGGGCGGGCGGCAGCAAGGAAGGAAGGGCAGGCCACGGCCAGGGCCGGCGGGCGGGCGGGCGGAAGCAAGGAAGGGCGGGCGGGCCACGGCCAGGGCCGGCGGGCGGGCGGGCGGAAGGAAGGAAGGGCGGGCGGGCCACGGCCAGGGCCGGCGGGCGGGCGGGCAGAAGCAAGGAAGGGCGGGCGGGCCACGGCCAGGGCCGGCGGGCGGGCGGGCGGAAGCAAGGAAGGAAGGGCGGGCCACGGCCAGGGCCGGCGGGCGGAAGGAAGGAAGGAAGGAAGAGCGGGCGGGCCACGGCCAGGGCCGGCGGGCGGGCGGGCGGAAGGAAGGAAGGAAGGAAGGAAGGGCGGGCCACGGCCAGGGCCGGCGGGCGGGCGGGCGGAAGGAAGGAAGGAAGGAAGGGCGGGCCACGGCCAGGGCCGGCGGGCGGGCGGGCGGAAGCAAGGAAGGGCGGGCCACGGCCAGGGCCGGCGGGCGGAAGGAAGGAAGGAAGGAAGGGCCACGGCCAGGGCCGGCGGGTGGAAGGAAGGAAGGAAGGAAGGGCGGGCGGGCCACGGCCAGGGCCGGCGGAAGGAAGGAAGGAAGGAAGGAAGGGCGGGCTGGCCACAGCCAGGGCCGGCGGGCGGGCGGGCGGAAGGAAGGAAGGAAGGGCGGGCCACGGCCAGGGCCGGCGGGCGGAAGGAAGGAAGGAAGGGTGGGCCACGGCCAGGGCCGGCGGGCGGGCGGAAGGAAGGAAGGAAGGAAGGAAGGAAGGGCCACGGCCAGGGCCGGCGGGCGGAAGGAAGGAAGGAAGGAAGGAAGGAAGGAAGGGCGGGCGGGCCACGGCCAGGGCCGGCAGGCGGAAGGAAGGAAGGAAGGAAGGAAGGGCGGGCGGGCCACGGCCAGGGCCGGCGGGCGGAAGCAAGGAAGGAAGGAAGGAAGGAAGGGCGGGCCACGGCCAGGGCCGGCGGGCGGAAGGAAGGAAGGAAAGAAGGAAGGAAGGAAGGAAGGCAGGGCAGGCGGGCCACGGCCAGGGCCGGCGGGCGGAAGGAAGGAAGGAAGGGCGGGCGGGCCACGGCCAGGGCCGGCGGGCGGAAGGAAGGAAGGAAGGGCGGGCGGGCCACGGCCAGGGCCGGCGGGCGGAAGGAAGGAAGGAAGGGCGGGCGGGCCACGGCCAGGGCCGGCGGGCGGAAGGAAGGGCGGGCGGGCCACGGCCAGGGCCGGCGGGCGGAAGGGAGGAAGGAAGGGCGGGCGGGCCACGGCCAGGGCCGGCGGGCGGGCGGAAGGAAGGAAGGAAGGAAGGAAGGGCGGGCGGGCCACGGCCAGGGCCGGCGGGCGGAAGGAAGGAAGGAAGGGCGGGCGGGCCACGGCCAGGGCCGGCGGGCGGAAGGAAGGAAGGAAGGAAGGGCGGGCGGGCCACGGCCAGGGCCGGCGGGCGGAAGGAAGGAAGGAAGGGCGGGCGGGCCACGGCCAGGGCCGGCGGGCGGAAGGAAGGAAGGAAGGGCGGGCGGGCCACGGCCAGGGCCGGCGGGCAGAAGAAAGGAAGGAAGGAAGGGCGGGCCACGGCCAGGGCCGGCGGGCGGGCGGAAGGAAGGAAGGAAGGGCGGGCCACGGCCAGGGCCGGCGGGCGGGCGGAAGGAAGGAAGGAAGGAAGGAAGGAAGGAAGGAAGGGCGGGCCACGGCCAGGGCCGGCGGGCGGAAGAAAGGAAGGAAGGGCGGGCCACGGCCAGGGCCGGCGGGCGGAAGGAAGGAAGGAAGGGCGGGCCACGGCCAGGGCCGGCGGGCGGAAGAAAGGGCGGAAGTGCGGGCGGAAGAAAGGGTGGAAGTGCGGAAGGGCGGGCGGAAGAAAGGGCGGAAGGAAGGAAGGAAGGAAGGGCCACGGCCAGGGCCGGCGGGCGGGCGGGCGGAAGGAAGGAAGGAAGGAAGGGCGGGCCACGGCCAGGGCCGGCGGGCGGAAGGAAGGAAGGAAGGGCGGGCCACGGCCAGGGCCGGCGGGCGGAAGGAAGGAAGGAAGGAAGGAAGGGCGGGCCACGGCCAGGGCCGGCGGGCGGAAGAAAGGGCGGAAGGAAGGAAGGAAGGGCGGGCCACGGCCAGGGCCGGCGGGCGGAAGGAAGGAAGGAAGTGCGGAAGGGCGGGCGGAAGGAAGGAAGGAAGGAAGGAAGGAAGGAAGGAAGGAAGGAAGGAAGGGCGGGCCACGGCCAGGGCCAGCGGGCGGAAGGAAGGAAGGAAGGAAGGGCGGGCCACGGCCAGGGCCGGCGGGCGGAAGGAAGGAAGGAAGGAAGGAAGGAAGGAAGGGCGGGCCACGGCCAGGGCCGGCGGGCGGGCGGGCGGAAGGAAGGAAGGAAGGAAGGAAGGGCGGGCCACGGCCAGGGCCGGCGGGCGGGCGGGCGGAAGGAAGGAAGGAAGGAAGGAAGGGCGGGCCACGGCCAGGGCTGGCGGGCGGGCGGGCGGGCGGAAGGAAGGAAGGGCGGGCCACGGCCAGGGCCGGCGGGCGGGCGGGCGGAAGGAAGGAAGGAAGGAAGGGCGGGCCACGGCCAGGGCCGGCGGGCGGAAGGAAGGAAGGAAGGAAGGGCGGGCCACGGCCAGGGCCGGCGGGCGGGCGGGCGGGCGGAAGGAAGGAAGGAAGGGCGGGCCACGGCCAGGGCCGGCGGGCGGGCGGGCGGAAGGAAGGAAGGAAGGGCGGGCCACGGCCAGGGCCGGCGGGCGGGCGGAAGGAAGGAAGGAAGGAAGGAAGGGCGGGCCACGGCCAGGGCCGGCGGGCGGGCGGGCGGAAGCAAGGAAGGAAGGGCGGGCCACGGCCAGGGCCGGCGGGCGGGCGGGCGGGCGGAAGCAAGGAAGGAAGGAAGGAAGGGCAGGCCACGGCCAGGGCCGGCGGGCGGAAGAAAGGAAGGAAGGAAGGAAGGAAGGGCGGGCCACGGCCAGGGCCGGCGGGCGGGCGGAAGGAAGGAAGGAAGGAAGGGCGGGCCACGGCCAGGGCCGGCGGGCGGGCGGAAGGAAGGAAGGGCGGGCGGGCCACGGCCAGGGCCGGCGGGCGGGCGGGCGGAAGGAAGGAAGGAAGGAAGGGCGGGCCACGGCCAGGGCCGGCGGGCGGGCGGGCGGAAGGAAGGAAGGGCGGGCCACGGCCAGGGCCGGCGGGCGGGCGGAAGGAAGGAAGGAAGGAAGGAAGGAAGGGCGGGCCACGGCCAGGGCCGGCGGGCGGGCGGAAGGAAGGAAGGAAGGAAGGAAGGAAGGGCGGGCCACGGCCAGGGCCGGCGGGCGGAAGGAAGGAAGGAAGGAAGGAAGGAAGGAAGGGCGGGCCACGGCCAGGGCCGGCGGGCGGGCGGGCGGAAGGAAGGAAGGAAGGAAGGGCGGGCCACGGCCAGGGCCGGCGGGCGGGCGGGCGGAAGGAAGGAAGGAAGGGCGGGCCACGGCCAGGGCCGGCGGGCGGAAGGAAGGAAGGAAGTGCGGAAGGGCGGGCCACGGCCAGGGCCGGCGGGCGGGCGGAAGGAAGGAAGGAAGGGCGGGCCACGGCCAGGGCCGGCGGGCGGAAGGAAGGAAGGGCGGGCCACGGCCAGGGCCGGCGGGCGGAAGGAAGGAAGGAAGGAAGGGCGGGCCACGGCCAGGGCCGGCGGGCGGGCGGGCGGAAGGAAGGAAGGAAGGGCGGGCCACGGCCAGGGCCGGCGGGCGGGCGGGCGGAAGGAAGGAAGGAAGGAAGGAAGGGCGGGCCACGGCCAGGGCCGGCGGGCGGGCGGGCGGAAGGAAGGAAGGAAGGAAGGAAGGGCGGGCCACGGCCAGGGCCGGCGGGCGGGCGGAAGGAAGGAAGGAAGGGCGGGCCACGGCCAGGGCCGGCGGGCGGGCGGAAGGAAGGAAGGAAGGAAGGAAGGGCGGGCCACGGCCAGGGCCGGCGGGTGGAAGGAAGGAAGGGCGGGCCACGGCCAGGGCCGGCGGGCGGGCGGGCGGAAGGAAGGAAGGAAGGAAGGGCGGGCCACGGCCAGGGCCGGCGGGCGGGCGGAAGGAAGGAAGGAAGGGCGGGCCACGGCCAGGGCCGGCGGGCGGGCGGAAGGAAGGAAGGAAGGGCGGGCCACGGCCAGGGCCGGCGGGCGGGCGGAAGGAAGGAAGGAAGGGCGGGCCACGGCCAGGGCCGGCGGGCGGGCGGGCGGGCGGGCGGAAGGAAGGAAGGAAGGGCGGGCCACGGCCAGGGCCGGCGGGCGGGCGGGCGGAAGGAAGGAAGGAAGGAAGGGCGGGCCACGGCCAGGGCCGGCGGGCGGGCGGGCAGGCAGAAGGAAGGAAGGAAGGAAGGAAGGAAGGAAGGGCCACGGCCAGGGCCGGCGGGCGGAAGGAAGGAAGGGCGGGCCACGGCCAGGGCCGGCGGGCGGAAGGAAGGAAGGGCGGGCCACGGCCAGGGCCGGCGGGCGGAAGGAAGGAAGGGCGGGCCACGGCCAGGGCCGGCGGGCGGGCGGAAGGAAGGAAGGAAGGAAGGGCGGGCCACGGCCAGGGCCGGCGGGCGGAAGAAAGGAAGGAAGGAAGGGCGGGCCACGGCCAGGGCCGGCGGGCGGAAGGAAGGAAGGAAGGAAGGGCGGGCGGGCCACGGCCAGGGCCGGCGGGCGGGCGGAAGGAAGGAAGGAAGGGCGGGCCACGGCCAGGGCCGGCGGGCGGGCGGGCGGAAGGAAGGAAGGAAGGGCGGGCCACGGCCAGGGCCGGCGGGCGGGCGGAAGGAAGGAAGGGCGGGCGGGCCACGGCCAGGGCCGGCGGGCGGGCGGGCGGGCGGAAGGAAGGAAGGAAGGGCGGGCCACGGCCAGGGCCGGCGGGCGGGCGGGCGGGCGGAAGGAAGGAAGGAAGGAAGGAAGGAAGGGCGGGCCACGGCCAGGGCCGGCGGGCGGGCGGAAGGAAGGAAGGAAGGAAGGAAGGAAGGGCGGGCCACGGCCAGGGCCGGCGGGCGGGCGGGCGGAAGGAAGGAAGGAAGGAAGGGCGGGCCACGGCCAGGGCCGGCGGGCGGGCGGAAGGAAGGAAGGAAGGAAGGAAGGAAGGGCGGGCCACGGCCAGGGCCGGCGGGCGGGCGGAAGGAAGGAAGGAAGGAAGGAAGGGCGGGCCACGGCCAGGGCCGGCGGGCGGGCGGAAGGAAGGAAGGAAGGAAGGAAGGGCGGGCCACGGCCAGGGCCGGCGGGCGGAAGGAAGGAAGGAAGTGCGGAAGGGCGGGCCACGGCCAGGGCCGGCGGGCGGGCGGAAGGAAGGAAGGAAGGAAGGGCGGGCCACGGCCAGGGCCGGCGGGCGGAAGGAAGGAAGGGCGGGCCACGGCCAGGGCCGGCGGGCGGAAGGAAGGAAGGAAGGGCGGGCCACGGCCAGGGCCGGCGGGCGGGCGGGCGGAAGGAAGGAAGGAAGGGCGGGCCACGGCCAGGGCCGGCGGGCGGGCGGAAGGAAGGAAGGAAGGAAGGAAGGAAGGGCGGGCCACGGCCAGGGCCGGCGGGCGGGCGGAAGGAAGGAAGGAAGGAAGGAAGGAAGGGCGGGCCACGGCCAGGGCCGGCGGGCGGGCGGAAGGAAGGAAGGAAGGGCGGGCCACGGCCAGGGCCGGCGGGCGGGCGGGCGGGCGGGCGGAAGGAAGGAAGGGCGGGCCACGGCCAGGGCCGGCGGGCGGGCGGGCGGAAGGAAGGAAGGGCGGGCCACGGCCAGGGCCGGCGGGCGGGCGGAAGGAAGGAAGGAAGGAAGGGCGGGCCACGGCCAGGGCCGGCGGGCGGGCGGAAGGAAGGAAGGAAGGGCGGGCCACGGCCAGGGCCGGCGGGCGGGCGGAAGGAAGGAAGGAAGGGCGGGCCACGGCCAGGGCCGGCGGGCGGGCGGGCGGGCGGGCGGAAGGAAGGAAGGAAGGGCGGGCCACGGCCAGGGCCGGCGGGCGGGCGGGCGGAAGGAAGGAAGGGCGGGCCACGGCCAGGGCCGGCGGGCGGGCGGGCGGAAGGAAGGAAGGAAGGAAGGGCGGGCCACGGCCAGGGCCGGCGGGCGGGCGGAAGGAAGGAAGGAAGGGCGGGCCACGGCCAGGGCCGGCGGGCGGGCGGAAGGAAGGAAGGAAGGGCGGGCCACGGCCAGGGCCGGCGGGCGGGCGGGCGGGCGGAAGGAAGGAAGGAAGGGCGGGCCACGGCCAGGGCCGGCGGGCGGGCGGGCGGAAGGAAGGAAGGAAGGAAGGGCGGGCCACGGCCAGGGCCGGCAGGCGGGCGGGCGGGCAGAAGGAAGGAAGGAAGGAAGGAAGGGCGGGCCACGGCCAGGGCCGGCGGGCGGAAGGAAGGAAGGGCGGGCCACGGCCAGGGCCGGCGGGCGGAAGGAAGGAAGGGCGGGCCACGGCCAGGGCCGGCGGGCGGAAGGAAGGAAGGGCGGGCCACGGCCAGGGCCGGCGGGCAGAAGGAAGGAAGGAAGGAAGGGCGGGCCACGGCCAGGGCCGGCGGGCGGAAGAAAGGAAGGAAGGAAGGGCGGGCCACGCCCAGGGCCGGCGGGCGGGCGGGCGGAAGCAAGGAAGGAAGGGCGGGCCACGGCCAGGGCCGGCGGGCGGAAGAAAGGAAGGAAGGAAGGAAGGAAGGAAGGGCGGGCCACGCCCAGGGCCGGCGGGCGGAAGAAAGGAAGGAAGGAAGGAAGGAAGGAAGGAAGGGCCACGGCCAGGGCCGGCGGGCGGAAGGAAGGAAGGGCGGGCCACGGCCAGGGCCGGCGGGCGGAAGGAAGGAAGGAAGGAAGGAAGGAAGGGCGGGCCACGGCCAGGGCCGGCGGGCGGGCGGGCGGAAAGAAGGAAGGAAGGAAGGGCGGGCCACGGCCAGGGCCGGCGGGTGGGCGGGCGGGCGGAAGGAAGGAAGGAAGGAAGGGCGGGCCACGGCCAGGGCCGGCGGGCGGAAGAAAGGAAGGAAGGAAGGAAGGAAGGGCGGGCCACGGCCAGGGCGGGCGGAAGAAAGGAAGGAAGGAAGGAAGGAAGGGCGGGCCACGGCCAGGGCCGGCGGGTGGGCGGAAGGAAGGAAGGAAGGAAGGAAGGGCGGGCCACGGCCAGGGCCGGCGGGCGGGCGGGCGGGCGGGCGGAAGGAAGGAAGGAAGGGCGGGCCACGGCCAGGGCCGGCGGGCGGGCGGAAGGAAGGAAGGAAGGGCGGGCCACGGCCAGGGCCGGCGGGCGGGCGGGCGGGCGGGCGGAAGGAAGGAAGGAAGGAAGGGCGGGCCACGGCCAGGGCCGGCGGGCGGGCGGGCGGAAGGAAGGAAGGAAGGAAGGGCGGGCCACGGCCAGGGCCGGCGGGCGGGCGGGCGGAAGGAAGGAAGGAAGGAAGGGCGGGCCACGGCCAGGGCCGGCGGGCGGAAGAAAGGAAGGAAGGAAGGAACGAAGGGCGGGCCACGGCCAGGGCCGGCAGGCGGAAGAAAGGAAGGAAGGAAGGAAGGAAGGGCGGGCCACGGCCAGGGCCGGCGGGCGGAAGAAAGGAAGGAAGGAAGGAAGGAAGGGCGGGCCACGGCCAGGGCCGGCGGGCGGAAGAAAGGAAGGAAGGAAGGAAGGAAGGAAGGGCGGGCCACGGCCAGGGCCGGCGGGCGGGCGGGCAGAAGGAAGGAAGGAAGGGCGGGCCACGGCCAGAGCGGGCGGAAGAAAGGAAGGAAGGAAGGAAGGAAGGAAGGAAGGGCGGGCCACGGCCAGGGCCGGCGGGCGGAAGAAAGGAAGGAAGGAAGGAAGGAAGGGCGGGCCACGGCCAGGGCGGGCGGAAGAAAGGAAGGAAGGAAGGAAGGAAGGAAGGGCGGGCCACGGCCAGGGCCGGCGGGCGGGCGGAAGGAAGGAAGGAAGGAAGGGCGGGCCACGGCCAGGGCCGGCGGGCGGGCGGAAGGAAGGAAGGAAGGGCGGGCCACGGCCAGGGCCGGCGGGCGGGCGGGCGGAAGGAAGGAAGGAAGGAAGGAAGGGCGGGCCACGGCCAGGGCCGGCGGGCGGAAGAAAGGAAGGAAGGAAGGAAGGAAGGAAGGGCGGGCCACGGCCAGGGCCGGCGGGCGGGCGGAAGGAAGGAAGGAAGGAAGGAAGGAAGGAAGGGCGGGCCACGGCCAGGGCCGGCGGGCGGGCGGAAGAAAGGAAGGAAGGAAGGAAGGAAGGAAGGAAGGGCGGGCCACGGCCAGGGCCGGCGGGCGGGCGGAAGAAAGGAAGGAAGGAAGGAAGGAAGGAAGGAAGGAAGGAAGGGCGGGCCACGGCCAGGGCCGGCGGGCGGGCGGAAGAAAGGAAGGAAGGAAGGAAGGAAGGAAGGAAGGGCGGGCCACGGCCAGGGCCGGCGGGCGGAAGAAAGGAAGGAAGGAAGGAAGGGCGGGCGGGCGGGCCACGGCCAGGGCCGGCGGGCGGAAGAAAGGAAGGAAGTGCGGAAGGGCGGGCGGGCGGGCCACGGCCAGGGCCGGCGGGCGGAAGAAAGGAAGGAAGTGCGGAAGGGCGGGCGGAAGAAAGGGCGGGCGGGCGGAAGAAAGGGCGGGCGGGCGGAAGAAAGGGCGGGCGGGCGGAAAAAAAGGGCGGGCGGGCGGAAGAAAGGGCGGGCGGGCGGAAGAAAGGGCGGGCGGGCGGAAGAAAGGGCGGGCGGGCGGAAGAAAGGGCGGGCGGGCGGAAGAAAGGGCGGGCGGGCGAAAGAAAGGGCGGGCGGGCGGAAGGGCGGGCGGAAGGGCGGGCGGAAGAAAGGGCGGGCGGGCGGAAGAAAGGGCGGGCGGGCGGAAGAAAGGGCGGGCGGGCGGAAGAAAGGGCGGGCGGGCGGAAGAAAGGGCGGGCGGGCGGAAGAAAGGGCGGGCGGGCGGAAGAAAGGGCGGGCGGGCGGAAGAAAGGAAGGAAGTGCGGAAGGGCGGGCGGAAGAAAGGGCGGGCGGGCGGAAGAAAGGAAGGAAGTGCGGAAGGGCGGGCGGAAGAAAGGGCGGGCGGGCGGAAGAAAGGGCGGGCGGGCGGAAGAAAGGGCGGGCGGGCGGGCGGAAGAAAGGGCGGGCGGGCGGAAGAAAGGAAGGAAGTGCGGAAGGGCGGGCGGAAGAAAGGGCGGAAGTGCGGAAGGGCGGGCGGAAGTGCGGAAGGGCGGGCGGAAGAAAGGGCGGGCGGGCGGAAGAAAGGGCGGAAGAAAGGGCGGAAGAAAGGGCGGGCGGGCGGAAGAAAGGGCGCAAGTGCGGAAGGGCGGGCGGAAGAAAGGGCGGGCGGGCGGAAGAAAGGGCGGGCGGGCGGAAGAAAGGGCGGGCGGGCGGAAGAAAGGAAGGAAGTGCGGAAGGGCGGGCGGGCGGAAGAAAGGAAGGAAGTGCGGAAGGGCGGGCGGAAGAAAGGAAGGAAGTGCGGAAGGGCGGGCGGAAGAAAGGGCGGGCGGGCGGAAGAAAGGGCGGAAGTGCGGAAGGGCGGGCGGAAGAAAGGGCGGGCGGGCGGAAGAAAGGGCGGAAGTGCGGAAGGGCGGGCGGAAGAAAGGGCGGGCGGGCGGAAGAAAGGGCGCAAGTGCGGAAGGGCGGGCGGAAGAAAGGGCGCAAGTGCGGAAGGGCGGGCGGAAGAAAGGGCGGGCGGGCGGAAGAAAGGGCGGGCGGGCGGAAGAAAGGGCGGGCGGGCGGAAGAAAGGAAGGAAGTGCGGAAGGGCGGGCGGAAGAAAGGAAGGAAGTGCGGAAGGGCGGGCGGAAGAAAGGAAGGAAGTGCGGAAGGGCGGGCGGAAGAAAGGGCGGGCGGGCGGAAGGGCGGGCGGAAGAAAGGGCGGGCGGGCGGAAGAAAGGGCGGAAGTGCGGAAGGGCGGGCGGAAGAAAGGGCGGGCGGAAGAAAGGGCGGGCAGGCGGAAGGGCGGGCGGGCGGAAGGGCGGGCGGGCGGAAGGGCGGGCGGAAGAAAGGGCGGAAGTGCGGAAGGGCGGGCGGAAGAAAGGGCGGGCGGAAGAAAGGGCGGAAGTGCGGAAGGGCGGGCGGAAGAAAGGGCGGGCGGGCGGGAGAAAGGGCGGGCGGGCGGAAGAAAGGGCGGGCGGGCGGAAGAAAGGAAGGAAGTGCGGAAGGGCGGGCGGAAGAAAGGAAGGAAGTGCGGAAGGGCGGGCGGAAGAAAGGGCGGGCGGGCGGAAGAAAGGAAGGAAGTGCGGAAGGGCGGGCGGAAGAAAGGGCGGGCGGGCGGAAGAAAGGGCGGAAGTGCGGAAGGGCGGGCGGAAGAAAGGGCGGGCGGGCGGAAGAAAGGGCGCAAGTGCGGAAGGGCGGGCGGAAGAAAGGGCGGGCGGGCGGAAGAAAGGGCGGGCGGAAGGGCGGAAGAAAGGGCGGGCGGAAGGGCGGAAGAAAGGGCGGGCGGAAGGGCGGAAGGGCGGGCGGAAGGGCGGAAGGGCGGGCGTAAGGGCGGAAGGGCGGAAGGGCGGAAGGGCGGAAGGGCGGAAGGGCGGGCGGAAGGGCGGAAGGGCGGAAGGGCGGAAGGGCGGAAGGGCGGGCAGAAGGGCGGGCAGAAGGGCGGGCAGAAGGGCGGAAGGGCGGGCAGAAGGGCGGAAGGGCGGGCAGAAGGGCGGAAGGGCGGGCGGAACGGCGGGCGGAAGGGCGGGCGGAAGGGCGGGCGGAAGGGCGGGCGGAAGGGCGGGCGGAAGGGCGGGCGGAAGGGCGGAAGGGCGGAAGGGCGGAAGGGCGGGCGGAAGGGCGGAAGGGCGGAAGGGCGGAAGGGCGGAAGGGCGGAAGGGCGGAAGGGCGGAAGGGCGGGCGGAAGGGCGGGCGGAAGGGCGGGCGGAAGGGCGGGCGGAAGGGCGGGCGGAAGGGCGGGCGGAAGGGCGGGCGGAAGGAAGGAAGTGCGGGCGGGCGGGCGGAAGAGCGGGCGGGCGGGCGGAAGAGCGGGCGGGCGGGCGGAAGAGCGGGCGGGCGGGCGGGCGGAAGAGCGGGCGGGCGGAAGAGCGGGCGGGCGGAAGAGCGGGCGGGCGGGCGGGCGGAAGGGCGGGCGGGCGGGCGGGCGGGCACAAGGGCGGAAGGGCGGGCGGAAGGGCGGAAGGGCGGGCGGAAGGGCGGAAGGGCGGGCGGAAGGGCGGGCGGAAGGGCGGGCGGAAGGGCGGGCGGAAGGGCGGGCGGAAGGGCGGGCGGAAGGGCGGGCGGAAGGGCAGAAGGGCGGAACGGCGGAAGGGCGGAAGGGCGGAAGGGCGGAAGGGCGGAAGGGCGGGCGGAAGGGCGGGCGGAAGGGCGGGCGGAAGGGCGGGCGGAAGGGCGGAAGGGCGGGCGGAAGGGCGGGCGGAAGGGCGGGCGGAAGGGCGGGCGGAAGGGCGGAAGGGCGGAAGGGCGGAAGGGCGGAAGGGCGGAAGGGCGGAAGGGCGGGCGGAAGAGCGGAAGGGCGGGCGGAAGGGCGGGCGGAAGGGCGGGCGGAAGGGCGGGCGGAAGGGCGGGCGGAAGGGCGGGCGGAAGGGCGGGCGGAAGGAAGGAAGTGCGGGCGGGCGGGCGGAAGGAAGGAAGTGCGGGCGGGCGGGCGGAAGAGCGGGCGGGCGGGCGGAAGAGCGGGCGGGCGGGCGGAAGAGCGGGCGGGCGGGCGGAAGAGCGGGCGGGCGGGCGGATGGGCGGAAGGGCGGGCGGAAGAGCGGGCGGGCGGGCGGAAGAGCGGGCGGGCGGGCGGGCGGAAGAGCGGGCGGGCGGGCGGGCGGAAGAGCGGGCGGGCGGGCGGGCGGAAGAGCGGGCGGGCGGGCGGAAGAGCGGGCGGGCGGGCGGGCGGGCGGGCGGAAGGGCGGGCGGAAGAAAGGGCGGGCGGAAGAAAGGGCGGGCGGAAGAAAGGGCGGGCGGGCGGGCGGAAGAAAGGGCGGGCGGGCGGGCGGAAGAGCGGGCGGGCGGGCGGAAGGGCGGGCGGAAGGGCGGGCGGGCGGGCGGAAGGGCGGGCGGAAGGGCGGGCGGAAGGGCGGGCGGAAGGGCGGGCGGAAGAAAGGGCGGGCGGGCGGAAGAAAGGGCGCGCGGGCGGAAGAAAGGGCGCGCGGGCGGAAGAAAGGGCGCGCGGGCGGAAGAAAGGGCGGGCGGGCGGAAGAAAGGGCGGGCGGGCGGAAGAAAGGGCGGGCGGGCGGAAGAAAGGGCGGGCGGGCGGGCGGAAGAAAGGGCGGGCGGGCGGGCGAAAGGGCGGGCGGGCGGGCGGGCGAAAGGGCGGGCGGGCGGGCGGGCGGGCGGAAGGGCGGGCGGGCGGGCGGAAGAGCGGGCGGGCGGGCGGAAGAAAGGGCGGGCGGGCGGAAGAAAGGGCGGGCGGGCGGGCGGAAGAGCGGGCGGGCGGGCGGGCGGAAGAGCGGGCGGGCGGGCGGGCGGAAGGGCGGGCGGGCGGGCGGGCGGAAGAAAGGGCGGGCGGGCGGAAGGGCGGGCGGGCGGAAGGGCGGAAGAAAGGGCGGGCGGGCGGAAGAAAGGGCGGGCGGGCGGAAGAAAGGGCGGGCGGGCGGGCGGAAGAAAGGGCGGGCGGGCGGAAGGGCGGGCGGGCGGAAGGGCGGGCGGGCGGGCGGAAGGGCGGGCGGGCGGGCGGAAGAAAGGGCGGGCGGGCGGAAGAGCGGGCGGGCGGGCGGAAGAGCGGGCGGGCGGGCGGAAGAGCGGGCGGGCGGAAGAGCGGGCGGGCGGGCGGGCGGAAGAGCGGGTGGGCGGGCGGGCGGAAGAGCGGGCGGAAGAGCGGAAGGGCGGGCGGAAGGGCGGAAGGGCGGGCGGAAGGGCGGAAGGGCGGAAGGGCGGGCGGAAGGGCGGGCGGAAGGGTGGGCGGAAGGGCGGGCGGAAGGGCGGGCGGAAGGGCGGGCGGGCGGGCGGAAGAGCGGGCGGGCGGGCGGAAGAGCGGGCGGGCGGGCGGAAGGGCGGGCGGGCGGGCGGAAGGGCGGGCGGGCGGGCGGGCGGAAGGGCGGGCGGAAGGGCGGGCGGGCGGAAGGGCGGGCGGAAGGGCGGGCGGAAGGGCGGGCGGAAGGGCGGGCGGAAGGGCGGAAGAGCGGGCGGGCGGGCGGGCGGAAGAGCGGGCGGGCTGGCGGGCGGGCGGAAGAGCGGGCGGGCGGGCGGGCGGAAGAGCGGGCGGGCGGGCGGGCGGGCGGAAGTGCGGGCGGGCGGGCGGGCGGAAGAGCGGGCGGGCGGGCGGGCAGAAGAGCGGGCGGGCGGGCGGGCGGAAGAGCGGGCGGGCGGGCGGGCGGGCGGAAGAGCGGGCGGGCGGGCGGGCGGGCGGAAGGGCGGGCGGAAGGGCGGGCGGAAGGGCGGAAGAAAGGGCGGGCGGGCGGGCGGAAGAAAGGGCGGGCGGGCGGGCGGGCGGAAGAAAGGGCGGGCGGGCGGAAGGGCGGGCGGGCGGGCGGGCGGGCGGGCGGATGGGCGGGCGGAAGGGCGGGCGGAAGGGCGGGCGGAAGGGCGGGCGGAAGGGCGGGCGGAAGGGCGGAAGAAAGGGCGGAAGAAAGGGCGGGCGGGCGGAAGAAAGGGCGGGCGGGCGGGCGGGCGGGCGGAAGAAAGGGCGGGCGGGCGGGCGGGCGGAAGAAAGGGCGGGCGGGCGGGCGGGCGGGCGGGCGGAAGAAAGGGCGGGCGGGCGGAAGAAAGGGCGGGCGGGCGGAAGAAAGGGCGGGCGGAAGAAAGGGCGGGCGGAAGAAAGGGCGGGCGGAAGAAAGGGCGGGCGGAAGAAAGGGCGGGCGGAAGAAAGGGCGGGCGGAAGAAAGGGCGGGCGGAAGAAAGGGCGGGCGGAAGAAAGGGCGGGCGGAAGAAAGGGCGGGCGGAAGAAAGGGCGGGCGGAAGAAAGGGCGGGCGGGCGGGCGGGCGGGCGGAAGAAAGGGCGGGCGGAAGAAAGGGCGGGCGGAAGAAAGGGCGGGCGGGCGGGCGGGCGGAAGAAAGGGCGGGCGGGCGGGCGGGCGGAAGAAAGGGCGGGCGGGCGGGCGGGCGGGCGGAAGAAAGGGCGGGCGGGCGGGCGGGCGGAAGAAAGGGCGGGCGGAAGAAAGGGCGGAAGAAAGGGCGGGCGGGCGGGCGGGCGGGCGGAAGAAAGGGCGGGCGGAAGAAAGGGCGGGCGGAAGAAAGGGCGGGCGGGCGGGCGGAAGAAAGGGCGGGCGGGCGGGCGGGCGGGCGGAAGAAAGGGCGGGCGGAAGAAAGGGCGGGCGGAAGAAAGGGCGGGCGGGCGGGCGGGCGGAAGAAAGGGCGGGCGGAAGAAAGGGCGGGCGGAAGAAAGGGCGGGCGGAAGAAAGGGCGGGCGGAAGAAAGGGCGGGCGGAAGAAAGGGCGGGCGGGCGGAAGAGCGGGCGGAAGAAAGGGCGGGCGGGCGGAAGAGCGGGCGGGCGGGCGGAAGAGCGGGCGGGCGGAAGAGCGGGCGGGCGGAAGAGCGGGCGGGCGGAAGAGCGGGCGGGCGGGCGGGCGGGCGGAAGGGCGGGCGGGCGGGCGGAAGGGCGGAAGGGCGGGCGGAAGGGCGGAAGGGCGGGCGGAAGGGCGGAAGGGCGGAAGGGCGGAAGGGCGGAAGGGCGGAAGGGCGGAAGGGCGGAAGGGCGGAAGGGCGGAAGGGCGGGCGGAAGGGCGGAAGGGCGGGCGGAAGGGCGGGCGGAAGGGCGGGCGGAAGGGCGGGCGGAAGGGCGGGCGGAAGGGCGGGCGGAAGGGCGGGCGGGCGGGCGGAAGGGCGGGCGGAAGGGCGGGCGGAAGGGCGGAAGGGCGGAAGGGCGGAAGGGCGGAAGGGCGGAAGGGCGGGCGGAAGGGCGGAAGGGCGGAAGGGCGGGCGGAAGGGCGGGCGGAAGGGCGGGCGGAAGGGCGGGCGGAAGGAAGGAAGAGCGGGCGGGCGGGCGGAAGAGCGGGCGGGCGGGCGGAAGAGCGGGCGGGCGGGCGGAAGAGCGGGCGGGCGGGCGGAAGAGCGGGCGGGCGGGCGGGCGGAAGGGCGGGCGGGCGGGCGGGCGGAAGAGCGGGCGGGCGGGCGGAAGAGCGGGCGGGCGGGCGGGCGGAAGAGCGGGCGGGCGGGCGGGCGGAAGAGCGGGCGGGCGGGCGGGCGGAAGAGCGGGCGGGCGGGCGGAAGAGCGGGCGGGCGGGCGGAAGAGCGGGCGGGCGGGCGGGCGGAAGAGCGGGCGGGCGGGCGGGCGGAAGGGCGGGCGGGCGGGCGGAAGGGCGGGCGGAGGGCGGGCGGGCGGGCGGAAGAGCGGGCGGGCGGGCGGGCGGGCGGAAGAGCGGGCGGGCGGGCGGGCGGGCGGAAGAGCGGGCGGGCGGGCGGGCGGAAGAGCGGGCGGGCGGGCGGGCAGGCGGAAGGGCGGGAGGGCGGGCGGAAGGGCGGGCGGAAGGGCGGGCGGAAGGGCGGGCGGGCGGGCGGAAGAAAGGGCGGGCGGGCGGGCGGGCGGAAGAAAGGGCGGGCGGGCGGGCGGGCGGAAGAAAGGGCGGGCGGGCGGAAGAAAGGGCGGGCGGGCGGAAGGGCGGGCGGGCGGGCGGAAGAGCGGGCGGGCGGGGGGGGGAAGGGCGGGCGGGCGGGCGGGCGGAAGGGCGGGCGGGCGGGCGGGCGGAAGGGCGGGCGGGCGGGCGGAAGGGCGGGCGGACGAAAGGGCGGGCGGGCGGGCGGGCGGGCGGAAGAAAGGGCGGGCGGGCGGGCGGGCGGGCGGAAGAAAGGGCGGGCGGGCGGGCGGAAGTAAGGGCGGGCGGGCTGGCGGGCGGGCGGAAGAAAGGGCGGGCGGGCGGGCGGGCGGGCGGAAGAAAGGGCGGGCGGGCGGGCGGGCGGGCGGAAGAAAGGGCGGGCGGGCGGGCGGGCGGAAGAAAGGGCGGGCGGGCGGGCGGGCGGGCGGAAGAAAGGGCGGGCGGGCGGGCGGGCGGAAGAAAGGGCGGGCGGGCGGGCGGGCGGGCGGAAGAAAGGGCGGGCGGAAGAAAGGGCGGGCGGGCGGGCGGGCGGGCGGAAGAAAGGGCGGGCGGGCGGGCGGGCGGGCGGGCGGAAGA
Source organism: Dromaius novaehollandiae (assembly GCF_036370855.1). Taxonomy (NCBI): domain Eukaryota; kingdom Metazoa; phylum Chordata; class Aves; order Casuariiformes; family Dromaiidae; genus Dromaius; species Dromaius novaehollandiae. The sequence continues at coordinate 6,088,916 of NC_088101.1, forward strand.
AAGGGCGGGCGGGCGGGCGGAAGAAAGGGCGGGCGGGCTGGCGGGCGGGCGGAAGAAAGGGCGGGCGGGCGGGCGGGCGGGCGGAAGAAAGGGCGGGCGGGCGGGCGGGCGGGCGGAAGAAAGGGCGGGCGGGCGGGCGGGCGGAAGAAAGGGCGGGCGGGCGGGCGGGCGGGCGGAAGAAAGGGCGGGCGGGCGGGCGGGCGGAAGAAAGGGCGGGCGGGCGGGCGGGCGGGCGGAAGAAAGGGCGGGCGGGCGGGCGGGCGGGCGGAAGAAAGGGCGGGCGGGCGGGCGGAAGAAAGGGCGGGCGGAAGAAAGGGCGGGCGGAAGAAAGGGCGGGCGGAAGAAAGGGCGGGCGGAAGAAAGGGCGGGCGGAAGAAAGGGCGGGCGGAAGAAAGGGCGGGCGGAAGAAAGGGCGGGCGGAAGAAAGGGCGGGCGGAAGAAAGGGCGGGCGGAAGAAAGGGCGGGCGGAAGAAAGGGCGGGCGGAAGAAAGGGCGGGCGGAAGAAAGGGCGGGCGGAAGAAAGGGCGGGCGGAAGAAAGGGCGGGCGGAAGAAAGGGCGGGCGGGCGGAAGAAAGGGCGGGCGGGCGGAAGAAAGGGCGGGCGGGCGGAAGAAAGGGCGGGCGGGCGGGCGGGCGGGCGGAAGAAAGGGCGGGCGGGCGGGCGGGCGGGCGGAAGAAAGGGCGGGCGGAAGAAAGGGCGGGCGGAAGAAAGGGCGGGCGGAAGAAAGGGCGGGCGGAAGAAAGGGCGGGCGGAAGAAAGGGCGGGCGGGCGGAAGAAAGGGCGGGCGGGCGGGCGGGCGGGCGGAAGAAAGGGCGGGCGGGCGGGCGGGCGGGCGGAAGAAAGGGCGGGCGGGCGGAAGAAAGGGCGGGCGGGCGGAAGAAAGGGCGGGCGGGCGGAAGAAAGGGCGGGCGGGCGGAAGAAAGGGCGGGCGGGCGGAAGAAAGGGCGGGCGGGCGGAAGAAAGGGCGGGCGGGCGGGCGGGCGGAAGAAAGGGCGGGCGGGCGGAAGAAAGGGCGGGCGGGCGGGCGGGCGGGCGGAAGAAAGGGCGGGCGGGCGGGCGGGCGGGCGGAAGAAAGGGCGGGCGGAAGAAAGGGCGGGCGGAAGAAAGGGCGGGCGGAAGAAAGGGCGGGCGGAAGAAAGGGCGGGCGGGCGGGCGGAAGAAAGGGCGGGCGGGCGGGCGGAAGAAAGGGCGGGCGGGCGGGCGGAAGAAAGGGCGGGCGGGCGGGCGGGCGGGCGGAAGAAAGGGCGGGCGGGCGGAAGAAAGGGCGGAAGAAAGGGCGGGCGGGCGCGCGGGCGGGCGGAAGAAAGGGCGGGCGGGCGGAAGAAAGGGCGGGCGGGCGGAAGAAAGGGCGGGCGGGCGGAAGAAAGGGCGGGCGGAAGAAAGGGCGGGCGGAAGAAAGGGCGGGCGGAAGAAAGGGCGGGCGGAAGAAAGGGCGGGCGGAAGAAAGGGCGGGCGGAAGAAAGGGCGGGCGGAAGAAAGGGCGGGCGGAAGAAAGGGCGGGCGGAAGAAAGGGCGGGCGGAAGAAAGGGCGGGCGGAAGAAAGGGCGGGCGGAAGAAAGGGCGGGCGGAAGAAAGGGCGGAAGAAAGGGCGGAAGAAAGGGCGGAAGAAAGGGCGGAAGAAAGGGCGGGCGGGTGGGCGGAAGAAAGGGCGGAAGAAAGGGCGGAAGAAAGGGCGGGCGGGTGGGCGGAAGAAAGGGCGGAAGAAAGGGCGGGCGGGTGGGCGGAAGAAAGGGCGGAAGAAAGGGCGGAAGAAAGGGCGGAAGAAAGGGCGGGCGGGTGGGCGGAAGAAAGGGCGGAAGAAAGGGCGGGCGGAAGAAAGGGCGGAAGAAAGGGCGGGCGGAAGAAAGGGCGGAAGAAAGGGCGGAAGAAAGGGCGGAAGAAAGGGCGGAAGAAAGGGCGGAAGAAAGGGCGGAAGAAAGGGCGGAAGAAAGGGCGGGTGGGCGGAAGAAAGGGCGGAAGAAAGGGCGGGTGGGCGGAAGAAAGGGCGGAAGAAAGGGCGGGCGGGTGGGCGGAAGAAAGGGCGGAAGAAAGGGCGGAAGAAAGGGCGGGCGGGTGGGCGGAAGAAAGGGCGGAAGAAAGGGCGGAAGAAAGGGCGGGCGGGTGGGCGGAAGAAAGGGCGGAAGAAAGGGCGGGCGGGTGGGCGGAAGAAAGGGCGGAAGAAAGGGCGGGCGGGTGGGCGGAAGAAAGGGCGGAAGAAAGGGCGGGCGGGTGGGCGGAAGAAAGGGCGGAAGAAAGGGCGGGCGGGTGGGCGGAAGAAAGGGCGGAAGAAAGGGCGGAAGAAAGGGCGGGCGGGTGGGCGGAAGAAAGGGCGGAAGAAAGGGCGGAAGAAAGGGCGGGCGGGTGGGCGGAAGAAAGGGCGGAAGAAAGGGCGGGCGGGTGGGCGGAAGAAAGGGCGGAAGAAAGGGCGGGCGGGTGGGCGGAAGAAAGGCGGAAGAAAGGGCGGGCGGGTGGGCCGGAAGAAAGGGCGGAAGAAAGGGCGGGCGGGTGGGCGGAAGAAAGGGCGGAAGAAAGGGCGGGCGGAAGAAAGGGCGGGCGGGTGGGCGGAAGAAAGGGCGGAAGAAAGGGCGGAAGAAAGGGCGGAAGAAAGGGCGGAAGAAAGGGCGGGCGGGTGGGCGGAAGAAAGGGCGGAAGAAAGGCGGAAGAAAGGGCGGGCGGGTGGGCGGAAGAAAGGGCGGAAGAAAGGGCGGGCGGGTGGGCGGAAGAAAGGGCGGAAGAAAGGGCGGGCGGGTGGGCGGAAGAAAGGGCGGAAGAAGGGCGGGCGGGTGGGCGGAAGAAAGGGCGGAAGAAAGGGCGGGCGGAAGAAAGGGCGGGCGGAAGAAAGGGCGGGCGGAAGAAAGGGCGGGCGGAAGAAAGGGCGGGCGGAAGAAAGGGCGGGCGGAAGAAAGGGCGGGCGGAAGAAAGGGCGGGCGGAAGAAAGGGCGGGCGGAAGAAAGGGCGGGCGGAAGAAAGGGCGGGCGGAAGAAGGGCGGGCGGAAGAAAGGGCGGGCGGAAGAAAGGGCGGGCGGAAGAAAGGGCGGGCGGGGAAGAAAGGGCGGGCGGGCGGAAGAAAGGGCGGGCGGGCGGAAGAAAGGGCGGGCGGGCGGAAGAAAGGGCGGGCGGGCGGAAGAAAGGGCGGGCGGGCGGAAGAAAGGGCGGGCGGGCGGAAGAAAGGCGGCGGGCGGGCGGGCGGGCGGAAGGGTGGGCGGGCGGGCGGGCGGGCGGGCGGAAGAAAGGGCGGGCGGGCGGGCGGAAGAAAGGGCGGGCGGGCGGGCGGAAGGGCGGGCGGGCGGGCGGAAGAAAGGGCGGAAGAAAGGGCGGAAGAAAGGGCGGAAGAAAGGGCGGGCGGGCGGAAGAAAGGGCGGGCGGGCGGGCGGAAGAAAGGGCGGGCGGGCGGGCGGGCGGAAGAAAGGGCGGGCGGGCGGGCGGGCGGCGGAAGAAAGGGCGGGCGGGCGGGCGGGCGGGCGGGCGGAAGAAAGGGCGGGCGGGCGGGCGGGCGGGCGGAAGAAAGGGCGGGCGGGCGGGCGGGCGGGCGGCGGAAGAAAGGGCGGGCGGGCGGGCGGAAGAAAGGGCGGGCGGGCGGGCGGGCGGAAGAAAGGGCGGGCGGAAGAAAGGGCGGGCGGGCGGGCGGGCGGAAGAAAGGGCGGGCGGAAGAAAGGGCGGAAGAAAGGGCGGGCGGGCGGGCGGAAGAAAGGGCGGGCGGGCGGAAGAAAGGGCGGGCGGGCGGGCGGAAGGGCCACGGCCAGGGCAGGCGGGCAGAAGGAAGGAAGGAAGGGCGGGCCATGGCCTGGGCGGGCGGGCAGAAGGAAGGAAGGGCGGGCGGGCAGAAGTAAGGAAGGGCGGGCCACGGCCAGGGCGGGCGGGCAGAAGGAAGGAAGGAAGCAAGGGCCACGGCCAGGGCGGGCGGGCAGAAGGAAGGAAGGAAGGGCGGGCCACGGCCTGGGCGGGCGGGCAGAAGGAAGGAAGGGCGGGCCACGGCCTGGGCGGGCGGGCAGAAGGAAGGAAGGGCGGGCGGGCGGAAGGAAGGGCGGGCGGGCGGAAGGAAGGGCGGGCGGGCGGAAGGAAGGGCGGGCGGGCGGGCAGGCCACGGCCAGGGCGGGAGGGCAGAAGGAAGGGCGGGCGGGCGGGCGGACAGGGCGGAAGGAAGGGCGGGCGGGCGGGCGGAAGGAAGGAAGGAAAGGCGGGCGGGCGGAAGGAAGGAAGGAAAGGCGGGCGGAAGGAAGGAAGGAAGGAAAGGCGGGCGGAAGGAAGGAAGGAAGGAAGGAAGGAAGGAAGGAAGGAAGGGCCACGGCCAGAGTGGGCGGGCGGAAGGAAGGAAAGGCGGGCGGGCGGGCGGAAGGAAGGAAGGAAGGAAGGAAGGAAGGGCCACAGCCAGGGTGGGCGGGCGGAAGGAAGGGCGGGCGGGCCACGGCCAGGGCGGGCCGAAGGAGGGAAGGAAGGAAGGGCCACGGCCAGGGCGGGCGGGCGGAAGGAAGGAAGGGCCACGGCCAGGGCGGGCCGAAGGAGGGAAGGAAGGAAGGGCCACGGCCAGGGCGGGCGGGCCACGGCCAGGGCGGGCGGGAGGGCGGAAGGAAGGAAGGGCGGGCCACGGCCAGGGCGGGCGGAAGGAAGGAAGGAAGGGCGGGCCACGGCCAGGCGCGGGCGGCGGAAGGAAGGAAGGAAGGGCGGGCCACGGCCAGGGCGGGCGGGCCACGGCCAGGCGGCGGGCGGGCCACGGCCAGGGCGGGCGGGCGGGCCACGGCCAGGGCGGGCGGGCGGGCCACGGCCAGGGCGGGCGGGCGGGCGGAAGGAAGGAAGGGCAGGCCACGGCCAGGGCGGGCGGGCGGGCGGAAGGAAGGAAGGGCGGGCCACGGCCACGGCCAGGGCGGGCGGGCGGGCGGAAGGAAGGAAGGGCGGGCCACGGCCAGGGCGGGCGGGCGGGCGGAAGGAAGGAAGGGCCACGGCCAGGGCGGGCGGAAGGAAGGAAGGAAGGAAGGGCCACGGCCAGGGCAGGCGGAAGGAAGGAAGGAAGGAAGGGCCACGGCCAGGGCAGGCGGAAGGAAGGAAGGAAGGGCCACGGCCAGGGCGGGCGGGCAGAAGGAAGGGCGGGCGGGCCACCGCCCAGGCAAGCGGAAGGAAGGGCAGGCGGGCCACCGCCCGGGCAGGCAGGCGGAAGGAAGGGCGGGCAGGCCACCGCCAGGGCGGGCGGGCCGAAGGAAGGGCGGGCAGGCCACCACCAGGGCAGGTGGAAGGATGGGCGGGCCACCACCAGGGCGGGCGGGTGGAAGGAAGGAAGGGCGGGCGGGCCACCGCCAGGGCAGGCGGGCGGAAGGAAGGGCGGGCAGGCCACCGCCACTGCCAGGGCAGGCAGGCAGAAGGAAGGGCCACAGCCAGGGCAGGCAGGCGGAATGAAGGAAGGGCCACAGCCAGGGCGGGCGGGCAGAAGGAAGGAAGGGCGGGCCATGGCCCGGGTGGGCGGGTGGGCCACGGCCAGGGCAGGTGGGCGGAAGGAAGGGTGGGCCACGGCCAGGGCGGGCAGGCGGAAGGAAGGAAGGAAGGAAGGGCCACGGCCAGGGCGGGCGGGTGGGCAGAAGGAAGGAAGGGCCACGGCCAGGGCGGGCGGGCGGGCGGGCGGAAGGTAGGAAGGGCCACGGCCAGGGCGGGCGGGCGGAAGGTAGGAAGGAAGGGCCACGGCCAGGGTGGGCGGGCGGAAGGGCCACGGCCAGGGCGGGCGGGCGGAAGGAAGGGCCACGGCCAGGGCGGGCGGGCGGAAGGAAGGAAGTGCCACGGCCAGGGCGGGCGGGCAGAAGGAAGGGCCACGGCCAGGGCAGGCGGAAGGGCCACCACCAGGGCGGGCGGAAGGGCGGGCGGGCAGAAGGGCCACCACCAGGGCGGGCGGGCAGAAGGGCCACCACCAGGGCGGGCGGAAGGGCGGGCGGGTGGGCGGAATGGCCACGACCAGGGCGGGCGGAAGGGTGGGCAGGCAGAAGGGCCACGACCATGGTGGGTGGGCAGAAGGGCCACGGCCAGGGCGGGCAGGCGGGCAGAAGGGCCACAACCAGGGCGGGCGGGCGGGCGGGCAGAAGGGCCACTGCCAGGGCGGGCGGGCCACTGCCCAGGCAGGTGGAAGGAAGGGCAGGCGGGCCACCGCCCGGGCAGGCAGGCGGAAGGAAGGGCGGGCAGGCCACCGCCAGGGCGGGCGGGCCGAAGGAAGGGCGGGCAGGCCACCACCAGGGCAGGTGGAAGGATGGGCGGGCCACCACCAGGGCGGGCGGGTGGAAGGAAGGAAGGGCGGGCAGGCCACCGCCAGGGCGGGCGGAAGGAAGGGCGGGCGGGCCACCGCCACTGCCAGGGCAGGCAGGCAGAAGGAGGGGCCACAGCCAGGGCAGGCAGGCGGAATGAAGGAAGGGCCACAGCCAGGGCCGGAAGTTACACAATCCAGGCAGGGTCACAGCAAAGAACCTGTCATGACACACACAGAATTTTATGTGATTTACTACACTCAATTTGTGCTGCAGGAGTATTCACCTCTCACACATGCCTCCTCCGACACTGACAGCACATGCTGACATACTGCCTTCAATATAAGGCACAGAGACTGCAGCTGTGCTAGCAACTAGAGCAGGAAGTACTGTCCAGCCAGCATTTTATCTTCCTCCAGTTTTTTCCCTTTTGTCTCTAGTACCTACTGTCCTGGTATAATTGTCATCACCCTCCCCCCCACTCCACTGCAGCTTGTTGGAAGTTATGCTGATACATAGAAGAGGTATACATTTCACAGCCTCATAAAACTATTTCACAAGCATGACACAAGCCCTTATCAAACCAAGGCTGCCCCCTGGGTTAGCAGTCACCATTCCTTTTAATGGCACTGTAATGCAGCTTGTCTTGTTCTCCTTAGTGTTTCATGTTTCTTCACTTGCTGGGAAGAAGGTTTCTTTAACCAGCTTGCCTTGATGCTATTTATCCAGAGAACTGATGCCCTGCTGCTGCCACCAACACAGCCTTGCTTCAGCCCTTGGGAAGTCGAGGCACACCACATTCTGACAGGAAGCTGACACAAGCTGACAGTCTGAGGACAAGACACAGGGAACAGCAGGTTCTGCAACAACTGCACTCTCATTCAGCCAGTGCAGAGCCTGCAGAGATGCTCCCCTTGTCAAGGGCCCCATCTCCTTGTCAAGGACTGCTCCCTGTCCCCCCAGCTAGGCACAGACTTGCCAGGCTGATGCTCTGGCAGCTGTCAGAGCCCTTAGCAGGCTAACCAGCCCTCTCTGCTGCTCCTGCTAGTGGGAAGCCTGCAGAAGAAACACCCTCTCTTGGTGAGGTGATCCTCACCCATGTTGTGACTTGGGGCCTTAGGCCCATGGAGCCAGCTCTGACTCCAGGCACTCTCTCTCCCCACTTCTCCTTGAAAAAGCATCAGGCAATACACTCATTCCCTCCCCCTCTCCCCCCACCTTTTCTTCTACCTGGGCACTTCCAGGTGAGTGCTTGGCCTCAAGCCAGGGCAAGTCTTTCACCAATTCAACAAGGCCCAAACAGCACCCCTGATTTTCAGCTAAGTTTTTGAGTATGGAATAGCAATAACCCAATCCCACCAAGAGTGCCTCTACTACAGAGTTACTATGACACACAGGACAGCATTCAGATCTAGGACACCCCCACTGACACCACTTTCCCTTCTCACCATAGTCTAATTCCAACAGATGCTTCTTCCCCTGGACAACAGCATGAAGTCACCACGGCTTTAAGTTGTTTTTAAAGCAGTTACACACCTAAAGGTACTACAGAAAGAGACAGGATAATCCTCGACAGAAAAAGACAAGCTAACAGTCCTTTCCCAAGCCAGAGCCCTCTAGGAAGGGAGCATTTCAACACCAGAAAGAGGACCAGAATGGGAGCAGTCAGTCTGCCTCATCTTAGGAAGCCAGGGAGCAGTAAAAGCAAGAACTCAATTCTGTCCTCCAGAGCAAGGCCAGAGCTGGAGACAAGACAGAGTAGCTGGGAGCATTAGGTCTCATGCTTATGTTAGGTCTGTCCCTACGCCAAGCAGGACTCGTGGATGGTTAACTTCACTAGGCCTGTACATAACACTAGCCCTGCTCTGAGCTGCAGCCCTTAGCTTCCCTGCTACAGCAACCCCAGTGCTCCCTTGCATGTCCACACAGGTAACTGGTTTCTGTCCCCCTCCCCACCCCCTTTGTGGCTGCGTAACTCCATACATCCACATGTCACATTAAATGGAAGGGGAGGACAGAGGCCAGGATTCCCTCATCAGCAAGGACACAGCCTGCACACATCCACCCACCAGCTCACAGCTCCAGTGCTGCCCTGCTGCAAAATTAAAGCAGGCCTCCCTTTGTGAGGACAGCAGTGAGACAGGAAACCATATATTCCACACCATTAACCCTCAAGTACACTTCCCTCTAACCAAGCTCCAGACTACCAAGCCTCTACAACCTGCAACAGTTGGGTTTCAGCTATTTCAGCTTAACACTGGATACACTGAACTATTTAGCAGCTTAACACCCTTGTCACATTTAACTTTCACACCCAGAGATTAGCCTGAGAGTGCAGCCACTTTATAGGTCAAACCCTCCCACAGTGGAGTCTAGCTTTTTCTTAAAAAGAAAAACCTTCACCCCCCTGAGACTCTTTCAAAACCATTTGTGGTTTTTTATATTGGTCTCTTCAGGGCAAGCATCTGAAGAGAAGCAGTGTCTGAAGACCCTGTCACACAACACTAAGACCTCCCAGTCACTGCTAGAACTCCTCCCCAGCACACCTCACTGTATCCCCCAGCTCTTGCAGGTGCACCTCACTGGGACATGCCAGGTGAGGGTAACCACCTCACCCCCCCCCCCCCCAAGACCCCTTCACAGCTGGGACACTGAGTGGGTGGCATGCCCACTGCTAGTTACTGCTTGTAAAGCATTTCCATGTGACTACACTAATCCCAACACAAGCTTTGAGCTCACCACAAGAAAACCCTCTGTGTCATCAGACAGAATCCACAAGGAAATCCTGACTATCAACTAGTCAAGCATCTTGTAGTTCAGCAAGACAGGAACTCACAATGAGGCAGGAGTTGAACAGTGCTGACCACTCCAAAAGGCAAGCCTGCCCAGAGCCATGCTTTGCACTTTCAGCTACTTCCAGAGAAGCAAGACTCTGCACACTGGGCAGCACAGGGTGTCCTATCATTTTACCCTTGATGTGGTAGCTGGCCCCCTTCTGTGTCCTGGGGGCATAAGCCATGTCTTTAGCTAGGGCAGCAGCAGCTCAGGCTTTTGAAGCCCAGAGACTGCAGCAGAGCTCTCCTGCAGCTGCTTCTCTCTTCTCAGCTGCAGCACTCCACATGCCTTTGGAGAGCTCCAGAGAGAAACAAGAGCATCCAAAGGTGTTACAAGACAACCCTGAGAAGCTCAGAAAGAATGTTTGAAGTAGGTACATCTGGATAACTTCTATCTTAGACAGAATTTGCTTAGCATGAGTAGCTAAATTTGCTGAAGCCTTAGGCCACGCTCCTAGTTCGGTAAGAAAGGGCCTCAGAGCTGGTGCAGGCTGGAAAGATGAGGGAGTTACAAGCAGTCTGCATTCCTGTGCCCCACTCTCCAAAAGGGAGGATGTCAAGGCTGAGAAATAAGGCCTGTTTGGGTGCCAGGACCTTGGGAAGCAAAGCCTCCTCTCACTGTTGAAAACAGTGCTGATTAAGGGGTCTGGATTATGTCCTCTTCCTCAGGACCTTGGGAGATAACACCTACTGACCTAGCTGGGGCAGTGTTAATTGATCAGGACCTTGAGAAGCAGGGGTGGGACCCAGGGAATGAAGAAATCACTAACCAATCAGTGTAAAAGGGAAAGTCACAAATCTGGCAATTTGTGTGTATAAATGCTACTTGAAAAGTTGGGGGGGTGTGCTTGATTTGTGGGAAACCACTGAGCACCCAGGCTCGCGCAACTCTGAAATAAACAAATGTCTCTCCTGAGTGTGTAATTATTGGCTTATTGCACACCGGGCAACAAATCCGCTTTTCAGACAACAAAGGGAGCTGGAAAGAGAGGAGACACTCATTTCTCCTCAAAACATAGCACTGCCAAGCATCTGCCAAACATGGCTGTGAAGCTATCTGACCAAACTTGGGAGGTCTTTGAACACTTTGTGTTTTGTCTCTCATTCTTCTCTGCTAGGCTTGATTACAACAACACTGCTTAACTTAAGCTTGAAGCATGAAGATTTCTTGAGAAGACCTGCCTTAAGTACTGGGACATTTGGAAAAACACTCTCACCTCCATCTCAGAAGGCACAGGCATAGTCAAGGAAGGACTCTGACCCAACTCTGTCATAGGAACTGGGTTTTGTGGTCAGAAAACAATGCTTTTGAAGAACTCCCTCCTGAGCTGGTCATCTAAGCATCTTTCACAGCCTCCCCACCGCATAAAATAGCCTTTCCTGCAAGATAAGGAGAGGCAATAAACAAACTGCATGAAAGAGGAATTCAAGCCCTTTCAGCTGCAGAGATTCTACATCTGACCAGCTCCTTTGATTTCACACTTTTTGCTTTCCAAGAAATGAGACTGGGAGTTTTCAAGCTTCTCCTGGTGGGGCACTCTTCCCATTTAAAGAGAGCAGCCCAAGAAGCATCCTACCAGAAGCTGAAGGGCACAGCTTTTCAACAGGGACTCCTCAGGAGACCAGAAGTATTAGCCCCTCAAATCACAGAGTAACTCCTAGCAAGGAGCACTCAACCCTAGTTACATACTTACCTCCTAAGGAACAGGAAACACAGCAGGACTCCAGGAACAAACACAAGCTTACAAGCCTGGGTGATCCAAACACACACAGACACACAGTCAGCCTTTGCACACCTACAGCCCTACAATGCCAGGGCACCACAGCAACTTTAAGAGTCACCTCACACAGAGCTCCACACAGCATAAAACAGAGACAAACAACTAAACAGACCATGCACAAGCACCACCCTAGAGACCCAGCCCCCAAAACACACTCACCCTGCAAAACACTCTCTCTCACACTCTCTCTCTCACACTCTCTCTCTCACACTCTCTCTCTCACACTCTCTCTCTCACACTCTCTCTCTCACACTCTCTCTCTCACACTCCCTCCAGGGCACCCAACAGGAACAAGGGGCCCCTCACCAAGCTTAAGGGGCCCCTCACCAAGCTTAAATGCAGCCCTCTGGCCAATGGGTAGAGGACAGGTGGGTGGAAGCCCCAGCTGATTCTGGTCAGGGAAGCCACAGCTGAGCCTGGTCAGGGCAATTAAGGCCTCCTGCTGCACCAAGGGCCCTAGTGCCATAGCAAGAAAGCTCTTCCATGTGAAAAGTGACAGTCCCTTGGAACACCTCACATGGAAGCAAAGCTTAACCAGGACAATTTTGTTAGGTGGGTATATCATACCCACATATATACATGTCACCTGCCCCCAAAGGCCTTTGATACGATGGTAGTGAAAGCCTTCTTTGAATACCTGCTAGCGTTTGATGTCGAGAACCTTCCCAACACTTCCAAGAAGCTGTACCTGCCTAGATGTGCAGCGCGAGCATACAGGAATCCTTCTCCTGCAGGTGTCATGTATCTTGCTATCTGTGGCTCAAGCATTCCCAGCACCAGAGGTGGTGCCTCTGCATTTCACATCCCTCACAGGTTTTTCTTTCCTGAGAGTTTGTCCAGGCATTTTTGGAGCCCATGTGAACTGTTCACATCCAGCCAGAAATTCCAGCGCCTATTTATGCATTATGTGAAGAAACATCTCTTGCATGCTTTGGGCCTGGCCCTCGCTAGCACTGCTTAGGGGCTTTTTTTAGTCCCTACAACGCAAGAAGCAGAAAACAAACATTCCCCAGTCATTTTCCTCTCTTGCAGAATCTTTTGGCGTTTCCTCAGCAAACTCTAAACTTCTCTACCTGTTTTGTTGACCTTTAAAGGCTTCACCTTGCCATTCTTGCCTGTGCTGTCAAGACCCTGACCACACACCCAGGTCCAAATTGCCTTGACCAGCCTCACCTGGAAGCTCCAGCCACGCCCCCTCTGCCCCTTGGCTTGAGGGCTGTATTTAAGCTGAGGTGGGGGCTTTGTTTGGCTGGTGTTGGGGTTGTGTGTCTCCTGGGTGTTGTTTGTGAGGTGTTGTTTGTGTTGTGAGTTGTGTGTTTTGTTTTTGGTGTTGTTTTTTAGGTGAGTCTTAAAGCTGTGTTTTTTTTTCTGGTTTCTGGGTGGTTCTTGGAGCTGCCTTGTGGTGTCTTTCCTGTTTTTGGTTGTCTCTTTTATTTCTGTTTAAGTTTTGCTTCTTCTTCCACTTTCTCCCACCAATGTTTGTTTGTCTCTTCATCTAGACTTTCAGTCTGGATGTGCTACCCTATTTTTTTCAGAGCTTGGGTGGCTGTGTGTGTTACAGTATTTTTTTGTAGCATGAAAGATGTTTTGAGGCATTTCTTACTCTTTCTGCAGTGTCTGATCTGTTTTGTAGCTGAGTCATGCAGGTCTTTGGTCAGGTGTGGTGAAAGATGGACTGGCTAACTGAGTCATGAGAGCTTCTTCTCTTGACTTATCCATTACTGTGTTACTTCATTTCCCTGAAGGAGTTTGGAAGCCTTGGGGAAATGCCCTAGCTAAGAGCTTAGGTGTTACCACTCCCCAGTGTTACAAGACAACCCTGAGAAGCTCAGAAAGAATGTCTGAAGTAGGTACATTTGGATAACTTCTATCTTAGACAGAATTTGCTTAGCATGAGTAGCCACACACTTGCTTAGCATGAGTAGCTAAATTTGCTGAAGCCTTAGGCTGCGCTCCTAGTTCGGTAAGAAAGGGCCCCAGAGCTGGTGCAGGCTGGAAAGATGAGGGAGTTACAAGCAGTCTGCATTCCTGTGCCCCACTCTCCAAAAGGGAGGATGTCAAGGCTGAGAAATAAGGCCTGCTTGGGCACCAGGACCTTGGGAAGCAAAGCCTCCTCTCACTGTTGAAACAGTGCTGATTAAGGGGTCTGGATTATGTCCTCTTCCTCAGGACCTTGGGAGATAACATCTACTGACCTAGCTGGGGCAGTGTTAACTGATCAGGACCTTGAGAAGCAGGGGTGGGATCCAGGGAATGAAGAAATCACTAACCAATCAGTGTAAAAGGGAAAGTCACAAGTCTGGCAATTTGTGTGTATAAATGCTACTTGAAAAGTTGGGGGGGGGGGGTGTGTGCTCAATTTGTGGGAAACCACTGAGCACCCAGGCTCGCGCAACTCTGAAATAAATAAACAAATGTCTCTCCTGAGTGTGTAATTATTGGCTTATTGCACACCGGGCAACAAATCTGCTTTTCAGACAACACCAGGAGTGTCTGGTAAGCTACTGTTCACTTGTGTGCCTAAAACAGCATGAAAGCCTTGGTTGAACTGAAATAAATGTTATGTAAAAACTGTGTGTGCTTAGCCACTGTAACAGGGTCTGACCCTAGGGTCCTGCTGAGAAGTTCAAAGCCAAGTCAGAGTGAAAATGAACATGTTTAATATCACATGTGCAGCATTTCCAGCTGGAGCTGGGTGCTGCTGAAGAGGGACCCTGAACAAAGAAATCCCTGGGCAATTGTAACTCTTCAGTCTAAGTTCTCCACCCCTTGTGTGGTAGTTGGGACTACCAGCAATACTCAGGTGTGGGGTCTTCCTGTTCCTCCTTGGGTCCTATTGCTGTCCCTAGGCAGGCTGTCTCTTTCCTCTTCTCTACTGCTGTGACTTGTGCTGAGGGATGTGCCTTTGTTCCTTGTTGGGTCCTGCCCTTGTCTCCCAAGGTCCTGAGGAGGAAGAGGTGGTAATTCCAGGCCACCCCAATGGACCCTGTCCCAGCAGGGAGGGGAGGCTTTGTTTCTCAAGGTCCTGATGCCCAGGGGCACAGGCCTTATTTCAAAGTCCTGACATCCTCCCTTTCAGAGTGTGGGGCACAGGAATGCAGACTGCTTGTGACTTCTTCCTCTTTCCAGCCTGAACCAGCTCTGGGGCCCTCTTTCAGCTAACATGATGAGTCACCTGAGTGTGGCTTAAGGCTTCAGCAAATCTAGCTGCTCCTGCTAAGCAAGTCTCTTAGCAGTTGTGCTAAGCAGCTACCCCTGGACAGCCCCAGTCCAGTGCTCTTTAACAGGAAATACTCCAGGTGTTGAGGTGTCAGAGAGTGGGTTGTGCCACTTGACCACTGAGGACAAAGCAAACAGTCTTTCCATGCTCTGCTTTTTCTGTTTGTGCAACAGTTTGTCACTTTCCCTTGATGCATGCTCTTAAGAGCTAAAGAGTGATGCTTCCAAGCAGGGAATCTGGGCTTGCTGCAAACAGGGCATGTCAGAGCCTTCCAGGTCTGTGGCTTCTGACTCCCTTCAGGGTTTTTCTTGCATGTCTCAAGAAGAGCCCTGAGAAGAAAAGAAGTCTTTATTTGTTGTTTCTGTGGAAAAAGAGCAAGTGTCCAAGTAAGACTAAGCAGGTGTTGCATGTGTTTGCTGCTTAGACTAGCTTTATGGGTGTGTAGAGTGAAGTGCTGTTTTGAAACTGCAGTGTAGGGTTTCCCCAGAGAGAACAAATGGAGCTGCTTGTTGTCTGAGGTGTCCCTGGCAGAGCTGATCACTTATTGAATAGGGTTATTTGGGAAGAGATGCTTGGTTTATTTTAAACTCTTTAAGACTTCACTTGATGCCCAGTGCTGCTGGTGCCCACAACACTGTTGTGTCCTTGTTGGGAATTGCTTCTGAGTCCCTTGGAGTGGGAGGGGAAATGGGGCAGGGACTGTGTCAGAGCAGCAAGTGGGAGCTGGAACTGGCACATGGCCTTCTTGCTCTGTAAGAGAAAACAGTCCTTTGAAGTTCCTGTTGTTGTCCCAACTGGAATGCGGGCACTGAAGGAGAGGAGTAAACAGTGGCCTGGAAGAGACCATCCAGGCTCTTCCTGAATGAGCAGTAGTTGGGGGTAGTTGCATTAGGATGTGCTATCTCTTTTAGCCTTATGTTGATTTAAAAGAGAGCAAGTCTAAGCAAATGCTTCTCAGCCAACAAGTGTCAACTAACAACAAAGCAGGAAAAGCCTCAGGCAGTGAAGAGCTCTTCTCCCATGCACAAGGTGTTTCCTGGGTTTTTTGGTCAGCAAACTGAATTGATTCAGGCCCTGGAGTGGAAACCCAATGTGGTGGGAACCCAGGTCTTGGCTCCAAGTCAAGGCAGGTGGTGAGGAAGGCCTTGGGAGTCAGGGTGCCCTGGGTCTGCTCCTGGGAGCTCCTCACAGCTGTAGCACAAGCAGATGCTGCCTCCAATTCTCCTGCCATGGAGGGGCTGGGGTGGGCAGGAAGGCAAGGAGGGGAGCCCTTGGCATGAGCCCTCAGAGTTGTCCCAGTGGGACCTGGTGCTTCTTGACTGCCCCAAAGCAGCAGGTCTGATCTGGTGCTGATTAACCAATTAAAACTGCCTGAATTTCCCTAACTGAAGGAGGGAAGGAAATGAGTGTGACCTCCCCCCCAACACCCCTTCCCATGATAATGGAGGAGGGACTGCTGTTTGTGCTCTGCCAGGGTGTGGATTTTCTCCCCTTCCTGGCTTTTGACAGCTGGTTTTGATGCTTTTTCTTCCCTGTTTTGGGGACAGTGCTTCTTGAGGCAGGTGGCTCCTTCCCAGAAGCTGCTGGTGAGGTTGCTGCTTTCCAGTGTCTCTAAGTGGGTGCTTGGAGCTTCTCAGCACTGTCCCCTCCCTGGGCACCTCTTGGTGTTACTCCCTCTTTTGCCCTAGGGGCCCTTTGCCTCAAGGCTGCCTTTCTCCTTCCAGGAGCTTCTGGAAGCTTCTGGGGCTGCCTGTGGGGCGGGGCTGCAGCTGATTGGTGGAGGGGTGGGGCTGGTGTGAGCTGGTGGGGGGGCTGTTGTGGGGGAGGGGGGAGTGACAGGAGCTGCCTCAGGGAGTGGGGGGGCTTCCCCCAGGCTGCGGGGGGGCTGGGTGCCTCTTGCAGGGGGTGACTGCCCCGGGCCGTGGGAGCCCTGCTGTGCTGGAGGCAGTGGGTGGCTGGGGAGGAGGAGGTGGGGCTGTGCAGCACCAGGGGGGAGGAGCTGGGGACACCAGCCCCTTTGCAGAGCTCTGCTGAGGTCAGTGCCTGAGCCCGGGGGCAGGGCAGGAGGGACAGCTGGGGACAAGGCTGGTGAGAGGCCTGAGCTGGGGAGGCTGTGAGCTCCTGCCTCCCGGCAGCTGCAGCAGGGCTGCTTGTGCCTGCTGACCCGAGGGTCTGGGCAGGGCCCTGTGCCCAGTAGCTGAATGGGGCAACAAGCCCTGGTAGGACAGTTGGGAAAGCAGCTGGCTCTGGAAGGGGCTCATGCAGCTTTTGCATTTGGATGTGTGATGTGCTGAGGGGGAGCAGCAGGTGACAGTGCCTGGGGGCTCCTTTCAGCAGGCAGCAGTCCCCTGTCTTCCTGCCAGACATGCTGTCATGGCACAGGCATTGCTTGTTGGGGGCTTTTTCCTGGGCCCCGTGCTCTTTGGAGAGCCCTTTTTAGTCTTTCTCATGAGAGGTTGTGAAGCTTGATGGGCCTGAGATGTTAGTGGCTTGTCAGAGGAGCCATCCAGTGAGGTGAGTTGCTGCATGCTTTGAGTTTCCAGTCTCTGCCTAGTCCATTGACATGGGTGTTGATCACCCCAATGGGCTTGAATAAGCTTTGCTTGGAGGTACAACAGTGTAGTGATTGCCCCTGTGTTTCAGTATGTGGCATGCCAAGTCCTGTAGCTAATCACGGGGTACAATTGGGTTGACTCTGCTTTTCCCCTGCAGGTCTTAGAAGAGTGCTGTGTCTCATGAACATGGCAAGATGGGGTCTGCTCCCAAGGCAGACATAACTGGCATCCGAAGGCTGCCATCAAAAGCTGAAAAATGTACCTGGTATGTTGTCTGCCTCGTGTTGCTTTGACTTTTTAGACATGATAGAAGTCAAATAGGACTGCTTCAGAGACTGCCTAAAACTATTTTATCTGTCAAGGAGATTCCCCAACTGCCTTCTACTATAGGGTGTGTGCAGAAACTGAGTGGTGTGTAAAACTAGCCCTTACCAGCCCCCCAGGAGACTCCTGAGCTTAGGACAGTGTGTTTCAACATGACTGCTTTGTGAGCTCTTGTGAGCACAGTCCAAATCTCTCCTGAATGTAGTGGGGCCAGGAGGGACTTGTGGGAGGAGCAGGGAGTTAAGAGTGTTGCCCTTCTGGTGACAGCTGGAACAGAGGCTCAAAAGGAGAGCAAGGGCAGTTTGGGTGGTTTGAGAAGGGATGAATTATTTCCAGAGCTGCTGAGAATGAGTAGCCCTCTTGGGAGGGGGGAGTATTGGCAGGCAAGGCCCTATTTAAATCCTTTAGTACTGCTGAACTGTGTCTTAAAATCATGTACAAGGTAAAGCCCTCGGGTAATAAGCAGAGAAATTGTCAGGCATGACACTAACCCTTGAGCATGGGGCTTCCCAAAGAGGCTCAGACCAGCAGTTGGTATTGCTCCAACAGTGTTAGGGAAGGTTAGGTTTGCTGCCCACCACAGCAGGGTCTGACCCTAGGTTCCTGCTGGGAAGTGTGGAGCCAAATCCAAGTGAATGAAATGAATTTTAATGGCATGTGTGCAGTAATTGCAGCTGGAGCTGGGTGCCTCTGGAAGGGGACCCTAAGGAAAGGAATCCCTGGGCAATTGTAGCCTTTGAATCCAAGGTCTCCACCCCTCATGTGGTAGTTGGGACCAACAGTGATATTCAGCTCTGGGGTCTCCTGTTCCTTATTGGGTCTCATTGTTGTCCCTGGGCAGGCTGTTTCTTTCCTCATCTTTACTGGTGTGGTTTCTGCTGAGGGATGTGCCTTTGTTCCTTGTTGGGTCCCTCTGTCTCTGAAGGTCCTGAGGAGGAGGAGGTGGTTGCAGACCACAACTCTCCCTGCCCCAGCAGGGAGAGGAGGCTTTGTTTCTCGAGGTCCTGATGGCCAGCACAGGCCTTATTTCAGAGTTGTGACATCCTCCCTTCTGGAGTGTGAGACACAGGGATACAGACTGCTTGTGATGTCCTTGTCTTTCCAGCTGGAGCTGGCCCTGGGGCCTCTTTTCCTGAGCTGGATGCAAGTCCCTCCTGTTCTCTGAGTGTGGCCTAAGGCTTCAGCAAATTGAACTACTCATGCCAAGTGTTTATAGAAGTTGTGCTGGGCAGCTACCTCTAGACAGTTTCAGTTCAATGTTCTTTAGCAGTCCTCCCTTTGTTTTTATTAAGCATCCCTGCTAACACTTGAAACAGTCCTCAGTCTTCTGAGGCAGACTGTCACTTTCCATAATTTCATGTATAATATGGTTGTAAGTGATAGGCATGACACAGCTGAACTTAACTACTACTGGGTGCAGCAGGTGATTATAAATCCCTGTTGTGCTTGGTGACCATCCTAGGAGTGTTTCCCACCCATGATGGTCTCCATCCTTCCTTATCCTTTCTAAGACATGGTATCTCTTCTGTATCCTGATGAGTAGCGATTAGAGTTCTTGTCCATTGTTTTGGATGCCTTCTAGCAGTTGATGCAGGTCATCATGTTGTAGTAGCTTTTTCACCAGTGTAAGATGTATTCCAGTGGGGGTAGGTAGTAAATTCTGAGTCAATGTATAATTAGATGGTAACAACTGTTAAGATCTAACAGGAGCTGAATGATTGAAGTTGCATCCCATAATTTTGGTCCAGTTATGAACACAAATATTTGAGTCACTACTTGTGTTTGCAGCAATGGTGTCTATGAATATAAGACTGCCAAGGGTTCTCATACATGCCCGTCTCTTTCCAGTGTATGCAAGTACAGTTCAACTTGAACAGCCAAGTAAGAACACAGCATGGCAGTATATGGCCTGTCCCACTTAGGTTCTGACTTGGATTTTTGTAGAAATGTTTTACCTAAAGCTTCATCCCCAGGCTGTCTGTCATGTGCCTGAATGTCAGATGGTACTGGCTGAAACCAGGGAGCCTGATTTTGTGAAGCCTTAAGCTGCTCCTGTAAAGCTAGTACATGTTGTGTCACTTGTTCATCTCTAACAGGCTGGTCTTAGCAGGGGTGTAAGGCCCTGATATGGCTCAATGTCTCCCAAAGGGAATTTCTGCTGGTGTTGCCCCTCTGGGTTGTCATGGGGCATTTCAAACATCCCATAGAGCTAAGTTCAATGCCTCTGGCCATTTTAGAGCTCTGTGTGTGTGTGTGCATATTCCCCCCATCATGCTTGGGGATGGAGGCTAAGTCCTGCATTTCTGGTGCTCCCAGACAGGCCCCGGGGGCTCGTTTGGGGGCTCCAAAATGGAGGCTCATCCTGCAAGTCCGGGGCTCAAGCCCAGGCTGCTGGGACTGGTCTCAGAGCTCAGAAAGGGGGCTAGGTCCTGGGTTTGGGTGCTGGAGAGCAGGTTCAGGGGGCTGTATTGGGCCTTCGGCTCCTGCACCCCTCGGGCCCCTTCCGCCCCTCCGCCCCTACGCCCACCGCCCCTCCGCCCTCCACCCTTCCGCCCTCCGTCCCTCCACCCTCCCGCCCCTCCGCCTTCCGCCCCTCCGCCCTCCCGTTATCCGCCCCCCTCCCCCCGCCTTTCTGCCCTCCGCCCACCGCCCTCTGCCCCTCCGCCCTCCGCCCCTCCGCCCCCCGCCCTTCCGCCCTCCGCCCCTCCGCCCTTCCGCCCTCCGCCCCTCCGCCCTCCGCCCTTCCACCCTCCCCCCCTCCGCCCTTCCGCCTTCCGCCCTCCGCCCTCCACCCCTCCGCCCTCCGCCCTCCCGCCCTCCGCCCCTCCGCCCTTCCGCCCCTCCGCCCCACGCCCCTCCGCCCTCCACCCACCGCCCTTCCGCCCCTCCGCCCACCGCCCCTCCGCCCTCCGCCCTTCCGCCCCTCCGTCCTCCACCCTTCCGCCCTCCGCCCCTCCGCTTTCCGCCCTTCCGCCCCTCTGCCTTCCGCCCCTCCGCCCTCCGCTTTCCGCCCCTCCGCCCCTCCGCCTTCCTCCCCTCCGCCCTCAGGCCCTCCGCCCTCCGCACTTCCGCACTCCGCCCCTCCGCCCTTCCGCCCTCCGCCCCCCACCTCTCCGCCCTTCCGCCCTCCGCCCCTCCTCTCTCCGCCCTCCCGCCCATTCGCACTCCGCCCCTCCGCCCTCCGCCCTTCCACCCTCCGCCCTCCGCCCTCCCGCCCTCCGCCCCTCGCCCTCAGGCGCTCCGCCCTCCGCCCCTCCGCCCTCCCGCCCTCCGCCCTCCCCCCCTCCGCCCTTCCGCCCTCCCGCCCTCCGCCCTTCCGCCCTCCGCCCCTCCGCCCCTCCGCCCTTCTGCCCCACCGCCCCTCCGCCCACCGCCCCTCCGCCCTTCCGCCCTCCGTGCCTCCGCCCCTCCGCCCTTCCGCCCCTCCGCCTTCCGCCCCTCCGCCCTCCGCCCTTCCGCCCTCCGCCCTTCCGCCCTCCGTGCCTCCACCCTCCCGCCCCTCCGCCCCTCCGCTTTCCGCCCCTCCGCCCTTCCGCCCCTCCTCCCTCCCGCCCCTCTGCCCTTCCGTCCTCCGCACTCTGCCCTCCGCCCTTCCGCCCCTCCGCCCACCGCCCTTCCGCCCTCCGCCCTTCCGCCCTCCGCCCTTCCGCCCTCCGTCCCTCCGTCCCTCCGTCCCTCCGCCTTCCGCCCTCCGCCCCTCCGCCTTCCGCCCCTCCGCCCTCCCGCCCCTCCGCCCTCCGCCCCTCCGCCCTCCGTGCCTCCACCCTTCCGCCCCTCCGCCTTCCGCCCCTCCGCCCCTCCGCTTTCCGCTCCTCTGCCCCTCCGCCCTCCGCCCTTCCGCCCTCCGCCCTTCCGCCCTCCGTGCCTCCACCCTCCCGCCCCTCCGCCCCTCCGCTTTCCGCCCCTCCGCCCTTCCGCCCCTCCTCCCTCCCGCCCCTCTGCCCTTCCGTCCTCCGCACTCTGCCCTCCGCCCTTCCGCCCCTCCGCCCACCGCCCTTCCGCCCTCCGCCCCTCCGCCCTTCCGCCCTCCGCCCTTCCGCCCTCCGTCCCTCCGCCTTCCGCCCTCCGCCCCTCCGCCTTCCGCCCCTCCGCCCCTCCGCCCTCCGCCCCTCCGTGCCTCCGCCCTTCCGCCCCTCCGCCTTCCGCCCCTCCGCCCCTCCGCTTTCCGCTCCTCTGCCCCTCCGCCTTCCGCCCCTCCGCCCTCCGCCCTTCCGCCCTCCGTGCCTCCACCCTCCGCCCTTCCGCCCCTCCGCTTTCCGCCCCTCCGCACTCTGCCCTCCGCCCTTCCGCCCTCCGCCCTCCGCCCTTCCGCCCCTCCGCCCTCCGCCCTTCCGCCCTCCGTGCCTCCACCCTCCGCCCTTCCGCTTTCCGCCCCTCCGCCCCTCCTCCCTCCCGCCCCTCCGCCCTTCCGTTCTCCGCACTCTGCCCTCCGCCCTTCCGCCCCTCTGCCCACCGCCCTTCCGCCCTCCGCCCTTCCACCCTCCACCCTTCCGCCCTTTCGCCCTCCGTCCCTCCGCCCTTCCGCCTTCCGCCCCTCCGCCTTCCGCCCCTCCGCCCCTCCGCACTTCCGCACTTCCGCCCCCCGCCCCTCCGCCCTCCACCCCTCCGTCCTCCCGCCCTCCGCCCCTCCGCCCTCCGTCCTCCGCCCTTCCGCCCTCCGCCCCTCCGACCCTACACCCTCCGCCCTCCGCCCTCCGCCCTCTGCCCGTCCGCCCACCGCCCCTCCGCACTCCGCCCTACCGCCCCTCCGCACTCCGCCCCCCGCCCCTCCGCCACTTCCCCCCCCGCCCTTCCGCCCCTCATCCCTCCGCTCCTCCCCCCTCCGCCCCTTCCTCTCCTCCGCCATTTGGCCCTTCTGCCCTTTCCGCCCCTTCTGCCCCTTGCACCCCTCCGCCCTTCGGCCCCTCCGCCCCTCCCGCCTCTCCGTCCCTATGCCCTTCCACTCCTCCGCCCTTCCGCCCTCCGCTCTCCAACCATCCGCCCTCCAACCTTCCGCCCTCCTTCCCTTCTGCCCTTCCGCCCTTCCACGCTCCGCCCCTCCGCCCTCCTGCCTCTCTGCCCGTTCCACCGTTTCCGCCCTTCCGCCCCTCCAGCCTTCCGCCTCTTCCTCCCTGCCTCTCCTTCCGCCCCGGAAGGGCCACGGCCAGGGTGGAGCGGCGGAAAAAAGGGCCATGGCCACGGCCAGGGCCGGCGGGCAGAAGGAAGGGCCACGGCCAGGGCCAGCGAAAGGAAGGGCCACGGCCACGGCCGGCGGGCGGGCGGAAGGAAGGAAGGAAGGGCCACGGCCAGGGCGGGCGGGCGGAAGGAAGGAAGGGCCACGGCTAGGGCGGGCGGGCGAAAGGAAGGGCAGGCCACGGCCAGGGCGGGCGGGCGGAAGGAAGGAAGGAAGGAAGGAAGGAAGGAAGGGCCGGCCAGGGTGGGCGCGCGGGCAGAAGGAAGGGCCACGGCCAGGGCGGGCAGGCGGAAGGAAGGGCCACGGCCAGGGCGGGCGGGCGGAAGGAAGGGCCACGGCCAGGGCGGGCGGGCGGGCGGAAGGGCCACGGCCAGGGCGGGCGGGCGGGCGGAAGGGCCACGGCCAGGGCGGGCGGGCGGAAGCAAGGGCCACGGCCAGGGCGGGCGGGCGGAAGCAAGGGCCACGGCCAGGGCGGGCGGGCGGAAGCAAGGGCCACGGCCAGGGCGGGCGGAAGCAAGGGCCACGGCCAGGGCGGGCGGAAGGGCCACCACCAGGGCGGGCGGAAGGGCGGGCGGGCAGAAGCGCCACCACCAGGGCGGGCAGAAGGGCAGGCGGGTGGGCGGAATGGCCATGACCAGGGTGGGCAGAAGGGCGGACAGGTGGGCCACGACCAGGGCGGGCGGAAGGGCGGGCGGGCAGAAGGGCCACGACCATGGTGGGCGGGCAGAAGGGCGGGCTGGCGGGCGGGCAGAAGGGCCACAACCAGGGCGGGCAGGCGGAAGGGCAGGCGGGCAGAAGGGCCACGGCCAGGGCGGGCAGGCAGGCAGGCGGGCAGAAGGGCCACTGCCAGGGCGGGCGGGCAGAAGGAAGGGCGGGCAGGGCACCGCCAGGGCGGGCGGGCGGGCCGAAGGAAGGTCGGGCAGGCCACCACCAGGGCAGGTGGAAGGATGGGCGGGCCACCACCAGGGCGGGCGGGTGGAAGGAAGGAAGGGCGGGCGGGCCACCGCCAGGGCGGGCGGAAGGAAGGGCGGGCAGAAGGGCCACGACCATGGTGGGCGGGCAGAAGGGCGGAAGGAAGGGCGGGCAGAAGGGCCACTGCCAGGGCGGGCGGGCAGAAGGAAGGGCGGGCAGGCCACCGCCAGGGCGGGCGGGCGGGCCGAAGGAAGGTCGGGCAGGCCACCACCAGGGCAGGTGGAAGGATGGGCGGGCCACCACCAGGGCGGGCAGGTGGAAGGAAGGAAGGGCGGGCGGGCCACCGCCAGGGCGGGCGGAAGGAAGGAAGGGCGGGCCACCGCCACTGCCAGGGCAGGCAGGCAGAAGGAGGGGCCACAGCCAGGGCAGGCAGGCGGAATGAAGGAAGGGCCACAGCCAGGGCCGGAAGTTACACAATCCAGGCAGGGTCACAGCAAAGAACCTGTCCTGACACACACAGAATTTTGTGTGATTTACTACACTCAATTTGTGCTGCAGGAGTATTCACCTCTCACACATGCCTCCTCCAACACTGACAGCACATGCTGACATACTGCCTTCAATATAAGGCACAGAGACTGCAGCTGTGCTAGCAACTAGAGCAGGAAGTACTGTCCAGCCAGCATTTTATCTTCCTCCAGTTTTTTCCCTTTTGTCTCTAGTACCTACTGTCCTGGTATAATTGTCATCACCCTCCCCCCCACTCCACTGCAGCTTGTTGGAAGTTATGCTGATACATAGAAGAGGTATACATTTCACAGCCTCATAAAACTATTTCACAAGCATGACACAAGCCCTTATCAAACCAAGGCTGCCCCCGGGTTAGCAGTCACCATTCCTTTTAATGGCACTGTAATGCAGCTTGTCTTGTTCTCCTTAGTGTTTCATGTTTCTTCACTTGCTGGGAAGAAGGTTTCTTTAACCAGCTTGCCTTGATGCTATTTATCCAGAGAACTGATGCCTGCTGCTGCCACCAACACAGCCTTGCTTCAGCCCTTGGGAAGTCGAGGCACACCACATTCTGACAGGAAGCTGACACAAGCTGACAGCCTGAGGACAAGACACAGGGAACAGCAGGTTCTGCAACAACTGCACTCTCATTCAGCCAGTGCAGAGCCTGCAGAGATGCTCCCCTTGTCAAGGGCCCATCTCCTTGTCAAGGACTGCTCCCTGTCCCCCCAGCTAGGCACAGACTTGCCAGGCTGATGCTCTGGCAGCTGTCAGAGCCCTTAGCAGGCTAACCAGCCCTCTCTGCTGCTCCTGCTAGTGGGAAGCCTGCAGAAGAAACACCCTCTCTTGGTGAGGTGATCCTCACCCATGTTGTGACTTGGGGCCTTAGGCCCATGGAGCCAGCTCTGACTCCAGGCACTCTCTCTCCCCACTTCTCCTTGAAAAAGCAACATGCAATACACTCATTCCCTCCCCTCTCCCCCCACCTTCTCTTTTCTTCTACCTGGGCACTTCCAGCTGATTGCTTGGCCTCAAGCCAGGGCAAGTCTTTCACCAATTCAACAAGCCCCAAACAGCACCCCTGATTTTCAGCTAAGTTTCTGAGTATGGAATAGCAATAACCCAATCCCACCAAGAGTGCCTCTACTACAGAGTTACTATGACACACAGGACAGCATTTAGATCTAGGACACCCCCACTGACACCACTTTCCCTTCTCACCATAGTCTAATTCCAACAGATGCTTCTTCCCCTGGACAACAGCATGAAGTCACCACGGCTTTAAGTTGTTTTTAAAGCAGTTACACACCTAAAGGTACTACAGAAAGAGACAGGATAATCCTCAACAGAAAAAGACGAGCTAACAGTCCTTTCCCAAGCCAGGGCCCTCTAGGAAGGGAGCATTTCAACACCAGAAAGAGGAGCAGAATGGGAGCAGTCAGTCTACCTCATCTTAGGAAGCCAGGGAGCAGTAAAAGCAAGAACTCAATTCTGTCCTCCAGAGCAAGGCCAGAGCTGGAGACAAGACAGAGTAGCTGGGAGCATTAGGTCTCATGCTTATGTTAGGTCTGTCCCTACGCCAAGCAGGACTCGTGGATGGTTAACTTCACTAGGCCTGTACATAACACTAGCCCTGCTCTGAGCTGCAGCCCTTAGCTTCCCTGCTACAGCAACCCCAGTGCTCCCTTGCATGTCCACCCAGGTAACTGGTTTCTGTCCCCCTCCCCACCCCCTTTGTGGCTGCATAACTCCATACATCCACATGTCACATTAAATGGAAGGGGAGGACAGAGGCCAGGATTCCCTCATCAGCAAGGACACAGCCTGCACACATCCACCCACCAGCTCACAGCTCCAGTGCTACCCGGCTGCAAAATTAAAGCAGGCCTCCCTTTGTGAGGACAGCAGTGAGACAGGAAACCATATATTCCACACCATTAACCCTCAAGTACACTTCCCTCTAACCAAGCTCCAGACTACCAAGCCTCTACAACCTGCAACAGTTGGGTTTCAGCTATTTCAGCTTAACACTGGATACACTGAACTATTTAGCAGCTTAACACCCTTGTCACATTTAACTTTCACACCCAGAGATTAGCCTGAGAGTGCAGCCACTTTATAGGTCAAACCCTCCCACAGTGGAGTCTAGCTTTTTCTTAAAAAGAAAAACCTTCACCCCCCTGAGACACTTTCAAAGCCATTTGTGGTTTTTTATATTGGTCTCTTCAGGGCAAGCATCTGAAGAGAAGCAGTGTCTGAAGACCCTGTCACACAACACTAAGACCTCCCAGTCACTGCTAGAACTCCTCCCCAGCACACCTCACTGTATCCCCCAGCTCTTGCAGGTGCACCTCACTGGGACATGCCAGGTGAGGGTAACCACCTCACACCCCCCCCCCCAAGACCCCTTCACAGCTGGGACACTGAGTGGGTGGCATGCCCACTGCTAGTTACTGCTTGTAAAGCATTTCCATGTGACTACACTAATCCCAACACAAGCTTTGAGCTCACCACAAGAAAACCCTCTGTGTCATCAGACAGAATCCACAAGGAAATCCTGACTATCAACTAGTCAAGCATCTTGTAGTTCAGCAAGACAGGAACTCACAATGAGGCAGGAGTTGAACAGTGCTGACCACTCCAAAAGGCAAGCCTGCCCAGAGCCATGCTTTGCACTTTCAGCTACTTCCAGAGAAGCAAGACTCTGCACACTGGGCAGCACAGGGTGTCCTATCATTTTACCCTTGATGTGGTAGCTGGCCCCCTTCTGTGTCCTGGGGGCATAAGCCATGTCTTTAGCTAGGGCAGCAGCAGCTCAGGCTTTTGAAGCCCAGAGACTGCAGCAGAGCTCTCCTGCAGCTGCTTCTCTCTTCTCAGCTGCAGCACTCCACATGCCTTTGGAGAGCTCCAGAGAGAAACAAGAGCATCCAAAGGTGTTACAAGACAACCCTGAGAAGCTCAGAAAGAATGTTTGAAGTAGGTACATCTGGATAACTTCTATCTTAGACAGAAGTTGCTTAGCATGAGTAGCTAAATTTGCTGAAGCCTTAGGCCACGCTCCTAGTTCGGTAAGAAAGGGCCTCAGAGCTGGTGCAGGCTGGAAAGATGAGGGAGTTACAAGCAGTCTGCATTCCTGTGCCCCACTCTCCAAAAGGGAGGATGTCAAGGCTGAGAAATAAGGCCTGTTTGGGTGCCAGGACCTTGGGAAGCAAAGCCTCCTCTCACTGTTGAAAACAGTGCTGATTAAGGGGTCTGGATTATGTCCTCTTCCTCAGGACCTTGGGAGATAACACCTACTGACCTAGCTGGGGCAGTGTTAACTGATCAGGACCTTGAGAAGCAGGGGTGGGACCCAGGGAATGAAGAAATCACTAACCAATCAGTGTAAAAGGGAAAGTCACAAATCTGGCAATTTGTGTGTATAAATGCTACTTGAAAAGTTGGGGGTGTGTGCTTGATTTGTGGGAAACCACTGAGCACCCAGGCTCGCGCAACTCTGAAATAAACAAATGTCTCTCCTGAGTGTGTAATTATTGGCTTATTGCACACCGGGCAACAAATCCGCTTTTCAGACAACAAAGGGAGCTGGAAAGAGAGGAGACACTCATTTCTCCTCAAAACATAGCACTGCCAAGCATCTGCCAAACATGGCTGTGAAGCTATCTGACCAAACTTGGGAGGTCTTTGAACACTTTGTGTTTTGTCTCTCATTCTTCTCTGCTAGGCTTGATTACAACAACACTGCTTAATTTAAGCTTGAAGCATGAAGATTTCTTGAGAAGACCTGCCTTAAGTACTGGGACATTTGGAAAAACACTCTCACCTCCATCTCCGAAGGCACAGGCATAGTCAAGGAAGGACTCTGACCCAACTCTGTCATAGGAACTGGGTTTTGTGGTCAGAAAACAATGCTTTTGAAGAACTCCCTCCTGAGCTGGTCATCTAAGCATCTTTCACAGCCTCCCCACCGCATAAAATAGCCTTTCCTGCAAGATAAGGAGAGGCAATAAACAAACTGCATGAAAGAGGAATTCAAGCCCTTTCAGCTGCAGAGATTCTACATCTGACCAGCTCCTTTGATTTCACACTTTTTGCTTTCCAAGAAATGAGACTGGGAGTTTTCAAGCTTCTCCTGGTGGGGCACTCTTCCCATTTAAAGAGAGCAGCCCAAGAAGCATCCTACCAGAAGCTGAAGGGCACAGCTTTTCAACAGGGACTCCTCAGGAGACCAGAAGTATTAGCCCCTCAAATCACAGAGTAACTCCTAGCAAGGAGCACTCAACCCTAGTTACATACTTACCTCCTAAGGAACAGGAAACACAGCAGGACTCCAGGAACAAACACAAGCTTACAAGCCTGGGTGATCCAAACACACACAGACACACAGTCAGCCTTTGCACACCTACAGCCCTACAATGCCAGGGCACCACAGCAACTTTAAGAGTCACCTCACACAGAGCTCCACACAGCATAAAACAGAGACAAACAACTAAACAGACCATGCACAAGCACCACCCTAGAGACCCAGCCCCCAAAACACACTCACCCTGCAAAACAAAAACACAAAAACACACACACACACACACTCTCTCTCTCTCTCTCTCTCACACACACACACACTCACACACTCACACACTCACTCTCACTCACTCTCCCAGGGCACCCAACAGGAACAAGGGGCCCCTCACCAAGCTTAAATGCAGCCCTCTGGCCAATGGGTAGAGGACAGGTGGGTGGAAGCCCCAGCTGATTCTGGTCAGGGAAGCCACAGCTGAGCCTGGTCAGGGCAATTAAGGCCTCCTGCTGCACCAAGGGCCCTAGTGCCATAGCAAGAAAGCTCTTCCATGTGAAAAGTGACAGTCCCTTGGAACACCTCACATGGAAGCAAAGCTTAACCAGGACAATTTTGTTAGGTGGGTATATCATACCCACATATATACATGTCACCTGCCCCCAAAGGCCTTTGATACGATGGTAGTGAAAGCCTTCTTTGAATACCTGCTAGCGTTTGATGTCGAGAACCTTCCCAACACTTCCAAGAAGCTGTACCTGCCTAGATGTGCAGCGCGAGCATACAGGAATCCTTCTCCTGCAGGTGTCATGTATCTTGCTATCTGTGGCTCAAGCATTCCCAGCACCAGAGGTGGTGCCTCTGCATTTCACATCCCTCACAGGTTTTTCTTTCCTGAGAGTTTGTCCAGGCTTTTTTGGAGCCCATGTGAACTGTTCACATCCAGCCAGAAATTCCAGCGCCTATTTATGCATTATGTGAAGAAACACCTCTTGCATGCTTTGGGCCTGGCCCTCGCTAGCACTGCTTAGGGGCTTTTTTTAGTCCCTACAACGCAAGAAGCAGAAAACAAACATTCCCCAGTCATTTTCCTCTCTTGCAGAATCTTTTGGTGTTTCCTCAGCAAACTACCTAAAACTCCAGCACCAGCTGGAGCTGGGTGCTGCTGAAGAGGGACCCTGAACAAAGAAATCCCTGGGCAATTGTAACTCTTCAGTCTAAGTTCTCCACCCCTTGTGTGGTAGTTGGGACCACCAGCAATACTCAGGTGTGGGGTCTTCCTGTTCCTCCTTGGGTCCCATTGGTGTCCCTAGGCAGGCTGTCTCTTCCCTTCTCTTTGCTGCTGTGACTTGTGCTGAGGGATGTGCCTTTGTTCCTTGTTGGGTCCTGCCCTTGTCTCCCAAGGTCCCGAGGAGGAAGAGGTGGTAATTCCAGACCACAGGAACTACCCCTGCCCCAGCAGGGACAGGAGGCTTTGTTTCTCAAGGTCCTGATGGCCAGCACAGGCCTTATTTCAAAGTCCTGACATCCTCCCTTTCAGAGTGTGAGGCATGGGAATGCATGTCAGAGCCTTCTAGTGCTGTGGCTTCTGACTCCCTTCAGG
This sequence comes from Dromaius novaehollandiae, assembly GCF_036370855.1. NCBI lineage: Eukaryota > Metazoa > Chordata > Aves > Casuariiformes > Dromaiidae > Dromaius > Dromaius novaehollandiae. The sequence continues at coordinate 6,118,316 of NC_088101.1, forward strand.
ATTATTTGGGAAGAGATGCTTGGTGTGTGTTAAACTCTCTTAAAGCAAGGCTTCATTTAATGCCCCGTGCTGCTGGTGCCCACAACACAGTTGTGTCCTTGTTGGGAATTGCTTCTGAGTCCCTCGGAGTGAGAGGGGAAATGGAGCAGGGACTGTGTCAGAGCAGCAAGTGGGAGCTGGAACTGGCACATGGCCTTCTTGCTCTGTAAGAGAAAACAGTCCTTTGAAGTTCCTGTTGTTGTCCCAACTGGAATGCAGGCACTGAAGGAGAGGAGTAAACAGTGGCCTGGAAGAGACCATCCAGGCTCTTCCTGAATGAGCAGTAGTTGGGGGTAGTTGCATTAGGATGTGCTATCTCTTTTAGCCTTATGTTGATTTAAAAGAGAGCAAGTCTAAGCAAATGCTTCTCAGCCAACAAGTGTCAACTAACAACAAAGCAGGAAAAGCCTCAGGCAGTGAAGAGCTCTTCTCCCATGCACAAGGTGTTTCCTGGGTTTTTTTGGTCAGCAAACTGAATTGATTCAGGCCCTGGAGTGGAAACCCAATGTGGTGGGAACCCAGGTCTTGGCTCCAAGTCAAGGCAGGTGGTGAGGAAGGCCTTGGGAGTCAGGGTGCCCTGGGTCTGCTCCTGGGAGCTCCTCACAGCTGTAGCACAAGCAGATGCTGCCTCCAATTCTCCTGCCATGGAGGGGCTGGGGTGGGCAGGAAGGCAAGGAGGGGAGCCCTTGGCATGAGCCCTCAGAGTTGTCCCAGTGGGACCTGGTGCTTCTTGACTGCCCCAAAGCAGCAGGTCTGATCTGGTGCTGATTAACCAATTAAAACTGCCTGAATTTCCCTAACTGAAGGAGGGAAGGAAATGAGTGTGACCTCCCCCCCCAACACCCCTTCCCATGATAATGGAGGAGGGACTGCTGTTTGTGCTCTGCCAGGGTGTGGATTTTCTCCCCTTCCTGGCTTTTGACAGCTGGTTTTGATGCTTTTTCTTCCCTGTTTTGGGGACAGTGCTTCTTGAGGCAGGTGGCTCCTTCCCAGAAGCTGCTGGTGAGGTTGCTGTTTTCCAGTGTCTCTAAGTGGGTGCTTGGAGCTTCTCAGCACTGTCCCCTCCCTGGGCACCTGTTGGTGTTACTCCCTCTTTTGCCCTAGGGGCCCTTTGCCTCAAGGCTGCCTTTCTCCTTCCAGGAGCTTCTGGAAGCTTCTGGGGCTGCCTGTGGGGCGGGGCTGCAGCTGATTGGTGGAGGGGTGGGGCTGGTGTGAGCTGGTGGGGGGGCTGTTGTGGGGGAGGGGGGAGTGACAGGAGCTGCCTCAGGGAGTGGGGGGGGCTTCCCCCAGGCTGCGGGGGGGCTGGGTGCCTCTTGCAGGGGGTGGCTGCCCCGGGCCGTGGGAGCCCTGCTGTGCTGGAGGCAGTGGGTGGCTGGGGAGGAGGAGCTGGGGACACCAACCCCTTTGCAGAGCTCTGCTGAGGTCAGTGCCTGAGCCCGGGGGCAGGGCAGGAGGGACAGCTGGGGACAAGGCTGGTGAGAGGCCTGAGCTGGGGAGGCTGTGAGCTCCTGCCTCCCGGCAGCTGCAGCAGGGCTGCTTGTGCCTGCTGACCCGAGGGTCTGGGCAGGGCCCTGTGCCCAGTAGCTGAATGGGGCAACAAGCCCTGGTAGGACAGTTGGGAAAGCAGCTGGCTCTGGAAGGGGCTCATGCAGCTTTTGCATTTGGATGTGTGATGTGCTGAGGGGGAGCAGCAGGTGACAGTGCCTGGGGGCTCCTTTCAGCAGGCAGCAGTCCCCTGTCTTCCTGCCAGACATGCTGTTGTTACAAGGCAACCCTGAGAAGCTCAGAAAGAATGTTTGAAGTAGGTAGATTTGGATAATTTCTATCTTAGATAGAATTTGCTTAGCATGAGTAGCCGCACACTTGCTTAGCATAAGTAGCTAAATTTGCTGAAGCCTTAGGCCGCGCTCCTAGTTCGTTAAGAAAAGGCCTCAGAGCTGGTGCAGGCTGGAAAGATGAGGGAGTTACAAGCAGTCTGCATTCCTGTGCCCCACTCTCCAGAAGGGAGGATGCCAAGGCTGAGAAATAAGGCCTGTTTGGGTGCCAGGACCTTGGGAAGCAAAGCCTCCTCTCACTGTTGAAACAGTGTTAATTAAGGGGTCTGGATTATGTCCTCTTCGTCAGGACCTTGTGAGATAACGTCTACTGACCTAGCTGGGGCAGTGTTAATTGATCAGGACCTTGAGAAGCAGGGGTGGGACCCAGGGAATGAAGAAATCACTAACCAATCAGTGTACAAGGGAAAGTCGCAAATCTGGCAATTTGTTTGTATAAATGCTACCTGAAAAGTTGGGGGGGGTGCTTGATTTGTGGGAGACCACCGAGCACCCAGGCTTGCGCAACTCTGAAATAAATAAATAAATGTCTCTCCTGAGTGTGTAATTATTGGCTCATTGCACACCGGGCAACGAATCCGCTTTTCGGACAACACTGTCATGGCACAGGCATTGCTTGTTGGGGGCTTTTTCCTGGGCCCCGTGCTCTTTGGAGAGCCCTTTTTAGTCTTTCTCATGAGAGGTTGTGAAGCTTGATGGGCCTGAGATGTTAGTGGCTTGTCAGAGGAGCCATCCAGTGAGGTGAGTTGCTGCATGCTTTGAGTTTCCAGTCTCTGCCTAGTCCATTGACATGGGTGTTGATCACCCCAATGGGCTTGAATAAGCTTTGCTTGGAGGTACAACAGTGTAGTGATTGCCCCTGTGTTTCAGTATGTGGTATGCCAAGTCCTGTAGCTAATCACGGGGTACAATTGGGTTGACTCTGCTTTTCCCCTGCAGGTCTTAGAAGAGTGCTGTGTCTCATGAACATGGCAAGATGGGGTCTGCTCCCAAGGCAGACATAACTGGCATCCGAAGGCTGCCATCAAAAGCTGAAAAATGTACCTGGTATGTTGTCTGCCTCGTGTTGCTTTGACTTTTTAGACATGATAGAAGTCAAATAGGACTGCTTCAGAGACTGCCTAAAACTATTTTATCTGTCAAGGAGATTCCCCAACTGCCTTCTACTATAGGGTGTGTGCAGAAACTGAGTGGTGTGTAAAACTAGCCCTTACCAGCCCCCCAGGAGACTCCTGAGCTTAGGACAGTGTGTTTCAACATGACTGCTTTGTGAGCTCTTGTGAGCACAGTCCAAATCTCTCCTGAATGTAGTGGGGCCAGGAGGGACTTGTGGGAGGAGCAGGGGGTTAAGAGTGTTGCCCTTCTGGTGACAGCTGGAACAGAGGCTCAAAAGGAGAGCAAGGGCAGTTTGGGTGGTTTGAGAAGGGATGAATTATTTCCAGAGCTGCTGAGAATGAGTAGCCCTCTTGGGAGGGGGGAGTATTGGCAGGCAAGGCCCTATTTAAATCCTTTAGTACTGCTGAACTGTGTCTTAAAATCATGTACAAGGTAAAGCCCTTGGGTAATAAGCAGAGAAATTGTCAGGCATGACACTAACCCTTGAGCATGGGGCTTCCCAAAGAGGCTCAGACCAGCAGTTGGTATTGCTCCAACAGTGTTAGGGAAGGTTAGGTTTGCTGCCCACCACAGCAGGGTCTGACCCTAGGTTCCTGCTGGGAAGTGTGGAGCCAAATCCAAGTGAATTAAATGAATTTTAATGGCATGTGTGCAGTAATTGCAGCTTGAGCTGGGTGCCTCTGGAAAGGGACCCTAAGGAAAGGAATCCCTGGGCAATTGTGGCCTTTGAATCCAAGGTCTCCACCCCTCATGTGGTAGTTGGGACCACTAGTAATATTCAGCTCTGGGGTCTCCTGTTCCTTATTGGGTCTCATTGTTGTCCCTGGGCAGGCTGTTTCTTTCCTCATCTTTACTGGTGTGGTTTCTGCTGAGGGATGTGCCTTTGTTCCTTGTTGGGTCCCTCTGTCTCTGAAGGTCCTGAGGAGGAGGAGGTGGTTGCAGACCACAACTCTCCCTGCCCCAGCAGGGAGAGGAGGCTTTGTTTCTCGAGGTCCTGATGGCCAGCACAGGCCTTATTTCAGAGTTGTGACATCCTCCCTTCTGGAGTGTGAGACACAGGATACAGACTGCTTGTGATGTCCTTGTCCTTCCAGCTGGAGCTGGCCCTGGGGCCTCTTTTCCTGAGCTGGATGCAAGTCCCTCCTGTTCTCTGAGTGTGGCCTAAGGCTTCAGCAAATTGAACTACTCATGCCAAGTGTTTATAAAAGTTGTGCTGGGCAGCTACCTCTAGACAGTTTCAGTTCAATGTTCTTTAGCAGTCCTCCCTTTGTTTTTATTAAGCATCCCTGCTAACACTTGAAACAGTCCTCAGTCTTCTGAGGCAGACTGTCACTTTCCATAATTTCATGTATAATATGGTTGTAAGTGATAGGCATGACACAGCTGAACTTAACTACTACTGGGTGCAGCAGGTGATTATAAATCCCTGTTGTGCTTGGTGACCATCCTAGGAGTGTTTCCCACCCATGATGGTCTCCATCCTTCCTTATCCTTTCTAAGACATGGTATCTCTTCTGTATCATGAGTGGTGAGAGTTCTTGTCCATTGTTTTGGATGCCTTCTAGGAGTTGATGCAGGTCATCATGTTGTAGTAGCTTTTTCACCAGTGTAAGATGTATTCCAGTGGGGGTAGGTAGTAAATTCTGAGTCAATGTATAATTAGATGGTAACAACTGTTAGATCTTAACAGGAGCTGAATGATTGAAGTTGCATCCCATAATTTTGGTCCAGTTATGAACACAAATATTTGAGTCACTACTTGTATTTGCAGCAATGGTGTCTATGAATATAAGACTGCCAAGGGTTCTCATACATGCTCGTCTCTTTCCAGTGTATGCAAGTACAGTTCAACTTGAACAGCCAAGTAAGAACACAGCATGGCAGTATATGGCCTGTCCCACTTAGGTTCTGACTTGGATTTTTGTAGAAATACTTTACCTAAAGCTTCATCCCCAGGCTGTCTGTCATGTGCCTGAATGTCAGATGGTACTGGCTGAAACCAGGGAGCCTGATTTTGTGAAGCCTTAAGCTGCTCCTGTAAAGCTAGTACATGTTGTGTCACTTGTTCATCTCTAACAGGCTGGTCTTAGCAGGGGTGTAAGGCCCTGGTATGGCTCAATGTCTCCCAAAGGGAATTTCTGCTGGTGTTGCCCCTCTGGGTTGTCATGGGGCATTTCAAACATCCCATAGAGCTAAGTTCAATGCCTCTGGCCATTTTAGAGCTCTGTGTGTGTGTGTGCATATTCTTGCTATTTTTTCTTTTAATGTTCTGTTCATTCTTTCTACTTGTCCTGCAAACTGTGGGTGATAAGGGATATGCAGGTTTCTCTCTCTTCCTAGGGATGTGTATAGTTGCTTGATTATGTTTGCTGTGAAATGGGTAGCCCTGTGTGACTGCATTGCTTCTGGAACCCCATATCTGGGTAGGATTTCTTTTAGTTAGGTTTTTACCACCCCTCCTGCCTCAGCCTTTCTTGTTGGGAAGTCCTCTCCCCAGTCTGATGACTGATCTCCTATCACTGACAAGTGTTTGTACCCATTGGTGGATGGCATATCCGTGAGGTCTAGTTGTAGCCTTTGAAAAGGGAAGGAGGCCCATGGTTGTCCCCCTAACTCTGAGCTTGGTTTGCTGCTGGAGACCTTTTGGCAGGTTGGGCAGCTATCAGTTATTCTTTCTGCAGCTGCATAAATTCCTGGTTTGGCCCATGCTTTCTGTGTCTGGTTAGCTACTGCCTCGGCTCCCCCATGAGCTTTATCATTAAACCACCTAGCTACAGTAATTACTTTGTTGGGGTGGGTAGAATGTTTTCCCCCAAGTGTCCATATTCTATTGTCATTTTGTTTTTTCCCATTGTTTCTTCTCTGCTCCTGAGCAGTCCTTTTCGTGCATGGTTTTGGGGTGTATTAAATTCAGCCATTCACTCTGGTTCCTGATTGGAGCTGCAACCACACAGTCTCTCAAAGGTTGTTGGGCTGCAGCCTTTGCAGTGGTGTTGGCTAAAGCATTTCCTTTCCTAATTTCTGTAGTGTCCTTAGTACGGACTGGGCAGTGCATCACAGCAATTTCTTCAGGCAGCTGGACTGACTCTAGCAAATCGCGTGGTTTCTTCTCCATTAGCCACTTTCTTTCCTGACTATGTGAAAAGTCCTCGTTCTTTCCAAAACATCCCAGTTGCATGACATACCCCAAAGGCATATTGAGAGCTGGTGTAGATGATGACTTGCTTTCCTTTTCCCAGGTGCGCTGCCTGTGTCAAGGCTACTAGTTCTGCTCCTTGCACACTCATTTGTGTGAGAAGCGGTTCAGCCTCTATCACTTGTTCCTGGCTGACTACAGCATACCCAGTTTGTCGCTGTCTGTGCAGCTAGTAGGATGAGCCCATCTACAAATAGAACTAGATCTGAGTTTTGCAAAGGAACATCAGTTAAAGGGGTTGTTGGCTTACTCGAAGTGTGCATTACCTGCTCATGTTGGACATGTTTCTCTCCATCATCAGGCAGAGGTATTAGGGCTGCTGCATTCAAGGCATTGCCTCTTTTCAAGACTACATGATCTGCCAGGAGGAGGATCAATGCATATCTCTGTGCCTGTTGTGGTGATACTGCTTGGGTTGCATGTTGTTTTAGCAGTATCTCCCCTTTGTGTGGGACAAACTGTTTACAGGGTGTCCCAGAATGGGAGGGTGGCTGCTCTCCACTAGTGCTGCTGCTGCTCTCTTTCGGGGCCCTGTGCAATGGGTTCTGCTTCTTCATTCTGGGTTGCCTCTGCCAGGGGTTTTGTTAATTCTCCCAACCCAGGAATCCATGGTGTGCAAAATCCCCCAGCTCCAAGGAATCCTTGCAACTGTTTCTTTGTTCCTGGATGGGGGAGTTTTCTTAAAGCATCTCCTCTTTCTGGGTCTAGTAGTCATTGCCCTTATTTCAGAGTGAGCCCCAAGTATTTTACTTCCTTTTGACACAGCTGGAGACTAGATGGAGATGCCTGGTGACAGTTTTCTGCCAAAGCAGTGCAGAGATGTACAGAGTCTATTAGACAGGTATCTTCATCTCTACTTGCTATCAGCAAGTCATCTACATACTACACTAGAGCTAATGTGGATTACCCCCAGTAATTTGATATCCTTTACATCCTTCTCCAGTATTTGTGGAAAAAAGGGGTGGGAGACCCTGTGAAACTTGGTGGGAGGTGTGTCCATGTTAATTGTTGCCCTTTCCCTGTAAAAGCAAATAAGGGTTGGCTACTTTGTTGGCTGCAAACTCTTGGAGCATGGTCTGGGGTACTAGGATCTGCTAGTGAGAGTGTCACCTTTGGTGGGGTTCCCTTCCTCCCTGCTTTCTGGCTTGAATGCTCCTGTGCCCATGCCCAGTTATCCCAAATGGACCAGTAATCTGTTTGAGCTGGAAACCTCTCTTCTAGATGATGTTGCAGGAAAGCTACTGTTTCCTCATCAGAAGTCCCTTCTGCTGGCCACTGTTGTGCTGGATTACCATCTGTTGCGAAGGGCCACTCTTCCTGCCATAATGTAACTGTGTGCCTTTTTGACAAGCCAACTGTACCATCAGTCTTTTACAATTTTCCTGTGCCTCAGCTAAGGGCATCCCCTTCTCCCTGCCAGGTACATTCCCCATTGCCTGGGTGATGCCTTGTGCCACGCGGGGTTTATCCTGCATCTCAGAAACACTTTCCAGGGAAGTTGCTGCCCCGACTGGTTTCTCTGCCTAGATACTGAGAAGGGAGGTGATGCGGAGACACCATTTTGCAGGCGCTACAGGGCCCATGTCTGCAGCTCTGGGACTCCCTGGCAATAAGGAAAAGCAAGGCCAACCTGTTCCTTTCTGGGCTGCGTCCCCAGGGCGACAGAGCGGAGGTCTACCGAGAGCTGGAGAGAGTCTTGCAGGGCGATGACAGCCGCGTGCAGAGCGCTGTCCTGGCCAGAGTGATCGCAGCGGCCTCGAGGGACATGAGAGTGGCGCAGGTGAGCTGCTCCTCTCTGAAGGCAGCCAGAGGCGCCTGGCTAGAGCCGGGTTTGGTAAAATGTAGGAGGGCTCTGAGGACCTGTGTCTAGCACTAAGCCTTGTCAGAGGCTCCCAGACCCCCTGTGACAGCTCCTTCCCCGCGGATGCGGCTCCGCGATAGAAAAGGCCGTATCCAGCCCTGCTGCAGAGGGAGTGCAGAGCAGGAGCAGCTGCCTGTGCCAGCGGCGCCTGCGCCCAGGGCTGGTGGCGGAGCTGGGACGTGCAGGGCCACGATTTCTGCACCAGCAAGTGTTTCCTGGAGGCAAAGGCCTTGGGGACTCATCGCTGCAGTGGATTTGGGGGGCGATACCTGGAGCTGTGCGGGGAGGTGGCCAAGGCAGGAACCGAGAGCTGGAGGCAGGCGATCGCTGCTGGCGCCTTCAGCCTTTCTCCCGCTCTCGCCAGGGTGTGACGGAGGAGGTGCGGATGGCCGCCAGCGACGTCCTGGTGGCTCTGGCCCGCTCCCACTTCGACAGTGTCATGTACGAGCTGCAGTGCCACCTGAGGGCCCTGGGAGAGATCTCCGAGGACCTCGTGTTCGTCACCTTGGGCAAGCTGGCCAGCAGCTACGGTAGGGCCCGTCAGCCTCTGGCTCGGGGCTGTGGTCTGCGGTACCCGGGAGAAGGGATCTTCCCCGATCTCCCCAAAATGTTCCATGCTGAACCGGAGGCTGCAAGGTTTCGGTGCCACTCGCTGACTGCCGGGGCTGGCTCTGCCCCCGCCGCCCTCCCAGGCCCCCTGAAGGGCTGCCCCGCACCCCACTTGGGGCAGGCACCAGCACCCCATCGAGTCCTGCCAAGCCGTCCCCATGCCGGGGCCTGCCCCAGCCCCTGGGGCAGCTCTGGTGCCCCCCTGGACCCCCGGCGCATCCCCAGGGGCCCAGCAGCCTGGGGGCTCCCCCCGCCGTGCTGCCCCGGGGCTCCCCCGCGCGCTGTCCCGGCTCCCAGTGATGATGGCCGCTCTCTGCGCCTCTGCCCTGCCCTCTCTGCAGCCCTGCGGTGCGTCCCCTTCGTGGGCATGACGCTCTTCGCCCTGCGCACGATGCTGAGCCAGGTGGGGAGCAGCCGGACCCTGCGCGCCGTCTGCAGCGGTGAGTGTCGGCCCCGCGCGCAGGGGCAGGGCCGGGGCAGCCTCGGCGCCTCTGCTGCTGCGCTTTGCTCCCGGTGCGACCTGCCGGGCTCTGAGCTCTGCCCCGGCTCCCTCCCGCCTGCTGCGTGCAGGGCGGGCTGGTTTTGGGGGGTTTCGGGGGAGAGGGCGAGTGTTTGGGACGGCTGGGGCAGGGATGCAGGGGGAAGCGCAGGAGGGGAACACGGCTGGGAGGAGGAGGAGGAGGAGGTGTGATGGGGAGGAGGAGAGCAACAGCGCAGCGTTTCCATCAGGGCATCTCCGAGCACCGCGCGGCTTGTGCCTGGGGCCGGACCCGGTCTCGGATGGAGCCGCGGCGAGCGGGGGGCTGCGGCTGAGGGCAGGCTGGGGCGGCAGAGCAAGGTCTCGTCCCCGCCACAGGCTCTGCCCTGATCCTTCTGCCCTTCTCTCGCCGCAGTCCTGGAGCAGTGGTCGAAGGCCGTGAACACCTACCTGGGCGCCTGGGAGCAATGCAGCTTCCCGCGCATGGGGCAGGCCCAGTTCTGCAGCAGCGTTTCCCCGCTCTTCCACCATGTGGTGGGGAGCTGGCTGGGCTGTGAGGAGGAGGAGGTGAGAGCAGCTGCCGTGCCGGCCCCGCGACTCCGGGGGCCTTTGGGCGGGGCCGGGGTGGGGACGTGCCCTCTTCTCCGGAGCAAGGCCTTCTCCTCCAGGGGAGCAGGGCACTGCCTCTCCGTGGGGAGGGCAGACCGTGTCGGGGTGGAAGGACGCTGGGCCCCGCTGAAGAGCGTCTCGCTGCCCTCCCTGTAGGCCAAGCAGGCTGTCCTGGGGGCGATGGCTGCCATGATGGGCCTCCTTGTGCGCAAGGAAGAGCACCGCGAGCGCGTGTGGGAGCAGCTCCCCTGGCTCCTGGGCCAGTACCAGCAGGTCCAGGACACTTTCCGGGTGACCAAGGTGAGGCGTTATGTGGGGCACGGTAAGGCTGTGGGGTCTGTGCGTGTGCCGCGAAGTGTTGGGGGTCTGTGGGGTGTCTGGAGGAGCCGGGAGCCCTTGAGAAGAAAGGGGGAGAGCAGGGGAGGCTTGAGGCCTGCTGGGCTTCTCGGGCAGAGCCAGAGCAGCCCAGGTGGGGCCGAGAGGGAGCTGAGCATCCCCGGGGCTGACCTCCTTGGGAAGGGAGGGTTTTTTTCCAGGGGGCTGGAATTTCATCACAGAAACGCTGGGTTTCCTTTCTTAAGACGTTGCTTTAGGTGACAGCCCCACTCTTCTTCCCACCCCCGTTCCCTTGCAGGCTCTGAGTTATTTTCTGGAGATTTTGGGGGAAATGCAGATCCCCATCCCCCAGGACGAGGTCCAGGCCTTCGGCACCGCTGTGCACTGCCAGGTAAGGGCAGCCTGACCCCGTACCGCTTGCGCTGGGTGCAGCAGACCTGACCCACGGGGACAGGAAGGTCCTGCTGGGCGGCCAGGCAGAGTGTCCTTGCGGCAGGACCTACCTTAAGGCCAGGTCTATGCAGATATTTGGGGGTCACCTCCCATGCTGGGGTCTAGAGGCTGCTGTAGCCAAAGCCCCCGGGGAGACAAGAGCGCAGGCAGCAGTTTCTTTTCAGTCCCCTCGGAGCTGATGCTCTTCTCTCTAAAGCGCCCCTTGTTCCCACAGCTCAGTGATGGGAGCAAGCAGCACAGCGGGGAGCACCGGTCGGAGCTGTCCTCCTGCGTCCTGCTGCTGGGTGAGGGGAGGAGACTCCGTGGGACACCGCTGTGCCCTCGCTGCTCTCTCCCTACTCTCTGGCTAACGCAGAGCACGACTTTTCCCTCGCAGCCCGAGTTTGCCCTGAGGACACGGTGGCCTTTCTGCGCTCACAGCTGGGGAGTGGGAGCGAGGCCACTCACGTGGTGTCCTTGGATCTGCTCAGAGCCCTGGTGTGCCCCACAGGTCAGTGCCGTGGGGTGCAGCGAGGCCGGCCAGGGGTTTGGGCTGCCGGGCTGGGGGCAGACATGACTGCAAGTGATGCACAAACGCCCGAAACGAGCTGCAAAGTGCGTGTTCCCCAGCCGAGCTGCCACGCAGCTGCAGGGACAGGGATGAGATGAGGCAGCTGTAAATGGCGACGCACCGGTGACAGCACTCGACGCTCGGTGATGGGGCCGGGACATGAGCTACTTGTACCCATCGCATTTCTGCAGCACTCTGTGTTGTTAAAACAGTCGGTCCCATCACCCAGTTGTGTCTGTAAACAGAGTCACTGGGGGACTCTGCTGCTTCCTCGGCCGTCACAGTCTTGTCCTGGGTTTTCTGTGCCGCTCGTGTGTGAGCGAGCTGGGAGCTTTGGCAGCTCCCTACTGAAATGAGGGCTCTGCCTGAGCGCCCGCCTCTCCCCGTCTTTTCCAGCAGCAGAGAGAGGCCAGAGCCTGCCCCTGCTCGTGCAGGCGGTGCGCTGCGCGCTGGGAGACTCCAGCAGGAAGGTGAGCTGGTTGGCGCAGGGTGGCACCGCGGTGGGCAGCAGAGAAAGCTTTTGCTGGGGGCAGAGCCTGGCCAGCCCCTGGCAGGGCTGCTGTTGGGGGTCGAGCCTAGAGGAGCGTTTCCCCGTGGAAATGTTGCTGCGTGGCAGTGGCTGTGGGAGCAGCGGGGCCTCCTGCACCCCCACGGTCTCCCCGCGGGGCACAGGGGCTGGATGGGTGTGAAGGCGTCTGCCCCTGGGCTTTTGAGCAGAGGAGGGTAACTGCAATGTGCTCCATGGCAGGTGGCGAGGGCAGTTCTGCGCTTCACCAAGGAGCTGCTGGGCTGCAGCGTCCAGAGCTGCTCGGCCTGGGATCTGGTGGCCCACGTCTTCGCCACGTTCAGCCAGGCCTCCGGCAGACTGGTGAGGGCAGAGCGTGACGCTTCGGCTTTGCTGTGTGCCTGGGGTGTCTGGGGAGGCCCTGCGGGCGCCCTGGCAATGGGGAGCCCCCCCCCCCCAGCAGGGCTGCAGTCCCCGGTGAAGAGGGCTGAGCGGCCTCCCCACCGCCGTTCCCAGGGGGATCTCGGAGGAGGCCGGGGGAGTGCTTTGGCCTCCCACCAGCACGTAACAAATCCGACTGCGGTGCTGCCTGGGCCGTGACTCCGCTGGGCCGTGCGTGCTGCCGTTTCAGCGCTGTCACTGAGTACAGCCCCGCCGCAGGGCAACCTCCTTGCATCGGCTTGGTGCCACTGCGGCATCACTTGGGCCCTGGAGGAGCTCGTAATCCTGACACCCTGACTAACGATGCTGGCGACCGCCCCGAGGAGCAGCGAGTCTCCCTGGTCGCAGCCTGTTTAGTGCTTCCTTCACCTGGGATCTGGCCCCTCCTGTGGGACTTTCTGCTCTCTCCTGCCTCCGGAGATGGGGGCTCCCAGGGGAGCATCACGATAGCGCTGGGTGGTTCATGCTTCACCTCCCATCTCAGGGACAGGGGCTGATGCTGGTGTTGTCCCAACTGTGTCTTGCAGGCGCAGAGAAAGCTGTCTCAAGCAGAAGCACAGGAAGCAGCAGATCTTCAAGCCCTGTGCTTGGACATCCTGCGCTCTCTGGATGTCTCCGTCCAGGGGATGACCAAAGTAAGTCGTCCTGCGCCCTGCTGCTGCCTCCCTGCCCCACTCTCCCCAAAGTGCTCCCCGAGCAGCCCCTTAGGCGCACAAGGTGAGTGGAAATGCAGAGCGTCGTTTCCATCTCAGAGCTGAAACGAGCTCGAGCTGGCACGGAGGTGGGAGCCACAACGTGCTGAATGGCCTCGCTCTTCCCTGCAGCTCCTGTGGCCGCGGCTGCTGCAGTACGTGGTGCCAGCCCAGTACGCCGGCACGTTGGTGCCGCTCTGCCGGTGCCTGCGAGAGCTGGCCGAGAGCCGGGGGAGAGCAGGGGGCAAGGACGGAGAGGAGGAGCCCGATGTCGTGGCCTCCCGGGAGTGAGGTAGGAAGCCGAAACTCTCGCCGTGAGCCGTGTCAGGCTGTGCTGGGGGCCCGTGGGCCGCATGGGGGCTGCCCAGCCTGGGCAGGGGCAGGATATGGCGGGTCGCGCCGCTCTCACTGGCCTTTCTGTCTCCTCACAGCCAAGCTGCCGAGGCCGCAGGCCCTGCTGGCTCGCCTGCTGGTGAGTAGGGGCCCCGGGGAAAGCGCTTTTGGGGGCTGGAGGTGACGGGAGAGGTCGGGGCAGAGCTGCGTCGCAGGCCGGGGCCAGCAGCCCACAGGGAGGAAGAGGCGTGCGAGAGTGAGTCGGAGCCTCCCTGGCCTCGCGGGACCCTGCTGCTGCGCGGGGGAGAAGCCGGCGGCGCCAGGGAGAAGCTCCCAGCTGGGCCGGGGCCAGGCAGCCACCCTCCCTGCGGGGAGAAGCTGCGGCTCCTCCGGCCGCCCCGAGCCCAGGTCTCGCCTGCCCTCTCCCAGGTGGTTGCGGCGTCTCCTCACGCCGGCGGCGGCTGCGGCGTCGCTGCCCTGCAGCTGCTGCAGGCCCTGTCCACAGAGATCCACAGCGCCGTGGGGATGGTGTGAGCTGTGAAGATCCCCTTCCTGCTGCAGTGCCTGGAAGGTAACGTGCTGTTGGGGAGGAGGAGGCTGGAGAGGCCGAAGGGGAGGCAGGAAAAGGCAGCGTCCAGGCGTGAGGGAGGGGAATTGGCCCTGGGTTTCTCAGCGCTGGCTCTGCAGCCGTTGCCCTTCCAGGGAGCAGCGCTGACGCCCAGGAGCAGTTTATCTGGGGGACGGGGCCTTTCTTGCCCGTCACTGCCACGAGCAGGTGTTGCAGCACCCCGGCGTCCTCGCTGGGTGGGTGTTTGGGAGGGCTGGACTTGGTGCTCCTGGGGGTGGGTGAAATGTGTCCTGGTGCAAATGTGTGTGCGTGGTCCGAGCCCTCGTGTGAGGGCCTGGTTTGCTCTGGGAGCTGCAGTCGAGCAATGGGGACTGGGAGCGGCGGGTGTGTGGCTGAGCTGAGTCCGTGCCCCTGTCCCCCCGTCCCCAGGGTCCGTCAGGTGTCCTGGGCCTGGCCAAGAGTTTGGCATGAGGGCTTGAGCCTCGCGGCTTGGGCCCCTTCTGGTGTGGGAGCCAGAGGGTGTTTGAGCGCCAAGGAGCCCCCGGGCTCTTCTGTGGCGCCAAGTAACACGGAGGGTTTTCTTGCTCCGGCTTTGTAGGGCAAAGCGAGAGCTGCCTGGACTCTGCCGAGTGGGAGCAGCTCCTGCTTAAGGTACAGCACTGCTGCGAGGGCAGCAGCTACCGGTGGGAAAGTGGGGGAAGGTGTGGGTGGAAAGGTAACCAGGAGCAGGGGAGCCCTGAGCAGGGAAATGCCAGTTTTGTTCAGAAAACAGGAAACACAGGAAAGACCCCCTGCAAAGGCCCTGAGGATTTTGTTTTGCAAAGAGCTGTGGATCACAGAGGGTCGTGTCGTGTTGTGCCATGTCCCATCGTTGCACGTTGTGACCCGCTCTGCGGGGGCTTTGCTTCAACTTGTGTTTCTCCTAGTTCCTGAGGACATCGCTGGAGACGATCGAGAGCCAGGCCTGGACCATGGGCCTGAGCGTGGAGCTCAGCCAGCAGACGGGCAGCTACCCCCGGCTGTCCCGGAAGCAGGTGGGTCCCTGCCGAGGCCTCGTTTCTGCGGGAGCCGAGCTGGACGGCCAGGCGCCGCGGCCAGCTCAGTCGTGCCTGGTGTGGGCTGGTGCGTCGCGGCCCGGCTCTGTGCCGCCAGGCTGTGCGTGACCACGTCTGGGGTGGCCGCTTGTCTTTCAGGCCTTCCTGTATAAAGCTGTCGGGGTGTCCCTGGCAGCGTGTCAGCATGTCCCCTATGTCCGCGGGGAAATGAAGAAGTATCTCTCAAGGACAAATTACTTGGAAGCGTCTGAGAGAGAGGTGAGTTTCCTCTTCTCCCCTTGCTTTCCCCGGAACCCCTCGGTATTTCCAGGGGAGCGGTGATCTCCCTGAGCAGAGCACTGCAGGCTCTTCTCATTTCCTTGTCGCTGCTGTTTCTGTCGGACGATATCGCGAGTGTCGCTCAGAGCTTGCCGTGGCTGAGTGTCGGCCAGAGGCCGCCTCACCCTTTCTCTTGTGTTGCAGGCAATGATTTCTGTTTTGGCCGGTTCTGCCGAGAGCCACTTCCACCTTGCCTTGGAGGTGGTGCAGGAGTTTGGGGCGTCCATGGAGGAAAGACCAGTGTCTGGGGCTTTCAAATGCCTGAAGGTAAAGGATGCGGGGTGTCTTGGCTCGTTTTTCCTCTGCTTTATTTTCACTTGTAAACCAGTAGCAGCCCAGGGGTGGCTGCTGCGTGGAAAGCGGGGCAGCTCCTTCGCCGGGAGGCAGCGGGAGCTGGGGCCCGACGGAGGCGCTGGGCTGACGTCTCGTGGCTTCTCCCACGGCGCAGGAATACCACCAGGGGAAGAGAGCGGGGAGGCACATGGCCCTCGTGCTGGCCTACGGCCAGATCGCGCTCTGCGCCCCCCCGGAGCAGCTCCTGGCCCGTGTGGAGAGCGACGTCGTGGGGCACATCCTGCAGCACTACCACGCCAGCTGCCAGGTGGGTGCACGGGCGCAGGGCCAGCCACACAGACGTGGGTCTTCCCTGAAGCTCCTGCGAGTGCCGACTCCCCCCAGCGCCCCAGGGGCTGTTGTGCCCTGCCCGTGCTGGCGGAGGAGGACGCAGCAGCCCTGGTTTGTCCCTGCTGCCCTGCGGGGTCTGTGCGCTCTGGGGCCGTTGCTGTGTGTCCCACGTCTGTGCGCCTTGGTTCACTGCGTCTCTCTCTACCGCCTTTCCCCTTCCAGGTGCTGGGCTTCTCCTTCTCCACCGAGGTAAGTCCTGCCCCCCGGGGCCTTGCTCGCGGCCCTTCCCACACCCCTTTCCCCACGCAGGCGTGCCGGACTCGCCCTCCCGCTCCCCAGGCCGGGGGCCGGGGGTCTCCTTGCGGTAGGTAGCCGGGAAAGCTCATGCCTTCGCGGGGGGAGCTTCTTCCCGGGAGGGGAGAGGAGGTTTCCTTCCTGCGACCCGTGTGCCGAGCCGGGGCTCTGGGCAGACGCAGTCGCCCTTGTGCGCTGTGCTCTGGGGCTGGACTGCCCGCCGTGTTCCTCGTTGAGCCCTTGGTGCTGTGAGGAGTTCCTCACCGGTGCCGCCGTGTTTCCCTGTGCCGGGACGCAGGACATGCAGCTCAAGCTGGCGCTGATCCGGAGCGTCACTGAGGTCAGCCGGGCCGTGCGGGTGGCGGGGGGCTCCCGCGGCGTGGAGCTCTGCCGCAAACGGGAGCTGCTGGACACCTTGCTGGTGAGTGCCGGGGCCGGGACGGTGCCACCGGGGAGGTTGGGGCCGAGCCCCGAGGCCGGTCGCCCCGAGGCGCGATGCTCCGCCTTGGCCGCACGCGACCTCTGGAGCGCCCGGAGCCTGGTCCCGGCGGGAGGGCTCTCGGCGGCTGCCCACTGCCCACTGTGCGCGTGTCTCTGTGACCTGCAGGGCTTCGTGCAGGGGGAGCCCCGGGATCGCCTGGCGTCCCCCGTGCGCCAGGAAGCGTTTGTGGCCGTGGGGCACTTGAGGTAGGGTCTTTGCGCCGGGGCTGCGGGGAGTTGTCATCTGAGCCGCTGCTCTGGGCAGTGGTAGTGAGACTCTTGTGTGTTTCCCTCTTTCTCTGCCAGCAAACTGAAGCCATCGCTGAGCCGGGAGGAAAACCGCAACCTCCTGGATCAGTGTGTGCGGAGCGTGATGCCCCTGCCTGCCCTGGAGCCGGCGGAAGAGGAGGGGGCGACGGCGGCAGACGCTCTGCACGTGCAGGTACCTGCTGGCCCTTCTCTGCCGGCCTCTCTGGGGATCCCTCAGCAGCACGCGCTGCGCTCTGCCCCCTCCGGCCGAGCTGGGCGTCTCCGAGCGCGGCCCAACGCCCGTCCTTCTCCCCGCTCTCAGGGTCTGCACGCGCGGACCATGGGGGCTCTCGGCGAGCTGGTGATGGCCCTGCTGGAGGAAGACCTCAGCTCGGACTGGCTGTCGGAGATGCTGCACGTGAGTGTCCGTGGGGGGACGGGGAAGGCGTCACCAGTGCCGGGTGCGTGGGGAGAGCTGGGCTGTGGAGGCGGCGGGGTCAGCGCGAGGTGGCCGTGGGGCACGTCTGCGCCGGTGCCCTCCATGAGGGGCTGCCGGGGCCGGCAAGGGGCTGTGCCGCCAGCTGCCGAGGCAGCAGCTCCTCGGCGGGACTCTGGGTGGGAGGGAGGCGTTTGGGGTGGCGGTGGGCAGGCCAGGATGGCTGGGGGGACTGTTGTGAGCCAGGTGTGCTCTTCCGCAGGTGCTGGAGTACTGGCTCACCTCGGCCAAGGAGTGGGAGCGGGAGAGGGCCCTGCAGGCCTGCGCCCAGCTGCTGGGTGCTTTCGAGGAGCGATTTGAGCTCACGGTGAGAAGGGACCCCCCATGTGCCATGTCCCCCCTCCCTGCTGGCTGCGGGCCCAGCTGGGAACTCTGCCCTGGGGGTCTCCTGGGCTGTGGGGCTGCACCGCTGCCTGCCCCGATGCCCTGCCACAGCTCGGGCGCCAACACAGCTGGGACAGGGAGATCAGCCGCCAGGGCTGCCTGCGACCTCCTTGTCGTCCTTGTGTTTCCCCAGGGAGAAACCTCTTTCGGGCCCTTTGGCTCCATGGTGGGACTGCTGGCGCCTTTCACCTGCGACTCGCTGGCCACGTCCCGCCAGCGGGCAGGGGCCTGCCTCGGCCACCTCCTCCGCATACAAGGTGAGGGCAGCCCCCTCCTGGCCTCAGCCAGCTCCCCGCTGCCCCCCGCGCCCCACGACTGCGCGGGGCTGGGCTCCGTTACTCCTTCCTCTCTCGGCCCCTGGGCCAGAGGTGGGTCTCCGTCACCAAGGCTGCCCTTCTCTCCTGGTGCTCCCTGCAGGCAAGACGCTGGAGACGGGGGCCGAGGAGGACGAGGTGCAGCCTTTGTGCCAGTGCCTGAGTGCCCCAGACGCCGAGGCTCTGCTCCAGGCTTCCTCCAGACTCAGAAAGGTACCTGGCCCCACGGCGCGGGGGAAGCCGGTGCCCGGGCTCCCGTGCGGCTCCCTGCTTCGCTGCTGGGGCCCCGCTGTGTTTTGGGAGAGCTGCCACAACGGGCGCCCGGGGTTAGGGAGCAGCAAGCGGCTGTCGAGCGGCACAGAGCACGGCAGGCCCTGCCTGCACAGCTGCCCTGTAAAGCCCTGGCACCCTGCAGGCCCAGCGAACTGCCCCGCTGACCGCGCGCTCGAGTTTCCTCTCCTTTGTGAAGGGCCGGAGCAGACCTGCGACGTGGCCTCTCCCGTTTCTGATGTCTCCCCAGATCGTCTGCAAACACATCCCGCCAGCGCAGGCCACGGACTTCCTCTCTGCCGCCCTGGACGGGATGCTGTCGGCCAGGTCCGCGTGTGCTCAGGCAGCGGGCGAGTGGCTGCTCACCTTCCTGGAGACGTGCGGGGGACAGCTATTCACGGAGGTGAGAGACGCCTTTTCCCGGGGGTTCGGGCCTTCCCGCCTCCGCCGTTGCCGGGCACCTCGTGCAGGTGCCGGGGGCCAAAGTGCCGCCCCTGGTGCGCAGCGCCGAGGGCTCTGTCGAATCCGAGTGCCGGCCGCCTCATCCCGGGGTTGTTCTTCGTCCGGTGACACTGACCCTGCTGGGCCAAACCCCGGTGGCTCCCACGACAGAGGCAGTTAGAGCTGAGGCACCCAAAGTGCCCAGTTGCTCCCCGGTTCTCGGGCGTGATGCTCAGCCCTCCCGGCCCGAGGAGCCCAGGCTGGCTCCTTGGCGTCGCCCTCGGTGGGCAGCAGAGATGTGTCCCCATGGCCGTCCGGCATCCCCCCGCCGCTGCGCAGAGCCTTGGGGCTTTAGGGCTGGGTCCTGAGAAATGGTCGGGGAGCAGGAATTGCTCATGGGCCGAGTGGGGGTGCCTGGGCCGTGCGGGAGGAGCAAGAGAGGATGGAGACGACGGCTCTTTTGGTCTGCGTTCAGGTGCCAGAAATCCTGAGCATCATCTACATCCGGATGCCGACCATGCAGCAGGACACCCTCCGACACTTCCTCTTGGAGGCGGTGTCCCTGCTTGCCCTCTACCACCCCGGGGCCGTCATCGACAGCCTGCTGCAGAAGCAGCTGCCCATGGACAGGTACGTGCACTGCCCCAGCCCCATGGACGGGCAGGAGCCGCCGCTGACGGGGCGAGGAGGAGCCAGCGGAGAAGCCGGTCCTGCTGCTCCGGGGGCAGAAAGCCTGAGCGCGGCAAGAGCCGTCTTGGAGGCCAGGAGAGCGTTTGGCCCCTGCCGAGGGCGTCGCAGGTACCAGAGCCCACGGGCTCACGGGGGAACTTCTGCTCCCTTGCAGTGACACCGAGGAGCTGTGGAGGGTCCTGGGGGGGAAGTTCTTTGTGGACCACTTCCTGAGGGTTTTGATGGAAAAACTGAAGAACTCAGGAAGCAACCAGCCCAGGACCAGCTCTGCCAAGCCTGAGGCAGATGAGGAGGAGGCTGTGCTGGAGCCTCTCAAGGTACATGCACCGGCTTTGTACCTGACTTCCCAAATCACCCTTCAGCCTGAGGGAGCTCCGTGCATGCTGCGAACATCCCTGAGCCCCCCGGGCTGGTGCCATGCTGGGCCCTGGGCAGCGCTGTCAGCCGAGAGCGTTTGCTGCTGCCAGGCTGCAGGGGAGTAAACTGCAGGCAGTAAAGGTCCCCGAGGCGGGCAGGGCACAGGTGGGAAAAGGCCTTGTTTTCACAGGCAGCTTTTGGTTGCATTTCTCTGCAGATGACCCGGGCCATCTCTGTGGTGGTGTCAGCGCTGCAGAGCCCGGAGGCTGTGCAGCGCCTGCTCCCGGAGCTGCTGCCGGTGCTGCTGAAGCAGATCAGCGCCACAGTGGGCAAGGAGATGCCATCTTCCCCACTCAGCACCCGGGGAAAGCTGTTCCTGAAGGGCCACGCGAGCGATGACAATCCTTGCAGGTAGGAGCCAGGGGACGGAGACGCAGGGGCTGGGCTTGGGTCCCTGTCACTTTGATTCCCAGGGAGGAAGGTGCCCCAGGGAGACTTGTTTTTTCCCCGGGCTCTATTTATTTTGGTTTGGGTTTGTCTGTTTGGTTGTAGTTCTTGTTTTATGAGTGTTGGCGTGCTGGTTGGTTTGGTCTCTGTTTGGCGTGTTTGTGAGCCGACGGTCCCTAGGGTCCGTAGGCCAGGTTTCTTAGAGCTTGTCAGGCTTCAGGGTTGTGAGATGTCATTCCAGGGGTGTTTGCAGCTCCCTCGGTGAGGCTGAGCACGAGTGAGCGAAGGCCTCGCCGGCGGCAGCGTTTCCTTAGCCTGTTGCCGTGACTGAGGCCTCGCTGCTCTCTTCTCGCCCAGGCTTTCCCTGGAGACCCTGGAGGTGGTGCTGCGCACGTTCCTCGATGGGAAATGGCTGTGGCTGCTGCGGAAGCAGGGCGCCTGGGCTGCCCTGGAAGACCCCCGGGCTCACCACGACGGCGTCTGCCTGCTGACCGGGTGAGAGCCCGAGGAGGCGCCTCGCTGCTCCGGGGTGGCCGCGACCTGGGAGGGGCTGGCGGGACCCTTCCCCCGGGCCCGGGCGTCTTGGAGGTGCCGAGCAGAGCCCGCGTGGGAGCGGGGGGATCGCGGGGGCCCGAGGCTGGGTGCCGCCCTGTGTAACCGCACGTCGCCTGCCTGTGCTCTGTGCGCAGGGTGCTGCTCCGCGCCGGGACCATCTCGCTGCCCCTGGTGCTGGTGCTGACCCAGTGGCTGGACGCCCCCTCGGCCAACCTGCGGGTCATGGCCGCGGCTTTCTTTGCGGAGGTGAGGGAGAAGGTGGGAGAGGGAGGTTTAGGAGGGCTTTTCTCAGGATGCCAGCAAGAAGGTGCCGGCAGAAGGTGTCACATTCCTGGCGGGAGCAGATCCCCCCTCATAGCAGGTCTCTCAGGAGCTGCCCTTCCTCAGCCCCTTCCCACCCCCCACCCACCCATGAGCACCCCCGGGCACAGGGCAGCGCTGCCCTCAGCCTGGCCAAAGCCGCAGCCTGGGCCGGGCCCCAAGGAAAGCTGCCGGGCATGGGGGTGGTCAGCTGGGGCTGGTGGGGCTTCCTCGTGCGGAGCCCGGGGCGGCTGCTGTTCCCGGGCCTGGTCTGCATCCGTCTCCAGGTGCCGATGGCCGGGTTGCTGTGCTGCAGCTGATGAAGGAGCCGGCGCTGCAGGAGTGGAGGTGCCTCCAGCCCATCGCAAGGGCCTTGCTGGAGAAGCTGCGGGACTCGAGCAGCACCGTGCGGCAGATGGCAGCGCGCGGCCTGGGCAACCTGGTCAGTGGAGCACCGGAGAAAGTGAGAGAGGCTTTGCTCTGCATGAAACGCAGCCCCTGCGTGACCAGAGAGATGCCGGCGGGGAGCTGCGGGGGGATTAGAGAGTGGGCAGAGCAGCAGAGGCAGCTGTGAGTCTTTGCCCCGAGGGCGCTCTGTTCTGGGGCACCAGCCGGGCTGCAGAGGGGACGGAGGTGCCGACGGGCCCCTCGGGCTGCGATGTGCTCGGGGGCTGCTTCTGAGAGCTTCAGCCCCTGGAGGCGATGGGGAAGAGGAGCGGTTGGAGGCAGGACTAGCAGGAGGCTCACGTGTGTGTCACGCTCGGCAGCTGCGAAAGCACAAGGGAGCCGTGCTGGAGGCGCTGTGGAGGAGCCTGGAGGACGTGGCCGCGGCGGAGGTGGTGTCAGAGAGCCTGCTGGCGCTGGCGAAGGTGGTGACGGAGCTGAAGGGGAAGGCTGTGGGCTCCACCTTCAGAGACATCGCCAGGGCCACCAAGGGGTTCTTTGATGCTGTGAGTGAGCAGTGGTGTCTGACGCCTGCTTGAAGGGTCCCTCGCGGGCTCGTCCGAGAGGGGCGGCGTGGGCAGGGGCTGCTGCGGATCGGGAGGGTTCGGGGAAGATGCTTCTCCCTGGGGAAGGTGGGGGAGCTGCTGTTTGTGACCCCTGTGGGGGTCCTTTCTCCGGGCATTGTGCTCGACCGGCAGCGCCCAGGTGTTGCAGAAACAGCTGTACGCGGTGTCCCAGTCGCCCACCTGAGGGCTGGGGTTTCTGGGTTGCAGGAGCAGGCGTCGCTGCGCTCGGCGGCCTTCACCCTGTACGGGGTGCTGGCCGCCTCTGCCACGAGGAGGTGGAGGTCTTTCTTCACGGAGGAGCTGGGAAGCACGTGGGCCAGCCTCGTCCTGCACCTCCGGGACCCCGACCCGGGAGCCTCCATGGTAAGAGCCCTGGGGGGAAGGGAAGCAAGACGTGAAGCCAGGCAGCAGCTGCAGGGACATTGCTGCCGTTGCCACCTGCTCAGCAGCTGCAGGGTCTCTGCAGAGCCTCCCCGAAAGCGTCCCCGCGCAGTTGCCCCTGCACTGCCCAGGGTAGTGACTCCAGCACCCCGGCTCACCTCTCTTTGGCAGGCGTGCCAGGGCACCCTGCGGCTGTGCGCCCCGTTTTTGGGGCTGCGGAGGGTGCGGCAGGGCCTCGCCGTCAACACCCGGCTGAGCGCGGCCGAGCTGCTGGGCGACATCTGCAGCCAGCTGGTGAGGAGCTGCGCGCCCGGGTGCGATGGGGCTGCGGGGCCCTCGCCGGCCCCGGGAGAGGGAGGGAGCGGGCAACACGCCGAGGGTGGCGGGGTTTTTTTGCGGCCGAGAAGGACAGTGTGTCCCACGTCCCCCAGGCCCAGGAGAGCCCCGAGCACCAGGAGATGCTGTACGTCGCCGCCCGGCGCTGCTTCCTGGGGAGCTGCGGGGAGCTGCAGGCTGCGGCCCTCGACGTCACCGGTGAGTCGGAGCGGGCGCTCTCTGCGGCTGTTCCCCCCACGCTGCCGCTGTCCCCGTCTGCCCGGGCTGGGAGTCCCAGGGGCACTCTGATGTCGGTGTGTCGCCCTGACGTCGGTGTGTTGCTCTGTACGCGCAGGGGTCCTCGTGGAGCATGCGGGCATCGAGTGGCTGACAAGGGAGGAAGTGATGCCGCTCTCAGCAAGTAGGTGACAGGGCCCTGGCGCCCCGGGCCTGGGGGTTTGGTGGAGTTTGGGCCCCGGCATGGAAGCAGCTGCGGGGCAGCATCGCCCTGCCGGGGAGGCTGGGCTGGTGCCGGGTGCGGCCCTGACGCCGTGGCCGGTGCCGTTGCAGCTCTGCGGGTGCTGCGGAAAGACAAGGACCCGCGGGTGCAGCAGGCAGCCGCTCGGCTCCTCCGGGACACCGGCCTTGAGCAGCCCCCGCGGCGGTGCTGAAATAAACCTCGCTGGGAACCTGCCGCAGCAGCGGGGGTGTTTCTGCGCCGGGGCCTGGGAGTCGCTTTGCTCCCCACTGCCCCCCTTGGCCACCGGGTCCCCGGGGCTCTGGCCAGGGCTGCTGTCCTGGGGCTGAAGGGGGTGTGGCCAGAGCTGGGGTGGGGCGGGGCTGAAGGCTGGGGTGGGGCTGGAACCAGGGGCGGGGCAAGGCTGCAGGTGAGGTGGGGCAGGGCCAGGCCAGGGGCGGAGCAGAACTGTGAGGTGGGTGGGGCCAGTGCCAGGGGCAGGGTGGAGGGAGGTGGGGTGGAGCCAAGGGAGGGGCGGGGCCAGAGCAGTGGGCAGGGCCAGATCCAGTGTGGGGTGGAGCTGTGGGCAGGGACATGGGCAGGGCAGTCCCAGGTGGCCCCTTCCTGGCACCTGCGCAGCTGCTCTGGCCCCCAGACCCGCGGGTGGGCAGTGGTGGTGGGTGGTGGTGGTGCTGGGTGTCCGGGACCCCCGGGCAGCCCCCTCCCTGGTGCGGGGCTCCCGCTTGCCGCAGCCTGGAGTCTGGGCCGTGGGCGGGGCGGGGCGGGGGGCTCTGCCTGGCTGGGCGAGGCGGCACGGGGCAGGAGGCAGCTGCGGGCCCCGCCCGGTGCCGACAGGGCCTGGGCCCTGCGGTGGGGGAGCAGCCGCGCTCAGCCAGGTTCAGGCTGCGGGGCTGGTGGGGGCCGGCGCGGTGCAGTAAAGGCCGAGGGGCCGGAGCCCAGCGCCCGCCTGGCCCGGGCTGCCCAGCGCCGCGGGGCTGGGCCCTGCCTGCAGGGAGCGGAGGGTCCCCCCGGCCCAGGGGCCTGGTTAACACCTGCTGGTGCCGGGAGGGGAGGGCTGATGCCTGGGGGCTGTGAAAGGGGCTCAGGGCACTGCTGTGGGGCTGGAAATGGGGGTGGTGCAGGGCTGGGAGGGGAGGGTGAAGGGGCAGTTTGGGGGACTCAGTCTCCACTTCAGAGCCCCCAAATGAGCACCTGGAGCCTGTCTGGGAGCACCAGAAACGCAGTGCTTGGGGATGGAGGCTAAGTCCTGCATTTCTGGTGCTCCCAGACAGGCCCTGGGGGCTCGTTTGGGTGCTCCAAAATGGAGGCTCATCCTGTGAGTCTGGGGCTCAAGCCCAGGCTGTTGGGACTGGTCTCAGAGCTCAGAAAGGGGGCTTAGTCCTGGGTTTTGGTGCTGGAGAGCAGGGTCAGGGGGCTGTTTTGGGGCTGGAGAAACAGGATGGGGGTCCGGTGTAGGGCTTAGAAAGGGAAGGCAAACGCTGTGGTTTTGGGGCTCAAAGGTGGGTTGAGGGGGCTGCTGTTGGGGCTCAGAGTCCATTTCTGAGCCCCCAGACCTGTGTTTGAGCTGCAAGAAGGCAGGGTTTAGCTTCCCTTTCTCAGTCCTGCATTTCTGGGCCTCAGAAAGCAGGTGCTGGGGGCTGTGCTGGGGGCTTGGAGACAGAGGCCTGGTCTGGGGTTCTTGAGCTCAAAAAGGGAGACCAAGTCCAGTGTTTTGGGGGCTTGAAAACTGGTCGGGTGAGCTGTTTTGGGGCTCAAAACCAGAGGCTAAGTCCTGCGTTTTTGAGATTTGAAAACACACTCAGCCATCTGTTTTCAGCCCCAGAACCAGAGGCCAAGGGGGCCTGTTGGTTGGGGGTGGGAGGGGTGTGGGCAGGGCCTGTGGACCCTCCCTGGAGTTGGGGGTCCGTGCGCAGGCACCCCGCAGGCAGGGAGGCTGGCATGCACCAGGCCAAACCTCGCATCTGAGAGAGTCTCTGGCGCAAAAGCAGTTTTGGGGAAGAAACACCAGCCGATGCCAACTTCCCAGTCCAGCCTTTATTCAGTGTTCACCCAGCACTTTCACCACTAATTAAGCAGTCAGCTTAGGGGAATTGCATCCATACTGACCAGGGAGTCAATGTCGATGTAATATCCATAAGCCTAATGCTCAGTTAGTTCAAGCAGTGCACAGGGAACTGACATATATGAACCAATTAGTCAGCATTTACCCCCTACTTTCAATACTAAGTAACCACATCCCTTACAATCCTTGGAGCAATGCTAAGCAACTAATTAGTGGTTATTGATTCCATATGAGTAAGGTCATTAGTCATCCCTGAGTGCAGGTACCTTAGCTCCTTACTCAGCCTTCCCTGAATCTCCATGGGGTAATTAGTCCCCACTGACCCAGCAGCCCTCAGCTGTGGCCACAGTGCTGCACACTGGTACAGCTGCCCTCCACCTCCAGGCTGGGGCAGCAGCTGATTTAGGGCCCTGTCCAAGATCAGTCCATCAGCCTGTACCTACGGGGTCGATATGAACTGGTTACCAGCAGTGCGGGTGCCACATGCGCAGGCTCGTCGCTCAGCACCGCGTCCCTGTCCCCATTGCTGCCCCGGGGGGGCCCGGTGACACCCTCCGCCCTGGGACAGTGGCTGGTTCCCAGCCGCGTCGCTCCCGCGGGGCCCCAGCCCACGGCACCAGGCAGCAGCTGGTGGCTCTGGCCTGGGGCATCGGCCCCAGCGGCACCGGTGGCTCTGGCTCCCAGCGGCAGCTCCGGCTCCTGCGGGAGGGAGGGAAGAGGCGCCCGGGGAGCCCTCGCAGCCCCCCCGCGCCGCCCGGGGCCCCTCCAGCCCCGGCCAGGCCCATCCGGCAGCGCCGGGGCCCGACCGAGCCCCCCGGGCAGCCCCAGCCCGGCCCAGGCCCCGCAGTCCGGGGGCGGTGCAGAGACCCCTCTGCCGCGGGCAGCACCCAGGCCCGGCCCCGCCGCCGCGGCCTCACCCGCTCCTCCGGGCAGGGCCGGGCTCGGGCTCCCTCCGCCCCACGGACAGACCCGGGCCGCCCCGGTTCTCCCCGCACCCCCCCGGCAGAGCTAGTGCCCGGGCCCCCCCGCCGCAACCCGGCTGCGGCCTCTGCGGGACCCCACTCCCCACCGGTACCTGCTGCTGCCGCCGCTGCCCGGTCCTGCGGCTCCGGTTCCGCCCCTCAGCGCCGCTCCCCGGTGACGTCACGGCTGCCGCGGGCGGTGCTGTGCCGAGGGGCCCCGCGCCACGTGCGGGGGCCGCGGGGAGCCCGGAAGCAGGAGGCCGCGGCTGCGAGTGCCGGAGCAGGGCTGTAGCCTGGCCGCGGGTGGGGGGAGGGGGTGGCGCTGGGGCAGCAACAGGCTTCGGGGGGGGGATGGTTGGGGTGCAGGCTGGTCCCGGGGCGCCACCCGGGTCCTGGGGCCTCGAGTGGCAGCTGAGCTGGGTGCTGGGAGCAGAGACCAGGTCGTGTGTTTTGGGGTCCAGAAACGGAGACGCAGCTGCTGCTGTGACTCCCAAAACAGCCGACCTCGCCTCTGTTTCCCAGTCCCAAAAATGCATGACCTGAGTCTCTGTTTTGGGGCCACAAAGGGCAGGTTAGTCCTGTGTTCAAGCACAAGCACAGGCCAATGAGCCCTGGGTTTTGGGGTCCATAAGCAAGGCCAAGTCCTGCATTTTGGAGCCACCAGTGGAGGCTCATGGGGCTGAAAGCAGCAGCTAAGTGCTGCATTTTGGGGCTACACAGAGCATCTTAGTCCCCCTGTTCAAGCACAAGAGCAAGCCAATGAGCCCTGGGTTTTGGGGCCATGGGTGGAGGCTCACAGGGCTGGAAAGAGCAGCTAAGTGCTGCCTTTTGGGGCCACAGAAGGGCATCTTAGTCCCTGTTTTCAAGCACAAGCACAGGCCAATGAGCCCTGGGTTTGGGGTCCAAAACCAAGGCCAAGTCCTGCATTTGGGGGGGCCACCTGTGGAGGCTCACAGGGCTGTTCCTGTGGCTGAAAACAGAGACTAAGTGCTGCATTTTGGGGACTCGGAAACAGAGGCGAGTTCAGCTGTTTCCAGCCCCCAAGTGGAGGCCGAGGGGGCCCTTTTGGGGTGGGGGCAGGCAGGGGTGGGGGCAGGGCACATGGACCCTCCCCAGAGAGGGGGGTCCATCCGCAAGCCCCCCATAGGCAGGGAGGCTGGCATGCACCAGGCCAAACCTCGCATCTGAGAGAGTCTCTGGCACAAAAGCGGTTTTGGGGAGGAAACATGATCAGACACTGTCTTCCGCTTCCAGTGTTTATTCCACATTTGTACAATACTTGGAATATTTTATTCCATGTGTGTATTGAGTATGTACACTGTTAATAATATTGCATACATATTGAGTTTATCATATTTATGTTATATATAACATAATATGCACTATTAAACTATGATATTAATATGCAAGCTGTGACAGTGATTGATTTATGACCTTGTCAGTCACCACCATTGCTGTAATGAGGCCAAGCCCTAAGGAGCCAGAGCTGAGCTGTGAGGAGCCCCTGCTGTGCTCCCAGCAGGCTCCCAAGGAGGTCCAGAGCCAGGTGGGCCCAGGCAGGTCGTCCCCAGCCAGGAGCAGGGCAGGAGGGAGGTGAGCAGAGGCATCCTGCTGCGAGCAGGGAGCCAGGCAGCTTCTGTCCAGGAGGAAACAAACCTCACACTGCCTCTCTGTGCCACAGTGCTCCCGGCTTCATTGCGGAGTGCAGAAAGGAGGTGCGAGGCCATTGCGTGGTGTCAGCAGCCCCTGGCCAGGACACAGAGACAGGCAGCAAGGCTGGAGCTGTTACTCACCAGTGACACAACCCTCCCAGGCTCCTTAGGGAGAAGGCACCAGGGGAAAATGCCCCCCCCGGCTCACCAGGAAGCACCTCCGAGGTCCCCGTGGGGGTGAGAGGGGCCGGGATGCAGCCCCTGCTGCCGGACACGCTGTCTCAGGCTCTGCGTGCAGGCGGCAGCGACTGAGAGCCAGTGCTGGGGCGATGCAGGGGCGTTTGCACTGGCCATCCCAGACAGCACTGCTGGGACTCCTCTGTCCCTGGAAAAGTAAAAAGCAAAAAACAAACACAAAAAAGTAGTGCAGGGCATTTCAGGAGAGGCCCAGCACCACCACAAGCCACCCCCAGGCACCCAGCTTGGCCGTGCCCACCCCGCCGGGCACCCCGCGGCCCCCCACGCTCAGCACTGGGGCTGTGGCAGAGACACCGCAGCCCTGCCGCAGCCTCCCCGGGCAGAGCTGCCCCGCGGGGCTCGGCCTGAGCCCGGCAGCAGCCTGGGGGAAGGTTTTCAGCCAAAACAAAGAGCACTACAGGCCATAACGACAGGCATGTAAGAGCTCTCATTCCCGAGAGTCAGCAAAAGTTAGGGCTCATTCAAAAAAAACCCAATAGATTTGAAAACTAGCTTTTCCAAACTGCATCAAGCCACCTGAAGGGTATTCAGCCATACAAGCAAGTGGCCTGACTATTAACAAACAATTCAACAGAACAGAGGCTTAGAAATAACACCGAATCTTTGCAACAACTCATCTCAGTGTGGACTACAAATCGTATTTCCCCATTTCTGGTTGAAGACAGTAGGGACAGACAGGTCATAATCAGCCAAGTACAGCCACAGTTACAGGCCAGACCATTCGAGGAGACCCATCTCACTAACTAGCCCCAAGCAGACACACAAACTGATCCACGTTACCTGGTCTAGGTCCTCAGGGTGGAAAACCTGGTCTTTCCCTTGGATGCTGTTCACGTACGCGAGGAGGCTGAGACTGAGCTTTGGGTTTAGTTTCAACTCTTGGCTGAAACAGGAGGAAAAGACACATTATTAAACACCGTGTATTAAAGAAAAGCCCCAGTTAAAAAAAAAACAAAAAACAAACAAAAAAAAAACACACACACACCAAAAATCAGGCAAGACAGGTAAGCAGCATGCACAAGACAAACTCGGGAAGATATGCATCCATGTCAATGTGTTTGTGTTTCGAAACTGATTTTTTTCCACCTCTATCAATTCCTCTGTACCAACCCAGGACTGCAGTGTTCAATTTTGTCTACTAAAAGGTGCAAAGCAAACTTCTCTGAATCAGAACTTTTCCCCAAATGCACCGCTAAAGTGAACTTTCTGTGTTTGACCAGGCATTGAGACCCCCAATGCCCCATAATTCAAGAATCCCTTGACCTGGCTAAACAACTGCCCCCCCCCCCCCCATAGATCAAATAAAGCTTCCTCATGCCAAGCTCAAAGTTGAAGGATTAGCAGGGGGTCCAAGACAAACATGAAGAGATGGAGAAATCACATTTTCCATTCAAGCCCCTGAAGGATTCTTTTTCTAGAGTGCTGGAGAAGTGCAAGGCAGCTACTGAAAAGCAAGAGGAAAACCAAACAAAAGCCTTCAGAAGCACATTTCTGATATAAAAAAAACCACCTGAAACAACAATTTCTACAGACTACCTGCTGAGATTCCTCCTCAACTTTCATTATGTCAAGGTCACAATGTACAGAGGACAACCTGGAAGTTCTCAGGAACAAGAACGTCTCAGTCAAACTTTTGCAAGTAAAAAATGCCTTTAAAGGTATTTTGAAGAAGAGACAGACAGAACTTTCAAAACTATTTCCAAGCAGCCTGTTGGTTACTGAAGCAATTTCCAACCTTTTTCAAAATCCATTTTTTGTACAACAGTCCAGCAGCTGCTGCTGCACTTGCTTATCATCTTGGAAAACCAAAATAATTTGTAGAAGCTACAAGATGAACACTAGCTTCCGAGTAAGGTTACACAAGGACAATGGCTATAAGCTCAGTCTATCAGACTGCCACTGAAAAGGAGTTCATGTTAAGCAGCTCCCTTGTTTTCCTTTGAGGACTCAAGGCAACTGACAGTTGCAACTGGAGAACCCCCGAGAGGGAAAAAAAGACATGAAACACCCAGGTATTATGCACCAAATAAGTGTCTCGGTCCTCCTATTGCTTGTGCTCTATTCAGCTAGGCATTACCTTGTCTTTCAAACATTTCTGGAATCAGTACTTCAACTCCAAGAATCAGCTGGAAAAATCATCATACCTCCTTCTGGCTCATAAGATCACCACCGTCTTTTACTCACACATCTTTACTGCATTAAAAATTACACCTCTGAAGAAAAACTCAAGATGTTTCCATCCTCCATTGCTTAGACTCTTACTGCTATCAGGATTAAATACTCTTCCCCTACCCCAACCAGAGCAAAACTTTGCTAAGTCACTGATGTCCCTCTTCTAGATCTTGTTATAACAGAAAACCGCTTTGCAGTCCTGTGAACTTCTCACCTCCCACGTAAATACTTTCTCTATACCTAACCAAAAAGCAGCTCATCTCATTAGTTGCTTTCTAATCAGTACCACCCCCTTTCACAGAGAAAAGCTGCCTCAGTGCTCTCTGGTGCTGCTCAAAGATGTGAGCACTCCTGCAAATCTCTGCTCTGCCAAAAATACTGTAATCATTAGCAGCATCCCAAGGTTCCTGTAAAGAGCTGCCAGTTACAGTCCAAGCAGCAGCTAATTCAAAGACTAAAGGAGTGCTCAGCCCGGGAGCAAGTTATGCCACAAATCTCAACCTACCAGAGCCTTGAGAACAACTCCAGAAAAGATGACAGCGTCTCCGTTCGCTCCTAGAGCTCCAAAGGAGAAGGACATGGGCCTCTTTCTGCCACTGCAGTGCTACTGGCCATGACAGCAAAAGCAGTCAGCCACAAGCCTTTCCTCAGTTTGGAACAGAATACCCTCCTCAAACAGAGGAGGACGGGCAGAAAGGGCGAGACACGAGGTGGCTCCAAAGGCCGGTACAATTCTATTCCGGAAATCTTCAAGGTTTAAAAGCCTCTCCAGAGTGAGATGTTTGCCACACTGATGACACGTGCATGCAAAGAACCAACTAGCCAAGCAAAGCAACCAACCAACCCCACAAAACAAAGGAAAATGAAAAAAGCACATCCCCTCACCTGGATTCCAGCAGTCAGGTTAGATGCATAGCTCAGACCGCTGCCACGCTGTCTCGGAGGCAAACAGGGACCACGTGAGAACTCTCTGAAAGGCACTCGTCAGTCACTTCCACAAAGGCATCACAGACTGACACAAGCTACCGAGCCAAAAACGCTAACCATCCTAAACCGAGAGAGGACGGAGCAGCTTTCAGAGCCTTCTCTTCAGTTAAACCTTGCTCCATAAAACTGAAGTCGGCCTTAAAATACCTTGGACTTCCAGCACAGTTATGTTTAATGCACAGATCCCTCCACAGAAAAAATTTAAAGTCTATTTAAAGTCTGA
Organism: Dromaius novaehollandiae; assembly: GCF_036370855.1. NCBI lineage: Eukaryota > Metazoa > Chordata > Aves > Casuariiformes > Dromaiidae > Dromaius > Dromaius novaehollandiae. Next base: position 6,149,711 of record NC_088101.1, read on the forward strand.
AGAGATTTTAGGTGGTGAGGTGAATGAAGCCTGTATAAACACCAACCTCATCTTGAGCTCACCATTTCCAAGCCCAAAGGAAAGGGTCAAGGAGTACCCTGCCTGCCTCCCCACCACCACCTCTAGGACAGCTACGGTATGAATGCCAGCAGAAGGTCAGGATGGCTTTCCGTTTACAGTAAAGAGCAAGACATGCAGCTAATGAGTGCAGAACAAGTAAAGGCACTCTCGCAACAGGCAAGGGCATCTCTCCCTCTTGCAGCAGGTCATTTTTTTTTAAGCTCGTGGTAAAAGTCCAAGTGCCTGGTCTGCACCGGATCTCTGAGACTACTCACAAACACCAGCTATCCTGAGGTTAAAAACTAAGTCTCTTCTTTGCTGTAAAGAGAAGGTCCAACTTACCACTGCAGGTTGCTATTGGTCAGTGACAATTTCTAATCACCCACAAAGAGAAAAAGAGCAAGGATTACCTCAGCCAGGAATGCCGACCTGTTTAACTTCACAGCTGTCAACAGATAGGACCTGAACGGGTTTTTATCTGAAACACTACACATGAAGTCCTCCAAGGTGTTCCGAGCTATACCAAGGAGGTTTCATTTAAAACTTGATAAAAGACGGGGAAAAAAACTGGAGTGATGGAAGGAGAGGGCTGAGACAAACAGTTTCTGGACTGTTTTGTAACATCACTGATGCTGGTTTGAGCAGCATCCCCTCCCCACCCACCGGTGCAATCTACTATCCTTGTTTACATGTACCAGACATTAATGAAGGCAAGAGCACGGGAACAAACTGCTGCTGCTTTGTAACCCCTCGTAGAAATAGTTTGGGTGCCTTTTCCACCAGCTTTCTGCACACCATGTCTGAAAAGCGTGCAAGAGAAGGAATTGGGAACAGACTATCCTGTCTCCAAAAGAGTTGAGAGAGTTAAAATCCTGCCTGTTCCTGTTCCTCTCTTGTTCAAAAACTTCCATGCAAAATTACTTGAACATGAAGTCACAGCAAACGTAATCTAAAAGGTGGAAACCACAACGAGCTGCAGAGGCAACATAAAGAAGGTTCAGCTGGACACCTACAGCCTATAGTCTGTTCTCTGGACTAGATCATTTTAAATGATTCTTCAGTCATATTACAAAAATCTACTCTCTCTATTGCAACTAAAAGCACTGAAAAGCCTGTTCTGGTTTTGTATAAGGAAAACCTATTTTGCACTAAAAAAGAAGCACCGTTTTGACTGCTCAAATACCACCTGAATGCTCAAAGCCCTTTTGAAGCCGATGAAAACAGACAGGCTTCCCAACTCCTTACGCAGCCATCATCTGATTTTCATGACAACCTTGTCGGACCAGAAGCAATACCATACAAGGCAGATTTTTTTTTTTTTTTTAAACATGCTTTTGGCTGAAGAGCAATCCTAGACTGGTTCCTCTCTGTCAATAAAAAATGGAGAAGAAACCACTGCAAAAACAACAGCTGCAATAACACAGCTGCCCTACTAAAAGTTGCAGTCTTTGTAAAAGGCTGGACATGAGCTGCACGATATACGCGCCTGTGGAACACAGCGTCAGTAAAACAGATTAAAGCGCATGATTTTTTTATTTCGAGGGCTCTTTGTTTACATGGAGGCAGCTGAATTGAGAGTCTCAGGTCATCTCACACCAAGTTTTTTGGCATGTGCAGGACATGAGCTACCACCCGGTCCAACTTTCTTTCTCTGGTCCTCTGAAAAATGGTGCAATCCCTTTTGCTGCTGGGGCACTTCTGCCAACGAAATACCCCTTTCGCACACGCATTAGGAAACTACTATTTTGGGGGGTTTCTTGTGCTTTTTGTTGTTTTTCTTTTTAAGCCAAACCTTATCCCAAAAAGGCCAAAGAAAAACCTTCAGTAGTCATTTCCTGATTGCATATTAACAGCTTTTAACTTTACCACCACCCAAAGTTCCACCTGTTAAGTGTACGTGCCTTCAGCTGCGACAAGAAGGTGAGTGCATTAACATTGAAGACACAATTCATTTGTGAAATTTCAGCCATGCAATCTGATCTGTTAAGAACTGAAGCAGTTTGCAGAAGTAATGAGACAACCCAAGGTGTTCACAGAGGGGTTACCTGTGAGACGGTGCTTTAACGTGGGGTGGAATTGCAGAGGAAGAAACAGACCCACCAGAGGCAGGTTTTTCCTGGTCACCGAAGCCCAAGAGAAAGCCTGCAGGAAACGCCACAAACCTGGGCTGCTCATCACAGCAAACCGCTGACATTCCTGCAGGGAAACTCGTCTGCTGAAAATACACTTTTGGTTCACATGCAGCTATTAAATCATTGCTGTGCTGGCATTACCTCGACGATACAGAAGGATTTGCAGTTCTAACCAGCTGTGGACTCCAACAGCACAGATCGAGCAGGTACCGTACTCACTGCCACTATGTGAGTGAGCTCAGCTCCCTCAGCATCCCGAGATCGCTGCTTTCCGTGATGTAATCAAACCTAGGACTGAAGGCAGACGCTGCCCTGGGCAGGTGCGCGCCCTGGCTGCATTTAGTGCCACCGAGCCCAGCGGGACCTGTGCACTGCCCCCCGCCACACCCCAGACCGCCCCGTGCAGGTGACAGCAGCCAGGAGCCACGAGGCAGGAGGGGTGTTTCCTGGCCAGCAGCCGGGCACAGGCACTCACCGGACACCGCCTCCCTCCCGCGCCAGCGTCCCCCAGCGCCCCGTGTCCGGGCTGCGCTCCTCGCCACGGCTCAGGCTGAGCTTTCCCCGCTCAGCCGCTCCCGCGTGGCATCACCTGTGCTGGCGAAGGCCCTCGCGAGGGACCGGCCGCAGAGCCGCAGCGAGCAGGACCCGGCTCTCGCCCGAGCAGCAGCTCCCGCCCCAGCGCTGGGCTGGACCTCGGGATCTCGCTGTGATGGAGCAGCTGGGGATCATGGCCACTCCCCACGAGGCTCCCGTCAGTCAGACACAGCCATCACAGCACCACCGCCGCACACAGCACCACCACAGCAGAGCCAACCCACACGACCGCATTGCACAGGGCCCAGAGCCACCCCCTCCCCAACCACCCTGTTGCAGCAGCGCCCGGTGCCAACGGCCCCTCCCTGCGTTACCGAGGCCCTCGGAGGAACAAGGAGCATCTCTGACCCCCAACAGCAGAAACCCTGCTCCCCTCACGGGGAAAGCAGTAGAAATGCTTTGCCCAGGCTCGGCCGTGTAGCTCAGCAGCTGCTGTTCAGAGGGAAACACCGACACCTGATGAAAAGTTGTAGTTTACAGAGCATGCCTTGCTCCTGATTTGGTCCTCTGATAGTCACTAACATTTTCCTTTCAGGTAAAACAATGACCTTTCATTCATGATAAATTAGCAGCTGCCTGTTACCTTCTCCAGGGTTAAGTGTTCCTGTACTCCAAGTCACCAGTTTTATTACACAAAGGCTGCAGCTGCAGTCCCTGTTTTCCAGGGCACTAAAACACCCAGACCACCACCATCTGCTTTTTCACCATTTAAAAAATAAGGGCAAAGTCAGGACTAGCTTCTCTCTGACAGCCTGTACCTCAGGCATATGATCACCTCCAGAAATTAGATGCTTCTTCAGCCTATCTGTAAATCCACCTTCCTTCCATCCGCACAGCCTATGGGAAAGAGAGCACATCTCATGGCTCAGAAAGATGCAGACTTCAGAGTACTCCTTTGGAAGCTGCACTGGGTTCAGGGTTGGGGGTAATACTCATGTTAATTCATTGAAGAAAAGGTTGAGGCCAAACCAGAGGACTTGGAGCATTTAAAAAGCAAGAACAGCAGTGTTCTGCCACTGGGAGAGGACACAGCTACCTAGAGGCCTTGATCTCTGAGAGCTCCTAAAGGAAAAGACTGGGATTTCTGCAATAAGAATAGATCACTGCAAAGCAGCACCTAGTGACGAATGCTGCAATGTCTCTGGGATGTGATTTCCATGCCTGCTGCTTAGGTCTTTCATCTAACTAGACATATCTGCTCTTCTCACTGTATACATCAGTTTCCTTCCACAAATGTGTCAACATGGCACCATCAAGAGGACCCAGTACGCCCATGTTTGCTTAGGCTGCATAACCACATTCATTCTGCATTGAGTTCCTCTAGTCTATCTGAAAAGAAAAGCTGTATTTATCAACAAAGTACTCCAGCATCTTACAAAAAGCCCTCTCCTTTTGTGTCACAGTTCACTCAGACTGTTTCAAGGGTTTAATTCTCTCCCCTTCTCTGGTGCCTGGCAGACCCTGCTTTGCCTCACGCGGCAATGCTTCTTCGTTAGCTGCAATGCTTGCAGTGTTTTATCATGACATTTCAAAGGCTGTAGTTACAGCCTTTCCAGGGGAACTGAACCACAGGCTCTCTGTGAAGGTAGCCATGGCTCAAATCTTATGAAATCCCACGACCAAGAGAGATGAACAGCTGTCTGAGGAAGGGGGGGGAGGCAGGAAGGGTGTTTAATTTAGGGTCATCGTACCTGCGGCAGGGACTCTCTTCTGCGCCTCTCCACAGCAGACAAACCAGCATCCACTTGTCATCTGACCCATCGTTCATGGACTGCCTGGATTAGTGTCTGCTGTTCATTTTGGCTGCAGTCTGTTGGGAGAAAAAGTTATTCAGGGTGGGAAAACTAGAAGCAACAAAAGCAACGACTCTGTCCTTGACAAGCTGCTCCACTACTACTCTTTCTTTCTTTCGTCCTCTGGCTGTTGAAGGCAGCCCCTTCCCTTTGGAGCACAGCTCCGGCTCGTGGCTGACACCCATCCTCACCTCAGTCTCCAGGATTTCGGGCTGCTGCTGGAAAAGATTTTAGCCTTTGTCGGATGCTGTGAGTACGCGCTTGCAACGTACCTTGTATTTTCTTTCAGCAGCATAAAACTGAAGAGGAAGACCACCCTTCGCATCATCTCAGCAGCTCCACTTTCTCTGCCACAACATAAAGAGCAACACTCGTATTTTTTCCCCCCCTTCAAATGACAGCACAGCTTTAAGCCGTGTTCCTCCATGTTTGCCAAAGTGTTTCCAAGTGTTAGACGTCTGGTTTTTCAGATAGTAGGTGAAAAGCTTAGCTCCCAGTAAAATGCATGAAGTCTGAAAAAGAGGTCATCTCAGAAATCTGTTATGTAACACATCTTTAAAGAAGCTATTTCTCTCTATGTCTGGCAGCACCCGTTGCCAATCGAGACAACAAAAGAGCAATTCTGGGAAGGGGATGCACTGGTTCTGCTCAGCAGAGCATCCGGAGAAGAGGACAGAGTCTCTCAGGAAAAGCCTGAAGGCTTACCGCGAGGACATGGGACACATCAAATGATGCACAACATACAGACAGAGCCATGAATCCACCTGATCTTCACTTTCTGATTTCTTCTGATCTAATGAAAATGCTAAACAAGGCAGGATTTGCTAGGTACAGTAAGTTCCCATTATAATAATAACTATAATAATTTATATTTAATTATTATAATAATTTCCGTGGCTCTTTGATACCCGCATATATTTATACACTTGTCCAAACCTAAACTATATTTCCTCCTTAATGAAAACCTGGTAATTTTTCCCATCAGCCTGGGTGGCTTGCTCTTTACAACTCTGTAGTCCAAGCGTCTAATCCTGCAAGATAGTGCTTACAGTAGTTGGTTCAATTAAAACCTAGTTGCATCTCTCCTACTTTCAACATTCATTATTTTGAAATACAAAGACTACTTTTAATTCTCTCTCCTCCTTCAAGAGTATTTTCCCAAAACACAGATTTGCATGAAGAAATTTGGATACAAATAGGCACTGCGTGATCCTGACCATTCTCCGCAGTACAGCAGCATTTCACAGAGCAGAGGGTCACTGCCAGGGGGTCTGAGTCTCTGCGCTTTGCAGCCTAACACCAAAATCTTTCTCTTTTGTTTCATGGGAACCTCGGGAAGCCACAGTCAGGACTGGCGCCTCGCTGGGCTAGAGGGTGGATAAGCAGCTGTGAGGACGGGGGAAAGTTTGCAGTCCTCCCTGCTTTTTCCAGTGCACATCTATTTCCTTATGAAAAGCGTTAACAGCTGCTCCAGATGAGTTCTGGTAGTTCTAGAGACAAGCACTTTGAGGTGCTTTGGGCAAATATACCTGATCTTGCTCTGCAAAGACTTTTCACATTAGATTAATCCACTCTTCACATCAACTGAACAAACCAGCAAGGCTGGCAGTCCTTTGACATGGGCACCTGCCTCTTGCAATATGGATTAAAGTCATAAGACTCATTTCTTACATACCAGAGGACCTTTCTGAGAGCATCACAGACACCTTGGCTGGGCCGGGCCAGAGCCAACGAGCAGGGGGTGAAAACTCCCCATTTCACAACAAACCTCTGCAGCCGTCCCATCCATCCTGTCAGCACAATGTTGGATTCTGTTCCAGGGAGCCCCTTCTCCATCCTTCTTCAAAGAAAGGTGCGTTTCCTCCTTACCAGGGCTCTGTGAGAAAGAAGAGCTACACTGTAAAAAAACCACTGCTATCACTGCTAGATAAAAACAACCGTGTTGTTTTAGAGGAAATAAAGCACAGAACACAACTGCAAAGTGAACTCCTTGGCGGTCAGCTGGATCGGGCAAAGCTCCTTATCCTTCAGGTAGTCCAAAAAATTACATGTTTTAATGCTTGACAAGAGGTGGCATGCTGAGCATAAATGCCCTAGATGCTGAGACAGCTAAAGAAATGTTTCCATTTCCAGCAACTTCTTTGGTGAACTCTTTGACACTTGAAATAAAAAAAAATGCAGACAAGTTCATTAAATACAGCCCCTGGTACATCTGATCACTTCATGGTATGATGTCACATGCCTACTGCTAATACCTAGGAAAGACAGAAAACCCATCATCACCTGCTGAACCTAAGGACTTCTGCTCCCAAAACGCTCTTTCCTATAAATTTCTATGAACTGATGAAGAAACAGCAGCAACAGAAACAAGACCTGTGTGTCACCTACCCCAATCAAGTAAGCACACAATGTCTTTTTCCCAGGTTTTACACTAACCAGTCATCATGATGAGTGTGACTATGAAACCCAACCAGGATACACCTCCCTAGGCCTCCTGCCCACTTACAGCCATCCCTTGCACTGCCAGTGCAATGAATCAGTTTTAGACTGCCAGTTCACAGAAAATCCTATGCCCACAGTCTTTTCTGCAGCCTTGTTGAAAGCCATGACCCCAGAGCAGACCTTAGCTTCCTTTTGGTTCATGTTTCCAGCCCCACCACCCCCATATGCTCCCTGCTGAAAGCTGAGGGGGAACTGGAGGACTGCAGGGCTCAGGCCCACAAGCTCATTTCTAGAAACCCCACTCACACCAACAGGAAGCTGCAGGCAGTTCCCATGCTCAGCAGGGACACAGTCTTTTACATGGGGCTTCGTGGTGGCAGTGGGCAGCGAGGAGGAAGACTGCTGGTGACCAGGGCAGAGCTCTCCAGGGAACAGGAGGATCCCTCCTGGGCCTCGTGTGCAGGATACAACCGGATTTAGGTCTCTCTGGGCACACAGGGAGAGCAAAAGCTGGGGGAATTGGCTGCCAGCTTGAGCTTTGTGCAGTGGGTCAGGACACAGCTGCAGGCAGCAGAGATCTTGATTGCACCCTCTACCCCACCCAGGGGTCCAGCCTCAGGAGGGAACCCAGCATGCTCCCCATGCAGCCTCCACCTCAGCCCCCCACACCACAGCAGCTGTGGGCTTCCCCACTGTGTCCAGGCTTCAGGAAGCTCAGGGCTCCCACACTGGCAGACCTCATGCCTCCAGAGCAGGACACAGCTGCATCCATGGTGGAAGAGAAAAGGAGGGAGCAAGGGAACCCCTGCGGCTGTACCACTGCACAACCCACTCCTGCACCCACAGAGTGGCAGCTGCTCTTTCCTCCAAGGCTCCTCCCAAATGCTCTCTCTACACCTAGCAGATGAACAGTGGTAGCTCCTGGGCCAGGAGGACAGTCCAAAGCAGCTGACCTGGCAGCTGTCCCCAGCTGCTCTCCACACTGCTGAAAGCAGCTGTCATGTACAGATGAGAGAAAGAAAAGTCTCCTACTTGCACAAATACAGCATATCACAATCACAACACACAGGGTTATCCCCACTGGTTGTGGAGCCTTGTCTGGAAACCACTTAATTATATGTGGGTCTACTCCCTTCCAGCAAGCACACATCTGCCAGCTGAGCAATAGCTTGAGATCCAGGCACTTGACACCTTCCAGGGATAGCTCCATTTTTTCCTCTTTTCCTCAGGCTGACAGAAGAAACAAGTTACTTTGTAGACACACCCAGCACTTGCTGAGGCACCCTTTCCACTGGGGGTCCATTTTATGCTTGGTAGCTTTTAATGAAACATGATCCATCATCAATGGACCCTTATCACAAGGCCTTAAGGCAGTCAACACTGCTCCATGAAGTCCAGTTGCATCAGAAAGTGGAATGACTTATGGTTTGAAGGCTGGAGAAACAATCCCCACGTGTAGCTTTCTCTGCTGAAGAGATGCTGCTCCCTTTCCATAAACCATCTTTGGAAGATGTAGATAATGCCATAAGGCTTCCTGGGAGAACATCCCTCCGATTATCTCAGCTGAAGCCCAGTTCAATTACTAGTCTTGGTTTGATGCATATCAAAAAAACAAAGAGCAACACATGCATCTGGCCTGAAAGGATATTTTCCTGTTTCCACAGGCTCCAGGACAACCCCCAGTGTGTTTTGCATGCTCATCACCAAATGCCAGAAGCACTGCGTTGGCATTTCCAGGAGCTAACAGGTAGCACAGCTGTTTGGGGGCCTGAGTGTGAGACACCCAATCCCTGTCCACAGCAGGCTTTTCAGACCACACTGTGGACACAGCTGCATGGAGGAGGCAGAACATGCCCAGGCCAAGCAGTGCTGCAGGAGCTTTGGGTCCCAGCAGCTGCCTCAGTCATACCCAGGCTTGAGGAGTACAAGGCTTGGCTGCGCAGGCTGACTGGAACACACCAAGGAAAAGATGTCTTCTTCAGCTCTGGGGCTTGCCTGAAGAGCTCTGCCCTTTTCTTAGTAGTCCCCATATGAAGGACAGGCCAAGGGCAGGATATGGCCTCAGCTGTAAGGAATTCCAGCACATCTGCTAAGGAAAAAGACATCTTGGTGAAGAGTTTCTGGCACAGGTACTTACTTCTCCCACACCACAGGTCAAGGGACACAGTGACACAGCCAAGGCGGGCGGAAGGGACACAGCCAGGGTGGGAAGGCGGGCGGGCGGAAGGGACACAGCCAGGGTGGGAAGGCGGGCGGGCGGAAGGGACACAGCCAGGGTGGGCGGGTGCAAGGGGCAGAAGGGCGGAGGGGGCGCAGGGGCAGAAGGCGGAGGGGCGGCGGGGGCCGGAGGGGGGGGGGGCGGGGGGCAGAGGGCGGGGGGGCCGGAGGGGGCAGGGGGTCGGGGGCTGGAGGGGGCAGGGGGGGCGGAGGGGCCAAAGGCCCAAAACAGCCCCCTGAACCTGTTCTCCAGCACCAAAGCCCAGGACTAAGCCCCCTTTCTGAGCTCTGAGACCAGTCCCAGCAGCCTGGGCTTGAGCCCCAGACTCACAGGATGAGCCTCCATTTTGCAGCCCCCAAACGAGCCCCTGGAGCCTGTCTGTGAGCACCAGAAATGCAGGACTTAGCCTCCATCCCCAAGCACTGCGTTTCTGGTGCTCCCAGACAGGCTCCAGGTGCTCATTCGGGGGCTCTGAAGTGGAGACTGAGCCCCCCAAACTGCCCCTTCACCCTCCCCTCCCTGCACCTCCCAGCCCTACACCACCCCCATTTCCAGCCCCACAGCAGTGCCCTGAGCCCCTTTCGCAGCCCCCAGGCACCAGCCCTCCCCTCCCGGCACCAGCGGGTGTTAGCCAGGCCCCTGGGCCGGGGGGACCCTCCACTCCCTGCAGGCAGGGCCCAGCCCCGCAGCACTGGGCAGCCCAGGCCGGGCAGGCGCTGGGCTCCGGCCCCTCGGCCTTTACTGCACCGCGCCGGCCCCCACCAGCCCCGCAGCCCAAACCTGGCCGAGCGCGGCTGCTCTGTGCCTCCACAGGGCCCGGGCCGCGCCAGCAGCGGCACCAACAGGTAGGCACCAGGCCGGGCCTGCAGCTGCCTCCTGCCCCGCGCCCACCCCAGAGCCGCGTCGCCCAGGCAGGCAGAGCCCCCCGCCCCGCCCGCCCCGCACACGGCCCAGACCCTGCCCGGCCCAGAACCCCCGGCCTGGGCAGCCCCGGCCAGGCCGCCCGGCCCCAGGCTCCAGGCTGCGGCAAGCGGGAGTCCCGCACCGGGGAGGGGGCTGCCCGGGGGTCCCGGACACCGAGCGCCACCACCACCCACCGCCACTGCCCGCCCACGGGTCTGGGGGCCAGAGCAGCTGCGCAGGTGCCAGGAAGGGGCCACCTGGGACTGCCCTGCCCATGTCCCCGCCCACAGCTCCACCCCACACTGAATCTGGCCCTGCCCACTGCTCTGGCCCCGCCCCTCCCTTGGCTCCACCCCACCTCGCTCCACCCTGCCCCTGGCACTGGCCCCACCCACCTCCCAGTTCTGCTCCGCCCCTGGCCTGGCCCTGCCCCACCTCACCTGCAGCCTTGCCCCGCCCCTGGTTCCGGCCCCGCCCTGGCCTTCAGCCCCGCCCCACCCCAGCTCTGGCCACGCCCCCTTCAGCCCCAGGACAGCAGCCCCGGCCAGAGCCCTGGGGACCCAGCGGCAAACGGGGGCGATGGGGGGCAAAGCGACTCCCAGGCCCCGGCACAGAAACACCCCCGCTGCTGCGGCAGGTTCCCGGCGAGGTTTATTTCAGCGCCGCCGCGGGGGCTGCTCGAGGCCGGTGTCCCGGAGGAGCCGAGCGGCCGCCTGCTGCACCCGCGGGTCCTTGTCTCTCCGCAGCACCCGCAGAGCTGCAACGGCACCGGCCACGGCGTCAGGGCCGCACCCGGCACCAGCCCAGCCTGCCCGGCAGGGCGACGCCGCTCCACGGCCGCCACTATCTCAGCGACCGCTGCAGTGCCGGGGCCCAAACTCCCCCAAACCCCTGGGCCTGGGGCCCCGTCACCTACCTGCCGAGAGCAGCATCGCTTCCTCCCCTGTCAGCCACTCGGTGCCCGCGTGCACAGGGCGACACACCGACATCAGGGCGACACACCGACATCAGGGCGCCCCCGCAGCCCCCCGGCCTGGGCAGACGGGGACAGCAGCAGTGCAGGGGAAGCAGCCGCAGAGATCGCCCGCTCCAGCTCACCGGTGACGTCGAGGGCCGCAGCCTGCAGGTCCCCGCAGCTCCCCAGGAAGCAGCGCCTGGCAGCGACGTACAGAGTCTGCTGGTGCTCGGGGCTCTCCTGGGCCTGGGGGACGCGGGACACGCTGTCCTTCGCCGCCGCAAAACACCCCCTGCCGCCCCGCGGCAAGCAGGTCGCGCGGACTGAGGGGCATGGAGGAGATGAAGCGGGGCCGGGAGGCATGGCCAGGCCCAGCGCCAGCCCCGCAGCAGTGCCCTGCCGCCCTCAGCGTGTCGCCCGCTCCCTCTTTTGGGGCTGGCAAGGGCCCCATGGCCCCTGCAGTGCACAGCTCCTCCTCAGCTGGCTGCACAGGTCGTCCTGGAGCTTGGCCACGCTCAGCCTGGTGTTGATAGCAATACCCTCCTGCGGGACCCTCCTCAGACCCAAAAACAGAGCACGCAGCCTCTGAGTGCCCTGGCACACCTGACAAGGAGAGTTGAGCCCTGTCACTGCTGTCCCAGCACAGCTGGGCCCTTCCCAGGGAGCTCGTCATGCCGCAGGCTGCCAGTCCCGGCCCTCAGCCCGGAGAAGGGGTCGCGCTGCACGCAGTATCCCGGCGGGAGGGAGGGATGATACCGTAGGACGGAGCCTTCCCCAGCCTTGTCCGCGGCACCCTGCAAACAGCACTGCTGTGGATCGGAGGCGTCTGTGAGGCTGCTGCAAAAGCCCATCCCCAAAACTTAACACCAGGCCTACTCACAGCTTACCACTAAGAGGGCCACCCTCGTAAAACAGCTCCCAAACCAACCAGGGCTCACATGCACAAGCTCTGGGTAGGAAAACATTACTATTCCATGCCTAGGGCAGTCCCACAACAAGTGTCCTGCTCAGCTCCCTCGCCTCCTGTATCTTATGCCAGGCCTACTCATGGCTTACTACCAGGAGTGCCATCCTGTTAAAATGTCTCCCACACCAACCAGGGCTCACATGCACAAGCTCTGGGTAGGAAAACATTACTATTCCATGCCTAGGGCAGTCCCACAACAAGTGTCCTGCTCAGCTCCCTCGCCTCCTGTATCTTATGCCAGGCCTACTCATGGCTTACTACCAGGAGTGCCATCCTGTTAAAATGTCTCCCACACCAACCAGGGCTCACACGCACGAGCTCTGGGCACCTCAAGTTTGCCTCGGCATGACGAGGGCAGCCCTACAACAAGCGTCCTGCTCAGCTTCCTCCCCTCCCAAAACTTACACCAGGCCTACTCACAGCTTACTGCTAGGAGGGACAGCCTGCTGAAGTGACTCCCCCACCAACCAGGCCTCACAGGCAGGAGCTCTTGGCACGACAAGTTTGTCTTCACATGCCTAGGGCAGCACCACAACTAGTGCCCTGATCAGCTTCCTCCCCTCCCAAAACTTACACCAGGTCTACTCACAGCTTAGTCCAAGGAGTGCCATCCTGCTACAATGGATCCCCCACCAACCAGGGCCACACGCAAGAGCTCTGGGCATGACAAGATTGCCTCGGCATACCTAGGGCAGCCCCTCCACAAGTACTGCACTCGGCTTCCTCCCCTCCCAAAACTTACACCAGGCCTACTCACACCTTACCAGGATTTAAAGCGAGTTGCCCAAAACCTCCATACAGCTTAAACTGGATGCTGCTTTTGGGAAAATTCCTTTTTCCTTGCATAAAGAGGCTGCATTTATTCCAGTACCTGATCCTGGGTGTTACCTACAGGAGCCCTCACCCTTTTCACTGTGCTTTCAATTTTTTCAACCTTTCAGCTTTTTCTACCTTTTTGCTGATAAGCCCCTAATGTAATCACAGTATAGGAAGATGACTCACTCTATGCATAGATCAAGAAGTGTTTATACTTGGTGCTAACAGTCAAGAAACCTTCTCCTTAAAAGCTGGACATCCACTGCAAATTAGATTCATGTGGCCCCAAATTATGTTTGGTAATCACAGCTGTACTAAATTGATTTTCCTTACTACCATCCACACCCATCTGTGTTTGCTTAAAGATTATCACTATCCCTGCAGCAAATTAGTGACCTATATGGAATTCAGTTGAGTTACACATAATTTGTAAATTGTAAAATGTATTTTTTACAAATTGTACATTTGTAAAAAAAAAAAAAAAAAAAAAAGCTTGTAAAAAAGGAAATAAAACAACCCCAGGAGGATTGGTGCCAACCCTGCTGGTGCAGCTGCTAACATAACTGTTCTCCAGCCAAAGTGCATTAGGCCAGCCAGTATGTCAGTGCAGTTTACCTAGGAAGGTTTGTGCACACAGACCATGGGGTGGGGAGTGATTACTTTTGGCTGTATTGATCTGAGGTGGGTTTGGTAATTCTGCTTTGCATCAACTTCCACAAAAAGAACAAAGCCTTTCCAATAGCCATGGCTGATGGCTTTGGAGCAGCTCAGTCTCAGGGGAGAAATCCAGCAATACCTGACCAAACTAAAATTGGAAGCACCGGCTCAGTGTTGCTGCCCACATCCCCCATTCAAAACACTCCAGGGCTGTGTCCAGTCCCACCCCTCCCGTGCCACCCCCCCATCCCCATCCCACCCATGTCCATGCTGGGAGCTACCAGAAGACTGAAGATCCTCCCTGCTCGCCTCGAGGCACCCCTGGACTGCAGCGGGTCATCCGGCACAGCAGAGCAACTGCCCCATTGCTCAAAGGGGCCTTTCTGGGGGAACACATGGCTGCCTCCAGTTGCCCTTTTACAAAGCTGTCTGCCCTGGGGGGGCAGGGTTGAGCCCAGTAGATGGATTGAGCCCAGGCATTTGTGAGATACGAGTCTTCCCTTAAAGAAAAAAGCAAAAGAACCACAACAAAACTAACTGCTTGCTGGTTCACACAACCTCAGTCCAGGAGGCCTGATGCAAATCAGACAAGGCAGTAAGTCTGAACTCTTCCCAAGCTTGTTCAATAGGAGAAAGGGAAGGTGCTTCTTTAGGAAACACGTGTTTTGAAACATGCGAAGCCTGGGAAGCAGAAGGAAAAGCAATGCTGCATGACAGGCACTGTCTGACCATGGGGACTCAGGGGGACAAAGCCTTTGTGTGGGACCTTTCACAGTAGGAAAGACAGGGGAAGAAGACTCAAGTGTCTTTGACAAGGAGGATTTTCCAAGTCCTATATGGGACAGTTATAGTCTAGTATTCCTCACTATCATTTGTAAGGGAGTGAAACGTGCCTTTGCTTTAACAAGAGAGGAAGAGCTAGACTTTCTGTTTGCTCTGCAGCTCCGCAGGGGATGGGCTGAGCCCATCCCTGCAGAGCACAGTGCTGGGAGCAGGTCGTGGAGCTGAGGAAGAGGCTGAGCCCATCCCTGCAGAGCACAGTGCTGGGAGCAGGTCGTGGAGCTGAGGAAGAGATTGGAGGCCGGTCTCATCCCTGCTGCTGCCTGGGCCGTCCGTGACGCTGCTCTCGCCTGGCTGCCCTGGTCCTTGCTCTGCGACGTGGCCGTGGAGGTGAGGAGTTCCCTGGCACAGGACTTCTCTCTCTCCCAAGGTGTTACAGCGCCCGGCACAAAGGGGCCCTGGATTTAACTAACAGCCTCTTCAAGCAAAGGGAGGAAATGTTAATCCATTCTTCTTTGTTACTTTCCACCTGGCTTTTTAAGGTGCTTTTCCAAAGCAATAGGTTTTAAAGGGAGAAGAAAAGCCAGGGCAGCGAGCCCTTTTCAGGAGTAAAACGTTTCAACTGTTTGTCCTTTCTAGTGAGCGGGTGTTAAGGGTTCTCTCTTCTGAGGTGCCTCACTCGCATCAGTACATGACCTTGTAGTGTTTTGCACTGAAGGTTGAGCTGCAATTGCGTAGTGGCCCCTGAAACTACCATCGCTTACCTTCTCAAAAGCAGGATGGGGGGAGAAGAAGTAATGAAAAACAGTGGAGCAACTTGAAAATGCTTGAAATAAGAAAGTGACACAGCAAACTACCTGCCTTACTCTGGACACAACTTACCAAGAAAGCTAAGCAAGCAAATGAAGAGGGAATCGCTCAGAGTCTGACTCTCAATTGCCTTCAGCTCCCTTTGCACCACTGTGGAGATGTGACGCTCCCTCCCCAAGCACAAAGGGGTTCAGACTCATCGGGGGGTGCTATGAACAGGGGCCATGTCAAAGTGAGAATAAACCCTTGTGCTCAGTCTGGGCAGCTGATGGCTAGGGCTTGACTAGTTTCCTACCAATGGGAGTGGAAAGATACCTGCTGAGTTTGAAGGAAACCCAACTTGGCTTTTGTGGCTCATCTTCTCAGAGAAGGAAAATAATTCCTGATGGTGTTTCTGCAGTCTCTTGTAGCTGAACTGAAGAGCGGCTCAAAGGAGAAGCTCTTGATTCAGAGCCCCAACCTTCTTTGTACCATCTTGTCTGATCTGCTTTACATGGGAGAAGCTACTTTGTGATGTAGCAATACTCTGAGTTCATCAGGTTGTACCTCGAGACAGTTTCTCTTGTGTTCTCTTTTCTGTTCATCTTTCCCTTTCTCGAGCTGCTTTCTTTTCATGTTCTTATCAAATTTTTAGCAGACAGATGTGCACAGCAGTATGAAGAGGGCTGCCTCGCAGAAAATGAGTTCCAGAACTGCCGTTCATCTTAGTCACTATTTATTTTATTTTTATACCCTCTTATTTGATTTAGAGAAGGAAAATGCATAAAGCATGTTTGAACATCTTACACTTGCTTGGAGAACCCTTCCCTCAGCCAACAATGTCAATGGTGAGGACCAGGACTAGGATGTCGGAGGTGAGCCACTCAGTGGGCGAAACATGACCCGTTGCCCATGCAGTGAATTAGGAGCGGGAAGTCATGCCAGCTCTTCTCGCAGTGACTGTTGCATTTTTAAGTGCTTATTGATGTTTCTCCTGTTAATGGCAGCAGGATTTTCAGGAGCACAAAGAAGAGCCTGCTCTCCAGCAGGCCACTGGAGTGCTCTGTGACCTTGCCTTCTTAAGGGTCCTATTTTGCCCGCGAGCAGCTGAGGTTGCTGTTTCCTTCAGAGGGAGCTCAGCCCGGGAGTCAAGGTGCAATTCAGTTGTGAGCTGCCTCGTAAATGTGTCTGGGGAGAACTCCCATCCTGTCCCAGGCAGCCTTTGTGGCAGTGGAGGGGGAGGATACGTTCCCTTTGCACAAGTGCCACAAAATGTCTTCACCCACCTGCGAGGCAGCTTAAAGAGGGCACGAGGTGATGGTGGATTATGGTATTTGGCCTGTTCAGAAGGTGTGCGAGTATTGGCGGCGGCGGTGGTGGTGCAGTCTGGCTGGTCCTTGTGGGCTTAGCATCTGCCCTCGATCTACTGCCTTGTCTTCTGCTGCTTTTCCTGATTGCTGCCTGGGTCCTTGAGCTCTGTGCAAGAGAGAAATGGGGCAGCTTCTTGCAGTGAGTGCTGGGACACTTCGTCCGTGGCCTGGTAAGCTCCTACAGAGGCACCTGCTCACCCAGAGGGGCCTCCCCTTTGTCTCTGCCTTCTTCACGCCACTCTGCAAGCGCTTGTGGACTCCGCAGCCAGAGTTCCTGGCACTGCAGTCTGAAGGCTACCCGCACATCACCTTGGTGCAGTAAAATTGCTTTTGTTTTTTGTCCCTGGCAAGCGAATGACCAGGGATGACTGTTCAGTGCTGTTCAAACTCTGTGAGGTTTCCTCTTGCCAGGTTCATGCAGTCTGCTCCTGCGCAAGCTGGAGGATCCTTTCTTCCTGGGGGCAGGAGGGAGCCCTGGGTAGGTGGTTCTCAGGCTTGTTCTTTGGCCTGTGTCAAACGAGCCCTTCTTATAGGCAAGTATATATTCAGGTACCCTGGCATAAAGTGTGTAGTATCTTTCTTTTTCTATGCCAGTGCATTGTGGGTTGGACTGGCTTGGTGATGTTTGGTGGCAGATGGCACGTTTCTCCTGGAGGTCTCTGACTCCCCTCCAGGCCAGGAGGTTGTTGCTCTCAGGTAGCTGACAGTGTGTGCAGAAGAGTCTCAGTGTGAGGAGGGATGCTG
Organism: Dromaius novaehollandiae; assembly: GCF_036370855.1. Lineage (NCBI taxonomy): Eukaryota > Metazoa > Chordata > Aves > Casuariiformes > Dromaiidae > Dromaius > Dromaius novaehollandiae. The sequence goes on from NC_088101.1 coordinate 6,166,931, forward strand.
CACAGGAACCTAGAGAAGTAGGCAAAAGACGCTAGTAGCCAAAGAGAACCATCCCCGGAGCTCCGTGCTTGGGGGACAGCAGAGGTGTGGGTCAGTTTGCCACCAGCGCTGTGGCGGGGAAACTCTCCAGCCCTCCATGCTGGGCTGGGCTGCTCTTGGCAGCGTTGTGTCCTGGGGACAGGAACCAGGGCAGTGGCTGCAGGGCTGTTGCCAGTGGTATGCCTGCTCTGTCTGTGGTCTTCAAGCAAGCAGGGGAAGGAAGAGGGAAGCTGGAGGATGTCAATAAATTAGGAACATGCATTACCACTTACCTGAAAACACGGCCTCTTCAGTGTTTGTATCTCTTCATTTTTCTTTCTTGGTACCCCTAATGCATGCCAAGGCCCCTGTCATTACTGGGAAGGGTGAGTGCCCAAAGTGTGCAAGACTCTCGGCCTTGTGTGTGTAGAAAGCCTGAGCTTTACTGGAAGCGTTTGCCTGAGAAGGTGCTGCTGAGCTTTCAAGCTTGAACTGGAGAGTCCGGCTCCTGGTTTGTCTCCTTTGTGACCGGGCTGGCTGGACTTGGAGCAGGTGACGGTGCTGTGAGCCTTCAGGGACACAATGGCAAAATACTGATGGCCTTCAGGGAGGCCAGAAATTCTCCCTGGGCCTTTGTTGACCCGACCGTTGTCCCTTTCAGTAGAGCTCTGTGCCTGCTTCCAGCTGGGTCTCCTTACTTGCCCAGGGCGCAAGAAGGCCTGGCAGGTTTTAAGGGTCCTGCGAGTCATGTGAATCATGAGCGCACAGTCCTTGGCAGGGTAGGGCGTGTTTTGTGAAATAGCTCAGTACTACCGGGGTCTGCTCTGCAGTTTTGCCCTGAATTAACAAGCTAGTAATGGCAAAATGGTTTAATATTTGTCTCTCCTCTGCGTAGAAAAATGTCATGTGCCTAGGCTCTCCTGTTTTTAAAACCCACACGTTTTGCTGTGACACCCGCACCGTTTCCCCTCCAGTGCACGCAGCCCATGAGTAATTTTCTTGGAACTGCAGACAACCACTGCTTCTCACTGGCTAGGTGATGCCCATGCAAGCTGTATTTTGCTCTGTAACACTCCTTGGCCTTGTGAGGGACTCTGGGGGGCAAAAGGAAATGGCTGAGCAATTAGCTTTCTGGCAGCGCTTTTGTTGCTGCCTCCTGTCCCCCAGCAGGTTTTCTCAGGGATTTGTTGCCACAGGTGGGAAAGCAGCCTGCAGTGCCTGCTGGGGACCTGGGCCTGGGGGCTTTATTTCCCTTGGTGCTCTGGAGTGACGTGCCCAGCCATGGACGGGGCATATGTGACTGCTGTGTGACGGATTGTGAGTGACGGCAGCTCATTGCTGGGCCTTCCAGCCCCACTGCGGGTCGTGGGAGCTTTTCTGTGCCGAGAGGGAACCGGGGAATTGCTGGAGGTGAGCGTCCTTGGTGGGTGGTTTGGGGGAAGCTGGGGCAGGCTGAGTGTGTCTGTTTCCATTCCTGGCGGCGATGAAGCCTCCCGGTGCTGCAGAGGGGCTGGGAAAGTCTGCCTGTGTGCTGCTGGCACCAATAAAGTGTGCGGCAGGTCGTTCTCCCTTGCGCATCGCAGCCCTGCCAAGGCAGGAACGTAACAGCACGGGTGTGGGGTGGGAGAGCTGTTCATCTGTTGCCATGTGCTGCTGACGTGGGTCGTAGCTGGGTTTGGTCTGGGATCCTTCACTCGTGGTACTGGTACGTGCCTGGAGGAGAGCGTGGATGCAGACGGTGGGGATAATTTTGCAGAGTTAGCATTTGGGTTTGATGTTTTGCAGTTGCCCAGAAAGGATCGTGTTCAGCGCAGAAGTGCCAGCGGGCCGTGCTTTCCCGTTGTGTTTGCCTCCCAACCATTTGCTCCTTTTTCAGCAGAGCTGGAGCAGCCATTTCTCCAACAGTTGCTGTTTGATCAGCTGGGGCCCAGCTGCTTGTGGAAAGCAGCAGAACTGCTGCCAGGGGTTTGTAGGGGGCCGAGTAGGCTTGTGGTCAGAGCACTGGGACAGACTTGTGGCGGGAGAAAAGCGGTGTTACCAGCTGATCTCCACAGGGCTGCTTCGGTTTATGCTGATGGGGCTGAGGCATCACGCTGTAGCTTGCTGTCACAGAAGGGGGTAGCTTGAGTCCTGCTTGATCATCTTGTTTCATATTCAGTGAAGAAGTGCCATCAGGCCTCGCCTGGCAGCTCGTGCCTGGAGTGGCAGCAGTACAGTGCATCTGCATCACTACGAGTGCTGCTTACATCCCCCCCAGGACACCCGGAGAAACTTCCTGCTGTCCAAAATCACTGTTTGGAGGACCTTGTTTGCCTTGGTGTCGTGTGCTGTTCAGGGTGCTTCCCGGTTGTGGGCGCAAGGTGGGGGTGCCACCCCGACCCCAGGCAGGGACAGATGCACAAATACAAGGCACACAAGGATCGTTAGAAGATCAAACAGCAGCTGTTGGAGAAATGGCTGCTCCAGCCAGTCTGTGTCCCTGCAGGGGTTCCCCCGTGTTATCCTCATCAAGGCGATAAGAAGATGGGAGAGTCCCCGGCACCGCTGAGCGTCGGTCCATGGCGAGGAACCCAGGGAGGGGGAACTAAGAAGTTTTTATGCAACAAGCGCATGCGCAATAAGCAGAATTACGTTATGCTCATGAAACGGTCATGTGACATTATAGCCACTAAAGCATGCCAAGCTAGGGGTTGTAACAGATAAGATGTGCAGGACAGTTTATACTGTTTCTCTTTCCTCCTGGGACAGTCTGGCTAGTTCCCATCGCCTAGCTCCTCAACGCTCTTCCGCATTACTCCATACACCGGTGTTTGCATGCGTGGAGTTGTAGGGGAAGTTTTCCTGGGGTAGAACCGGCCGGTGAGGTGAGGCGGGGAGCTGGCTTACATGGAAGGGGCAGTTTGAAAGATGATGCTTCTTGGCTGACAGACCTTCCAGTACAGAAGGCCAAGTCCAGCCGAGCAATCTCCAGGCAGCTCTGCTCTTTGGGCTCTGCCATAAAACCCTGGTCTAGTCTGCTGGAACAGCTTCTGATAACGCACGTAAGGATGAATTTCTGCACTGACAGACTCCTCAGGAAACTTCACAAGACAAACATGGGGCTTCTGTAACAAAAGAAAAAAAGCTTTCTAATTCTGCGCTGCAGTTACACGTGTTAGCGATCACAAAAACAAGACACCCCTCAGAGACGGACAGACAGATAGGACCTGCTGTCTGAACATGACTTCCACCTGCTGTACTTAAATGAGACTCTCAGTTTAACGCGTGCATCAAGCATGCAATGCGATTAGCTTCCTGTAGACTCCTTTCTCAAGGAGTTGGGCTTGTAGCAGAGGGAGGATGCCAGCAAAAGAGGAGGACCCAAACCTGCGGAAGCAAGGATGCCTGTTGTGCCAGAAGCAGCCTCTTGCTCAGCTCCAGAGGCTCTCGCTCACCACTTGAAACGTGGCCGCGGGACCTTGTTCGACAGCGGTGGGAGGCTGATGCTGGATGACTCCTTGGTCTGTGAGCGATGAACAGCAGTGCACGACTGCAAACCTCTGCTCACGACTGAGCTCCCTCATTGCCCACAACTGTTGGAGCCAGGCAGGGCAGACGATGCTGAATTCTCCGTGTGCATCTCTACCACGCTCCTCTACGTCATGCTTTGCCACTTCCCTAGCTATGTCCCTGGGAGCCAAACCCCTCCCTCAGGAGCAGGGCAGCTCAGGCAGAGCGGCTTCGTGCCACTCACTGCATTTGCACCAAGGAAATGATGCTGCAGCCTTGGGTCAGGCTCGGTGCTGTTGCTCGGGGCTCAGTGCAGGAGCTCGACCTGCTGGTTCCCAGGCTGGGCCATTTCCCTGGTTTTGCTGCTCCCCTCCCTGCCTTGGGAGAGACTTTGTGCGGGGCCAGTCTGGGCATTAGTGCTGGTGTCTGAGCAGGGCAAAACGCTGCAGGGAAAGAAATCCCCTCTGCAAGGGAGGACGAGGGCGCCTGTGTGGCGTCGTTCAGCCCTGCCGGGAGGAGACTTGGGATGCTTTCTGCAGCAGCTGAGCACTGCTCCCACTGGACTCAGCCTCAGGGCCCCAGAAGAACGGCCTGCCTTGGCGATGGATGCAAAACCCGTCACAGCCCTGCGGAGGGCTGCGATGTCTCCCTGGCTCCCTGTCCCCCACTGCAGAGCCTTGCCTGCTCCCAGGGGGAAGAGGGAGCCAAAATCCTCTGCTGGCTCACAGGTCTCTGGGCACCGGCAGCTGCACCCTCTGCCTGGGGCTGCTACACTGCAGTGGGGAGTTGGGGGAACCTTCCTGCCCCATGGGAAGGGACTCAGCACAGAGCCTGCTGAGAGCCGCTCTCCAGGCAGGCAGCTCCCAAAGCGTTTCACTGGGGGACATGGTCACGGCTCAACAGGGGCTGCGTGCTAGTGATTAAACCGAGGTGCCGGCCCTTTTCTCCCCTTGCGCTGCACCGCAGCCAGGAGAGAGGGGAGCCGCTGCTCTGCTGAAGGAGGCCCTGAAAGAGCCCAGGTCTGCCCTGTCTGCTGTCACGCAGCCGGGGTGCTGTAGCTCCCCGAGCTCTGAGCGCAGCAGTGTCCTGGGCTCCCGCACGTGTCTGGCGGCTGGACCGTGCTGGTCTGCGCCATCTCCCTGGTGTGGAAGGGTGGCTCTGTGTCAGCCAGGGAGAGCAGCTGGGACTTGCTGCCCCCGCACACAGTTTTGGGGCTTCAGTATCCCACCTCACTAGTGAATAAGTAAATAAAAAAGGAAGAACAATGTGTGGTTGCTTAATATCCCAGGCGAGTTTGCTTGCTTTGCTGTCTGAAGAAGAGGGCAAACCATACACTTTGGCAGCTGCACACCTGGTGCTCAGTAATTTGGGTTGTGCCCTATTAAGGCGTTTCCCTGCGTTCCAGGCAGGCTGCTCTCATCACTGAGCCTTTGGGGCCGTTGGCTCTGCCAGGCAGGGAAGAGCTGAAGGCTGAGTGCTGCCAGCCCTGAGTGTGTTGGTGTCTGACAATAATCAGGGTGTAGGGGAGAATTACATGGGAGTTAGGCACGTCTGTGTTGCCCCCAGGCAGTGGGGGACAGACCTGCATTCGCCGTGTTGCCGAAGCCCTAAGTGTGGAGAGCCTGAGACCCCTGAAATGTGGCGCCCGCAGGATAAGTGCAGGAGCCGCTCGCTCCACGTTGGTTATGGTGATTTCAGAGCTGGGACTTGCTGCAGAGCTTGCGGTGCTCCTTCACTGCCCTCTGTCAGGGTTTGGTTTTAGTGATGCCCATTTCTGCTGAGTGTGGAAGGGTTGTTATGGCTTATGCTGATTAAAACCCCCAGTGCTCTTTCCTTTCAGACAAATGCACAGCATTTCTTGTGATTTGCTTGTTCCTGGTGCATCCTTTCATGTATTTAATAATGTTAAATGTAGTACAGATTAAAGCCTGGCAGTAGGCTTCCTGTTGGGCCCGCTGATGCTCTGTGAGTCAAAGGAGCAGGGCTGCAGCTCGCTGCACTTTTCCAGGTGCTTTAACAAAATGGTGCTGGGGAGTGACATTTGTGCTGTAGCCTTGGCACCGGTGATGCATGAATCCAACTGTGTGTGCGCATGTGTTGTGATGGGCTTTGCTTAATTCACTTTGCATTTCACCCCCCGTGATGGCTTTCTGGTTTGATCTGAGCTGCCCGCTCCTGGTGCTGTCCGGCTGCTACCTGGAGCCTTTTCTGATCCTCGTAGGTTGAACCTGGGGTTACTGTTACACAGGCAGCGATCTGCTTCCATTCAATACAACGTGCAATTCCACACGTGCTTACTGATCAAAAGACACTGGATGCATGCTTATGCAGTTTTCATTTAGCTTTAGTTTCTCACAAAACACTCTGTATATGCAGGCTGATTTGAAGCATGACTTCTGAGCGCTCTTGCCTGTGTGCCTAATGCTGCAGGTAATTAAGAGCAGTCCTACTAACTTGTTATGTTGTCAGCAATCGCATGCCAGACGGTTTTCCCTTCCCACCACAGCAACAGTTGGAGTTTCTGTGGGGTGGAGTTGGCAGCACTTTCCTCCTCTCCTGGTTGCAAGACTGTCGGACACAGGGTGTGCAGGCAAGGACAGGAGGCTGTGCCAAGGGATGGGAAGATCCTTTGGGAGCCATTCTCAGTGGTCCCAGGGGCTGCTCCTATCCTTCCCTGCCATCACCCCATGGTTCTCCTTGTTTCCTCTTTCATCAGCTTTGCAGCGGAGCCTCTGCAGGGTGACCTGAAGCCCTGGGAGGGTTTTTGAAGGGCCACTTGGGTTTAAACCGCTCTGCCTCCTGTTCATTTGCAGCCGTGGATTAAGTGGGGCAGCAGAGCTGCCTGAAGGCTCTGTGGTCTCCACCTCCTCAGAGGTGGTCAGAAATCAGCAGTGACCAACTGCTGCCTGCACGGATCAATCTGTTCTGCTCCATGCAGCGCCGGAGAGACACAGTGTGTCGCCTCGGGGCAGCCGGTGCAGGAGCGGTCCCTGATGCCCTGCAGAGCCGGCACCTGGGTTTTTACCCACAGCTTAGAAAAGTGATGTGCTGCGACAGGAGTGCTGCTGCTTCTCTTGCGCTCGTGAGCTGTACGTCGCCACCTTTGCTGTGAACGAGAAGCTGTCAGTGCGGTCTGAGCTGCCGCTTGCATCCCTGTCACGGTGGTCGGGAGGATGGAGGGGGCAGAGAGCTGCCCAGCTCTTATCTTGGGGTTCGGAAATGGTGAGATGGGGCCGTGATTTCTGTTTTACAGAGGCAGTGTTGCCCTCACCGCCCAGCATCTCTCTAGGGTCCCTGGACGGACGGTCACCTCTGGAGGGATGTGTTACAGATAACTGCGTGGGAAGCCCTGGCTACGGTAAGGCTGAGTGCAGGTGTGTGGAGCAGTACTGACCCGAAGGGACCTGAAGGTCAGCTCATCCGCTCCAGGTTTGGGATCATCGGTGTTTGGGGCTCAGTGGCCTTAGTGGAAACTGTTGATCGCTGCCTGCTGTTGTGTGATTCCACGCTGCGTATTTACCTCGGGGAGTTCAGTAGCCACGTGAGGTGTGCGCCAAGCCGAACTCTGCTGGGAGCCAGGGAGATGCTCCGTCCCTCCTCTCGTTGTGTGCGGGGTAACTTTTTCATTTCTTTGGCTGGCTGATGTTTTGTGTGATTGTGTTTTCATTGCAGCAGTCGCGTCAGGATATACAAACTTTTCAACCTGGGGAGATTTCCCAAAGAGGATTATTGCAGCCTTTGGGATTCGGGCTGCCTCCTCACGTGCCCTTTGTGCCCCGTCTTTGTGTGCTCAAGGGAGGTCTTTTACTCTAGAATTTATGAGTGAAGGCTTGTGGCTGACAGTATTTGCTGTCTTTGCAAGTAGCATTGCAATTGCAGAAAGGTCCCTTTTCTCCTCCCTGAGAGCTTTTGAAGAGCAAGGAGCCAGCATTGCTCTTCCTCACTTGTTCCCAAAGCTCCAGGCTGAGGGGTGCGGCTTCATTGCTCCTGGGTACGTTAGCCTTTGCTGGCCGTTCAAATCCTTGTTCTGGGGCTGCCAGTGCACTCTGGGTGCTTTCTGAAAAACGCAAGCTGCAGTTGGCTGTGTGTTGGCTGCGTCTGGCAGCCTTAACAGGCATCTTGGCTCCCGGTCCTTATTACTGGACCTTGATGGAGCCCCGGCTTGCAGAGGGATTTACCTCCTCCAGCAGCAGCAGCAGCAGCGAGCACCAAGGCACTGGTGAAAAGGGAGGTGCCGATCATGCGCCAGCTTGCGAGGATCACTGCCGTTGCCTGGGTAGGGCAAAACTGCCTGTGGGGTAGCTCAGCAGTTCAGTTGATCACCAGGCAAATGAGCCCAAGTTTGCCGTTTTTCTAGATTTGGAAGAATGCCCTAAGTGGCTTCACAAATCCGTGCTACAGCAGGGGAGCTCCCAGTGTATTTGGGATGGGGAGGAAATCAAAGCCTGTTAGCAGTAAGTGTAGAGGAAGTGGGGCTCTGAATGTGCCCTGGCCTTTCTCTTTTGCACGTTAACTCCAACTATTGGAGCTGAGACACTGACCTAGAAGCATTTGAAAGACACGGCAGTGCCTGGCTGGGTTGAGCCGGAGTGACAGGAGAGCGGCAAAGCCTAGCAGGGCATTGCACCTAACCTGGGCTCCTTTTCCCTGCTGCAGAGGTCCCCGAGCAGAGGTGCCGCTCATCTGGAGTCCCCCCAGGAAAATGCGGGCGATGCTCCCCAGGAGCTGGGTGGCCGCTGCAGCCTGCCAGACAGTGCTGTGGCCACGGCCTCATCTGCTGCCCCTTCCTGGGAAGCTGCCGCTCACCTGTGAGCTCCTGCAGCTGCTCTTGTGTCTCCAAGGTCAGACTCGGGGAGCTGCTTTGCACCGCAGGAATTGCTCAAGGTTGGCAATGGCTGCAGTAAGCAACAGGCTGCTGTGAAATCCTCTCCGTGGTTCCTCTCCATCCCTTGTTCTCTTCTTGCTCTCTCTCTCTCTTCTCTGCCTTCCTCTCCTCTCTCTCTTGCCTTCTTTCCCCTCTCTTTCCCTCTCCTTGCCTCTTTCCCTCTTTTTCCTTCTTTCTCTTTCACTTTCTCTCCCTCACTCACTTTCTCCCTTCTTCTCTCTCTCTCTTCTCTCTCTCTGTTCTCTCCCTCTCCCTCTCTGTCTCCTTCTGTCTTCTCTTTGTTTCTCTTACTTTCTCTACCTGTCTCCTGCATTTCTCTTCTTGTCTCATTCTTTCTCTCTTCTCATTGTCTTTCTCTTTCTTACTTTTTCTTTCTCTCTCCCTCTCTTTCTCTACCTCACTTTCTCTTTTTTGCTTTTCTCTCATATCTGCCCATCCTTCTCTCTTTCTGTCTCTCCGTTTGCCTCTCGTTTCCTCTTTTCTCTCTTCTTCCCCCTTTGTCTTTCTCTTGTTCTTTTTTCTCTCCTTTCCCTCCTCTCTCCTTCCTTCTTTCTCTTTCTTCACCCTTTCTCCCTTTTCTCCATCTTTCTCTCTTTTCTTCTCTCCCTTTCTCCCTCCCTCTCTTTCCTTCTCCCTCTTTCTCCCTCTTCTCTCACCCCCCTCTAGTCTCTTCTTTCTCTCTCTCTTTTGCTTTCTCCCCTTTCCCCCTTTCTCTTTTCCCTTTTTCTCTCTTCATTTCTCTCTCCATCTTTCTCTCTCTCCATCTTTCTCTTGTTCTCTCTTCTCTCCTCTCACTCTCCCTCTCTTTCCCTCTTTCTTTCTCTCTTCCTTTCTCTTCCTCTTTCTCTCTCCCTCCCTCTCTTGCTTTCATTTATCTCATTCTGTTCTCTCCGTCTACTTGTCTCCTCTCTCCCACTTTCTCTCCCTTTCCTTCTGTCATCTTGTCTCTCTTCCTCTGTCCTTCTGTATTTCTCTTCCTCTCTCACTCTTTCACTCTTCTCACTCTTGTTCTCACTCTCACTCCTTCCCTCCTCCTTTCTCTTTTGCTTTACCTCACTTTCTCTCTTCCTTTATTCTTTCTCTTTCTCCCTCCCTTTCTCTTTCCCTCTCTCTCTCCTTCTCTTCCAGTCTCCTTTCTTTTTCTTCTCTCCCCCCTCTTTCTTCCTCTTTCTCCCTCTCCCTGTCTCTTTTTCATTCTCCCTCTCCCTCCCTTTTTTCTTTTTCTTTCCCACTTTTTTTCTCTCCCTATCACACTTCCCCTCCCTCTTTCTCTCCCTCTCTCCCTCTTTCTCTTTTGCTTTCCTCTCTTCTCTCCTACCACTCTCTTCTTTCCCCATCACCTTCTCTCCCTCTTTGCCTTTCTCTCACTCACTCCCTTTTTCCCTTTCTCCTTCTCATATTCTCTTCCTCTTTGTCTGTTTCTCTGTCCCTCTCTTTCTCCCTCTCTCTTTCTCTCCCTCCTTCCCTCCCTTTTTTCTGTCTCCTTCTGTCGCTCTCTCTTAGCTCCCTCTTTTCTTTCTCTTACTTTGTCCTGTATTTCTCATCTCACTCACTCGCTTTCTCCCTCTCTTCATTACTTTTTTGTCTCCTTCTCTTTTCCTCTCCTTCCCCTTCTCCCCTCTCCTTCTCCCGCTCTTCTCCCCCCACTCTTTCCCCCTCTTCCCCGCTCTTTCCCTCTTCCTCCCTCTCTTCCCCTCCTCTTCCCCCCTTCCCCCCCTTCCCCCTCTCTTCCCCCCTCTTCCCCCCTCTCTTCCCCCTCTTCCCCCCCTTCCCCACTCTTCCCCCCTTCCTCCCTCTCTTTCCCCCCTTACCCCCTTCCCCTCTCTCTTCCTCCCCTTTCCCCCTCTTCCCCCCTCTTCCCCCTCTTCCTCCTGCTTTCCCCCCTCTCTTCCCCCCTTTCCCCCTCCTTTCCCCCTCCTTTCCCCCTCTCTTCCCCCTCCTTTCCCCCCTCTTCCCCCCTCTCTCTTCCCCTCTCTCTTCCCCCTCTCTCTTCCCCTCTTTCCCCTCTCTTCCCCCTCTCTCTTCCCCCTCTCTTCCCCCTTTCTCTTCCCCCTTTCTCTTCCCCTTTTTCCCCTCTCTCTCTTCCCCCTCTCTCTTCCCCCTCTCTCTTCCCCTCTTCCCGTCTCTCTCTTCCCCCTCTCTCTTCCCCTCTCTCTTCCCCCCTCTTTCCCCCCTCTCTCTTCCCCCCTTTCCCCCCCTCTCTTCCCCCCTCTCTTCCCCCCTCTCTTCCCCCCTCTCTTCCCCCCTCTCTTCCCCCCTCTCTCTTCCCCCTCTCTCTTCCCCCCTCTCTTCCCCCCCCTTTCCCCCCCCTTTCCCCCCTCTCTCTTCCCCCTCTCTCTTCCCCCCTCTCTCTTTCCCCCTCTCTCTTCCCCCCTCTCTCTTTCCCCCTCTCTCTTTCCCCCTCTCTCTCTTTCCCCCCCCTCTTCCCCCACCTGCTTCCTCCCTCCTCCCTCATGCTATTTCTGGTTTTCTCTTTATCTCTCTGTCTCTCTAGCTCACTTCCTCTCTTTTGCTTGTCTCTCCTTTCTCTCCTATCTACCACTCCTTCTTTCTCATTCTTTCCCTCTCATTGCCTCTCTCTCTTTCCTTTCTCTCTCTTTTGTTCTACTCCTTCCCTCTCCCTCTTCCCCCTCTTTTTCTCCTTTTTTCTTTCCCTCCCTTTCCCTCATTCTTTCTCTCTCTCCCTTCCTCCTTCTCTGTTCTTTCTCTTTCCCTCTCTCCATCTCTCCTTTTCTCATCCTTTCCCTCTCTCTGTTCCCCCTGTCTTCTTTTCTTTCTCTCTTTTTCTCTCCCTTTCTCTCTTCTGTCTTCTCTCCCTTTCTCTCTTCTTTCCCTCTTTCTTTCCTGTCTTCCTCTTTTTTCTTTCTCTTTTCTTTTTCTCCCTTTCCCTCTCACTCTTTATCTCCTCTCTTCTTTCCCTTTCTCTCTCTTTTTTTCTCTTTTTCTCCCTCCCTCCCTCTCTATTCCTTCTCTCTTTCCCTGTTTCCCTGTCGTTCTCACTCTCTCCCTTTCTCTCTCCATTTCTCCCCTCTCTCTTCCCCCTTTCTCCTCTCCCTCTTTCTCATTCTTTTTCACTCCTTCTCTCCTCTTTCTCTTTCTCCCTCCTTCTGTCTCCCTCTTTCTTCTTCCCCTTTTTCCATATTTACCTCCCTCTTACTCCCTTTCTCTTCTTTCTCCATTTTTCTCTCTTGCTTTTAGTCTCTTTTCTTTTTCTCTCTCCCTCCCACTCCCCCTTTTTCTCTTTCACTCTCACACTTTTCTCTTTTTACCTCTCTTTTCCCTTTCTCTTTCTTGCTGTCTTATTTTCCTTTTCTTTCTTGCTCTCTCTTCTTTTCGTTCTCTCCGTTATGCTTTTTCTGTCTCACTCCTCCTCCCTCTTTTTCTCTCTCCCTCTATCCTTCTTTCTTCCTCCCTCTTTCTCAATTTCTCTCCCTTTCTTCCCTTTTCTTTCTTTTCTCTATCCCTCACCCTCTTCTTTCTCTTTTCCTCTCTCCTCTCCTCAACTCCCTTTCTCTCGTCTTTCTCTCCATCTTCCTCTCTCTCCTCTCTACTATTCCTTTTCTGTTCCTCTCTTCCTCTCCCCCTTCCTCTCTCCTCCCCTCTCTCCTCCTCTCTTCCTCGCTCTCTTCCTCTCCCTCTCTCCCTCCTTCCCTCCCCCTCTCCCTTCCCTCTTCCCCCTCCCATTTCTTCCCTTCTCTCTCCCTTTTTCTCTCACCCTCTCCTTCCTCCCTCTTTCTCTCCTTCTCTCTCTTCTCTTCCTCTCTTTTGTCTCTGCTGTGTCACTCTCTACCTTTCCCTCTTTCTCTCTCTGCCTTGTCTCTTTCTTGCTCTCTTCCTCTGTCCTTCTGTATTCTCTTCCTCTCTCACTTTCTTTCTCTTTTCTCACTCTTGTTCTCACTCTTTTTCTCTCACTCCTCCCCTGCTTCTCTTTACCTCACTTTCTCTTCCCTCTCTTTTGCTTTTCATTCCTCTCCTTTCTTTTTCCCTCTCTGCCTCCCTTTTTTTCTTACATCTCCCCCTTTTTTCTCATTTTCTCCCTTTCTTTCCCACTTTCCCTTTTTTTCTTCCTTTCCTTCTTTAACTCTTATTCTTTTTCTCTTCCTTTCTCTCTCCCTTTCTTTCCCTCTTTCCCTCCCTCCCTCTCCCTTTTTGTTTCTTCTTGTTTCTCTCTTTCACTTTCTCTTTTCCCCTCCCTTTCTTCCTCATCTGCTTTTCTTTGTCTCTCTGTCCCTTTCTCTCTCTCCTTCTCCCTCCTCTCTCTTTCCCTTCCTTCCTTCCTCTTCCTGTCTTTCTCTCTTGTTCTCTCTTTATTTCTCCCCTTCTCTTTCTCTCCATTTTCCCTTTTTCTTTCTCCCTCCTTTCTTACTTCTCTCTCTCTCCCCTCTTTCTCCCTCCTTTCTTTCCTTCCTTTCTCTTTCTCTGTCTTTGGTCTCTGTCTCTGCCCTTCTCTCTCTCTCTCCATTTTCCCTTTTCTGTCTTTCTCTCCCCTTCTTTCTCGCTTTCTCTCCTTTTCTTTCTTCTCTTTCTCCCCCGATCTCTTTCTCCTTTTCCTGCTTTTTCTCTTTTGCTCTCTCACTCTCTGACACCACTTTCTCTGCCTTTCTCCCTCTTCCTTCCTTTCTTTTCCTCTCTCTACCTTCTTCTCACTTGTTCTCTTTCCCTCTCTTCTCTCTCCAGTCTTCTCTTCCTCTCTCTGTGCTGCTCTCTTATTCTCTCGTTCTATTTCTCTTTTGTCTCAGTCTCTCCTCTCTCTGTACTTGTTGCTCTCCTTCTCTCTGTTCTCTCCTCTTTTTCTCCCTTTCGCTCTTTCTCAATCTCTTTTTTCCCTTTCTCTCTCTTTCTTCCTTATGTTTCTTCTTTTCTCTCTTCCCTCCCTTTCCTCCCTCTTCCCCCCATCTTCACCCCTGTTTCCCCCCTTCTCTTTCCCCTGTCTTCCCCCTGGAATCTGGTGAAGGGAGAAGGTACACCTTGTGGTATTAATATACAGAATCAGTAATTAATAGATAATAAATGTTGCTCATATGTGGCAAACTGAATTGTCAGTATTGCATAAAGATGGTTTTCTTCCTCCTCTGCATGAGTCTCACACAATAAACATGAACTCAGGGCCTGAAGTACTAGAGTCTTTGTGCGAATATGTCTGCGGCTACTTCCAGATGCGCTTGTCTGAGTCGCCATACGAGCTGTAACACTGTGAGGTGCTGCCTTGTCCTCTGCTGGTCTCTGGAGGTAAGCAGTGACTGTACAAAAAACATTCTTGTGCTTGACCAGGCACTCTGTCAAGAGTGTTTCTTGCTGATGTGAGCTGCGTCCAGGTTCCTCAGGCAACATCATTTGGACTGCAGATTTTGCCATTAGCAAAACGCGCACAACTGAGTGTGCACTGTTAGAGAGAGATCTCTGTCAGTTGAACTGGAGTACTCAAGCTTTTGAAGGGCATTGCGTTCATCATTGAATCCCGCATCGTGGGGTGCAGGTTATTTGTATTTCTAACCTCAGGACCAGGAGTGGAAAGGCGAGCAATTTTCCCCTCTGATGTATGGGAATGAAGCCTAACTGTGCAATTCTTAGCTGTGTTTTTTCCTGCACACAGGAAGTGTCACCAAAAACTAGAGCCAGTCTTTGCCCTTAGTGAAGACAGACGTTTTAATTCCTTCTGTAACAGACTAATTCAATAAGACGGCTCCATTTCTGGTAGGTTGTTAGGAATAGGCATTGCGTGTCCCAGGGAACTCTCAAGAGTCCCCCTTCTCTTTTGCGTATAGGTAGAAGCAGTCTGTGACACACAGCGAATGTGATGTTCCCATGTGCCCTGTGCGAGTGGCCGCTGCCCCGGGAGCTTTCCCCTCCAGCCATACCCTGTTGGGTGGTGAGGTGTGTTGGACCAGAGACCGCCCGGGCCCCGCAGTGCCCCCACGGCGCGTGGGCGGACCCGGGCAGTACCGGAACCAGCGAGGCGGGGCGGGGCAGGGCGAGCCGGGCCCTGGCAGTAGCGGCTGCAACAGGAGCAGAAGAGCAAGAGCAGCAGATACCAGCGGGGAGGGGGGCACCAGGGGCGGGACGGGGCTCTGGGTGTGCTGGGAGGGGACCTGGAGATACTGAGGGTCGCCGGAGCAGACTGAGGCAGGGAGGGTCACACCGGGACCGCCTGGCTCTCTCCCCTCCTGATGGGATCCCCGGGGGGCTCGGGCAGGGGCCGCCCCCAGCTCCCCCCTGGCTGCTGGCACCGGCGCTGGGCTGGGGCCCCTCCACTGGGAGAGCCCTGGATCGGGCCTGGTGCGGAGCCAGACAGGGCTGCGAGCGCTCACGGGACACCTCTTCCCTCCTGCAGGACCCCAGGAGCCAGGGAACGGCGGGGCCGGGGCTGCTGGGACCGACCGAGCCAGATGGAGCCGCAGAGACGCTGCCGAGAGCCCAGAGTCACTGTTGCCCGGCCCCGCAGCCTGGGGCTGCTCTGGTGCAGGGCCCCGCGAGAGTGACCCAGCTGGGAAGCAGCTGCTGTCCTGGGACGGGGGGGTCACTGGGTCCTGCTGGGGCAGCCCTGAGCCCCTGTGTGGGGTCAGCGAGTGACCAGCGCGGGGGTGTTGGGATGGTGACGAGCAATGAGCTCGTGTACATGGCATCAATATTGACTCGTTAGTTCATACTGATTCAATACCTATAAGCTAACTGGTTAGTTATTATTGAAAGTACTGACAGCATCATAAGTCAATCACTGCTTTAATAGTGGAGCAGTACTGAAGCCTTAGCTGATGTATATGGAATCAGTGTTGACTAATGACCTTATGTGTATGGAATCACTGTTGACTAATTAGTTACTAAATAACCAGTTACCTTATAGGTACTGAAGTAATAGTAAGCATTCAAAGTATTGTGTAAATGCTAACTGATCAGCTTCTATACGTTGAATCACTGTTGGCTAATTGAACTAACTGAGCAGTTTGCTTAGGTCTGTTGAATTGATACTGACTCAGTGATCAGTCTTGATTCAATACCTATAAGCTAACTGGTTAATTAGGGTTGAAAGGAGGGGATGAGTGTTGCATAAATAGTGGACTTGGCCAATGATGCCTACTGGTGTTTTTCTCCCCAAAAAACTGCTTTTGTGCCAGAAACTCTCAGATGCAAGGTTTGGGCTGGTGCATGCCAGCCTCCCTGCCCTTGGGGCACTCGCAGATCCCTGCACCCCCCCCCACTTTCAGGGAGGGTCCACACACCCTGCCCCTTCCCCCCAGCCCTCTGCCTCCCCCCACCCCAAAAAGGGCCCCCTCATCCCCCACTTTGGGGCTGGAAATGGCCAGACTCACCTCCGTTTCCAAGTCCCCACAACACAGGACTTGGTCTCCATTTTCAGGCACAGAAACAGCACATTGAACCTCCATTTGTGGCCCCCAAAACACAGGACTTAGCCTCTCTTTTGGACCCCCCAATGCAGGCCTCCAGAACTGGGGAATGCGCTTGAAAACAGGGACTAAGCTTCCATTTGTGGGTCCAGAAATGCAGCACTCTGCCTCTGGTTGTAGCACCCCAAAACAGTCAGCCTCACCTCCATTTCCAAGTCCCAGAAACGCACGACTTAGTCGCCTTTTCTGGACCCAAAAACATAGCACTTGGTCTCTGCTTTGAGAATAAAACCCAGCCAACTAAGCCTCCATTTCAGGCCCCAAAAACGCAGGCCTTAGTCTTCACAGTTTGCAACCACACAAGCAGCTAACAGAAAGCCCCTGTATCTGGCCCCCAAAACGCAGGCTTTAGCCTCTGCTTCCAACCGCAAAAATGGCGCGCTAAGCCTCTGCTGCTGATGCAAAACCACAGGGCTTCAGCCCTGCTTCTGAGCTCAGAGACGCAGGGCTTGGGCACCTGGTCTTGGCTCGAACACACAGCCTCCAGCCCCCAAACCCGCAGGATGTGGCCTCTTTTTGCCTGGCAGCCCCGGCCCGCTCGCAGCCCCAGCCCTGGCTCTCCCCCACGTCCCCTCCCCCGCGGCCGAGCCCCCCCCACTCCTCAGCTGGGGCTGCCGCCCTCCCCGCCCCCAGCGCCACGCGGGGCGACGGAAGTGGGACGGAGGCACCAGAACGACGGCAGCCGCGACAGACCAAACTGAGCTTCTCGCACGCGGCGGCCCGCGCATGCGCCCTGGCACCGCCCCGCCCCCGAGCTCCCGGCTCCGCCCCCACCCCCGAGAGCGGCCCCGGCCCGGCCCCGCCCCCTCACTCCGGGCCTCAGAGCGGCCCCGGCCCTGGCAACGGCCCCGCCGCGGCCTGTGTCACGAGCCCGCCGTCCTCGGCCAGGCCGCGCGCGCTGCAGGGGACTTGCCGGCAGTGCGGGGCGACCGGTGGGACGTGCCGGCAGTGCGGGGCGACCGGTGAGTCCCGCTCCCCCGCCGCGGGACCGGGCTGCCCGTGCCCGGCCCCAGCGCTGCGCCCCCCCCGCACCCGCGGTCCTGCCATGCCCCTGGGGAGCAGCCCTGCCCGCTGCCCCCTCGGGGCCCCTCTCAGTGCCTCCCAGTGTCCCCAGTGACCCCGGAGTCCCCAGGCACCTCCCAGTGCCCCCCAGTAGCCCCAGTGCTCCCCGCACCCCCACTTGCCCCTCGGTCCCTCTGCTCCCCCTGGGGCCCCTCCCAGCCCTAGTCCTAGTCCCACCCCATCAGCCCTCTCACTCCAGTTCCCCCTGGTCTCCCCGGGCAACTCTGGGTGCCCCCTCATTTCCCCAGGCACCTCCTGGTATCCCCCAGTGTCCGCAGTATCCCCAAGCACCTCCCAGTGCCCCCAGGGCCCCAGGCTGCTCCCCCTGCCCCCATCGCCCCCAAGCACCTCCCAGTATCCCCAGGCCCCCCAGTGTCCCATATGCCCCCAGGCACCTCCCAGTGCCCCTCAGTGTCCCAAGTGGCCCCACTGTCCCCACTTGCCCCTCGGTCCCTCTACTCCCCCTGGGGCCCCTCTCATCCCCAGTCGCACCCCATAGGCCCTACTCACCCCAGAGCTCCCAGTGCCCCAGGCTGCTCCCACTGCCCCCGTCACCCCCAGGCCCCCCTCACCCCGCTCTCTCCACTCCCCTGTGTCCCCAGGCAGCGCCACACTGCACCAAGGCCACATCTGGGGGGTGGCAGGGCCGGGGCCGGCGCAAGACCCCCCACAGAGCCCCACACGGCTGGCACTTTCCCTGCGAGGACGCAGCTTTATTGATCTCCTGCCCCGAGCAGCTGGGGGCCCCCGGCGTGGGGCACTGCGGCTGCTGCCCGCCACGCGCGGGGGGCCTCGATGGACCGCCACCTCCACCAAGCTGCAACGACACCGACGCCGCGGGGAGGCACCGTGGGCGCCTGGCCGCGATACCACCGGCACCCCGTGGCTCCCGGCCAGGGCGGCTTCCCCAGCAGCACCCCGGGGCCATGCGAGCCCCACGCACCCCCCAGCTGTTGGCATCCGCGGGGCCTCCGGACACCGCCTTGGCCCATGGGGCAGCAGTGCAGCCACCAGCACCTACCTCCCGACAGGAACGCCAGGTCCTGCTGTTGCAGCCACGCGGTCGGCACTGTGTCCAGGAGGAGGCCTGGCATGAGGATGCCACTGTCAGGACATGGCCACGGCCATCGCCATGGCCCCAACCCCACCTCGACCTCAACCTCGACCCCTGACCCCGACCCGACCCAATGCGGCCGCGAGCAGTGCCAGAACCCAGCGCTGCCTCTCACCCAGGACGTGGACGGCTGCTGCCTGCGGCGCCACGCAGCTCCCCATGCAGCAGCTCCGGGCTGTGCTCCAGAGCCTCTCCAGCAGCACGGGGCAGTCTTGGGCCTGGGGCAACACAGGGGCGCAGGAGCTCTTCGCTGGCTCCAAGCGCCCCTCCGTCCCCCCTCCATCCTCCCTCCACCCATGGCCCAGGCCCACGTGGCCCCCCGGCGCGAGAGCCACAGGGCGGGCGGCCGGCACAGGGACACGGCCCCAGCGCAGTGCTCGCTCACCAGGTGCCTGCAGATCTCATCCTGCAGCTCGGCCGCGCTCAGCCCGATGCTTGCGGCGATGCGCTGCCGCACCCTCTTCGACCCCAGAAACGGGGCACACAGGTGCAGGGAGACCTTGCACGCCTGGAAAAGAGCACCGGGCCTGCTCATGGGGATGCTGCGCGCCTGTCCCGGAGCTGAGCGAGGAACCTCGCCGCCGCAGCAGCACCAGCCAAGGCCTGCGGACACGTCGGCAACACGCGCCGGCCAGAGCAGCCCAAGGGCTCTTACGTTGCAGACGGCCGGGGCCGGGTCCCCGAGGTGCAGCACCAGGCTGGGAAATGCCGCCTCCACCTCTCTGCTGAAAAATGACCTCCTCCGAGAGGCAGAGGAGGCCAGGGCGCCATAGAGGACGAAGGCCGAGCGGCGCAGCACCTCTTCCTCCTGCAATGAGAAAGGCCGTTGGGCAGAGGCTGCGAGCGAGGGCGCCGCGCACGAGCCACTTGGCCCCAGCGGGGTGCTGCCCGCGGGGAACGGCGGCCCCGCGACGACTCCCGCCTGCCGACAGGAGAACGAGCGACTCCACTCACCGCCCCCCAGAACGCCCGGCTGGCCCTGGAGATCTCTTCAAAGGCAGAGCCCACGGCCCTCGCCTCCAGCAGCCCCAGCACCTTCGCCAGCACCAGCAGGCTCTCGGCAGCCACCTCTGTGCTGGCCGCGTCCTCCAGGCCTCTGAGCAGCACCGACACCACGGCCGCCCCGTGCCTCCGCAGCTGCAGAGCGACAGGCGCATGAACTGCTCACTGCTCCCACCTCTCACCGCTGCTCTCCGCTGCGGCGCCAAGGACGGCACTTGCCGGAGCAAGCCCGAAGCAGACCCCAGCCAAAGGAGCCCCAGCCGGCACCCCGTGTCCCCTTTGCCACCCTGATGATGCCAGAGCGAGGAGTGCGGCCTCAGCACGGCCCCGCGCCTGCCTCTGCTCCTCTCTCCGGGCTCCTCAAGCCCCCCGGGCAGCTCTCCACTCCGGGCTGCGCTCAGAGCCCAGGAAAGGCCGCCTCACCTTCGCGGGTGCTCCGCTGGCCGCGTTGCCCAGACCTCTCACGGCCATCTGCCGCACGGTGCTGACGGGATCGCGCGCTCTCTCCCCCAAGGCCTCTAGGAGCGGCTTCAGCAGCTTCCTCTCCTCCACTAGCTTGTCCTTCATCAGCTGCAATCAAGTCACGTGGCCGCTAGCATCGGCCGCGATTCGCGCCGGGCGAGACGCAGGAACCCCTCCGAGCCCCCCCTGCTCTGCTGCTGCCTCACCTCGGCAAAGAAAGCTGTGGCCGTAAGCCGCAGGTTGGCAGAGGGCGAATCCAGCCAGGGGAAGAGGCTCTGCAGCAGGCGCTGTGGGACGAGCTCTGCGCGGAGCAGCACGCTGCGCACAGAGCACGAGCAGGCTCGTGACACGCAGTCACGCGGGACGGCCGCAGGCCGCGACTCCCACCTTCTCCCGCTCCCACGCAGACACCGCTCTGCACCTCAGCAGAGCTCCCAAGTGCGCAGGAAGCTCCCAGCAGCCCTTTCCCCGGGCGCATCCCGGGCTCTCACCTCGCCAGGAGACACACGCCGGTGCTGTGAGCCCGGGGCTCTGCCAGGGACGCCCACGCTCCCTGCTCCCGGAGCAGCCGCAGCCACCGATTGTCCAGGCACCTCGCCAGCACCAGCTCCAATGCCGCCACAAAAAGGCTGGTGAAAAAACCCAAAGAAAGCTCCAGGCACAGCAGTTTGGGGGAAGATTTCTCTTCAGCAGAGCCCCGCAACGGCCCCCGGCCGCAACACAGAGTTTATGGGCAGGAACGACCGTGCTGCGGCCAAATCCCCAGGCGCGCTGCCCTGCAGCGACCAGTCCCACCACCTCACGGAGGCAGCCCAGTGCCAGCGGGACAATTGGGTGCTCCTGCAAGGCCATGGACCGCACGACCAAAGACCTGGGGCACAGGCCAGCCCTGCCCCTGCCCCTACTCCTGCCACTGCCGCTCCTCACCTGCCCGGCATGTCAGCGCTCTCCAGGTCCCCAACGGACGGTGCCAGCTCCTCCCCCAGCGTCTCGCTGACCTGCCTCAGAAGGCCGGGAAGCAGGTAGGGAAGCAGGCGCTGGACCAGTGTCTTCCTCTGCAGCACTGACACCACCTCGCAGAGGGCGTGGGTGATCTGCAGAGAAATCCAACCAAGAGCCACCTGGTAAAACAAGGGCTTTTCCCACCAGCCACGGCCCCTGCCAGCCAGGGAGCTTTCACTGTCTCCAATTCTCACTGCAGCGACAGCCTTGCGGCCCAGCAGCAGCAAACTGTCCCGGCTCCCCACACTGCTAACGCTGTCGCCACCCCGGCACAGCACCCCGCGAGGCTCCACGGGCACTCGCAAAGGGCACAAAACTCCCTTGTGCAGAAGCACGAGCTGGAAAGCAGACGTGGAGTGGCACTAATGCCTGGGCCGCTGACCGTACCATGCGAGGCTCCAGGGCAGCCTGGCTGCTGCCCAGCTCCCGAGTGCAGCACTCGCTCCTGTGGCTGCTCTTTCCCGCTGCCCTTAACTTTTCAGTTAAGCACACCAGGATTTGGCACCCCAGGACGCTTCTCCCCAGGCTCCTCCACACCTCCACCATGTCGCTGCAAGGGAACAGATGCTTGCCCGTAAGCCCGCATCCCCGGGTACCTGCGGCACCCTCACGAGAGGCCAAACGCTCCCCTCGTCTGCATCGGGGATGGCGATGCCCAGGTCCGGACAGGGAAACGAGCCCGTGATCCTGCAGCGCTCGCCTTTCCCGGGGAAAAACCACCTGCTTCCGACCGGGACCCCCCACGCAGGCACACCCCACGGCTGGGTCTGGCGGCAGAGGGAAGGGCGAGTGCACAGACCTGTCTGTGGGCAGGCACGCCTGGAGGAGGCTGTCGAGCACCGGCTGTGGGTGAGAGTGGGCCAGGAGGAACACGGCCCGCAGCACAAAGCACCTGCGAGCGCTCTGCCGGGTGCTCCGCAGGCAGGTGTAAAGGAGGTGCACGAGCCTGGGCACCTGAAAGGAGGAAGGCGACAAAGAATGGCTCGGCACGTCCTTTCCCCGTCTGTCTTCGGGGCCAACAGCCAACAACAGAGAGCAGCCAAAGGTGAATGCAAAAAACGCCTCTCTCACCTCCTCCTGGAATATTTGCTCTCCGCAATTCCCCAGGAAGGTGAGCGTCCACCGCTCAGCGGCCCACGCGCACACGGGCCTGGTGCACAGCAGGCTCTCCACAATGCTGCTCATGAAGCCTGAGGCCTGGCCTCGGGGGAAATATTTGCAAACGAGCTGGGGAGAAATCAGAAACACAAGCGACCACCTCACAGGCTGCTCAGATGCAAAACTCACGTCCTGACAGCAGCACCCACCCACACACACACACGCACACACGCACACGCACACACATACATATTGTGGCCCCCACTCTGCACTCCAGGGGCCAGTTACCTTCGCGATGTTGGTGGAGGTGGCCAGCAGAGACTCAGAGGTGACGGCACTGAGCCTCTCACGCAGGCGCCTGATCTCGTTGGTCCAGGGCGCCACGTCTGTGTTCTCGGCTGCAGCCAGGAGAAGGAGGAGTCATGTTCGCGGGGAACCAACCTCCGGCCACGCGGGTGGATAAGGGAGGACCCAAGGGAGGGTGGCGAAGGCCACGTCAAGCCAGGGCCCCCCAACGTAGCGCAGTGGGTTTGCCAGCCAGGCGAGGGTCCGGCCGCAGACAGGGACGGTCCCTGGCACTGGGGACACCGTCCTGCCCTCAGCAGCGGGGACAGCTCTGCCCGCTCTCCTCACCTCCTGTTCGGAGCAGGTGGCCGAGGCAGGTCACTGCCCACCAGCGGGACGCGGCCGACGTGTCGCACGTCAGAGGCCCCAGCAGTCCTGCCAGGGAGCCGAACCACTCGCAGGCACGGCCTCGCTGTGGGAGGAAGAGGCAGGCAAAAAGGTCACCGGTAGCCCCGTGGCCGCTCTCCTTCTCCCGGCCTCACTGCCCCCAAGCCGCAGCTGACCTGGGGGCAAACGAGGGGCTGCCCTGCAGCCCCAGGAGGCCCAAAACCCAGCGCCTGCCCACACAGAGCTCCCTGTGCATGGGGCCCCCGCTCACCCTGTGCTCGCATCTCTCTTCATAAGAGCCCAGCACCTGCACGCACACCTGCAGGGCCCTCTCCCGCTCGCATGCGTGGGCCGAGGTGAGCCAGCGCCGCAGGACCTGGCACAGGCAGACCTGTCTCACCACGGGCATCCTTCTGCTCGACACCCCTCGCTGGCCCCCTCCCTTCCCAACCCTGCTACCTCCACGGCCCCGGTCTCTCCGGGCGACCCGGCCCGTGGCAAGGAGCCCTTCCCCGTGGGGACCTCCCCACTCCGGGCTCCTGCCGTGGGCAGCATTGAGTTGTGCAGCACCCCTCGCTCACAGCTGCGGCTGGGGAGAAGCTCTGGCTCATCTAGGGGCTCTGCAGGACACTGCAAGCTGCCTGCAAGGAAGCTGCGGCCGATGGCAAAAGCCTGGATCCAAACTTTGGGCAAGGGGGCCTGGAACTAGGACCATTCCACTCTCCGCCAATGTGGGCGTTGCACCTAGTTACAGGGAAGCTCCCCTCCTCAGACCAGCCCCACGGGCACGATCCCCACGGCTCTGCCCCGCTCCGGCAGCGGCAACACTTTCCCTGCCACGCCGAGGACACTCACCTGCACCATGTCCTCGAAGCGGATGGGGGCCAGCTCTGCCCAGAGAAGGGCTCCCATGAGCTGGCCCAGCGCTCGCAGGGACGGCGCCTGCACACCCTGACACCAGAAAGGGGGACTGAGGCCGGGCACCCTGCGGAGACGCCAGCGCAGCCAGCGGCTGCCGGAGCAT
Organism: Dromaius novaehollandiae; assembly: GCF_036370855.1. Classification (NCBI taxonomy): domain Eukaryota; kingdom Metazoa; phylum Chordata; class Aves; order Casuariiformes; family Dromaiidae; genus Dromaius; species Dromaius novaehollandiae. The sequence goes on from NC_088101.1 coordinate 6,190,162, forward strand.
GGGGTGCCCGGACCTGAGCCCCCACCGAGGGGCAGCTGAGAAGGGCCAGCGCCTACCGGTGGGCATGAAGCAGCAACCGCCGTCTGCCCTCTCCTGTCCATCTGCTCCGGGCGACGAAGGCACACGATGCCCTGGCAGCACTGAGCCAGGAGGTGGCGGTTTTCCTCCCTGCTCAGACGGGGCTTCAGCTTGCTGCCAGCAGAAAAAAGGCACAGAAGACAGAGAGGCCGCTTACTAGCACTCTCCAGGCCGAGTCAGAGGACGACTGCCCTTGGCCCCATCGACAGCCCCAAATCCAGCACCCGCAGCCCCAGCCAGACCAGCCAGCTGCGCTGGGACATGCAGTGACTCCCACAGCCCCAGGGACAGACCCTACCTCAACTGCTGCATGGCCACGAGGGCCCGGGGGTGCACCGGGGACTCCTGGGGCTCTTCCTGAATCACCTCCTGCAAGTCACAGGCAGGCACACGCAAGGTGGGCAGCGGGCAGGGGTGCCGCAGAGCCTTCCCACCCACCCCGGCCAGGGGCTCTGCTGCCAGACCCCGCAGGCACCGGCTCCACCACCCCCATGGCTCCCACCAAGGCCCCGCAGGATGACGTGGCAGCTCCCTGCCGCCCGGACACACCACATTCCCCTGCCACGGCCCCGAGCAGCAGCACCCACGCGCCCCGCCGGCTGGGGATGCAGCTCAGGGCCCTCGGGAGCTTGCGCACTGCCCCAGGAGACCATCGGGCTCTGCACAAACCTGCCCCACGGCAGAGCCCAAAGCTCCCCTGCGCAACGTCCCCGGCTCTGGGCACTCACCAGCAGGGTCTGCAGCAGCTCCCGCTTGCAGCAGAGCTCAAACCTGGGGCCGGCGCCTGCAGCCTGGATGGCAAGGCTGATCTCAGTGACGCTCTGCACCAGGGAGAGCTTCAGCTGCGCATCCTGATCCCAGGGGAGAAAAACACACTTGGAGCTCTTCCAAGGCCCCAGGGCTGAAAGAGCAGCTGGGCTGGGGGGGGTCCGCCTCCAAGCACAGCACAGGGACAACACTGTGCCCTCCGGGAGCCCCGCGGAACCCAGCTCAGCACCTGCGCCCCACCAAGGAAACCTCTCTCCCCTCCTGGGAAGGAGCCTCCCACGGGGAGGGGAGCAGCTGCCCAGCTGCCAGCTGGAAAGACCCTGCAGACCCTGGCCCACGGCAGCAGGGCGAGCAGCACTGGTGCTGGCTGTGACGGGAGAGGTGCGCGTGGCAAGGCCCAGGAGAGGCCGGAGCTGGCGGCACCCGGCCGGCTCTGCCTCGCACCCCGAGCACCCACCTGGCAGCCCTCTCGGTAGAGCTGCAGGACATTCGCCACCACGTCTCTCTCGACACGGGCGAGCAGCTGCTCCCTGGGGGCGCGCAGCGCCATCCGGCCGTACATCACCAGCAGCGCAGCGCGAGTAGCGCGGGTCCTTCTTGCCTTGCTCTGCCGGGGGGTCGACGGAGAAGCACCGAGACGTCAGCCCGTGGCCCTGCTGTGCCCGGGACCCCGCGCGCTCCCGAGGCGGGAGCTGCCCCGCACCCGACCGGCGGCTCAGCTCCCCACACACCTCCCGGCAGCTCCCCGCAACAACACCCCGGGCCCTTTACCTTCTTGCGTTTCAAAGTCCCCGTGAACTCCTTCACCAAGGACAAGGCCAGCTGGAAGTGGCTCTCGGCACAGCGGGACACAACTGAAACCATGCCCTGCAGCACAGCAGAAACGGGGAGTCGCTCCAGCCCCAACGCCCAGCCCTGGCTGGCTCCGCTTTCCCCAGGGAAACGGCCGCAAACAGAACAGCAGCAAGGGCTGCAGCAGGGCACGCAGAGCCCCTCTGTCCCAGGGACATGCAGGGGACACGCGGGAAAGCAGGGCGACACGAGGAAACCTCACCTGCGCCTGCCACAGCTCCAGGAAGTTGGCTGCTTTCAGGTGCTCCAAGGTCTGCTCCTGCACGTGGTGGAGACACCCACAAGCTGCCAGGGCCGTGCCGAGAGCCTTGTACAGGAACCGCTGCAAGAGAAGAGGCCGAGCCCTGTCTGTGGTGACAGCCCAGCCTGGCCAGAGAGGGCCAGGCCACACTGGCCCCACTGTGCCAGGACCTGCCGAGGCGCCCATGGCACCGGCCCCACAGCAGCCGGTGGCCAGCCCGGCCCCGCCGCCAGCTCAGCACAGAGGGGAGTGCGAGCCCCTTCCTGGGGAAAGAGAGCAGGCAGCAGGGAAACCAGCCCGCGCGGCAGAGCACCACCGCCAGCCCTCGCCCCGGCCTGAGTGTCCCCGGGCTCTGCCGCCGCAGCCCTCGGGGCGCGCGAGCCACAGCCACGCCATGCAGGGAACACACCTTCTCCCAGGACAGGTGGGGAGAGCTGCCCAGCTGCCGGCTCAGCTCCTGGCTCAGGCCCACGGTCCAGGCCTCGCTCGCAATGAGCTCCAGAGAGGTTTGCAGGAACTAGGGCAGAGTGGGAGATGAAGCAAATGCCCCCCTGCCCTTGGCCGGGGCCTTTTGCTCATCCAAGTGGCCCCGGAGACTGCCGGGCAGAGCTCCCCCTCGCGACAGCCTGTCTCCTCACCCGCCCCTCTTGCAACCTACCTCTCGCTCTTCCCCTAATGCGCCACTCGAGGCCCCTGGGCTCGGCACACGCCAGAAGCAGGCGGTGCCACGGCATGGGGCCACGCTGGAGGCCTCTGCCCCAGCCTTCGGCTGCATTTGTGCTCAGCTGTGCCCCACGTGCCCAGAGCAGCTCCTCTGAGCGGGCAGCACCCACGGCTGGAGCAGGCGCCGGGGGCTTGGGACGTGCCCGCACCGCTCGGTGCCCAAACAGGGAGCCCCCAGGTTGCTCCCACCACTTTTCCTGCCCCCCGTTTGCCCTATCCAGCAAGGGCCCCCACAGGGACGCTGTACCTTCAGCAGAAGGCTCTCCCACTCGGCCACGTCCAGGGAGCTCACTGTTGTTCCTGCAAAGCCCGAGGAAGCAAAGCCCTCGCTGTTATCCCAGTGAGCACCACGGCAGAGCCCGGGTGTCTCCTTTGCAGTCTGATGCCCCAAAGCCTCAGGCCACCAGGCTGACAAGCGCCCGCGAACCCGGCACCGTTCCCTGCTGCCAGGCTGGGGAGCTGAGGGCATTTTGCTGCCCCCTCCGCCCCCAGCCTCTCCCTCCCGCCAGCACTTTACCTGCCAGGTGCTGCAGCAGCAGGGGGATGTCTGCGGCCCACTTCGCCCCCACGGCTCCGTGGATCGTGCCGGGGAGCGCCTGCAGCAGCTGCAGGGCCGCGGCTCCACGGCCACCGCCCGTGTGTGGAGCCACTGCCGCCACCACCTAGGCCAGGGCAGGAGAGAGATGGGCTCGCTCCTGCCCCAGGAGCTGTGGCTACCCTGCAGGCAGGCAGGTCAGCACTGCCCCGGCTCGCAGCAGGCAGCCAGTGGCTTTGCCCAGGGACTGCCGTGCCACAGGAGGAGCAGGAGCCCCTGACATGCACCCTGCGACACGCTCCTGCCTCCTCCCGGGGCACCCGGCACCGGCCTCAGCACCATCTCTCCTGCCCTCTGCCCTTGCCCCAGCCACAAAAGTTCTTTCCCCGGGGCCCCGCTACTCACCAGCAGGCGAGCCAGCAGGGCCTGGGGAGCTGGCAGAGCGGCTGTGGGTAGAAAGAAAGGCTGCGTGAGATGCCCAGCCCCACCGGGCCCTGCCCGCCCCATGTCCCAAGCCCTCACGCGGGGCTGAAGGGGACCCCGGCCGCGCCGCCTCCACGCAGTCCCTGACGGGCTCCCACGCTGAACAGCCGCCGCTGAAGGCAGCCCCAGCACGGCAGGAACCAGCCCCTGGGCCCCGGCAAGAGCTGGGCGCAGCAGCGCCAGGTGGCTCTGCCCCTGCCCCTGCCCCTGCGCGGGGCTGGCAGGGGACGCAGGCACACGCGCTGCCCTGCGCCCACCCAGCCTGGCACAGCGCTCCGCGACTTTCTGCTCCCCACCTGGCTCCTCAGACTCCAGGGCCTCAGGCGCCGCCTCCTCTTGCTCCTGCTCTGCCCTGTCCCGTCTCTCGGCCAGGCTGCGCAGGCAGCGGCAGAGCGGGACCAACATGCCCGTGTACTTGGCTGGCACCACATACCACAGCAGCTTCGGCCACAGGAGCTGCAGGCAAGAACCAGGCCATTTGGCACACTGGCGTTTCCACCTCTCCGGTCCAGTTCCCCCATCGCTGCCGCATCTCCGGCACCGGCCCAGCCCCTCGGCCTCGCTCCTTCCCTAACTCAGCAGCTGTGGTCTCGCCCTGCCTTCCTCCTCCACCTTCTCTCCCTCTCGCCCGCTGTCCTTCGCACCCCTTTCCCCCTCCCAGCACCAGCAAGTCCGGCCCCGCAGAGCTCGCCCCAGCTCTTCTCAGCTGCGCTGGTGGCTAAGGTGGGGGGTCCCAGCGCACAGGTGGAGGACGACTCACTTTGGCCACCGCTCCGGCAGAGACATCCAGCGTGCCCAGCACGTGGGCGCACAGGCTCTGAACAGCCCTTTCTTCCCGCGCTTTCACCATGCTAAGGTTTCCCATTGCCTGCAAGACAGACGCGGGAAACACCCGTCACTGCCCCATCCCAGACCTCGCGATGCATGCGACAGGGAGGCCGCTCCCTCTGGGGCACTGTGGCCGGCTGCCCTGCTGTGCCGGGCTCCCCGCTGCCAGGGACACCCACGGCAACACGGCACGGCCAGGGCATGGGAGGCAGCCCCGGTGCCACACTCTGCCCTTACCAGTCTGCCCGAGGCCCGGCTGAACTCGCTGAAGAGGTGCCCCACCACGTCCCACGCCGAGCAGCCCAGGGCACTGGAGCGCAGCAGCTCCCCAATGAAATGCAGCACTGCCCTCCTCACCTGCAGTCACGGGAGGCTGCAGTCACGACCCGGCCCAAAGCCCAGCGGAGCTGCCTTCGCCGTGCTGCAGCCCTTCTGGCCGGGCCGCGCAGCAGCAGCCCTCACTCCCTGGCCGCCACCGGCCTCCAGCCCCGGGCCCTGCCTTGGCCTGTGGCTATGGCCTCGCCAGGCTCTGCCCGGGAAAAGGGCTGCTCTGCCCCGGTGGCAGCACCAGCCCTGCCCAAACCAGCTCACCTGGGCCGCGCGGTCATGGCACACGGACTGCACCAGCTTCGCAAACAGGGGCAGCTTCTCCCTCGTGTCTGGGGCTGCAGGAGACAAGGAGAGGTGGGTGCTGAGGCCAAGCCCCCGTTCCTGCAGGGATTCGTCACAGCTCCCCGGCTTTCCATACACAAGCGGGACAGAAAAGCAGGGCCAGACTGCGCGTCAGAAGCAGCAGCAGCATCCCAAGAGGACGCCATTTTTCCGGCCTGCCTTACTGACCGTCAGAGCGGACCAGAGCTTGCAGCACTGCCACGGCTGCCACGCGATCGGCCTTGCTCCCGTTCCTCAGCTTGTAGTAGAGGAACTCGATGGTCTCCTCCGGGCAAATTCGGGCTGTGGGGAAGAAATCACACTTGGCATCAGTGAGCAGTGTCTTCCCACTCGGGCAGGTTCGCAAGAGAGCTGCTGGGACACGGCGGTGCGGCACCAGCTCGCCTCTGCTTACCCTGCAGCACCATGCAGCGGCACAGCTCTGCTCTGTGCTCTGGGCTGGGCGGCTCCATCTCATCGCAGAGCTGTGGGAACAAGGCACGTTTCAGAGAAAGCCGGATCGGCGGGGAGAGGGACAGAAAAGCAACCGCACTGTCAGTGCTCGTCTCGCGGGTGGCTCTGGGCACAGAGCCACAACCAGAGCCCCGAGCCCCAGGCACACGCAGAGCTGTGCAGCAGCCAAGGCTGCCCAGGAGCCCCAGGCCAGCGACGCGGCACCAGGCCTTACCTGCTGGTGCACAGCAGTGGCGATGGCCAGATGCCTGGCCCGGGGCACGCGGGTCTGAATGTCTGCCACAGCCCCCAGGAAATAGCCGAGACTCTGCAAGGGAGCGTGGGAGGGAGGGAGAGGGCGGCTGTCACTGCGAGCCACCCAGAAAGCGAGAAAGCAGCATCGCTGGGAGATGCCGCGGCTGGAACCCACTTGCAGGGAAACCCCAGCCCCGCACGGGGCTTCTGGCTCATCCTTCCCGCAGAGCAGCACCGCGAGGTCTCTCTCCTCCACGCAGCCCTGCTGGGATGGCCTTTCCTGGCACACTGCCCCCCCTTGCACCTCTCCCCGTCACAGGGGCTGGACGTGGCCCTGGGCGTGAGGGCAGAGCTCCTCACACACTCCCAGCCCCGGGAGGCGGCGCAGCCTCCCCTCCCAAGCCACTCGCCCCAGCCACTCACCACTCCCTCCTGGCCCTCCCGCCATGCTGGTTTCTTCCAGCATGAGCCCAGAAAGCCCCGGGCCCCCATTTCCTCGTTCCTGCTCCAAGGGACCTGGCTCCTTCCAGCACCCCACAGCTCCCCAACACCTCGCGGCCCCCCCTTGGCCCCTGGCCGCGCCATGTCCCGCACAATGCCTCACCACGGTCACCCCAGAGGGGTCCCAGACTTCCCGATACTGGTGCAGCAGCCAGAGGAGATGCTCCCAGGCGTGCTCACGGTGCTCCTCCACGTGCAGGAGGACACCCATCATGGCACCCATCGCCCTGAGCACAGCCTGCTTGACCTGCCGAGGGACGGTGACACGCCGTGTCAAGGGCTGAGGGTCTCTCCAGCGCTCGCCTCCCCCAGACACCAGCCTGCCCTTCCCGCACGGGGGCTTCCCCTTCCCTGTCGCCCCTGGTGAGAAGGGCTCACTGGCCAGCACAGAGAGCATTTCCTCCCGGCACCCCCAGCCTCCCCCGTCGAAAGGCCCTGGCATTCGGCCGCTTCCCAGAAGGCAGCCCCCAGTCCCCGGACTCCCGGCTCGGGGTGCTTTCGCGACCAGCCTGCTCCCTTTGGCCCCTCGCACAGTGCCGCGGACAACCCCACCAGCCCCCGTGGACATCCCCACTGCTGCCCACGGCTGTGAGAGCATCAACACTCGCCTCTTCCTCCTCGCAGCACCGCCGCTTTCTGCTCACGTAGCAGAAGAGCGGGTAAACGTGGGCACAGAGCTGGGCAGGCCCCAGGCGAGGGAAGGCACCTTTCTCCCCCTCGCGGAAGTACATGCTTATGCCGCTGCACCACTGCTCCAGAACTGCAGCACAAGAAGGGAAACAGGATCGCACCAAAGTCTCTGACTGGTGAAGACCTTGCACTGGCCCCCGGGCCTGCTTTAAGCCCAGGCCAGGCTCGCCAGGGCACAGGTTGCAAGGAGATCTGCCTTCAGGGACGCGTTGTGCCATGGTCTGAGACACCTGGATGGCAACGCTGCCTTGTTTCTCCCCTCTTCCGCCCCAGCACCACACCTTCTCCTCCGCACAGCCTCGCTCCCTTCCACCACTGCCCGCTGCAGCCCCGGCCTCCCCCTTCCCAAACGTCTGCCCCTCAGCACACGCTTGGAGGTTTTGGCTGTTCTTTCCCATGCTCTCCCTTCAAGGCCACCAACACAAAGCCAGGCTGCCCTCAGGGAAAGGGAGGAGAAGGGGAGGAACAAAACTGGGCAGAGCTCGGCCAAAGGTAGCTAAAACCGGGAGGCAAGTGCGGGAGCAGAGACCAGGCAGGGACCCAAGAGCTCCTCAGGGCACCTGCACCCAGCACCATCCCGGCCAGCCCACGGACCCTACCCCCGGCGGCACCCGCTGCTCCCGCACGTTGAGGGCACTTGGCGGCTGCTGAGGCTGGAGCTCGCCGCAGGCTCAGCCCTGCCGTGCTGGCCCCGAGACCCCGGCGAGGCACCCAGGGCCACCCCGATCCCTCCCCCTCCCCCTCCCCCTTCCCCTTCTCCTTCCCCTTCCTGTGGCCCAACCATGGACCCAAAACTCACCACCGCAGACGGCGCACAGCATCCGGCCGCTCCCCACCTCGCTCAGCACGCCGCGCAGGGCTGACAGGGTCGTTGCCGCAAAGGGCACGCACTGCAGGGCTGCAGAGAGGGCAGGGGTGGGCGACCCTGTCAGCCAGAGCCGCCTTGGCCCGCGGGCTCCATCCCCCGGCAGCGCTGCCGCACCAGGGCCAGGGCTACGGGGCCGCGGGGCTGTGCCAGGGGCAGGGGGACGGGAGAGCTGCCGCAGCACTGGGAGAGGCCCCGGCACGAGGAGGCTCCTGCCAGGGTGCCCGTGTGCCGACGGCCTTCCCCAAGGTGCGTGGGAAAGCCCTGGGCACAGCGAGGGCGATGCAGGGCAGAGCCTGGCGTGTTTGGTCTCTGGCGGGTTCCCTCCAGCCCAGCCCAGACCGTTCTGGGCAGGGGCAGGAGTCCCGTCTCCCGCCCGTCACCCGCTGCAACCCGCAGCAGCAGGCTGGGGGGCCGTACCGTAGCGTGTGGCGAGGTTGCGCAGGGTGATGAGGACAAACTCCTCCGACGTCTCCTCCAGGGCCTTCAGGTGGCCCTGCAGCGCCGACACCACGTCGCACAAGTGGGAGCGGGCCAGCGCCACCAGGACATCACTAGCCGCCGTCCTCACGGAGGCCGTCCCACCCTGGAAGACAGCAGCTCGCGTGTGGCAGGAGCACGACCGGCCGTCTCCCACGGCTCGGCCTCCAGGCAGGACACACAACCCGTAACTTGACTCCGACCGTCCCTCGCTCACAAACAGCCCCGCGGCCACCTCTCTGCACAGCCCCGGGCCACCGCCCCAACCCCCCGCCAGGACAAGTCCCAAAGGCTCTCCATAGGACGGCCAGGCCGGGCGCCGGCGGCCGGGGTCACCCTCAGAGAGAACAAGCTCACCTGGGCCGCTCGCAGGTCCTCCAACGCCACTGCTATCACTCTGTCCACCTCAGAGCTCTGCAGATGGCTCTCGTCGCCCCACAAGACGCTCTCCAGCTCGCGGTAGGTCTCCGCTCTGCTGCCCTGGGGACACACCGCACACGGCAGCGATGGGACATGCCGCCCCGCAGCAGCTCCGCCACGCTGACGCCGCGGACGAGCTGCCGGTGCCGCTCAGCACAGCCGTCGGGAGCAGGCGAGAAACCCAGCACTGGGATTTCCTGACCCCGCCCCCAACCCCGGGGACACCGCCACCTCCTGTGGGAAAGGAGGGCACGCGGGAGCCTCCGCCCAGCACCACCGGCAGGATCAGCGTTTTGGGATGAGGCGCAGCAGGAGGGCAGAGGTGCCGCTGGGCGAGATCAGCCTGCGGCACTCGGGGAAGCCAGGGTGCTGCGGGGAGCCCTCAAACCCCACGCAGCCCCGCAGGACGCCCCCGCCTCACCTCGGCGTCTTGCAGCCGGTTCAACAGAGAAGTCACCACGGTGGCAAAGGTAGCGATGGCCACAGGGACAGACCCGGCCGCCTTGCCACCGTCCTCACCACGCGCAGGTCCCGACTGGGCACCTACACAAGTGAAGAAACCTGGAAGGAAAGCAACCGAGGGTTTGCATCGCTCCAGCAGCCGCAGGGACGGGCCCCGAGTCGGGCAAACGTCTCCCCAGCCGGAGCATGGGCCGGCAGGAGAGGCCGGTGGAGCTGGCTCTGTGCAGCCTGGGGAAGAGCAGCCCGGGGCAGCTTGGGGCTGGCCCCAAGCGCGTGACCCTGGCTCTCCCTGTGCCAAGAACATGGGCACCAGCAGGTCCCCGTCCCCCCCACCAGCGTGCTGGCAGGCGTGGTGCTGAGCGCGGTGCCGGTCCCCACCTCGGAGCGCTCGCAGCACCCCCATCGCGGCAGGACTCCCTATACAGATGTGCTGCTCCACCAGCACCTCCTCCCACGGGAGCCACGAGCCACTGGGCCAGCGCCGGCCTCGGGGAGGGGGGGGACCCACAAGGGCCACTGTGACACGCGGGGGCCCCAACGCCTCACAGAGGGCTGCTGGCAACGTGAGGCTGGGGGGGGGCAGGCACCGGGGACACACCCCCCATACACACCCCCCAAACGTGGCACTGTCCCAGGCTCCCGCGCTCGCGGTCGCTCCTCGGCCCCCAGCCCTTTCCAGCGGCGACTGTCTCCTGCCGTCACACAGGGGCAAGTGCTCCGGCAGAGAGGCCCTGGGAGCCAGTTCGCGCCATTGCTCACACAAGCACCTGGTCATTCGGTCGCCTAGAAAGCCTCGCTGGCACCCGGGGCCTGACGGCATCGAGCCACAAGCTGCCAGGTCACACAGGCTGCAAAGCTGCTCTCCATTCCCCCGGCCAGCCCACAACACAAGCGTTTTGTTTAGATGTAGCAGCACTAACTCATTACAAGGTCGTGGAATAAAAGCTGGTGCCAGGTGGAAGGCAACGTTATCGCCCTTCCCTCCGGATTTAGGAGCTGCGTCCCTGCAGCCTCGACGAGCCTTCTGATAGACCCGGGCTCCCTGGGCTCAGCGCTGCACAAAGGCAAAGCAAAGCTGGTCTTTGCCCCACAGTTCTTGCAAGAGTCCATACTTTAAGAAATTATTAATTACACAATCTAAATTTAGAACTGATTCACTTCTAATACAACTCAGATATCTTTATATATTTTTAACTTTAAAGGTTGAACTTGTTCAGCTTTCCACGTCTCTCGAGGTACTGCTTTCACTTAGGTGTAGTGGGTCCAGGAATCAATTCCCTGCAGCTTCACAGCAGCATTTGTTGTTAGCAGTACAAGATACGGTCCTCTCCATTTTTCTCTCAACGGCTCATCCTTCCAGGTTCGAAGACGCACTCGATCTCCCGGCTGCAATGAATGTACAGGTGAATCTAAAAGCACGGGAGATCTTAACTGGATGTACCTGCGGAGAGAAGGAAGAACCTTTGCCAGAGACAAGAGAGAATCCCTTAAAATTTGATCCCCCTTAATGTGCATTGGAATTGCATTTCCAGTTAAATTTACAGGCTAAGGTTCAGCATACAGAATCTCAAAGGGACTAACTTTCTCCCTACCCCTTGGGGTTATTCCGAGTCTTAATAATGCCCGAGGGAAGACATCAGTCCATTTCATCTGAGTCTCCTGACACAGTTTCCCTATCTGTCTCTTCATTGTTTGATTCGTTCTTTCCACTTTTCCCCTGGATTGTGGCCTCCAGGGGGGATGTAAATCCCATTTAATTTGCAGTATTTTTGAGATTTCCTGTGCTATTTCTGCTATAAAATGAGGTCCCCTATCCAAAGAAAATCCTTCTCGTACCCCAAATCTTGGTATGATTTCTTTTAACAACATTTTCACTACCTCCCTTGCTTTATTGCTACGGCACGGCAAAGCCTCAGGCCATCCTGAAAAGGTCTCAGCAATTACCAACAAATATTTATGTCCACTACAGCTTGGTAATTCAGAAAAACCAATTTGCCAGTAATCCCCGGGCGTGAAGGCCCTTTTTACTTCCCCTGGCAGGGAGCGGTTTCTTCTGACTCTCGGGATTATTTCTAAGACAGAGTTCACGTTTTTGTGTAATACCCTTTGCAATTAGGAACATACTAATTCCCACAGCAAACCTTGTAGCTGTTTCAGCCAACGCCTCGGCTCCCATGCGGCTACTAGCGTGTATTTGCTTCATCAGCTTCTTCATTACCGGCAAAGTTCCCACACATTGTCCAGTAGATGTTACCCACCATCCTTCAGAAGTCTTTCTGCACTTCAAGATTTCTGCTAATTTATTTTCTTTTTCAGTGTATACGGGAATTTCCATTTTTAACGTTCTCTCTGGAACTGATGCTGCTACCGACACGGACAATGCTACGCTTTTTGCAGCCTCATCGGCCCTTTTGTTCCCTTGAACTATGTCAGTCTGTCCAGATTGGTGCACTTTGCAATGCACTACTGCTGTTTCTTTGGGTTTATTAACTGCTTCGAGTAGTCCCATAGCCTGGTGCCCTCTCTCAGGTACCTAAAGCTCAAATGGCTTTGTTAGGTTTGGAAGTCCTAATGCGGGAGCACTCAGGAGAGCAATCTTGAGTTCATCAAATCCTTTTTGGCGCTCGGGAGTCCACTCCAGCAAGTCTCCCGGCCCCTTAACAGCTTCACAGAAAGGCTTTGCCGTTAATCCAAAACGAGGTATGCAGAGGCAACACCACCCAGCCATTCCTAAAAAATCCCCTGAGTGCTCTTTTTGATTTTGGGGGGGGGGGGGGGGGCACTGGACAAACTGCTTCTTCCCTTTCAATTCCTGTCAGCCAGAGCCGCCTTGGCCCGCGGGCTCCATCCCCTGGCAGCGCTGCCGCACCAAAAGCAGCTAACTGAAAGCCCCTGTTTCTGGCCCCCAAAACGCAGGCTTTAGCCTCTGCTTCCAACCGCAAAAATGGCGCGCTAAGCCTCTGCTGCTGATGCAAAACCACAGGGCTTCAGCCCTGCTTCTGAGCTCAGAGACGCAGGGCTTGGGCACCTGGTCTTGGCTCGAACACACAGCCTCCAGCCCCCAAACCCGCAGGATGTGGCCTCTTTTTGCACACCCCAAAACAGACGACCTCCCCTCTGTTTCCAAGTCCCCAAAAGCATGTCGCGGCCACTGGTCCCGAGCCCAAGCCCACGGGACTCAGCCCGGGCTCCCAGCACCAGGAGCAGCCGGGTCCCCCCGCCTGCCCCAGGTCTGGCCCCGGAGCCCCGGGCTCGGCCCCGTGTCGCCCCCCCGGCCCCGTGTGCGGGTCGGGGCAGCGACAGCAGCCCCAGCCCGGGCAGTTCCGGGTGGCACTCGGCAGCTCGGCCGGGGCGGCCCCGCGGGGGGAGCAGCGCCCGGGCCCAGGCCCTGCCCGGCCCCGCCCGCCCGCCGCAGCCCGGCAGCCCCGGCCCGCTCGCAGCCCCAGCCCTGGCTCTCCCCCACGTCCCCTCCCCCGCGGCCGAGCCCCCCCCACTCCTCAGCTGGGGCCGCCGCCCTCCCCGCCCCCAGCGCCACGCGGGGCGACGGAAGTGGGACGGAGGCGCCAGAACGACGGCAGCCGCGACGGACCAAACTGAGCTTCTCGCACGCGGCGGCCCGCGCATGCGCCCTGGCACCGCCCCGCCCCCGAGCTCCCGGCTCCGCCCCCACCCCCGAGAGCGGCCCCGGCCCGGCCCCGCCCCCGCACTCCGGGCCTCAGAGCGGCCCCGGCCCTGGCAACGGCCCCGCCGCGGCCTGTGTCACGAGCCCGCCGTCCTCGGCCAGGCCGCGTGCGCTGCAGGGGACTTGCCGGCAGTGCGGGGCGACCGGTGAGTCCCGCTCCCCCGCCGCGGGACCGGGCTGCCCGTGCCCGGCCCCAGCGCTGCGCCCCCCCCCGCACCCGCGGTCCTGCCATGCCCCTGGGGAGCAGCCCTGCCCGCTGCCCCCTCGGGGCCCCTCTCAGTGCCTCCCAGTGTCCCCAGTGACCCCGGAGTCCCCAGGCACCTCCCAGTGCCCCCCAGTAGCCCCAGTGCTCCCCGCACCCCCACTTGCCCCTCGGTCCCTCTGCTCCCCCTGGGGCCCCTCCCAGCCCTAGTCCTAGTCCCACCCCATCAGCCCTCTCACTCCAGTTCCCCCTGGTCTCCCCGGGCAACTCTGGGTGCCCCCTCATTTCCCCAGGCACCTCCTGGTATCCCCCAGTGTCCGCAGTATCCCCAAGCACCTCCCAGTGCCCCCAGGGCCCCCGGCTGCTTCCCCTGCCCCCATCGCCCCAAGCACCTCCCAGTATCCCCAGGCCCCCCAGTGTCCCATATGCCCCCAGGCACCTCCCAGTGTCCCCAGTGCCCCCTACTGTCCCCACTTGCCCCTCGGTCCCTCTACTCCCCCTGGGGCCCCTCTCATCCCCAGTCCCACCCCATAGGCCCTACTCACCCCAGAGCTCCCAGTGCCCCAGGCTGCTCCCACTGCCCCCGTCACCCCCAGGCCCCCCTCACCCCGCTCTCTCCACTCCCCTGTGTCCCCAGGCAGCGCCACACTGCACCAAGGCCACATCTGGGGGGTGGCAGGGCCGGGGCCGGCGCAAGACCCCCCACAGAGCCCCACACGGCTGGCACTTTCCCTGCGAGGACGCAGCTTTATTGATCTCCTGCCCCGAGCAGCTGGGGGCCCCCGGCGTGGGGCACTGCGGCTGCTGCCTGCCACGTGCGGGGGGCCTCGATGGACCGCCACCTCCACCAAGCTGCAACGACACCGACGCCGCGGAGAGGCACCGTGGGCGCCTGGCCGCGATACCACCGGCACCCCGTGGCTCCCGGCCAGGGCGGCTTCCCCGGCAGCACCCCAGGGCCGTGCGAGCCCCGTGCACGCCCCAGCTGTTGGCATCCGCGGGGCCTCCGGACGCCGCCTTGGCCCGTGGGGCAGCAGTGCAGCCACCAGCACCTACCTCCCGACGGGAACACCAGGTCCTGCTGCTGCAGCCACGCGGTCGGCACTGTGTCCAGGAGGAGGCCTGGCATGAGGATGCCACTGTCAGGACATGGCCACGGCCATCGCCATGGCCCCAACCCCACCTCGACCTCAACCTCGACCCCTGACCCCGACCCGACCCGGGGACGCGGCTGCGAGCAGTGCCAGAACCCAGCGCTGCCTCTCACCCAGGACGTGGACGGCTGCCGCCTGCGGCGCCACGCAGCTCCCCATGCAGCAGCTGCGGGCTGTGCTCCAGAGCCTCTCCAGCAGCGCGGGGCAGTCTTGGGCCTGGGGCAACACAGGGGCGCAGGAGCTCGTCGCTGGCTCCAAGCGCCCCTCCGTCCCCCCTCCATCCTCCCTCCACCCACAGCCCAGGCCCACGTGGCCCCCCGGCGCGGGAGCCACAGGGCGGGTGGCCGGCGCAGGGACACGACCCCAGCACAGCGCTCGCTCACCAGGTGCCTGCAGATCTCATCCTGCAGCTCGGCCGCGCTCAGCCCGATGCTTGCGGTGATGCGCTGCCGCACCCTCTTCAACCCCAGAAACGGGGCACACAGGTGCAGGGAGACCTTGCACGCCTGGAAAAGAGCACCGGGCCTGCTCATGGGGATGCTGCGCGCCAGCCCCAGAGCTGAGCGAGGAACCTCGCCGCCGCAGCAGCACCAGCCAAGGCCTGCGGACACGTCGGCAACACGCGCCGGCCAGAGCAGCCCAAGGGCTCTTACGTTGCAGACGGCCGGGGCCGGGTCCCCGAGGTGCAGCACCAGGCTGGGAAATGCCGCCTCCACCTCTCTGCTGAAAAATGACCTCCTCCGAGAGGCGGAGGAGGCCAGGGCGCCATAGAGGACGAAGGCCGAGCGGCGCAGCACCTCTTCCTCCTGCAATGAGAAAGGCCGTTGGGCAGAGGCTGCGAGCGAGGGCGCCGCGCACGAGCCACGTGGCCCCAGCGGGGTGCTGCCCGCGGGGGACGGCGGCCCCGCGACGACTCCCACCTGCCGACAGGAGAACGAGCGACTCCACTCACCGCCCCCCAGAACGCCCGGCTGGCCCTGGAGATCTCTTCAAAGGCAGAGCCCACGGCCCTCGCCTCCAGCAGCCCCAGCACCTTCGCCAGCACCAGCAGGCTCTCGGCAGCCACCTCTGTGCTGGCCGCGTCCTCCAGGCCTCTGAGCAGCACCGACACCACGGCCGCCCCGTGCCTCCGCAGCTGCAGAGCGACAGGCGCATGAACTGCTCACTGCTCCCACCTCTCACCGCTGCTCTCCGCCGCGGCGCCAAGGACGGCACTTGCCGGAGCAAGCCCGGAGCAGACCCCAGCCACAGGAGCCCCAGCCGGCACCCCGTGTCCCCTTTGCCACCCTGATGATGCCAGAGCGAGGAGCGCGGCCTCAGCACGGCCCCGCGCCTGCCCCTGCTCCTCTCTCCGGGCTCCTCAAGCCCCCCGGGCAGCTCTCCACTCCGGGCTGCGCTCAGAGCCCAGGAAAGGCCGCCTCACCTTCGCGGGTGCTCCGCTGGCCGCGTTGCCCAGACCTCTCACGGCCATCTGCCGCACGGTGCTGACGGGATCGCGCGCTCTCTCCCCCAAGGCCTCTAGGAGCGGCTTCAGCAGCTTCCTCTCCTCCACTAGCTTGTCCTTCATCAGCTGCAATCAAGTCACGTGGCCGCTAGCATCGGCCGCGATTCGCGCCGGGCGAGACGCAGGAACCCCTCCGAGCCCCCCCTGCTCTGCTGCTGCCTCACCTCGGCAAAGAAAGCTGTGGCCGTGAGCCGCAGGTTGGCAGAGGGCGAATCCAGCCAGGGGAAGAGGCTCTGCAGCAGGCGCTGTGGGACGAGCTCTGCACGGAGCAGCACGCTGCGCACAGAGCACAAGCAGGCTCGTGACACGCAGTCACGCGGGACGGCCGCAGGCTGCGACTCCCACCTTCTCCCGCTCCCACGCAGACACCGCTCTGCACCTCAGCAGAGCTCCCAAGTGCGCAGGAAGCTCCCAGCAGCCCTTTCCCCGGGCGCATCCCGGGCTCTCACCTCGCCAGGAGACACACGCCGGTGCTGTGAGCCCGGGGCTCTGCCAGGGACGCCCACGCTCCCTGCTCCCGGAGCAGCCGCAGCCACCGATTGTCCAGGCACCTCGCCAGCACCAGCTCCAATGCCGCCACAAAAAGGCTGGTGAAAAAACCCAAAGAAAGCTCCAGGCACAGCAGTTTGGGGGAAGATTTCTCTTCAGCAGAGCCCCGCAACGGCCCCCGGCCGCAACACAGTTTATGGGCAGGAACGACCGTGCTGCGGCCAAATCCCCAGGCGCGCTGCCCTGCAGCGACCAGTCCCACCACCTCACGGAGGCAGCCCAGTGCCAGCGGGACAATTGGGTGCTCCTGCAAGGCCATGGACCGCACGACCAAAGACCTGGGGCACAGGCCAGCCCTGCCCCTGCCCCTACTCCTGCCACTGCCGCTCCTCACCTGCCCGGCATGTCAGCGCTCTCCAGGTCCCCAACGGACGGTGCCAGCTCCTCCCCCAGCGTCTCGCTGACCTGCCTCAGAAGGCCGGGAAGCAGGGAGGGAAGCAGGCGCTGGACCAGTGTCTTCCTCTGCAGCACTGACACCACCTCGCAGAGGGCGTGGGTGATCTGCAGAGAAATCCAACCAAGAGCCACCTGGTAAAACAAGGGCTTTTCCCACCAGCCACGGCCCCTGCCAGCCAGGGAGCTTTCACTGTCTCCAATTCTCACTGCAGCGACAGCCTTGCGGCCCAGCAGCAGCAAACTGTCCCGGCTCCCCACACTGCTAACGCTGTCGCCACCCCGGCACAGCACCCCGCGAGGCTCCACGGGCACTCGCAAAGGGCACAAAACTCCCTTGTGCAGAAGCACGAGCTGGAAAGCAGACGTGGAGTGGCACTAATGCCTGGGCCGCTGACCGTACCGTGCGAGGCTCCAGGGCAGCCTGGCTGCTGCCCAGCTCCCGAGTGCAGCACTCGCTCCTGTGGCTGCTCTTTCCCGCTGCCCTTAACTTTTCAGTTAAGCACACCAGGATTTGGCACCCCAGGACGCTTCTCCCCAGGCTCCTCCACACCTCCACCATGTCGCTGCAAGGGAACAGATGCTTGCCCGTAAGCCCGCATCCCCGGGTACCTGTGGCATCCTCACGAGAGGCCAAACGCTCCCCTCGTCTGCATCGGGGATGGCGATGCCCAGGTCCGGACAGGGAAACGAGCCCGTGATCCTGCAGTGCTCGCCTTTCCTGGGGAAAAACCACCTGCTTCCGACCGGGACCCCCCACGCAGGCACACCCCACGGCTGGGTCTGGCGGCAGAGGGAAGGGCGAGTGCACAGACCTGTCTGTGGGCAGGCACGCCTGGAGGAGGCTGTCGAGCACCGGCTGTGGGTGAGAGTGGGCCAGGAGGAACACGGCCCGCAGCACAAAGCACCTGCGAGCGCTCTGCCGGGTGCTCCGCAGGCAGGTGTAAAGGAGGTGCACGAGTTTGGGCACCTGAAAGGAGGAAGGCGACAAAGAACGGCTCGGCACGTCCTTTCCCCGTCCGTCTTCGGGGCCAACAGCCAACAACAGAGAGCAGCCAAAGGTGAATGCAAAAAATGCCTCTCTCACCTCCTCCTGGAATATTTGCTCTCCGCAATCCCCCAGGAAGGTGAGCGTCCACCGCTCAGCGGCCCACGCGCACACGGGCCTGGTGCACAGCAGGCTCTCCACAATGCTGCTCATGAAGCCTGAGGCCTGGCCTCGGGGGAAATATTTGCAAACGAGCTGGGGAGAAATCAGAAACACAAGCGACCACCTCACAGGCTGCTCAGATGCAAAACTCACGTCCTGACAGCAGCACCCACACACACACACGCACACGCACACGCACACACATACATATTGTGGCCCCCACTCTGCACTCCAGGGGCCAGTTACCTTCGCAATGTTGGTGGAGGTGGCCAGCAGAGACTCAGAGGTGATGGCACTGAGCCTCTCACGCAGGCGCCCGATCTCGTTGGTCCAGGGCGCCACGTCTGTGTTCTCGGCTGCAGCCAGGAGAAAGAGGAGTCATGTTCGCGGGGAACCAACCTCCGGCCACGCGGGTGGATAAGGGAGGACCCAAGGGAGGGTGGCGAAGGCCACGTCAAGCCAGGGCCCCCCAACGTAGCGCAGTGGGTTTGCCAGCCAGGCGAGGGTCCGGCCGCAGACAGGGACGGTCCCTGGCACTGGGGACACCGTCCTGCCCTCAGCAGCGGGGACAGCTCTGCCCGCTCTCCTCACCTCCTGTTCGGAGCAGGTGGCCGAGGCAGGTCACTGCCCACCAGCGGGACGCGGCCGACGTGTCGCACGTCAGAGGCCCCAGCAGTCCCGCCAGGGAGCCGAACCACTCGCAGGCACGGCCTCGCTGTGGGAGGAAGAGGCAGGCAAAAAGGTCACCGGTAGCCCCGTGGCCCGCTCTCCCTCTCCCGGCCTCACTGCCCCCAAGCCGCAGCTGACCTGGGGGCAAACGAGGGGCTGCCCTGCAGCCCCAGGAGGCCCAAAACCCAGCGCCTGCCCACACAGAGCTCCCTGTGCATGGGGTCCCCGCTCACCCTGTGCTCGCATCTCTCTTCATAAGAGCCCAGCACCTGCACGCACACCTGCAGGGCCCTCTCCCGCTCGCATGCGTGGGCCGAGGTGAGCCAGCGCCGCAGGACCTGGCACAGGCAGACCTGTCTCACCACGGGCATCCTTCTGCTCGACACCCCTCGCTGGCCCCCTCCCTTCCCGACCCTGCTACCTCCGCGGCCCCGGTCTCTCCGGGTGACCCGGCCCGTGGCAAGGAGCCCTTCCCCGTGGGGACCTCCCCACTCCAGGCTCCTGCCGTGGGCAGCATTGAGTTGTGCAGCACCCCTCGCTCACAGCTGCGGCTGGGGAGAAGCTCTGGCTCATCTAGGGGCTCTGCAGGACACTGCAAGCTGCCTGCAAGGAAGCTGCGGCCGATGGCAAAAGCCTGGATCCAAACTTTGGGCAAGGGGGCCTGGAACTAGGACCATTCCACTCTCCGCCAATGTGGGCGTTGCACCTAGTTACAGGGAAGCTCCCCTCCTCAGACCAGCCCCACGGGCACGATCCCCACGGCTCTGCCCCGCTCCGGCAGCGGCAACACTTTCCCTGCCGCGCCGAGGACACTCACCTGCACCATGTCCTCGAAGCGGATGGGGGCCAGCTCTGCCCAGAGAAGGGCTCCCATGAGCTGGCCCAGCGCTCGCAGGGACGGCGCCTGCACACCCTGACACCAGAAAGGGGGACTGAGGCCGGGCACCCTGCGGAGACGCCAGCGCAGCCAGCGGCTGCCGGAGCATGGGGTGCCCGGACCTGAGCCCCCACCGAGGGGCAGCTGAGAAGGGCCAGTGCCTACCGGTGGGCATGAAGCAGCCACCGCCGTCTGCCCTCTCCTGTCCATCTGCTCCGGGCGACGAAGGCACACGATGCCCTGGCAGCACTGAGCCAGGAGGTGGCGGTTTTCCTCCCTGCTCAGACGGGGCTTCAGCTTGCTGCCAGCAGAAAAAAGGCACAGAAGACAGAGAGGCCGCTTACTAGCACTCTCCAGGCCGAGTCAGAGGACAACTGCCCTTGGCCCCATCGACAGCCCCAAATCCAGCACCCGCAGCCCCAGCCAGACCAGCCAGCTGCGCTGGGACATGCAGTGACTCCCACAGCCCCAGGGACAGACCCTACCTCAACTGCTGCATGGCCACGAGGGCCCGGGGGTGCACCGGGGACTCCTGGGGCTCTTCCTGAATCACCTCCTGCAAGTCACAGGCAGGCACACGCAAGGTGGGCAGCGGGCAGGGGTGCCGCAGAGCCTTCCCCCCCACCCCGGCCAGGGGCTCTGCTGCCAGACCCCGCAGGCACCGGCTCCACCACCCCCATGGCTCCCACCAAGGCCCCGCAGGATGACGTGGCAGCTCCCTGGCGCCCGGACACACCACATTCCCCTGCCACGGCCCCGAGCAGCAGCACCCACGCGCCCCGCCGGCTGGGGATGCAGCTCAGGGCCCTCGGGAGCTTGCGCACTGCCCCAGGAGACCATCGGGCTCTGCACAAACCTGCCCCACGGCAGAGCCCAAAGCTCCCCTGCGCAACGTCCCCGGCTCTGGGCACTCACCAGCAGGGTCTGCAGCAGCTCCCGCTTGCAGCAGAGCTCAAACCTGGGGCCGGCGCCTGCAGCCTGGATGGCAAGGCTGATCTCAGTGACGCTCTGCACCAGGGAGAGCTTCAGCTGCGCATCCTGATCCCAGGGGAGAAAAACACACTTGGAGCTCTTCCAAGGCCCCAGGGCTGAAAGAGCAGCTGGGCTGGGGGGGATCCGCCTCCAAGCACAGCACAGGGACAACACTGTGCCCTCCGGGAGCCCCGCGGAACCCAGCTCAGCACCTGCGCCCCACCAAGGAAACCTCTCCCCTTCTGGGAAGGAGCCTCCCACGGGGAGGGGAGCAGCTGCCCAGCTGCCAGCTGGAAAGACCCCGCAGACCCTGGCCCACGGCAGCAGGGCGAGCAGCACTGGTGCTGGCTGTGACGGGAGAGGTGCGCGTGGCAAGGCCCAGGAGAGGCCGGAGCTGGCGGCACCCGGCCGGCTCTGCCTCGCACCCCGAGCACCCACCTGGCAGCCCTCTCGGTAGAGCTGCAGGACATTCGCCACCATGTCTCTCTCGACACGGGCGAGCAGCTGCTCCCTGGGGGCGCGCAGCGCCATCCGGCCGTACATCACCAGCAGCGCAGCGCGAGTAGCGCGGGTCCTTCTTGCCTTGCTCTGCCGGGGGGTCGACGGAGAAGCACCGAGACGTCAGCCCGTGGCCCTGCTGTGCCCGGGACCCCGCGCGCTCCCGAGGCGGGAGCTGCCCCGCACCCGACCGGTGGCTCAGCTCCCCACACACCTCCCGGCAGCTCCCCGCAACAACACCCCGGGCCCTTTACCTTCTTGCGTTTCAAAGTCCCCGTGAACTCCTTCACCAAGGACAAGGCCAGCTGGAAGTGGCTCTCGGCACAGCGGGACACAACTGAAACCATGCCCTGCAGCACAGCAGAAACGGGCAGTCGCTCCAGCCCCAACGCCCAGCCCTGGCTGGCTCTGCTTTCCCCAGGGAAACGGCCGCAAACAGAACAGCAGCAAGGGCTGCAGCAGGGCACGCAGAGCCCCTCTGTCCCAGGGACATGCAGGGGACACGCGGGAAAGCAGGGCGACACGAGGAAACCTCACCTGCGCCTGCCACAGCTCCAGGAAGTTGGCTGCTTTCAGGTGCTCCAAGGTCTGCTCCTGCACGTGGTGGAGACACCCACAAGCTGCCAGGGCCGTGCCGAGAGCCTTGTACAGGAACCGCTGCAAGAGAAGAGGCCGAGCCCCGCCTGTGGTGACAGCCCGGCCTGGCCAGAGAGGGCCAGGCCACACTGGCCACACTGTGCCAGGACCTGCCGAGGCGCCTGCGGCACCGGCCCCACAGCAGCCGGCGGCCAGCCCGGCCCCGCCGCCAGCTCAGCACAGAGGGGAGTGCAAGCCCCTTCGTGGGGAAAGAGAGCAGGCAGCAGGGAAACCAGCCCGCGCGGCAGAGCACCAGCGCCAGCCCTCGCCCCGGCCTGAGTGTCCCCGGGCTCTGCCGCCGCAGCCCTCGGGGCGCGCGAGCCACAGCCACGCCACGCAGGGAACAAACCTTCTCCCAGGACAGGCGGGGAGAGCTGCCCAGCTGCCGGCTCAGCTCCTGGCTCAGGCCCACGGTCCAGGCCTCGCTCGCAATGAGCTCCAGAGAGGTTTGCAGGAACTAGGGCAGAGTGGGAGATGAAGCAAACGCCCCCCTGCCCTTGGCCGGGGCCTTTTGCTCATCCAAGTGGCCCCGGAGACTGCCGGGCAGAGCTCCCCCTCGCGACAGCCTGTCTCCTCACCCGCCCCTCTTGCAACCTGCCTCTCGCTCTTCCCCTAATGCGCCACTCGAGGCCCCTGGGCTCGGCACACGCCAGAAGCAGGCAGTGCCATGGCATGGGGCCACGCTGGAGGCCTCTGCCCCAGCCTTCGGCTGCATTTGTGCTCAGCTGTGCCCCACGTGCCGAGAGCAGCTCCTCTGAGCGGGCAGCACACACGGCTGGAGCAGGCGCCGGGGGCTCGGGACATGCCTGCACCGCTCGGTGCCCAAACAGGGAGCCCCCAGGTTCCTCCCACCACTTTTCCTGCCCCCCGTTTGCCCTCTCCAGCAAGGGCCCCCACAGGGACGCTGTACCTTCAGCAGAAGGCTCTCCCACTCGGCCACGTCCAGGGAGCTCGCTGTTGTTCCTGCAAAGCCCGAGGAAGCAAAGCCCTCGCTGTTATCTCAGCGAGCACCACGGCAGAGCCCGGGTGTCTCCTTTGCAGTCTGATGCCCCAAAGCCTCAGGCCACCAGGCTGACAAGCGCCCGCAAACCCGGCACCGTTCCCTGCTGCCAGGCTGGGGAGCTGAGGGCATTTTGCTGCCCCCTCCACCCCCCAGCCTCTCCCTCCCGCCAGCACTTTACCTGCCAGGTGCTGCAGCAGCAGGAGGATGTCTGCGGCCCACAGGGACTGCCGTGCCACAGGAGGAGCAGGAGCCCCTGACAGGCACCCTGCGACACGCTCCTGCCTCCTCCCGGGGCACCCGGCACCGGCCTCAGCACCATCTCTCCTGCCCTCTGCCCTTGCCCCAGCCACAAAAGTTCTTTCCCCGGGGCCCCGCTACTCACCAGCAGGCGAGCCAGCAGGGCCTGGGGAGCTGGCAGAGCGGCTGTGGGCAGAAAGAAAGGCTGCGTGAGACGCCCAGCCCCACCGGGCCCTGCCTGCCCCATGTCCCAAGCCCTCACGCGGGGCTGAAGGGGACCCCGGCCGCGCCGCCTCCGCACAGTCCCTGACGGGCTCCCACGCTGAACAGCCGCCGCTGAAGGCAGCCCCAGCACGGCAGGAACCAGCCCCTGGGCCCCGGCAAGAGCTGGGCGCAGCAGCGCCAGGTGGCTCTGCCCCTGCCCCTGCCCCTGCGTGGGGCTGGCAGGGGACGCAGGCACACGCGCTGCCCTGCGCCCACCCAGCCTGGCACAGCGCTCCGCGACTTTCTGCTCCCCACCTGGCTCCTCAGACTCCAGGGCCTCAGGCGCCGCCTCCTCTTGCTCCTGCTCTGCCCTGTCCCGTCTCTCGGCCAGGCTGCGCAGGCAGCGGCAGAGCGGGACCAACATGCCCGTGTACTTGGCTGGCACCACGTACCACAGCAGCTTCGGCCACAGGAGCTGCAGGCAAGAACCAGGCCATTTGGCACACTGGCGTTTCCACCCCTCCGGTCCAGTTCCCCCATCGCTGCCGCATCTCCGGCACCGGCCCAGCCCCTCGGCCTCGCTCCTTCCCTAACTCAGCAGCTGTGGTCTCGCCCTGCCTTCCTCCTCCACCTTCTCTCCCTCTCGCCCGCCGTGCTTCGCACCCCTTTCCCCCTCCCAGCACCAGCAAGTCCGGCCCCGCAGAGCTCGCCCCAGCTCTTCTCAGCTGCGCTGGTGGCTAAGGTGGGGGGTCCCAGCGCACAGGTGGAGGACGACTCACTTTGGCCACCGCTCCGGCAGAGACATCCAGCGTGCCCAGCACGTGGGCGCACAGGCTCTGAACAGCCCTTTCTTCCCGCGCTTTCACCATGCTAAGGTTTCCCATTGCCTGCAAGACAGACGCGGGAAACACCCGTCACTGCCCCATCCCAGACCTCGCGGTGCATGCGACAGGGAGGCCGCTCCCTCTGGGGCACTGTGGCTGGCGGCCCTGCTGTGCCGGGCTCCCCGCTGCCAGGGACACCCATGGCAACACGGCACGGCCAGGGCATGGGAGGCAGCCCCGGTGCCGCACTCTGCCCTTACCAGTCTGCCCGAGGCCCGGCTGAACTCGCTGAAGAGGTGCCCCACCACGTCCCACGCCGAGCAGCCCAGGGCACTGGAGCGCAGCAGCTCCCCAATGAAATGCAGCACTGCCCTCCTCACCTGCAGTCACGGGAGGCTGCAGTCACGACCCGGCCCAAAGCCCAGCGGAGCTGCCTTCGCCGTGCTGCAGCCCTTCTGGCTGGGCCGCGCAGCAGCAGCCCTCACTCCCTGGCCGCCACCGGCCTCCAGCCCCGGGCCCTGCCTTGGCCTGTGGCTATGGCCTTGCCAGGCTCTGCCCGGGAAAAGGGCTGCTGTGCCCCGGTGGCAGCACCAGCCCTGCCCAAACCAGCTCACCTGGGCCGCGGGGTCATGGCACACGGACTGCACCAGCTTCGCAAACAGGGGCAGCTTCTCCCTCGTGTCTGGGGCTGCAGGAGACAAGGAGAGGTGGGTGCTGAGGCCGAGCCCCCGTTCCTGCAGGGATTCCTCACAGCTCCCCGGCTTTCCATACACAAGCGGGACAGAAAAGCAGGGCCAGACTGCGCGTCAGAAGCAGCAGCAGCATCCCAGGGGGACGCCATTTTTCCAGCCTGCCTTACTGACCGTCAGAGCGGACCAGAGCTTGCAGCACTGCCACGGCTGCCACGCGATCGGCCTTGTTCCCGTTCCTCAGCTTGTAGTAGAGGAACTCGATGGTCTCCTCCGGGCAAATTCGGGCTGTGGGGAAGAAATCACGCTTGGCATCAGTGAGCAGTGTCTTCCCACTCGGGCAGGTTCGCAAGAGAGCTGCTGGGACACGGCAGTGCGGCACCAGCTCGCCTCTGCTTACCCTGCAGCACCATGCAGCGGCACAGCTCTGCTCTGTGCTCTGGGCTGGGCGGCTCCATCTCATCGCAGAGCTGTGGGAACAAGGCACGTTTCAGAGAAAGCCGGATCGGCGGGGAGAGGGACAGAAAAGCAACCGCACTGTCAGCGCTCGTCTCGCGGGTGGCTCTGGGCACAGAGCCACAACCAGAGCCCCGAGCCCCAGGCACATGCAGAGCTGTGCAGCAGCCAAGGCTGCCCAGGAGCCCCAGGCCAGCGACGCGGCACCAGGCCTTACCTGCTGGTGCACAGCAGTGGCGATGGCCAGATGCCTGGCCCGGGGCACGCGGGTCTGAATGTCTGCCACAGCCCCCAGGAAATAGCCGAGACTCTGCAAGGGAGTGTGGGAGGGAGGGAGAGGGCGGCTGTCACTGCGAGCCACCCAGAAAGCGAGAAAGCAGCATCGCTGGGAGATGCCGCGGCTGGAACCCACTTGCAGGGAAACCCCAGCCCCGCACGGGGCTTCTGGCTCATCCTTCCCACAGAGCAGCACCACGAGGTCTCTCCTCCACGCAGCCCTGCCGGGATGGCCTTTCCTGGCACACTGCCCCCCCTTGCACCTCTCCCCGTCACAGGGGCTGGACGCGGCCCTGGGCATGAGGGCAGAGCTCCTCACACACTCCCAGCCCCGGGAGGCGGCGCAGCCTCCCCTCCCAAGCCACTCGCCCCAGCCACTCACCACTCCCTCCTGGCCCTCCCGCCATGCTGGTTTCTTCCAGCATGAGCCCAGAAAGCCCCGGGCCCCCATTTCCTCGTTCCTGCTCCAAGGGACCTGGCTCCTTCCAGCACCCCACAGCTCCCCGACACCTCGCGGCACCCCCATGGCCCCTGGCCGCGCCATGTCCCGCACAATGCCTCACCACGGTCACCCCAGAGGGGTCCCAGACTTCCCGATACTGGTGCAGCAGCCAGAGGAGATGCTCCCAGGCGTGCTCACGGTGCTCCTCCACGTGCAGGAGGACACCCATCATGGCACCCATCGCCCTGAGCACAGCCTGCTTGACCTGCCGAGGGACGGTGACACGCCGTGTCAAGGGCTGAGGGTCTCTCCAGCGCTCGCCTCCCCCAGACACCAGCCTGCCCTTCCCGCACGGGGGCTTCCCCTTCCCTGTCGCCCCTGGTGAGAAGGGCTCGCTGGCCAGCACAGAGAGCGTTTCCTCCCGGCACCCCCAGCCTCCCCCGTCGAAAGGCCCTGGCATTCGGCCGCTTCCCAGAAGGCAGCCCCCAGTCCCCGGACTCCCGGCTCAGGGCGCTTTCGCGACCAGCCTGCTCCCTTTGGCCCCTCACACAGTGCCGTGGACAACCCCACCAGCCCCCGCGGACATCCCCACTGCTGCCCACGGCTGTGAGAGCAGCAACACTCGCCTCTTCCTCCTCGCAGCACCGCCGCTTTCTGCTCACGTAGCAGAAGAGCGGGTAAACGTGGGCACAGAGCTGGGCAGGCCCCAGGCGAGGGAAGGCACCTTTCTCCCCCTCGCGGAAGTACATGCTTATGCCGCTGCACCACTGCTCCAGAACTGCAGCACAAGAAGGGAAACAGGATCGCACCAAAGTCTCTGACTGGTGAAGACCTTGCACTGGCCCCCGGGCCTGCTTTAAGCCCAGGCCAGGCTCGCCAGGGCACAGGTTGCAAGGAGATCTGCCTTCAGGGACGCGTTATGCCATGGTCTGAGACACCTGGATGGCAACGCTGCCTTGTTTCTCCCCTCTTCCGCCCCAGCACCACACCTTCTCCTCCGCACAGCCTCGCTCCCCTCCACCACTGCCCGCTGCAGCCCCGGCCTCCCCCTTCCCAAACGTCTGCCCCTCAGCACACGCTTGGAGGTTTTGGCTGTTCTTTCCCATGCTCTCCCTTCAAGCCCACCAACACAAAGCCAGGCTGCCCTCAGGGAAAGGGAGGAGAAGGGGGGGGAACAAAACTGGGCAGAGCTCGGCCAAAGGTAGCTAAAACTGGGAGGCAAGTGCGGGAGCAGAGAGAGCAGGCAGGGACCCAAGAGCTCCTCAGGGCACCTGCACCCAGCACCATCCCGGCCAGCCCACGGACCCCACCCCCGGCGGCACCCGCTGCTCCCGCACGTTGAGGGCACTTGGCGGCTGCTGAGGCTGGAGCTCGCTGCAGGCTCAGCCCTGCCGTGCCGGCCCCGAGACCCCGGCGAGGCACCCAGGGCCACCCCGATCCCTGCCCCTCCCCCTCCCCCTTCCCCTTCTCCTTCCCTTCCTGTGGCCCAACCATGGACCCAAAACTCACCGCCGCAGACGGCGCACAGCATCCGGCCGCTCCCCACCTCGCTCAGCACGCCGCGCAGGGCTGACAGTGTCGTTGCCGCAAAGGGCACGCACTGCAGGGCTGCAGAGAGGGCAGGGGTGGGCGACCCTGTCAGCCAGAGCCGCCTTGGCCCGCGGGCTCCATCCCCCGGCAGCGCTGCCGCACCAGGGCCAAGGCTACG
This sequence comes from Dromaius novaehollandiae, assembly GCF_036370855.1. Lineage (NCBI taxonomy): Eukaryota > Metazoa > Chordata > Aves > Casuariiformes > Dromaiidae > Dromaius > Dromaius novaehollandiae. The sequence continues at coordinate 6,217,572 of NC_088101.1, forward strand.
GGCCCGCGGGGCTGTGCCGGGGGCAGGGGGACGGGAGAGCTGCCGCAGCACTGGGAGAGGCCCCGGCACGAGGAGGCTCCTGCCAGGGTGCCCGTGTGCCGGCCGCCTTCCCCGAGGTGCGTGGGAAAGCCCTGGGCACAGCGAGGGCGATGCAGGGCAGAGCCTGGCGTGTTTGGTCTCTGGCGGGTTCCCTCCAGCCCAGCCCAGACCGTTCTGGGCAGGGGCAGGAGTCCCGTCTCCCGCCCGGCACCCGCTGCAACCCGCAGCAGCAGGCTGGGGGGCCGTACCGTAGCGTGTGGCGAGGTTGCGCAGGGTGATGAGGACAAACTCCTCCGACGTCTCCTCCAGGGCCTTCAGGTGGCCCTGCAGCGCCGACACCACGTCGCACAAGTGGGAGCGGGCCAGCGCCACCAGGACATCACTAGCCGCCGTCCTCACGGAGGCCGTCCCACCCTGGAAGACAGCAGCTCGCGTGTGGCAGGAGCACGACCGGCCGTCTCCCACGGCTCGGCCTCCAGGCAGGACACACAACCCGTAACTTGACTCCGACCGTCCCTCGCTCACAAACAGCCCCGCGGCCACCTCTCTGCACAGCCCCGGGCCACCGCCCCAACCCCCCGCCAGGACAAGTCCCAAAGGCTCTCCATAGGACGGCCAGGCCGGGCGCCGGCGTCCGGGGTCACCCTCAGAGAGAACAAGCTCACCTGGGCCGCTCGCAGGTCCTCCAACGCCACTGCTATCACTCTGTCCACCTCAGAGCTCTGCAGATGGCTCTCGTCGCCCCACAAGACGCTCTCCAGCTCGCGGTAGGTCTCCGCTCTGCTGCCCTGGGGACACACCGCACACGGCAGCGATGGGACATGCCGCCCCGCAGCAGCTCCGCCACGCTGACGCCGCGGACGAGCTGCCGGTGCCGCTCAGCACAGCCGTCGGGAGCAGGCGAGAAACCCAGCACTGGGATTTCCTGACCCCGCCCCCAACCCCGGGGACACCACCACCTCCTGTGGGAAAGGAGGGCACGCGGGAGCCTCCGCCCAGCACCGCCGGCAGGATCAGCGTTTTGGGATGAGGCGCAGCAGGAGGGCAGAGGTGCCGCTGGGCGAGATCAGCCTGCGGCACTCGGGGAAGCCAGGGTGCTGCGGGGAGCCCTCAAACCCCACGCAGCCCCGCAGGACGCCCCCGCCTCACCTCGGCGTCTTGCAGCCGGTTCAACAGAGAAGTCACCACGGTGGCAAAGGTAGCGATGGCCACAGGGACAGACCCGGCCGCCTTGCCGCCGTCCTCACCACGCGCAGGTCCCGACTGGGCACCTACACAAGTGAAGAAACCTGGAAGGAAAGCAACCGAGGGTTTGCATCGCTCCAGCAGCCGCAGGGACGGGCCCCGAGTCGGGCAAACGTCTCCCCAGCCGGAGCATGGGCCGGCAGGAGAGGCCGGTGGAGCCGGCTCTGTGCAGCCTGGGGAAGAGCAGCCCGGGGCAGCTTGGGGCTGGCCCCAAGCGCGTGACCTTTGCTCTCCCTGTGCCAAGAACATGGGCACCAGCAGGTCCCTGTCCCCCCCACCAGCGTGCTGGCAGGCGTGGTGCTGAGCGCGGTGCCGGTCCCCACCTCGGAGTGCTCGCAGCACCCCCATCGCGGCAGGACTCCCTATACAGATGTGCTGCTCCACCAGCACCTCCTTCCACGGGAGCCGCGAGCCACTGGGCCAGCGCCGGCCTCGGGGAGGGGGGGGACCCACAAGGGCCACTGTGACACGCGGGGGCCCCAACGCCTCACAGAGGGCTGCTGGCAACGTGAGGCTGGGGGGGGGCAGGCACCGGGGACACACCCCCACACCCCCCCCCCAAACGTGGCACTGTCCCAGGCTCCAGCGCTCGCGGTCGCTCCTCGGCCCCCAGCCCTTTCCAGCGGCGACTGTCTCCTGCCGTCACACAGGGGCAAGTGCTCCGGCAGAGAGGCCCTGGGAGCCAGTTCGCGCCATTGCTCACACAAGCACCTGGTCATTCGGTCGCCTAGAAAGCCTCGCTGGCACCCGGGGCCTGACGGCATCGAGCCACAAGCTGCCAGGTCACACAGGCTGCAAAGCTGCTCTCCAGTCCCCCGGCCAGCCCACAAGCGTTTTGTTTAGATGTAGCAGCACTAACTCATTACAAGGTCGTGGAATAAAAGCTGGTGCCAGGTGGAAGGCAACGTTATCGCCCTTCCCTCCGGATTTAGGAGCTGCGTCCCTGCAGCCTCGACGAGCCTTCTGATAGACCCGGGCTCCCTGGGCTCAGCGCTGCACAAAGGCAAAGCAAAGCTGGTCTTTGCCCCACAGTTCTTGCAAGAGTCCATACTTTAAGAAATTATTAATTACACAATCTAAATTTAGAACTGATTCACTTCTAATACAACTCAGATATCTTTATATATTTTTAACTTTAAAGGTTGAACTTGTTCAGCTTTCCACGTCTCTCGAGGTACTGCTTTCACTTAGGTGTAGTGGGTCCAGGAATCAATTCCCTGCAGCTTCACAGCAGCATTTGTTGTTAGCAGTACAAGATACGGTCCTCTCCATTTTTCTCTCAACGGCTCATCCTTCCAGGTTCGAAGACGCACTCGATCTCCCGGCTGCAATGAATGTACAGGTGAATCTAAAAGCACGGGAGATCTTAACTGGATGTACCTGCGGAGAGAAGGAAGAACCTTTGCCAGAGACAAGAGAGAATCCCTTAAAATTTGATCCCCCTTAATGTGCATTGGAATTGCATTTCCAGTTAAATTTACAGGCTAAGGTTCAGCATACAGAATCTCAAAGGGACTAACTTTCTCCCTACCCCTTGGGGTTATTCTGAGTCTTAATAATGCCCGAGGGAAAACATCAGTCCATTTCATCTGAGTCTCCTGACACAGTTTCCCTATCTGTCTCTTCATTGTTTGATTCGTTCTTTCCACTTTTCCCCTGGATTGTGGCCTCCAGGGGTGATGTAAATCCCATTTAATTTGCAGTATTTTTGAGATTTCCTGTGCTATTTCTGCTATAAAATGAGGTCCCCTATCCAAAGAAAATCCTTCTGGTACCCCAAATCTTGGTATGATTTCTTTTAATAACATTTTCACTACCTCCCTTGCTTTATTGCTACGGCACGGCAAAGCCTCAGGCCATCCTGAAAAGGTCTCAGCAATTACCAACAAATATTTATATCCACTACAGCTTGGTAATTCAGAAAAATCAATTTGCCAGTAATCCCCGGGCGGGAAGGCCCTTTTTACTTCCCCTGGCAGGGAGGGGCTTCTTCTGACTCTCGGGATTATTTCTAAGACAGAGTTCACGTTTTTGTGTAATACCCTTTGCAATTAGGAACATACTAATTCCCACAGCAAACCTTGTAGCTGTTTCAGCCAACGCCTCGGCTCCCATGCGGCTACTAGCGTGTATTTGCTTCATCAGCTTCTTCGTTACCGGCAAAGTTCCCACACATTGTCCAGTAGATGTTACCCACCATCCTTCGGAAGTCTTTCTGCACTTCAGGATTTCTGCTAATTTATTTTCTTTTTCAGTGTATACGGGAATTTCCATTTTTAATGTTCTCTCTGGAACTGATGCTGCTACCGACACGGACAATGCTACCCTTTTTGCAGCCTCATCGGCCCTTTTGTTCCCTTGAACTATGTCAGTCTGTCCAGATTGGTGCACTTTGCAATGCACTACTGCTGTTTCTTTGGGTTTATTAACTGCTTCGAGTGGTCCCATAGCCTGGTGCCCTCTCTCAGGTACCTAAAGCTCAAATGGCTTTGTTAGGTTTGGAAGTCCTAATGCGGGAGCACTCAGGAGAGCAATCTTGAGTTCATCAAATCCTTTTTGGCGCTCGGGAGTCCACTCCAGCAAGTCTCCCGGCCCCTTAACAGCTTCACAGAAAGGCTTTGCCATTAATCCAAAACGAGGTATGCAGAGGCAACACCACCCGGCCATTCCTAAAAAATCCCCTGAGTGCTCTTTTTGAATTTGGGGGGGCCATTGGACAAACCGCTTCTTCCCTTTCAATTCCTGTCAGCCAGAGCCGCCTTGGCCCACGGGCTCCATCCCCTGGCAGCGCTGCCGCACCAAAAGCAGCTAACTGAAAGCCCCTGTTTCTGGCCCCCCAAAACGCAGGCTTTAGCCTCTGCTTCCAACCGCAAAAATGGCGCGCTAAGCCTCTGCTGCTGATGCAAAACCACAGGGCTTCAGCCCTGCTTCTGAGCTCAGAGACGCAGGGCTTGGGCACCTGGTCTTGGCTCGAACACACAGCCTCCAGCCCCCAAACCCGCAGGATGTGGCCTCTTTTTGCACACCCCAAAACATGCGACCTCCCCTCTGTTTCCAAGTCCCCAAAAGCATGTCGCGGCCACTGGTCCCGAGCCCAAGCCCACGGGACTCAGCCCGGGCTCCCAGCACCAGGAGCAGCTGGGTCCCCCCGCCTGCCCCAGGTCTGGCCCCGGAGCCCCGGGCTCGGCCCCGTGTCGCCCCCCCGGCCCCGTGTGCGGGTCGGGGCAGCGGCAGCGACAGCAGCCCCAGCCCGGGCAGTTCCGGGCGGCACTCGGCAGCTCGGCCGGGGCGGCCCCGCGGGGGGAGCAGCGCCCGGGCCCAGGCCCTGCCCGGCCCCGCCCGCCCGCCGCAGCCCGGCAGCCCCGGCCCGCTCGCAGCCCCGGCCCTGGCTCTCCCCCACGTCCCCTCCCCCGCGGCCGAGCCCCCCCCACTCCTCAGCTGGGGCCGCCGCCCTCCCCGCCCCCAGCGCCACGCGGGGCGACGGAAGTGGGACGGAGGCACCAGAACGACGGCAGCCGCGACAGACCAAACTGAGCTTCTCGCACGCGGCGGCCCGCGCATGCGCCCTGGCACCGCCCCGCCCCCGAGCTCCCGGCTCCGCCCCCACCCCCGAGAGCGGCCCCGGCCCGGCCCCGCCCCCGCACTCCGGGCCTCAGAGCGGCCCCGGCCCTGGCAACGGCCCCGCCGCGGCCTGTGTCACGAGCCCGCCGTCCTCGGCCAGGCCGCGCGCGCTGCAGGGGACTTGCCGGCAGTGCGGGGCGACCGGTGGGACGTGCCAGCAGTGCGGGGCGACCGGTGAGTCCCGCTCCCCCGCCGCGGGACCGGGCTGCCCGTGCCCGGCCCCAGCGCTGCGCCCCCCCCGCACCCGCGGTCCTGCCATGCCCCTGGGGAGCAGCCCTGCCCGCTGCCCCCTCGGGGCCCCTCTCAGTGCCTCCCAGTGTCCCCGGAGTCCCCAGGCACCTCCCAGTGCCCCCCAGTAGCCCCAGTGCTCCCCGCACCCCCACTTGCCCCTCGGTCCCTCTGCTCCCCCTGGGGCCCCTCCCAGCCCTAGTCCTAGTCCCACCCCATCAGCCCTCTCACTCCAGTTCCCCCTGGTCTCCCCGGGCAACTCTGGGTGCCCCCTCATTTCCCCAGGCACCTCCTGGTATCCCCCAGTGTCCGCAGTATCCCCAAGCACCTCCCAGTGCCCCCAGGGCCCCCGGCTGCTCCCCCTGCCCCCATCGCCCCAAGCACCTCCCAGTATCCCCAGGCCCCCCAGTGTCCCATATGCCCCCAGGCACCTCCCAGTGTCCCCAGTGCCCCCTACTGTCCCCACTTGCCCCTCGGTCCCTCTACTCCCCCTGGGGCCCCTCTCATCCCCAGTCCCACCCCATAGGCCCTACTCACCCCAGAGCTCCCAGTGCCCCAGGCTGCTCCCACTGCCCCCGTCACCCCCAGGCCCCCCTCACCCCGCTCTCTCCACTCCCCTGTGTCCCCAGGCAGCGCCACACTGCACCAAGGCCACATCTGGGGGGTGGCAGGGCCGGGGCCGGCGCAAGACCCCCCACAGAGCCCCACACGGCTGGCACTTTCCCTGCGAGGACGCAGCTTTATTGATCTCCTGCCCCGAGCAGCTGGGGGCCCCCGGCGTGGGGCACTGCGGCTGCTGCCTGCCACGTGCGGGGGGCCTCGATGGACCGCCACCTCCACCAAGCTGCAACGACACCGACGCCGCGGAGAGGCACCGTGGGCGCCTGGCCGCGATACCACCGGCACCCCGTGGCTCCCGGCCAGGGCGGCTTCCCCGGCAGCACCCCAGGGCCGTGCGAGCCCCGTGCACGCCCCAGCTGTTGGCATCCGCGGGGCCTCCGGACGCTGCCTTGGCCCGTGGGGCAGCAGTGCAGCCACCAGCACCTACCTCCCGACGGGAACACCAGGTCCTGCTGCTGCAGCCACGCGGTCGGCGCTGTGTCCAGGAGGAGGCCTGGCATGAGGATGCCACTGTCAGGACATGGCCACGGCCATCGCCATGGCCCCAACCCCACCTCGACCTCAACCTCGACCCCTGACCCCGACCCGACCCGGGGACGCGGCCGCGAGCAGTGCCAGAACCCAGCGCTGCCTCTCACCCAGGACGTGGACGGCTGCCGCCTGCGGCGCCACGCAGCTCCCCATGCAGCAGCTCCGGGCTGTGCTCCAGAGCCTCTCCAGCAGCGTGGGGCAGTCTTGGGCCTGGGGCAACGCAGGGGCGCAGGAGCTCGTCGCTGGCTCCAAGCGCCCCTCCGTCCCCCCTCCATCCTCCCTCCACCCACAGCCCAGGCCCACGTGGCCCCCCGGCGCGGGAGCCACAGGGCGGGTGGCCGGCGCAGGGACACGACCCCAGCGCAGCGCTCGCTCACCAGGTGCCTGCAGATCTCATCCTGCAGCTCGGCTGCGCTCAGCCCGATGCTTGCGGCGATGCGCTGCCGCACCCTCTTCAACCCCAGAAACGGGGCACACAGGTGCAGGGAGACCTTGCACGCCTGGAAAAGAGCACCGGGCCTGCTCATGGGGATGCTGCGCGCCAGCCCCGGAGCTGAGCGAGGAACCTCGCCGCCGCAGCAGCACCAGCCAAGGCCTGCGGACACGTCGGCAACACACGCCAGCCAGAGCAGCCCAAGGGCTCTTACGTTGCAGACGGCCGGGGCCGGGTCCCCGAGGTGCAGCACCAGGCTGGGAAATGCCGCCTCCACCTCTCTGCTGAAAAATGACCTCCTCCGAGAGGCGGAGGAGGCCAGGGCGCCATAGAGGACGAAGGCCGAGCGGCGCAGCACCTCTTCCTCCTGCAATGAGAAAGGCCGTTGGGCAGAGGCTGCGAGCGAGGGCGCCGCGCACGAGCCACTTGGCCCCAGCGGGGTGCTGCCCGCGGGGGACGGCAGCCCCGCGACGACTCCCACCTGCCAACAGGAGAACGAGCGACTCCACTCACCGCCCCCCAGAACGCCCGGCTGGCCCTGGAGATCTCTTCAAAGGCAGAGCCCACGGCCCTCGCCTCCAGCAGCCCCAGCACCTTCGCCAGCACCAGCAGGCTCTCGGCAGCCACCTCTGTGCTGGCCGCGTCCTCCAGGCCTCTGAGCAGCACCGACACCACGGCCGCCCCGTGCCTCCGCAGCTGCAGAGCGACAGGCGCATGAACTGCTCACTGCTCCCGCCTCTCACCGCTGCTCTCCGCCGCGGCGCCAAGGACGGCATTTGCCGGAGCAAGCCCGGAGCAGACCCCAGCCACAGGAGCCCCAGCCGGCACCCCGTGTCCCCTTTGCCACCCTGATGATGCCAGAGCGAGGAGCGCGGCCTCAGCACGGCCCCGCGCCTGCCTCTGCTCCTCTCTCCGGGCTCCTCAAGCCCCCCGGGCAGCTCTCCACTCCGGGCTGCGCTCAGAGCCCAGGAAAGGCCGCCTCACCTTCGCGGGTGCTCCGCTGGCCGCGTTGCCCAGACCTCTCACGGCCATCTGCCGCACGGTGCTGACGGGGTCGCGCGCTCTCTCCCCCAAGGCCTCTAGGAGCGGCTTCAGCAGCTTCCTCTCCTCCACTAGCTTGTCCTTCATCAGCTGCAATCAAGTCACGTGGCCGCTAGCATCGGCCGCGATTCGCGCCGGGCGAGACGCAGGAACCCCTCCGAGCCCCCCCTGCTCTGCTGCTGCCTCACCTCGGCAAAGAAAGCTGTGGCCGTGAGCCGCAGGTTGGCAGAGGGCGAATCCAGCCAGGGGAAGAGGCTCTGCAGCAGGCGCTGTGGGACGAGCTCTGCACGGAGCAGCACGCTGCGCACAGAGCACAAGCAGGCTCGTGACACGCAGTCACGCGGGACGGCCGCAGGCTGCGACTCCCACCTTCTCCCGCTCCCACGCAGACACCGCTCTGCACCTCAGCAGAGCTCCCAAGTGCGCAGGAAGCTCCCAGCAGCCCTTTCCCCGGGCGCATCCCGGGCTCTCACCTCGCCAGGAGACACACGCCGGTGCTGTGAGCCCGGGGCTCTGCCAGGGACGCCCACGCTCCCTGCTCCCGGAGCAGCCGCAGCCACCGATTGTCCAGGCACCTCGCCAGCACCAGCTCCAATGCCGCCACAAAAAGGCTGGTGAAAAAAACCCAAAGAAAGCTCCAGGCACAGCAGTTTGGGGGAAGATTTCTCTTCAGCAGAGCCCCGCAACGGCCCCCGGCCGCAACACAGTTTATGGGCAGGAACGACCGTGCTGCGGCCAAATCCCCAGGCGCGCTGCCCTGCAGCGACCAGTCCCACCACCTCACGGAGGCAGCCCAGTGCCAGCGGGACAATTGGGTGCTCCTGCAAGGCCATGGACCGCACGACCAAAGACCTGGGGCACAGGCCAGCCCTGCCCCTGCCCCTACTCCTGCCACTGCCGCTCCTCACCTGCCCGGCATGTCAGCGCTCTCCAGGTCCCCAACGGACGGTGCCAGCTCCTCCCCCAGCGTCTCGCTGACCTGCCTCAGAAGGCCGGGAAGCAGGTAGGGAAGCAGGCGCTGGACCAGTGTCTTCCTCTGCAGCACTGACACCACCTCGCAGAGGGCGTGGGTGATCTGCAGAGAAATCCAACCAAGAGCCACCTGGTAAAACAAGGGCTTTTCCCACCAGCCACAGCCCCTGCCAGCCAGGGAGCTTTCACTGTCTCCAATTCTCACTGCAGCGACAGCCTTGCGGCCCAGCAGCAGCAAACTGTCCCGGCTCCCCACACTGCTAACGCTGTCGCCACCCCGGCACAGCACCCCGCGAGGCTCCACGGGCACTCGCAAAGGGCACAAAACTCCCTTGTGCAGAAGCACGAGCTGGAAAGCAGACGTGGAGTGGCACTAATGCCTGGGCCGCTGACCGTACCGTGCGAGGCTCCAGGGCAGCCTGGCTGCTGCCCAGCTCCCGAGTGCAGCACTCGCTCCTGTGGCTGCTCTTTCCCGCTGCCCTTAACTTTTCAGTTAAGCACACCAGGATTTGGCACCCCAGGACGCTTCTCCCCAGGCTCCTCCACACCTCCACCATGTCGCTGCAAGGGAACAGATGCTTGCCCGTAAGCCCGCATCCCCGGGTACCTGCGGCACCCTCACGAGAGGCCAAACGCTCCCCTCGTCTGCATCGGGGATGGCGATGCCCAGGTCCGGACAGGGAAACGAGCCCGTGATCCTGCAGTGCTCGCCTTTCCTGGGGAAAAACCACCTGCTTCCGACCGGGACCCCCCACGCAGGCACACCCCACGGCTGGGTCTGGCGGCAGAGGGAAGGGCGAGTGCACAGACCTGTCTGTGGGCAGGCACGCCTGGAGGAGGCTGTCGAGCACCGGCTGTGGGTGAGAGTGGGCCAGGAGGAACACGGCCCGCAGCACAAAGCACCTGCGAGCGCTCTGCCGGGTGCTCCGCAGGCAGGTGTAAAGGAGGTGCACGAGTCTGGGCACCTGAAAGGAGGAAGGCGACAAAGAACGGCTCGGCACGTCCTTTCCCCGTCTGTCTTCGGGGCCAACAGCCAACAACAGAGAGCAGCCAAAGGTGAATGCAAAAAATGCCTCTCTCACCTCCTCCTGGAATATTTGCTCTCCGCAATCCCCCAGGAAGGTGAGCGTCCACCGCTCAGCGGCCCACGCGCACACGGGCCTGGTGCACAGCAGGCTCTCCACAATGCTGCTCATGAAGCCTGAGGCCTGGCCTCGGGGGAAATATTTGCAAACGAGCTGGGGAGAAATCAGAAACACAAGCGACCACCTCACAGGCTGCTCAGATGCAAAACTCACGTCCTGACAGCAGCACCCACACACACACACGCACACGCACACGCACACACATACATATTGTGGCCCCCACTCTGCACTCCAGGGGCCAGTTACCTTCGCAATGTTGGTGGAGGTGGCCAGCAGAGACTCAGAGGTGATGGCACTGAGCCTCTCACGCAGGCGCCCAATCTCATTGGTCCAGGGCGCCACGTCTGTGTTCTCGGCTGCAGCCAGGAGAAAGAGGAGTCATGTTCGCGGGGAACCAACCTCCGGCCACGCGGGTGGATAAGGGAGGACCCAAGGGAGGGTTGCGAAGGCCACGTCAAGCCAGGGCCCCCCAACGTAGCGCAGTGGGTTTGCCAGCCAGGCGAGGGTCCGGCCGCAGACAGGGACGGTCCCTGGCACTGGGGACACCGTCCTGCCCTCAGCAGCGGGGACAGCTCTGCCCACTCTCCTCACCTCCTGTTCGGAGCAGGTGGCCGAGGCAGGTCACTGCCCACCAGCGGGACGCGGCCGACGTGTCGCACGTCAGAGGCCCCAGCAGTCCCGCCAGGGAGCCGAACCACTCGCAGGCACGGCCTCGCTGTGGGAGCAAGAGGCAGGCAAAAAGGTCACCGGTAGCCCCGTGGCCGCTCTCCTTCTCCCGGCCTCACTGCCCCCAAGCCGCAGCTGACCTGGGGGCAAACGAGGGGCTGCCCTGCAGCCCCAGGAGGCCCAAAACCCAGCGCCTGCCCACACAGAGCTCCCTGTGCATGGGGTCCCCGCTCACCCTGTGCTCGCATCTCTCTTCATAAGAGCCCAGCACCTGCACGCACACCTGCAGGGCCCTCTCCCGCTCGCATGCGTGGGCCGAGGTGAGCCAGCGCCGTAGGACCTGGCACAGGCAGACCTGTCTCACCACGGGCATCCTTCTGCTCGACACCCCTCGCTGGCCCCCTCCCTTCCCGACCCTGCTACCTCCGCGGCCCCGGTCTCTCCGGGTGACCCGGCCCGTGGCAAGGAGCCCTTCCCCGTGGGGACCTCCCCACTCCGGGCTCCTGCCGTGGGCAGCATTGAGTTGTGCAGCACCCCTCGCTCACAGCTGCGGCTGGGGAGAAGCTCTGGCTCATCTAGGGGCTCTGCAGGACACTGCAAGCTGCCTGCAAGGAAGCTGCGGCCGATGGCAAAAGCCTGGATCCAAACTTTGGGCAAGGGGGCCTGGAACTAGGACCATTCCACTCTCCGCCAATGTGGGCGTTGCACCTAGTTACAGGGAAGCTCCCCTCCTCAGACCAGCCCCACGGGCACGATCCCCACGGCTCTGCCCCGCTCCGGCAGCGGCAACACTTTCCCTGCCACGCCGAGGACACTCACCTGCACCATGTCCTCGAAGCGGATGGGGGCCAGCTCTGCCCAGAGAAGGGCTCCCATGAGCTGGCCCAGCGCTCGCAGGGACGGCGCCTGCACACCCTGACACCAGAAAGGGGGACTGAGGCCGGGCACCCTGCGGAGACGCCAGCGCAGCCAGCGGCTGCCGGAGCATGGGGTGCCCGGACCTGAGCCCCCACCGAGGGGCAGCTGAGAAGGGCCAGTGCCTACCGGTGGGCATGAAGCAGCCACCGCCGTCTGCCCTCTCCTGTCCATCTGCTCCGGGCGACGAAGGCACACGATGCCCTGGCAGCACTGAGCCAGGAGGTGGCGGTTTTCCTCCCTGCTCAGACGGGGCTTCAGCTTGCTGCCAGCAGAAAAAAGGCACAGAAGACAGAGAGGCTGCTTACTAGCACTCTCCAGGCCGAGTCAGAGGACAACTGCCCTTGGCCCCATCGACAGCCCCAAATCCAGCACCCGCAGCCCCAGCCAGACCAGCCAGCTGCGCTGGGACATGCAGTGACTCCCACAGCCCCAGGGACAGACCCTACCTCAACTGCTGCATGGCCACGAGGGCCCGGGGGTGCACCGGGGACTCCTGGGGCTCTTCCTGAATCACCTCCTGCAAGTCACAGGCAGGCACACGCAAGGTGGGCAGCGGGCAGGGGTGCCGCAGAGCCTTCCCACCCACCCCGGCCAGGGGCTCTGCTGCCAGACCCCGCAGGCACCGGCTCCACCACCCCCATGGCTCCCACCAAGGCCCCGCAGGATGACGTGGCAGCTCCCTGGGGCCCGGACACACCACATTCCCCTGCCACGGCCTCGAGCAGCAGCACCCACGCGCCCCGCCGGCTGGGGATGTGGCTCAGGGCCCTCAGGAGCTCGCGCACTGCCCCAGGAGACCATCGGGCTCTGCACAAACCTGCCCCACGGCAGAGCCCAAAGCTCCCCTGCGCAACGTCCCCGGCTCTTGGCACTCACCAGCAGGGTCTGCAGCAGCTCCCGCTTGCAGCAGAGCTCAAACCTGGGGCCGGCGCCTGCAGCCTGGATGGCAAGGCTGATCTCAGTGATGCTCTGCACCAGGGAGAGCTTCAGCTGCGCATCCTGATCCCAGGGGAGAAAAACACACTTGGAGCTCTTCCAAGGCCCCAGGGCTGAAAGAGCAGCTGGGCTGGGGGGGATCCGCCTCCAAGCACAGCACAGGGACAACACTGTGCCCTCCGGGAGCCCCGCGGAACCCAGCTCAGCACCTGCGCCCCACCAAGGAAACCTCTCCCCTTCTGGGAAGGAGCCTCCCACGGGGAGGGGAGCAGCTGCCCAGCTGCCAGCTGGAAAGACCCCGCAGACCCTGGCCCACGGCAGCAGGGCGAGCAGCACTGGTGCTGGCTGTGACGGGAGAGGTGCGCGTGGCAAGGCCCAGGAGAGGCCGGAGCTGGCGGCACCCGGCCGGCTCTGCCTCGCACCCCGAGCACCCACCTGGCAGCCCTCTCGGTAGAGCTGCAGGACATTCGCCACCACGTCTCTCTCGACACGGGCGAGCAGCTGCTCCCTGGGGGCGCGCAGCGCCATCCGGCCGTACATCACCAGCAGCGCAGCGCGAGTAGCGCGGGTCCTTCTTGCCTTGCTCTGCCGGGGGGGTCGACGGAGAAGCACCGAGACGTCAGCCCGTGGCCCTGCTGTGCCCGGGACCCTGCGCGCTCCCGAGGCGGGAGCTGCCCCGCACCCGACCGGCGGCTCAGCTCCCCACGCACCTCCCGGCAGCTCCCCGCAACAACACCCCGGGCCCTTTACCTTCTTGCGTTTCAAAGTCCCCGTGAACTCCTTCACCAAGGACAAGGCCAGCTGGAAGTGGCTCTCGGCACAGCGGGACACAACTGAAACCATGCCCTGCAGCACAGCAGAAACGGGCAGTCGCTCCAGCCCCAACGCCCAGCCCTGGCTGGCTCTGCTTTCCCCAGGGAAACGGCCGCAAACAGAACAGCAGCAAGGGCTGCAGCAGGGCACGCAGAGCCCCTCTGTCCCAGGGACATGCAGGGGACACGCGGGAAAGCAGGGCGACACGAGGAAACCTCACCTGCGCCTGCCACAGCTCCAGGAAGTTGGCTGCTTTCAGGTGCTCCAAGGTCTGCTCCTGCACGTGGTGGAGACACCCACAAGCTGCCAGGGCCGTGCCGAGAGCCTTGTACAGGAACCGCTGCAAGAGAAGAGGCCGAGCCCCGCCTGTGGTGACAGCCCGGCCTGGCCAGAGAGGGCCAGGCCACACTGGCCACACTGTGCCAGGACCTGCCGAGGCGCCTGCGGCACCGGCCCCACAGCAGCCGGCAGCCAGCCCGGCCCCGCCGCCAGCTCAGCACAGAGGGGAGTGCGAGCCCCTTCGTGGGGAAAGAGAGCAGGCAGCAGGGAAACCAGCCCGCGCGGCAGAGCACCAGCGCCAGCCCTCGCCCCGGCCTGAGTGTCCCCGGGCTCTGCCGCCGCAGCCCTCGGGGCGCGCGAGCCACAGCCACGCCACGCAGGGAACAAACCTTCTCCCAGGACAGGCGGGGAGAGCTGCCCAGCTGCCGGCTCAGCTCCTGGCTCAGGCCCACGGTCCAGGCCTCACTCGCAATGAGCTCCAGAGAGGTTTGCAGGAACTAGGGCAGAGTGGGAGATGAAGCAAACGCCCCCCTGCCCTTGGTCGGGGCCTTTTGCTCATCCAAGTGGCCCTGGAGACTGCCGGGCAGAGCTCCCCCTCGCGACAGCCTGTCTCCTCACCCGCCACACTTGCAACCTGCCTCTCGCTCTTCCCCTAATGTGCCACTCGAGGCCCCTGGGCTCGGCACACGCCAGAAGCAGGCAGTGCCATGGCATGGGGCCACGCTGGAGGCCTCTGCCCCAGCCTTCGGCTGCATTTGTGCTCAGCTGTGCCCCACGTGCCGAGAGCAGCTCCTCTGAGCGGGCAGCACACACGGCTGGAGCAGGCGCCGGGGGCTCGGGACATGCCTGCACCGCTCGGTGCCCAAACAGGGAGCCCCCAGGTTCCTCCCACCACTTTTCCTGCCCCCCGTTTGCCCTATCCAGCAAGGGCCCCCACAGGGACGCTGTACCTTCAGCAGAAGGCTCTCCCACTCGGCCACGTCCAGGGAGCTCGCTGTTGTTCCTGCAAAGCCCGAGGAAGCAAAGCTCTCGCTGTTATCTCAGCGAGCACCACGGCAGAGCCCGGGTGTCTCCTTTGCAGTCTGATGCCCCAAAGCCTCAGGCCACCAGGCTGACAAGCGCCCGCAAACCCGGCACCGTTCCCTGCTGCCAGGCTGGGGAGCTGAGGGCATTTTGCTGCCCCCTCCACCCCCCAGCCTCTCCCTCCCGCCAGCACTTTACCTGCCAGGTGCTGCAGCAGCAGGGGGATGTCTGCGGCCCACTTCGCCCCCACGGCTCCGTGGATCGTGCTGGGGAGCGCCTGCAGCAGCTGCAGGGCCGCGGCTCCACGGCCACCGCCCGCGTGTGGAGCCACTGCCGCCACCACCTAGGCCAGGGCAGGAGAGAGATGGGCTCGCTCCTGCCCCAGGAGCTGTGGCTACCCTGCAGGCAGGCAGGTCAGCACTGCCCCGGCTTGCAGCAGGCAGCCAGTGGCTTTGCCCAGGGACTGCCGTGCCACAGGAGGAGCAGGAGCCCCTGACAGGCACCCTGCGACACGCTCCTGCCTCCTCCCGGGGCACCCGGCACCGGCCTCAGCACCGTCTCTCCTGCCCTCTGCCCTTGCCCCAGCCACAAAAGTTCTTTCCCCGGGGCCCCGCTACTCACCAGCAGGCGAGCCAGCAGGGCCTGGGGAGCTGGCAGAGCGGCTGTGGGCAGAAAGAAAGGCTGCGTGAGACGCCCAGCCCCACCGGGCCCTGCCCGCCCCATGTCCCAAGCCCTCACGTGGGGCTGAAGGGGACCCCGGCCGCGCCGCCTCCGCACAGTCCCTGACGGGCTCCCACGCTGAACAGCTGCCGCTGAAGGCAGCCCCAGCACGGCAGGAACCAGCCCCTGGGCCCCGGCAAGAGCTGGGCGCAGCAGCGCCAGGTGGCTCTGCCCCTGCCCCTGCCCCTGCGCGGGGCTGGCACGGGACGCAGGCACACGCGCTGCCCTGCGCCCACCCAGCCTGGCACAGCGCTCTGCGACTTTCTGCTCCCCACCTGGCTCCTCAGACTCCAGGGCCTCAGGCGCCGCCTCCTCTTGCTCCTGCTCTGCCCTGTCCCGTCTCTCGGCCAGGCTGCGCAGGCAGCGGCAGAGCGGGACCAACATGCCCGTGTACTTGGCTGGCACCACGTACCACAGCAGCTTCGGCCACAGGAGCTGCAGGCAAGAACCAGGCCATTTGGCACACTGGCGTTTCCACCCCTCCGGTCCAGTTCCCCCATCGCTGCCGCATCTCCGGCACCGGCCCAGCCCCTCGGCCTCGCTCCTTCCCTAACTCAGCAGCTGTGGTCTCGCCCTGCCTTCCTCCTCCACCTTCTCTCCCTCTCGCCCGCCGTGCTTCGCACCCCTTTCCCCCTCCCAGCACCAGCAAGTCCGGCCCCGCAGAGCTCGCCCCAGCTCTTCTCAGCTGCGCTGGTGGCTAAGGTGGGGGGTCCCAGCGCACAGGTGGAGGACGACTCACTTTGGCCACCGCTCCGGCAGAGACATCCAGCGTGCCCAGCACGTGGGCGCACAGGCTCTGAACAGCCCTTTCTTCCCGCGCTTTCACCATGCTAAGGTTTCCCATTGCCTGCAAGACAGACGCGGGAAACACCCGTCACTGCCCCATCCCAGACCTCGCGGTGCATGCGACAGGGAGGCCGCTCCCTCTGGGGCACTGTGGCCGGCGGCCCTGCTGTGCCGGGCTCCCCGCTGCCAGGGACACCCATGGCAACACGGCACGGCCAGGGCATGGGAGGCAGCCCCGGTGCCGCACTCTGCCCTTACCAGTCTGCCCGAGGCCCGGCTGAACTCGCTGAAGAGGTGCCCCACCACGTCCCACGCCGAGCAGCCCAGGGCACTGGAGCGCAGCAGCTCCCCAATGAAATGCAGCACTGCCCTCCTCACCTGCAGTCACGGGAGGCTGCAGTCATGACCCGGCCCAAAGCCCAGCGGAGCTGCCTTCGCCGTGCTGCAGCCCTTCTGGCCGGGCCGCGCAGCAGCAGCCCTCACTCCCTGGCCGCCACCGGCCTCCAGCCCCGGGCCCTGCCTTGGCCTGTGGCTATGGCCTCGCCAGGCTCTGCCCGGGAAAAGGGCTGCTGTGCCCCGGTGGCAGCACCAGCCCTGCCCAAACCAGCTCACCTGGGCCGCGGGGTCATGGCACACGGACTGCACCAGCTTCGCAAACAGGGGCAGCTTCTCCCTCGTGTCTGGGGCTGCAGGAGACAAGGAGAGGTGGGTGCTGAGGCCGAGCCCCCGTTCCTGCAGGGATTCGTCACAGCTCCCCGGCTTTCCATACACAAGCGGGACAGAAAAGCAGGGCCAGACTGCGCGTCAGAAGCAGCAGCAGCATCCCAGGGGGACGCCATTTTTCCAGCCTGCCTTACTGACCGTCAGAGCGGACCAGAGCTTGCAGCACTGCCACGGCTGCCACGCGATCGGCCTTGTTCCCGTTCCTCAGCTTGTAGTAGAGGAACTCGATGGTCTCCTCCGGGCAAATTCGGGCTGTGGGGAAGAAATCACGCTTGGCATCAGTGAGCAGTGTCTTCCCACTCGGGCAGGTTCGCAAGAGAGCTGCTGGGACACGGCAGTGCGGCACCAGCTCGCCTCTGCTTACCCTGCAGCACCATGCAGCGGCACAGCTCTGCTCTGTGCTCTGGGCTGGGCGGCTCCATCTCATCGCAGAGCTGTGGGAACAAGGCACGTTTCAGAGAAAGCCGGATCGGCGGGGAGAGGGACAGAAAAGCAACCGCACTGTCAGCGCTCGTCTCGCGGGTGGCTCTGGGCACAGAGCCACAACCAGAGCCCCGAGCCCCAGGCACATGCAGAGCTGTGCAGCAGCCAAGGCTGCCCAGGAGCCCCAGGCCAGCGACGCGGCACCAGGCCTTACCTGCTGGTGCACAGCAGTGGCGATGGCCAGATGCCTGGCCCGGGGCACGCGGGTCTGAATGTCTGCCACAGCCCCCAGGAAATAGCCGAGACTCTGCAAGGGAGTGTGGGAGGGAGGGAGAGGGCGGCTGTCACTGCGAGCCACCCAGAAAGCGAGAAAGCAGCATCGCTGGGAGATGCCGCGGCTGGAACCCACTTGCAGGGAAACCCCAGCCCCGCACGGGGCTTCTGGCTCATCCTTCCCACAGAGCAGCACCACGAGGTCTCTCCTCCACGCAGCCCTGCCGGGATGGCCTTTCCTGGCACACTGCCCCCCCTTGCACCTCTCCCCGTCACAGGGGCTGGACGCGGCCCTGGGCGTGAGGGCAGAGCTCCTCACACACTCCCAGCCCCGGGAGGCGGCGCAGCCTCCCCTCCCAAGCCACTCGCCCCAGCCACTCACCACTCCCTCCTGGCCCTCCCGCCATGCTGGTTTCTTCCAGCATGAGCCCAGAAAGCCCCGGGCCCCCATTTCCTCGTTCCTGCTCCAAGGGACCTGGCTCCTTCCAGCACCCCACAGCTCCCCGACACCTCGCGGCACCCCCATGGCCCCTGGCCGCGCCATGTCCCGCACAATGCCTCACCACGGTCACCCCAGAGGGGTCCCAGACTTCCCGATACTGGTGCAGCAGCCAGAGGAGATGCTCCCAGGCGTGCTCACGGTGCTCCTCCACGTGCAGGAGGACACCCATCATGGCACCCATCGCCCTGAGCACAGCCTGCTTGACCTGCCGAGGGACGGTGACACGCCGTGTCAAGGGCTGAGGGTCTCTCCAGCGCTCGCCTCCCCCAGACACCAGCCTGCCCTTCCCGCACGGGGGCTTCCCCTTCCCTGTCGCCCCTGGTGAGAAGGGCTCGCTGGCCAGCACAGAGAGCATTTCCTCCCGGCACCCCCAGCCTCCCCCGTCGAAAGGCCCTGGCATTCGGCCGCTTCCCAGAAGGCAGCCCCCAGTCCCCGGACTCCCGGCTCAGGGCGCTTTCGCGACCAGCCTGCTCCCTTTGGCCCCTCGCACAGTGCTGCGGACAACCCCACTGCTGCCCACGGCTGCGAGAGCATCAACACTCACCTCTTCCTCCTCGCAGCACCGCCGCTTTCTGCTCACGTAGCAGAAGAGCGGGTAAACGTGGGCACAGAGCTGGGCAGGCCCCAGGTGAGGGAAGGCACCTTTCTCCCCCTCGCGGAAGTACATGCTTATGCCGCTGCACCACTGCTCCAGAACTGCAGCACAAGAAGGGAAACAGGATCGCACCAAAGTCTCTGACTGGTGAAGACCTTGCACTGGCCTGCGGGCCTGCTTTAAGCCCAGGCCAGGCTCGCCAGGGCACAGGTTGCAAGGAGATCTGCCTTCAGGGACGCGTTGTGCCATGGTCTGAGACACCTGGATGGCAACGCTGCCTTGTTTCTCCCCTCTTCCGCCCCAGCACCACACCTTCTCCTCCGCACAGCCTCGCTCCCTTCCACCACTGCCTGCTGCAGCCCCGGCCTCCCCCTTCCCAAACGTCTGCCCCTCAGCACACGCTTGGAGGTTTTGGCTGTTCTTTCCCATGCTCTCCCTTCAAGCCCACCAACACAAAGCCAGGCTGCCCTCAGGGAAAGGGAGGAGAAGGGGGGGAACAAAACTGGGCAGAGCTCAGCCAAAGGTAGCTAAAACTGGGAGGCAAGTGCGGGAGCAGAGACCAGGCAGGGACCCAAGAGCTCCTCAGGGCACCTGCACCCAGCACCATCCCGGCCAGCCCACGGACCCCACCCCCGGCGGCACCCGCTGCTCCCGCACGTTGAGGGCACTTGGCGGCTGCTGAGGCTGGAGCTCGCCGCAGGCTCAGCCCTGCCGTGCCGGCCCCGAGACCCCGGCGAGGCACCCAGGGCCACCCCGATCCCTCCCCCTCCCCCTCCCCCTTCCCCTTCTCCTTCCCCTTCCTGTGGCCCAACCATGGACCCAAAACTCACCGCCGCAGACGGCACACAGCATCCGGCCGCTCCCCACCTCGCTCAGCACGCCGCGCAGGGCTGACAGTGTCGTTGCCGCAAAGGGCACGCACTGCAGGGCTGCAGAGAGGGCAGGGGTGGGCGACCCTGTCAGCCAGAGCCGCCTTGGCCCGCGGGCTCCATCCCCCGGCAGCGCTGCCGCGCCAGGGCCACAGCTGCGGGGCCGCGGGGCTGTGCCAGGGGCAGGGGGACGGGAGAGCTGCCGCAGCACTGGGAGAGGCCCCGGCACGAGGAGGCTCCTGCCAGGGTGCCCGTGTGCCGGCCGCCTTCCCTGAGGTGCGTGGGAAAGCCCTGGGCACAGCGAGGGCGATGCAGGGCAGAGCCTGGCGTGTTTGGTCTCTGGCGGGTTCCCTCCAGCCCAGCCCAGACCGTTCTGGGCAGGGGCAGGAGTCCCGTCTCCCGCCCGGCACCCGCTGCAACCCACAGCAGCAGGCTGGGGGGCCGTACCGTAGCGTGTGGCGAGGTTGCGCAGGGTGATGAGGACAAACTCCTCCGACGTCTCCTCCAGGGCCTTCAGGTGGCCCTGCAGCGCCGACACCACGTCGCACAAGTGGGAGCGGGCCAGCGCCACCAGGACATCACTAGCCGCCGTCCTCACGGAGGCCGTCCCACCCTGGAAGACAGCAGCTCGCGTGTGGCAGGGAGCACGACCGGCCGTCTCCCACGGCTCGGCCTCCAGGCAGGACACACAACCCGTAACTTGACTCCGACCGTCCCTCGCTCACAAACAGCCCCGCGGCCACCTCTCTGCACAGCCCCGGGCCACCGCCCCAACCCCCCGCCAGGACAAGTCCCAAAGGCTCTCCATAGGACGGCCAGGCCGGGCGCCGGCGTCCGGGGTCACCCTCAGAGAGAACAAGCTCACCTGGGCCGCTCGCAGGTCCTCCAACGCCACTGCCATCACTCTGTCCACCTCAGAGCTCTGCAGATGGCTCTCGTCGCCCCACAAGACGCTCTCCAGCTCGCGGTAGGTCTCCGCTCTGCTGCCCTGGGGACACACCGCACACGGCAGCGATGGGACATGCCGCCCCGCAGCAGCGCCGCCACGCTGACGCCGCGGACGAGCTGCCGGTGCCGCTCAGCACAGCCGTCGGGAGCAGGCGAGAAACCCAGCACTGGGATTTCCTGACCCCGCCCCCAACCCCGGGGACACCGCCACCTCCTGTGGGAAAGGAGGGCACGCGGGAGCCTCCGCCCAGCACCACCGGCAGGATCAGCGTTTTGGGATGAGGCGCAGCAGGAGGGCAGAGGTGCCGCTGGGCGAGATCAGCCTGCGGCACTCGGGGAAGCCAGGGTGCTGCGGGGAGCCCTCAAACCCCACGCAGCCCCGCAGGACGCCCCCGCCTCACCTCGGCGTCTTGCAGCCGGTTCAACAGAGAAGTCACCACGGTGGCAAAGGTAGCGATGGCCACAGGGACAGACCCGGCCGCCTTGCCACCGTCCTCACCATGCGCAGGTCCCGACTGGGCACCTACACAAGTGAAGAAACCTGGAAGGAAAGCAACCGAGGGTTTGCATCGCTCCAGCAGCCGCAGGGACGGGCCCCGAGTCGGGCAAACGTCTCCCCAGCCGGAGCATGGGCCCGCAGGAGAGGCCGGTGGAGCCGGCTCTGTGCAGCCTGGGGAAGAGCAGCCCGGGGCAGCTTGGGGCTGGCCCCAAGCGCGTGACCCTGGCTCTCCCTGTGCCAAGAACATGGGCACCAGCAGGTCCCTGTCCCCCCCACCAGCGTGCTGGCAGGCGTGGTGCTGAGCGCGGTGCCGGTCCCCACCTCGGAGCGCTCGCAGCACCCCCATGGCGGCAGGACTCCCTATACAGATGTGCTGCTCCACCAGCACCTCCTCCCACGGGAGCCGCGAGCCACTGGGCCAGCGCCGGCCTCGGGGAGGGGGGAGACCCACAAGGGCCACTGTGACACGCGGGGGCCCCAACGCCTCACAGAGGGCTGCTGGCAACGTGAGGCTGGGGGGGGCAGGCACCGGGGACACACCCCCCATACACACCCCCCAAACGTGGCACTGTCCCAGGCTCCAGCGCTCGCGGTCGCTCCTCGGCCCCCAGCCCTTTCCAGCGGCGACTGTCTCCTGCCGTCACACAGGGGCAAGTGCTCCGGCAGAGAGGCCCTGGGAGCCAGTTTGCGCCATTGCTCACACAAGCACCTGGTCATTCGGTCGCCTAGAAAGCCTCGCTGGCACCCGGGGCCTGACGGCATCGGGCCACAAGCTGCCAGGTCACACAGGCTGCAAAGCTGCTCTCCAGTCCCCCGGCCAGCCCACAACACAAGCGTTTTGTTTAGATGTAGCAGCACTAATTCATTACAAGGTCGTGGAATAAAAGCTGGTGCCAGGTGGAAGGCAACGTTATCGCCCTTCCCTCCGGATTTAGGAGCTGCGTCCCTGCAGCCTCGACGAGCCTTCTGATAGACCCGGGCTCCCTGGGCTCAGCACTGCACAAAGGCAAAGCAAAGCTGGTCTTTGCCCCACAGTTCTTGCAAGAGTCCATACTTTAAGAAATTATTAATTACACAATCTAAATTTAGAACTGATTCACTTCTAATACAACTCAGATATCTTTATATATTTTTAACTTTAAAGGTTGAACTTGTTCAGCTTTCCACGTCTCTCGAGGTACTGCTTTCACTTAGGTGTAGTGGGTCCAGGAATCAATTCCCTGCAGCTTCACAGCAGCATTTGTTGTCAGCAGTACAAGATACGGTCCTCTCCATTTTTCTCTCAACGGCTCATCCTTCCAGGTTCGAAGACACACTCGATCTCCCGGCTGCAATGAATGTACAGGTGAATCTAAAAGCACGGGAGATCTTAACTGGATGTACCTGCGGAGAGAAGGAAGAACCTTTGCCAGAGACAAGAGAGAATCCCTTAAAATTTGATCCCCCTTAATGTGCATTGGAATTGCATTTCCAGTTAAATTTACAGGCTAAGGTTCAGCATACAGAATCTCAAAGGGACTAACTTTCTCCCTACCCCTTGGGGTTATTCTGAGTCTTAATAATGCCCGAGGGAAAACATCAGTCCATTTCATCTGAGTCTCCTGACACAGTTTCCCTATCTGTCTCTTCATTGTTTGATTCGTTCTTTCCACTTTTCCCCTGGATTGTGGCCTCCAGGGGGGATGTAAATCCCATTTAATTTGCAGTATTTTTGAGATTTCCTGTGCTATTTCTGCTATAAAATGAGGTCCCCTATCCAAAGAAAATCCTTCTGGTACCCCAAATCTTGGTATGATTTCTTTTAACAACATTTTCACTACCTCCCTTGCTTTATTGCTACGGCACGGCAAAGCCTCAGGCCATCCTGAAAAGGTCTCAGCAATTACCAACAAATATTTATGTCCACTACAGCTTGGTAATTCAGAAAAACCAATTTGCCAGTAATCCCCGGGCGTGAAGGCCCTTTTTACTTCCCCTGGCAGGGAGCGGTTTCTTCTGACTCTCGGGATTATTTCTAAGACAGAGTTCACGTTTTTGTGTAATACCCTTTGCAATTAGGAACATACTAATTCCCACAGCAAACCTTGTAGCTGTTTCAGCCAACGCCTCGGCTCCCATGCGGCTACTAGCGTGTATTTGCTTCATCAGCTTCTTCATTACCGGCAAAGTTCCCACACATTGTCCAGTAGATGTTACCCACCATCCTTCAGAAGTCTTTCTGCACTTCAAGATTTCTGCTAATTTATTTTCTTTTTCAGTGTATACGGGAATTTCCATTTTTAACGTTCTCTCTGGAACTGATGCTGCTACCGACACGGACAATGCTACGCTTTTTGCAGCCTCATCGGCCCTTTTGTTCCCTTGAACTATGTCAGTCTGTCCAGATTGGTGCACTTTGCAATGCACTACTGCTGTTTCTTTGGGTTTATTAACTGCTTCGAGTAGTCCCATAGCCTGGTGCCCTCTCTCAGGTACCTAAAGCTCAAATGGCTTTGTTAGGTTTGGAAGTCCTAATGCGGGAGCACTCAGGAGAGCAATCTTGAGTTCATCAAATCCTTTTTGGCGCTCGGGAGTCCACTCCAGCAAGTCTCCCGGCCCCTTAACAGCTTCACAGAAAGGCTTTGCCGTTAATCCAAAACGAGGTATGCAGAGGCAACACCACCCGGCCATTCCTAAAAAATCCCCTGAGTGCTCTTTTTGAATTTGGGGGGGCCATTGGACAAACCGCTTCTTCCCTTTCAATTCCTGTCAGCCAGAGCCGCCTTGGCCCGCGGGCTCCATCCCCTGGCAGCGCTGCCGCACCAAAAGCAGCTAACTGAAAGCCCCTGTTTCTGGCCCCCAAAACACAGGCTTTAGCCTCTGCTTCCAACCGCAAAAATGGCGCGCTAAGCCTCTGCTGCTGATGCAAAACCACAGGGCTTCAGCCCTGCTTCTGAGCTCAGAGACGCAGGGCTTGGGCACCTGGTCTTGGCTCGAACACACAGCCTCCAGCCCCCAAACCCGCAGGATGTGGCCTCTTTTTGCACACCCCAAAACATACGACCTCCCCTCTGTTTCCAAGTCCCCAAAAGCATGTCGCGGCCACTGGTCCCGAGCCCAAGCCCACGGGACTCAGCCCGGGCTCCCAGCACCAGGAGCAGCCGGGTCCCCCCGCCTGCCCCAGGTCTGGCCCCGGAGCCCCGGGCTCGGCCCCGTCTCACCCCCCCCGGCCCCGTGTGCGGGTCGGGGCAGCGGCAGCGACAGCAGCCCCAGCCCGGGCAGTTCCGGGCGGCACTCGGCAGCTCGGCCGGGGCGGCCCCGCGGGGGGAGCAGTGCCCGGGCCCAGGCCCTGCCCGGCCCCGCCCGCCCGCCGCAGCCCGGCAGCCCCGGCCCGCTCGCAGCCCCAGCCCTGGCTCTCCCCCACGTCCCCTCCCCCGCGGCCGAGCCCCCCCCACTCCTCAGCTGGGGCCGCCGCCCTCCCCGCCCCCAGCGCCACGCGGGGCGACGGAAGTGGGATGGAGGCACCAGAACGACGGCAGCCGCGACAGACCAAACTGAGCTTCTCGCACGCGGCGGCCCGCGCATGCGCCCTGGCACCGACCCGCCCCCGAGCTCCCGGCTCCGCCCCCACCCCCGAGAGCGGCCCCGGCCCGGCCCCGCCCCCGCACTCCGGGCCTCAGAGCGGCCCCGGCCCTGGCAACGGCCCCGCCGCGGCCTGTGTCACGAGCCCGCCGTCCTCGGCCAGGCCGCGCGCGCTGCAGGGGACTTGCCGGCAGTGCGGGGCGACCGGTGGGACGTGCCGGCAGTGCGGGGCGACCGGTGAGTCCCGCTCCCCCGCCGCGGGACCGGGCTGCCCGTGCCCGGCCCCAGCGCTGCGCCCCCCCCGCACCCGCGGTCCTGCCATGCCCCTGGGGAGCAGCCCTGCCCGCTGCCCCCTCGGGGCCCCTCTCAGTGCCTCCCAGTGTCCCCGGAGTCCCCAGGCACCTCCCAGTGCCCCCCAGTAGCCCCAGTGCTCCCCGCACCCCCACTTGCCCCTCGGTCCCTCTGCTCCCCCTGGGGCCCCTCCCAGCCCTAGTCCTAGTCCCACCCCATCAGCCCTCTCACTCCAGTTCCCCCTGGTCTCCCCGGGCAACTCTGGGTGCCCCCTCATTTCCCCAGGCACCTCCTGGTATCCCCCAGTGTCCGCAGTATCCCCAAGCACCTCCCAGTGCCCCCAGGGCCCCCGGCTGCTCCCCCTGCCCCCATCGCCCCAAGCACCTCCCAGTATCCCCAGGCCCCCCAGTGTCCCATATGCCCCCAGGCACCTCCCAGTGTCCCCAGTGCCCCCTACTGTCCCCACTTGCCCCTCGGTCCCTCTACTCCCCCTGGGGCCCCTCTCATCCCCAGTCCCACCCCATAGGCCCTACTCACCCCAGAGCTCCCAGTGCCCCAGGCTGCTCCCACTGCCCCCGTCACCCCCAGGCCCCCCTCACCCCGCTCTCTCCACTCCCCTGTGTCCCCAGGCAGCGCCACACTGCACCAAGGCCACATCTGGGGGGTGGCAGGGCCGGGGCCGGCGCAAGACCCCCCACAGAGCCCCACACAGCTGGCACTTTCCCTGCGAGGACGCAGCTTTATTGATCTCCTGCCCCGAGCAGCTGGGGGCCCCCGGCGTGGGGCACTGCGGCTGCTGCCTGCCACGTGCGGGGGGCCTCGATGGACCGCCACCTCCACCAAGCTGCAACGACACCGACGCCGCGGAGAGGCACCGTGGGCGCCTGGCCGCGATACCACCGGCACCCCGTGGCTCCCGGCCAGGGCGGCTTCCCCGGCAGCACCCCAGGGCCGTGCGAGCCCCGTGCACGCCCCAGCTGTTGGCATCCGCGGGGCCTCCGGACGCTGCCTTGGCCCGTGGGGCAGCAGTGCAGCCACCAGCACCTACCTCCCGACGGGAACACCAGGTCCTGCTGCTGCAGCCACGCGGTCGGCGCTGTGTCCAGGAGGAGGCCTGGCATGAGGATGCCACTGTCAGGACATGGCCACGGCCATCGCCATGGCCCCAACCCCACCTCGACCTCAACCTCGACCCCTGACCCCGACCCGACCCGGGGACGCGGCCGCGAGCAGTGCCAGAACCCAGCGCTGCCTCTCACCCAGGACGTGGACGGCTGCCGCCTGCGGCGCCACGCAGCTCCCCATGCAGCAGCTCCGGGCTGTGCTCCAGAGCCTCTCCAGCAGCGCGGGGCAGTCTTGGGCCTGGGGCAACGCAGGGGCGCAGGAGCTCGTCGCTGGCTCCAAGCGCCCCTCCGTCCCCCCTCCATCCTCCCTCCACCCACAGCCCAGGCCCACGTGGCCCCCCGGCGCGGGAGCCACAGGGCGGGTGGCCGGCGCAGGGACACGACCCCAGCGCAGCGCTCGCTCACCAGGTGCCTGCAGATCTCATCCTGCAGCTCGGCCGCGCTCAGCCCGATGCTTGCGGCGATGCGCTGCCGCACCCTCTTCAACCCCAGAAACGGGGCACACAGGTGCAGGGAGACCTTGCACGCCTGGAAAAGAGCACCGGGCCTGCTCATGGGGATGCTGCGCGCCAGCCCCGGAGCTGAGCGAGGAACCTCGCCGCCGCAGCAGCACCAGCCAAGGCCTGCGGACACGTCGGCAACACACGCCAGCCAGAGCAGCCCAAGGGCTCTTACGTTGCAGACGGCCGGGGCCGGGTCCCCGAGGTGCAGCACCAGGCTGGGAAATGCCGCCTCCACCTCTCTGCTGAAAAATGACCTCCTCCGAGAGGCGGAGGAGGCCAGGGCGCCATAGAGGACGAAGGCCGAGCGGCGCAGCACCTCTTCCTCCTGCAATGAGAAAGGCCGTTGGGCAGAGGCTGCGAGCGAGGGCGCCGCGCACGAGCCACTTGGCCCCAGCGGGGTGCTGCCCGCGGGGGACGGCGGCCCCGCGACGACTCCCACCTGCCAACAGGAGAACGAGCGACTCCACTCACCGCCCCCCAGAACGCCCGGCTGGCCCTGGAGATCTCTTCAAAGGCAGAGCCCACGGCCCTCGCCTCCAGCAGCCCCAGCACCTTTGCCAGCACCAGCAGGCTCTCGGCAGCCACCTCTGTGCTGGCCGCGTCCTCCAGGCCTCTGAGCAGCACCGACACCACGGCCGCCCCGTGCCTCCGCAGCTGCAGAGCAACAGGCGCATGAACTGCTCACTGCTCCCGCCTCTCACCGCTGCTCTCCGCCGCGGCGCCAAGGACGGCACTTGCCGGAGCAAGCCCGGAGCAGACCCCAGCCACAGGAGCCCCAGCCGGCACCCCGTGTCCCCTTTGCCACCCTGATGATGCCAGAGCGAGGAGCGCGGCCTCAGCACGGCCCCGCGCCTGCCTCTGCTCCTCTCTCCGGGCTCCTCAAGCCCCCCGGGCAGCTCTCCACTCCGGGCTGCGCTCAGAGCCCAGGAAAGGCCGCCTCACCTTCGCGGGTGCTCCGCTGGCCGCGTTGCCCAGACCTCTCACGGCCATCTGCTGCACGGTGCTGACGGGGTCGCGCGCTCTCTCCCCCAAGGCCTCTAGGAGCGGCTTCAGCAGCTTCCTCTCCTCCACTAGCTTGTCCTTCATCAGCTGCAATCAAGTCACGTGGCCGCTAGCATCGGCCGCGATTCGCGCCGGGCGAGACGCAGGAACCCCTCCGAGCCCCCCCTGCTCTGCTGCTGCCTCACCTCGGCAAAGAAAGCTGTGGCCGTGAGCCGCAGGTTGGCAGAGGGCGAATCCAGCCAGGGGAAGAGGCTCTGCAGCAGGCGCTGTGGGACGAGCTCTGCACGGAGCAGCACGCTGCGCACAGAGCACAAGCAGGCTCGTGACACGCAGTCACGCGGGACGGCCGCAGGCTGCGACTCCCACCTTCTCCCGCTCCCACGCAGACACCGCTCTGCACCTCAGCAGAGCTCCCAAGTGCGCAGGAAGCTCCCAGCAGCCCTTTCCCCGGGCGCATCCCGGGCTCTCACCTCGCCAGGAGACACACGCCGGTGCTGTGAGCCCGGGGCTCTGCCAGGGACGCCCACGCTCCCTGCTCCCGGAGCAGCCGCAGCCACCGATTGTCCAGGCACCTCGCCAGCACCAGCTCCAATGCCGCCACAAAAAGGCTGGTGAAAAAACCCAAAGAAAGCTCTAGGCACAGCAGTTTGGGGGAAGATTTCTCTTCAGCAGAGCCCCGCAACGGCCCCCGGCCGCAACACAGTTTATGGGCAGGAACGACCGTGCTGCGGCCAAATCCCCAGGCGCGCTGCCCTGCAGCGACCAGTCCCACCACCTCACGGAGGCAGCCCAGTGCCAGCGGGACAATTGGGTGCTCCTGCAAGGCCATGGACCGCACGACCAAAGACCTGGGGCACAGGCCAGCCCTGCCCCTGCCCCTACTCCTGCCACTGCCGCTCCTCACCTGCCCGGCATGTCAGCGCTCTCCAGGTCCCCAACGGACGGTGCCAGCTCCTCCCCCAGCGTCTCGCTGACCTGCCTCAGAAGGCCGGGAAGCAGGTAGGGAAGCAGGCGCTGGACCAGTGTCTTCCTCTGCAGCACTGACACCACCTCGCAGAGGGCGTGGGTGATCTGCAGAGAAATCCAACCAAGAGCCACCTGGTAAAACAAGGGCTTTTCCCACCAGCCACGGCCCCTGCCAGCCAGGGAGCTTTCACTGTCTCCAATTCTCACTGCAGCGACAGCCTTGCGGCCCAGCAGCAGCAAACTGTCCCGGCTCCCCACACTGCTAACGCTGTCGCCACCCCGGCACAGCACCCCGCGAGGCTCCACGGGCACTCGCAAAGGGCACAAAACTCCCTTGTGCAGAAGCACGAGCTGGAAAGCAGACGTGGAGTGGCACTAATGCCTGGGCCGCTGACCGTACCGTGCGAGGCTCCAGGGCAGCCTGGCTGCTGCCCAGCTCCCGAGTGCAGCACTCGCTCCTGTGGCTGCTCTTTCCCGCTGCCCTTAACTTTTCAGTTAAGCACACCAGGATTTGGCACCCCAGGACGCTTCTCCCCAGGCTCCTCCACACCTCCACCATGTCGCTGCAAGGGAACAGATGCTTGCCCGTAAGCCCGCATCCCCGGGTACCTGCGGCACCCTCACGAGAGGCCAAACGCTCCCCTCGTCTGCATCGGGGATGGCGATGCCCAGGTCCGGACAGGGAAACGAGCCCGTGATCCTGCAGTGCTCGCCTTTCCTGGGGAAAAACCACCTGCTTCCGACCGGGACCCCCCACGCAGGCACACCCCACGGCTGGGTCTGGCGGCAGAGGGAAGGGCGAGTGCACAGACCTGTCTGTGGGCAGGCACGCCTGGAGGAGGCTGTCGAGCACCGGCTGTGGGTGAGAGTGGGCCAGGAGGAACATGGCCCGCAGCACAAAGCACCTGCGAGCGCTCTGCCGGGTGCTCCGCAGGCAGGTGTAAAGGAGGTGCACGAGTCTGGGCACCTGAAAGGAGGAAGGCGACAAAGAACGGCTCGGCACGTCCTTTCCCCGTCTGTCTTCGGGGCCAACAGCCAACAACAGAGAGCAGCCAAAGGTGAATGCAAAAAATGCCTCTCTCACCTCCTCCTGGAATATTTGCTCTCCGCAATCCCCCAGGAAGGTGAGCGTCCA
The DNA here is from genome assembly GCF_036370855.1 of Dromaius novaehollandiae. Classification (NCBI taxonomy): domain Eukaryota; kingdom Metazoa; phylum Chordata; class Aves; order Casuariiformes; family Dromaiidae; genus Dromaius; species Dromaius novaehollandiae. Next base: position 6,247,003 of record NC_088101.1, read on the forward strand.
CCGCTCAGCGGCCCACGCGCACACGGGCCTGGTGCACAGCAGGCTCTCCACAATGCTGCTCATGAAGCCTGAGGCCTGGCCTCGGGGGAAATATTTGCAAACGAGCTGGGGAGAAATCAGAAACACAAGCGACCACCTCACAGGCTGCTCAGATGCAAAACTCACGTCCTGACAGCAGCACCCACACACACACACGCACACGCACACGCACACACATACATATTGTGGCCCCCACTCTGCACTCCAGGGGCCAGTTACCTTCGCAATGTTGGTGGAGGTGGCCAGCAGAGACTCAGAGGTGATGGCACTGAGCCTCTCACGCAGGCGCCCGATCTCGTTGGTCCAGGGCGCCACGTCTGTGTTCTCGGCTGCAGCCAGGAGAAAGAGGAGTCATGTTCGCGGGGAACCAACCTCCGGCCACGCGGGTGGATAAGGGAGGACCCAAGGGAGGGTGGCGAAGGCCACGTCAAGCCAGGGCCCCCCAACGTAGCGCAGTGGGTTTGCCAGCCAGGCGAGGGTCCGGCCGCAGACAGGGACGGTCCCTGGCACTGGGGACACCGTCCTGCCCTCAGCAGCGGGGACAGCTCTGCCCGCTCTCCTCACCTCCTGTTCGGAGCAGGTGGCCGAGGCAGGTCACTGCCCACCAGCGGGACGCGGCCGACGTGTCGCACGTCAGAGGCCCCAGCAGTCCCGCCAGGGAGCCGAACCACTCGCAGGCACGGCCTCGCTGTGGGAGGAAGAGGCAGGCAAAAAGGTCACCGGTAGCCCCGTGGCCCGCTCTCCCTCTCCCGGCCTCACTGCCCCCAAGCCGCAGCTGACCTGGGGGCAAACGAGGGGCTGCCCTGCAGCCCCAGGAGGCCCAAAACCCAGCGCCTGCCCACACAGAGCTCCCTGTGCATGGGGTCCCCGCTCACCCTGTGCTCGCATCTCTCTTCATAAGAGCCCAGCACCTGCACGCACACCTGCAGGGCCCTCTCCCGCTCGCATGCGTGGGCCGAGGTGAGCCAGCGCCGCAGGACCTGGCACAGGCAGACCTGTCTCACCACGGGCATCCTTCTGCTCGACACCCCTCGCTGGCCCCCTCCCTTCCCGACCCTGCTACCTCCGCGGCCCCGGTCTCTCCGGGTGACCCGGCCCGTGGCAAGGAGCCCTTCCCCGTGGGGACCTCCCCACTCCGGGCTCCTGCCGTGGGCAGCATTGAGTTGTGCAGCACCCCTCGCTCACAGCTGCGGCTGGGGAGAAGCTCTGGCTCATCTAGGGACTCTGCAGGACACTGCAAGCTGCCTGCAAGGAAGCTGCGGCCGATGGCAAAAGCCTGGATCCAAACTTTGGGCAAGGGGGCCTGGAACTAGGACCATTCCACTCTCCGCCAATGTGGGCGTTGCACCTAGTTACAGGGAAGCTCCCCTCCTCAGACCAGCCCCACGGGCACGATCCCCACGGCTCTGCCCCGCTCCGGCAGCGGCAACACTTTCCCTGCCACGCCGAGGACACTCACCTGCACCATGTCCTCGAAGCGGATGGGGGCCAGCTCTGCCCAGAGAAGGGCTCCCATGAGCTGGCCCAGCGCTCGCAGGGACGGCGCCTGCACACCCTGACACCAGAAAGGGGGACTGAGGCCGGGCACCCTGCGGAGACGCCAGCGCAGCCAGCGGCTGCCGGAGCATGGGGTGCCCGGACCTGAGCCCCCACCGAGGGGCAGCTGAGAAGGGCCAGTGCCTACCGGTGGGCATGAAGCAGCCACCGCCGTCTGCCCTCTCCTGTCCATCTGCTCCGGGCGACGAAGGCACACGATGCCCTGGCAGCACTGAGCCAGGAGGTGGCGGTTTTCCTCCCTGCTCAGACGGGGCTTCAGCTTGCTGCCAGCAGAAAAAAGGCACAGAAGACAGAGAGGCCGCTTACTAGCACTCTCCAGGCCGAGTCAGAGGACAACTGCCCTTGGCCCCATCGACAGCCCCAAATCCAGCACCCGCAGCCCCAGCCAGACCAGCCAGCTGCGCTGGGACATGCAGTGACTCCCACAGCCCCAGGGACAGACCCTACCTCAACTGCTGCATGGCCACGAGGGCCCGGGGGTGCACCGGGGACTCCTGGGGCTCTTCCTGAATCACCTCCTGCAAGTCACAGGCAGGCACACGCAAGGTGGGCAGCGGGCAGGGGTGCCGCAGAGCCTTCCCACCCACCCCGGCCAGGGGCTCTGCTGCCAGACCCCGCAGGCACCGGCTCCACCACCCCCATGGCTCCCACCAAGGCCCCGCAGGATGACGTGGCAGCTCCCTGGCGCCCGGACACACCACATTCCCCTGCCACGGCCTCGAGCAGCAGCACCCACGCGCCCCGCCGGCTGGGGATGCGGCTCAGGGCCCTCAGGAGCTCGCGCACTGCCCCAGGAGACCATCGGGCTCTGCACAAACCTGCCCCACGGCAGAGCCCAAAGCTCCCCTGCGCAACGTCCCCGGCTCTTGGCACTCACCAGCAGGGTCTGCAGCAGCTCCCGCTTGCAGCAGAGCTCAAACCTGGGGCCGGCGCCTGCAGCCTGGATGGCAAGGCTGATCTCAGTGATGCTCTGCACCAGGGAGAGCTTCAGCTGCGCATCCTGATCCCAGGGGAGAAAAACACACTTGGAGCTCTTCCAAGGCCCCAGGGCTGAAAGAGCAGCTGGGCTGGGGGGGATCCGCCTCCAAGCACAGCACAGGGACAACACTGTGCCCTCCGGGAGCCCCGCGGAACCCAGCTCAGCACCTGCGCCCCACCAAGGAAACCTCTCTCCCCTCCTGGGAAGGAGCCTCCCACGGGGAGGGGAGCAGCTGCCCAGCTGCCAGCTGGAAAGACCCCGCAGACCCTGGCCCACGGCAGCAGGGCGAGCAGCACTGGTGCTGGCTGTGACGGGAGAGGTGCGCGTGGCAAGGCCCAGGAGAGGCCGGAGCTGGCGGCACCCGGCCGGCTCTGCCTCGCACCCCGAGCACCCACCTGGCAGCCCTCTCGGTAGAGCTGCAGGACATTCGCCACCACGTCTCTCTCGACACGGGCGAGCAGCTGCTCCCTGGGGGCGCGCAGCGCCATCCGGCCGTACATCACCAGCAGCGCAGCGCGAGTAGCGCGGGTCCTTCTTGCCTTGCTCTGCCGGGGGGGTCGACGGAGAAGCACCGAGACGTCAGCCCGTGGCCCTGCTGTGCCCGGGACCCTGCACGCTCCCGAGGCGGGAGCTGCCCCGCACCCGACCGGCGGCTCAGCTCCCCACGCACCTCCCGGCAGCTCCCCGCAACAACACCGCGGGCCCTTTACCTTCTTGCGTTTCAAAGTCCCCGTGAACTCCTTCACCAAGGACAAGGCCAGCTGGAAGTGGCTCTCGGCACAGCGGGACACAACTGAAACCATGCCCTGCAGCACAGCAGAAACGGGCAGTCGCTCCAGCCCCAACGCCCAGCCCTGGCTGGCTCTGCTTTCCCCAGGGAAACGGCCGCAAACAGAACAGCAGCAAGGGCTGCAGCAGGGCACGCAGAGCCCCTCTGTCCCAGGGACATGCAGGGGACACGCGGGAAAGCAGGGCGACACGAGGAAACCTCACCTGCGCCTGCCACAGCTCCAGGAAGTTGGCTGCTTTCAGGTGCTCCAAGGTCTGCTCCTGCACGTGGTGGAGACACCCACAAGCTGCCAGGGCCGTGCCGAGAGCCTTGTACAGGAACCGCTGCAAGAGAAGAGGCCGAGCCCCGCCTGTGGTGACAGCCTGGCCTGGCCAGAGAGGGCCAGGCCACACTGGCCACACTGTGCCAGGACCTGCCGAGGCGCCTGCGGCACCGGCCCCACAGCAGCCGGCGGCCAGCCCGGCCCCGCCGCCAGCTCAGCACAGAGGGGAGTGCGAGCCCCTTCGTGGGGAAAGAGAGCAGGCAGCAGGGAAACCAGCCCGCGCGGCAGAGCACCAGCGCCAGCCCTCGCCCCGGCCTGAGTGTCCCCGGGCTCTGCCGCCGCAGCCCTCGGGGCGCGCGAGCCACAGCCACGCCACGCAGGGAACAAACCTTCTCCCAGGACAGGCGGGGAGAGCTGCCCAGCTGCCGGCTCAGCTCCTGGCTCAGGCCCACGGTCCAGGCCTCACTCGCAATGAGCTCCAGAGAGGTTTGCAGGAACTAGGGCAGAGTGGGAGATGAAGCAAACGCCCCCCTGCCCTTGGCCGGGGCCTTTTGCTCATCCAAGTGGCCCTGGAGACTGCCGGGCAGAGCTCCCCCTCGCGACAGCCTGTCTCCTCACCCGCCCCTCTTGCAACCTGCCTCTCGCTCTTCCCCTAATGCGCCACTCGAGGCCCCTGGGCTCGGCACACGCCAGAAGCAGGCAGTGCCATGGCATGGGGCCACGCTGGAGGCCTCTGCCCCAGCCTTCGGCTGCATTTGTGCTCAGCTGTGCCCCACGTGCCGAGAGCAGCTCCTCTGAGCGGGCAGCACACACGGCTGGAGCAGGCGCCGGGGGCTCGGGACATGCCTGCACCGCTCGGTGCCCAAACAGGGAGCCCCCAGGTTCCTCCCACCACTTTTCCTGCCCCCCGTTTGCCCTATCCAGCAAGGGCCCCCACAGGGACGCTGTACCTTCAGCAGAAGGCTCTCCCACTCGGCCACGTCCAGGGAGCTCGCTGTTGTTCCTGCAAAGCCCGAGGAAGCAAAGCCCTCGCTGTTATCTCAGCGAGCACCACGGCAGAGCCCGGGTGTCTCCTTTGCAGTCTGATGCCCCAAAGCCTCAGGCCACCAGGCTGACAAGCGCCCGCAAACCCGGCACCGTTCCCTGCTGCCAGGCTGGGGAGCTGAGGGCATTTTGCTGCCCCCTCCACCCCCCAGCCTCTCCCTCCCGCCAGCACTTTACCTGCCAGGTGCTGCAGCAGCAGGGGGATGTCTGCGGCCCACTTTGCCCCCACGGCTCCGTGGATCGTGCCGGGGAGCGCCTGCAGCAGCTGCAGGGCCGCGGCTCCACGGCCACCGCCCGCGTGTGGAGCCACTGCCGCCACCACCTAGGCCAGGGCAGGAGAGAGATGGGCTCGCTCCTGCCCCAGGAGCTGTGGCTACCCTGCAGGCAGGCAGGTCAGCACTGCCCCGGCTTGCAGCAGGCAGCCAGTGGCTTTGCCCAGGGACTGCCGTGCCACAGGAGGAGCAGGAGCCCCTGACAGGCACCCTGCGACACGCTCCTGCCTCCTCCCGGGGCACCCGGCACCGGCCTCAGCACCGTCTCTCCTGCCCTCTGCCCTTGCCCCAGCCACAAAAGTTCTTTCCCCGGGGCCCCGCTACTCACCAGCAGGCGAGCCAGCAGGGCCTGGGGAGCTGGCAGAGCGGCTGTGGGCAGAAAGAAAGGCTGCGTGAGACGCCCAGCCCCACCGGGCCCTGCCCGCCCCATGTCCCAAGCCCTCACGTGGGGCTGAAGGGGACCCCGGCCGCGCCGCCTCCGCACAGTCCCTGACGGGCTCCCACGCTGAACAGCTGCCGCTGAAGGCAGCCCCAGCACGGCAGGAACCAGCCCCTGGGCCCCGGCAAGAGCTGGGCACAGCAGCGCCAGGTGGCTCTGCCCCTGCCCCTGCCCCTGCGCGGGGCTGGCACGGGACGCAGGCACACGCGCTGCCCTGCGCCCACCCAGCCTGGCACAGCGCTCCGCGACTTTCTGCTCCCCACCTGGCTCCTCAGACTCCAGGGCCTCAGGCGCCGCCTCCTCTTGCTCCTGCTCTGCCCTGTCCCGTCTCTCGGCCAGGCTGCGCAGGCAGCGGCAGAGCGGGACCAACATGCCCGTGTACTTGGCTGGCACCACGTACCACAGCAGCTTCGGCCACAGGAGCTGCAGGCAAGAACCAGGCCATTTGGCACACTGGCGTTTCCACCCCTCCGGTCCAGTTCCCCCATCGCTGCCGCATCTCCGGCACCGGCCCAGCCCCTCGGCCTCGCTCCTTCCCTAACTCAGCAGCTGTGGTCTCGCCCTGCCTTCCTCCTCCACCTTCTCTCCCTCTCGCCCGCCGTGCTTCGCACCCCTTTCCCCCTCCCAGCACCAGCAAGTCCGGCCCCGCAGAGCTCGCCCCAGCTCTTCTCAGCTGCGCTGGTGGCTAAGGTGGGGGGTCCCAGCGCACAGGTGGAGGACGACTCACTTTGGCCACCGCTCCGGCAGAGACATCCAGCGTGCCCAGCACGTGGGCGCACAGGCTCTGAACAGCCCTTTCTTCCCGCGCTTTCACCATGCTAAGGTTTCCCATTGCCTGCAAGACAGACGCGGGAAACACCCGTCACTGCCCCATCCCAGACCTCGCGGTGCATGCGACAGGGAGGCCGCTCCCTCTGGGGCACTGTGGCCGGCGGCCCTGCTGTGCCGGGCTCCCCGCTGCCAGGGACACCCATGGCAACACGGCACGGCCAGGGCATGGGAGGCAGCCCCGGTGCCGCACTCTGCCCTTACCAGTCTGCCCGAGGCCCGGCTGAACTCGCTGAAGAGGTGCCCCACCACGTCCCACGCCGAGCAGCCCAGGGCACTGGAGCGCAGCAGCTCCCCAATGAAATGCAGCACTGCCCTCCTCACCTGCAGTCACGGGAGGCTGCAGTCATGACCCGGCCCAAAGCCCAGCGGAGCTGCCTTCGCCGTGCTGCAGCCCTTCTGGCCGGGCCGCGCAGCAGCAGCCCTCACTCCCTGGCCGCCACCGGCCTCCAGCCCCGGGCCCTGCCTTGGCCTGTGGCTATGGCCTCGCCAGGCTCTGCCCGGGAAAAGGGCTGCTGTGCCCCGGTGGCAGCACCAGCCCTGCCCAAACCAGCTCACCTGGGCCGCGGGGTCATGGCACACGGACTGCACCAGCTTCGCAAACAGGGGCAGCTTCTCCCTCGTGTCTGGGGCTGCAGGAGACAAGGAGAGGTGGGTGCTGAGGCCGAGCCCCCGTTCCTGCAGGGATTCGTCACAGCTCCCCGGCTTTCCATACACAAGCGGGACAGAAAAGCAGGGCCAGACTGCGCGTCAGAAGCAGCAGCAGCATCCCAGGGGGACGCCATTTTTCCAGCCTGCCTTACTGACCGTCAGAGCGGACCAGAGCTTGCAGCACTGCCACGGCTGCCACGCGATCGGCCTTGTTCCCGTTCCTCAGCTTGTAGTAGAGGAACTCGATGGTCTCCTCCGGGCAAATTCGGGCTGTGGGGAAGAAATCACGCTTGGCATCAGTGAGCAGTGTCTTCCCACTCGGGCAGGTTCGCAAGAGAGCTGCTGGGACACGGCAGTGCGGCACCAGCTCGCCTCTGCTTACCCTGCAGCACCATGCAGCGGCACAGCTCTGCTCTGTGCTCTGGGCTGGGCGGCTCCATCTCATCGCAGAGCTGTGGGAACAAGGCACGTTTCAGAGAAAGCCGGATCGGCGGGGAGAGGGACAGAAAAGCAACCGCACTGTCAGCGCTCGTCTCGCGGGTGGCTCTGGGCACAGAGCCACAACCAGAGCCCCGAGCCCCAGGCACACGCAGAGCTGTGCAGCAGCCAAGGCTGCCCAGGAGCCCCAGGCCAGCGACGCGGCACCAGGCCTTACCTGCTGGTGCACAGCAGTGGCGATGGCCAGATGCCTGGCCCGGGGCACGCGGGTCTGAATGTCTGCCACAGCCCCCAGGAAATAGCCGAGACTCTGCAAGGGAGTGTGGGAGGGAGGGAGAGGGCGGCTGTCACTGCGAGCCACCCAGAAAGCGAGAAAGCAGCATCGCTGGGAGATGCCGCGGCTGGAACCCACTTGCAGGGAAACCCCAGCCCCGCACGGGGCTTCTGGCTCATCCTTCCCACAGAGCAGCACCACGAGGTCTCTCCTCCACGCAGCCCTGCCGGGATGGCCTTTCCTGGCACACTGCCCCCCCTTGCACCTCTCCCCGTCACAGGGGCTGGACGCGGCCCTGGGCGTGAGGGCAGAGCTCCTCACACACTCCCAGCCCCGGGAGGCGGCGCAGCCTCCCCTCCCAAGCCACTCGCCCCAGCCACTCACCACTCCCTCCTGGCCCTCCCGCCATGCTGGTTTCTTCCAGCATGAGCCCAGAAAGCCCCGGGCCCCCATTTCCTCGTTCCTGCTCCAAGGGACCTGGCTCCTTCCAGCACCCCACAGCTCCCCGACACCTTGCGGCACCCCCATGGCCCCTGGCCGCGCCATGTCCCGCACAATGCCTCACCACGGTCACCCCAGAGGGGTCCCAGACTTCCCGATACTGGTGCAGCAGCCAGAGGAGATGCTCCCAGGCGTGCTCACGGTGCTCCTCCACGTGCAGGAGGACACCCATCATGGCACCCATCGCCCTGAGCACAGCCTGCTTGACCTGCCGAGGGACGGTGACACGCCGTGTCAAGGGCTGAGGGTCTCTCCAGCGCTCGCCTCCCCCAGACACCAGCCTGCCCTTCCCGCACGGGGGCTTCCCCTTCCCTGTCGCCCCTGGTGAGAAGGGCTCGCTGGCCAGCACAGAGAGCATTTCCTCCCGGCACCCCCAGCCTCCCCCGTCGAAAGGCCCTGGCATTCGGCCGCTTCCCAGAAGGCAGCCCCCAGTCCCCGGACTCCCGGCTCAGGGCGCTTTCGCGACCAGCCTGCTCCCTTTGGCCCCTCGCACAGTGCTGCGGACAACCCCACTGCTGCCCACAGCTGCGAGAGCATCAACACTCACCTCTTCCTCCTCGCAGCACTGCCGCTTTCTGCTCACGTAGCAGAAGAGCGGGTAAACGTGGGCACAGAGCTGGGCAGGCCCCAGGCGAGGGAAGGCACCTTTCTCCCCCTCGCGGAAGTACATGCTTATGCCGCTGCACCACTGCTCCAGAACTGCAGCACAAGAAGGGAAACAGGATCGCACCAAAGTCTCTGACTGGTGAAGACCTTGCACTGGCCTGCGGGCCTGCTTTAAGCCCAGGCCAGGCTCGCCAGGGCACAGGTTGCAAGGAGATCTGCCTTCAGGGACGCGTTGTGCCATGGTCTGAGACACCTGGATGGCAACGCTGCCTTGTTTCTCCCCTCTTCCGCCCCAGCACCACACCTTCTCCTCCGCACAGCCTCGCTCCCCTCCACCACTGCCCGCTGCAGCCCCGGCCTCCCCCTTCCCAAACGTCTGCCCCTCAGCACACGCTTGGAGGTTTTGGCTGTTCTTTCCCATGCTCTCCCTTCAAGGCCACCAACACAAAGCCAGGCTGCCCTCAGGGAAAGGGAGGAGAAGGGGGGGAACAAAACTGGGCAGAGCTCAGCCAAAGGTAGCTAAAACTGGGAGGCAAGTGCGGGAGCAGAGACCAGGCAGGGACCCAAGAGCTCCTCAGGGCACCTGCACCCAGCACCATCCCGGCCAGCCCACGGACCCCACCCCCGGCGGCACCCGCTGCTCCCGCACGTTGAGGGCACTTGGCGGCTGCTGAGGCTGGAGCTCGCCGCAGGCTCAGCCCTGCCATGCCGGCCCCGAGACCCCGGCGAGGCACCCAGGGCCACCCCGATCCCTCCCCCTCCCCCTCCCCCTTCCCCTTCTCCTTCCCCTTCCTGTGGCCCAACCATGGACCCAAAACTCACCGCCGCAGACGGCACACAGCATCCGGCCGCTCCCCACCTCGCTCAGCACGCCGCGCAGGGCTGACAGTGTCGTTGCCGCAAAGGGCACGCACTGCAGGGCTGCAGAGAGGGCAGGGGTGGGCGACCCTGTCAGCCAGAGCCGCCTTGGCCCGCGGGCTCCATCCCCCGGCAGCGCTGCCGCGCCAGGGCCACAGCTGCGGGGCCGCGGGGCTGTGCCAGGGGCAGGGGGACGGGAGAGCTGCCACAGCACTGGGAGAGGCCCCGGCACGAGGAGGCTCCTGCCAGGGTGCCCGTGTGCCGGCCGCCTTCCCCGAGGTGCGTGGGAAAGCCCTGGGCACAGCGAGGGCGATGCAGGGCAGAGCCTGGCGTGTTTGGTCTCTGGCGGGTTCCCTCCAGCCCAGCCCAGACCGTTCTGGGCAGGGGCAGGAGTCCCGTCTCCCGCCCGGCACCCGCTGCAACCCACAGCAGCAGGCTGGGGGGCCGTACCGTAGCGTGTGGCGAGGTTGCGCAGGGTGATGAGGACAAACTCCTCCGACGTCTCCTCCAGGGCCTTCAGGTGGCCCTGCAGCGCCGACACCACGTCGCACAAGTGGGAGCGGGCCAGCGCCACCAGGACATCACTAGCCGCCGTCCTCACGGAGGCCGTCCCACCCTGGAAGACAGCAGCTCGCGTGTGGCAGGAGCACGACCGGCCGTCTCCCACGGCTCGGCCTCCAGGCAGGACACACAACCCGTAACTTGACTCCGACCGTCCCTCGCTCACAAACAGCCCCGCGGCCACCTCTCTGCACAGCCCCGGGCCACCGCCCCAACCCCCCGCCAGGACAAGTCCCAAAGGCTCTCCATAGGACGGCCAGGCCGGGCGCCGGCGTCCGGGGTCACCCTCAGAGAGAACAAGCTCACCTGGGCCGCTCGCAGGTCCTCCAACGCCACTGCTATCACTCTGTCCACCTCAGAGCTCTGCAGATGGCTCTCGTCGCCCCACAAGACGCTCTCCAGCTCGCGGTAGGTCTCCGCTCTGCTGCCCTGGGGACACACCGCACACGGCAGCGATGGGACATGCCGCCCCGCAGCAGCTCCGCCACGCTGACGCCGCGGACGAGCTGCCGGTGCCGCTCAGCACAGCCGTCGGGAGCAGGCGAGAAACCCAGCACTGGGATTTCCTGACCCCGCCCCCAACCCCGGGGACACCGCCACCTCCTGTGGGAAAGGAGGGCACGCGGGAGCCTCCGCCCAGCACCACCGGCAGGATCAGCGTTTTGGGATGAGGCGCAGCAGGAGGGCAGAGGTGCCGCTGGGCGAGATCAGCCTGCGGCACTCGGGGAAGCCAGGGTGCTGCGGGGAGCCCTCAAACCCCACGCAGCCCCGCAGGACGCCCCCGCCTCACCTCGGCGTCTTGCAGCCGGTTCAACAGAGAAGTCACCACGGTGGCAAAGGTAGCGATGGCCACAGGGACAGACCCGGCCGCCTTGCCACCGTCCTCACCACGCGCAGGTCCCGACTGGGCACCTACACAAGTGAAGAAACCTGGAAGGAAAGCAACCGAGGGTTTGCATCGCTCCAGCAGCCGCAGGGACGGGCCCCGAGTCGGGCAAACGTCTCCCCAGCCGGAGCATGGGCCCGCAGGAGAGGCCGGTGGAGCCGGCTCTGTGCAGCCTGGGGAAGAGCAGCCCGGGGCAGCTTGGGGCTGGCCCCAAGCGCGTGACCCTGGCTCTCCCTGTGCCAAGAACATGGGCACCAGCAGGTCCCTGTCCCCCCCACCAGCGTGCTGGCAGGCGTGGTGCTGAGCGCGGTGCCGGTCCCCACCTCGGAGCGCTCGCAGCACCCCCATGGCGGCAGGACTCCCTATACAGATGTGCTGCTCCACCAGCACCTCCTCCCACGGGAGCCGCGAGCCACTGGGCCAGCGCCGGCCTCGGGGAGGGGGGAGACCCACAAGGGCCACTGTGACACGCGGGGGCCCCAACGCCTCACAGAGGGCTGCTGGCAACGTGAGGCTGGGGGGGGCAGGCACCGGGGACACACCCCCCATACACACCCCCCAAACGTGGCACTGTCCCACAGGCTCCAGCGCTCGCGGTCGCTCCTCGGCCCCCAGCCCTTTCCAGCGGCGACTGTCTCCTGCCGTCACACAGGGGCAAGTGCTCCGGCAGAGAGGCCCTGGGAGCCAGTTTGCGCCATTGCTCACACAAGCACCTGGTCATTCGGTCGCCTAGAAAGCCTCGCTGGCACCCGGGGCCTGACGGCATCGGGCCACAAGCTGCCAGGTCACACAGGCTGCAAAGCTGCTCTCCAGTCCCCCGGCCAGCCCACAACACAAGCGTTTTGTTTAGATGTAGCAGCACTAATTCATTACAAGGTCGTGGAATAAAAGCTGGTGCCAGGTGGAAGGCAACGTTATCGCCCTTCCCTCCGGATTTAGGAGCTGCGTCCCTGCAGCCTCGACGAGCCTTCTGATAGACCCGGGCTCCCTGGGCTCAGCGCTGCACAAAGGCAAAGCAAAGCTGGTCTTTGCCCCACAGTTCTTGCAAGAGTCCATACTTTAAGAAATTATTAATTACACAATCTAAATTTAGAACTGATTCACTTCTAATACAACTCAGATATCTTTATATATTTTTAACTTTAAAGGTTGAACTTGTTCAGCTTTCCACGTCTCTCGAGGTACTGCTTTCACTTAGGTGTAGTGGGTCCAGGAATCAATTCCCTGCAGCTTCACAGCAGTATTTGTTGTCAGCAGTACAAGATACGGTCCTCTCCATTTTTCTCTCAACGGCTCATCCTTCCAGGTTCGAAGACACACTCGATCTCCCGGCTGCAATGAATGTACAGGTGAATCTAAAAGCACGGGAGATCTTAACTGGATGTACCTGCGGAGAGAAGGAAGAACCTTTGCCAGAGACAAGAGAGAATCCCTTAAAATTTGATCCCCCTTAATGTGCATTGGAATTGCATTTCCAGTTAAATTTACAGGCTAAGGTTCAGCATACAGAATCTCAAAGGGACTAACTTTCTCCCTACCCCTTGGGGTTATTCTGAGTCTTAATAATGCCCGAGGGAAAACATCAGTCCATTTCATCTGAGTCTCCTGACACAGTTTCCCTATCTGTCTCTTCATTGTTTGATTCGTTCTTTCCACTTTTCCCCTGGATTGTGGCCTCCAGGGGGGATGTAAATCCCATTTAATTTGCAGTATTTTTGAGATTTCCTGTGCTATTTCTGCTATAAAATGAGGTCCCCTATCCAAAGAAAATCCTTCTGGTACCCCAAATCTTGGTATGATTTCTTTTAATAACATTTTCACTACCTCCCTTGCTTTATTGCTACGGCACAGCAAAGCCTCAGGCCATCCTGAAAAGGTCTCAGCAATTACCAACAAATATTTATATCCACTACAGCTTGGTAATTCAGAAAAATCAATTTGCCAGTAATCCCCGGGCGGGAAGGCCCTTTTTACTTCCCCTGGCAGGGAGGGGCTTCTTCTGACTCTCGGGATTATTTCTAAGACAGAGTTCACGTTTTAGTGTAATACCCTTTGCAATTAGGAACATACTAATTCCCACAGCAAACCTTGTAGCTGTTTCAGCCAACGCCTCGGCTCCCATGCGGCTACTAGCGTGTATTTGCTTCATCAGCTTCTTCGTTACCGGCAAAGTTCCCACACATTGTCCAGTAGATGTTACCCACCATCCTTCGGAAGTCTTTCTGCACTTCAAGATTTCTGCTAATTTATTTTCTTTTTCAGTGTATACGGGAATTTCCATTTTTAATGTTCTCTCTGGAACTGATGCTGCTACTGACACGGACAATGCTACCCTTTTTGCAGCCTCATCGGCCCTTTTGTTCCCTTGAACTATGTCAGTCTGTCCAGATTGGTGCACTTTGCAATGCACTACTGCTGTTTCTTTGGGTTTATTAACTGCTTCGAGTAGTCCCATAGCCTGGTGCCCTCTCTCAGGTACCTAAAGCTCAAATGGCTTTGTTAGGTTTGGAAGTCCTAATGCGGGAGCACTCAGGAGAGCAATCTTGAGTTCATCAAATCCTTTTTGGCGCTCGGGAGTCCACTCCAGCAAGTCTCCCGGCCCCTTAACAGCTTCACAGAAAGGCTTTGCCGTTAATCCAAAACGAGGTATGCAGAGGCAACACCACCCGGCCATTCCTAAAAAATCCCCTGAGTGCTCTTTTTGAATTTGGGGGGGCCATTGGACAAACCGCTTCTTCCCTTTCAATTCCTGTCAGCCAGAGCCGCCTTGGCCCGCGGGCTCCATCCCCTGGCAGCGCTGCCGCACCAAAAGCAGCTAACTGAAAGCCCCTGTTTCTGGCCCCCAAAACACAGGCTTTAGCCTCTGCTTCCAACCGCAAAAATGGCGCGCTAAGCCTCTGCTGCTGATGCAAAACCACAGGGCTTCAGCCCTGCTTCTGAGCTCAGAGACGCAGGGCTTGGGCACCTGGTCTTGGCTCGAACACGCAGCCTCCAGCCCCCAAACCCGCAGGATGTGGCCTCTTTTTGCCCGGCAGCCCCGGCCCGCTCGCAGCCCCAGCCCTGGCTCTCCCCCACGTCCCCTCCCCCGCGGCCGAGCCCCCCCCACTCCTCAGCTGGGGCTGCCGCCCTCCCCGCCCCCAGCGCCACGCGGGGCGACGGAAGTGGGACGGAGGCACCAGAACGACGGCAGCCGCGACAGACCAAACTGAGCTTCTCGCACGCGGCGGCCCGCGCATGCGCCCTGGCACCGCCCCGCCCCCGAGCTCCCGGCTCCGCCCCCACCCCCGAGAGCGGCCCCGGCCCGGCCCCGCCCCCGCACTCCGGGCCTCAGAGCGGCCCCGGCCCTGGCAACGGCCCCGCCGCGGCCTGTGTCACGAGCCCGCCGTCCTCGGCCAGGCCGCGCGCGCTGCAGGGGACTTGCCGGCAGTGCGGGGCGACCGGTGGGACGTGCCGGCAGTGCGGGGCGACCGGTGAGTCCCGCTCCCCCGCCGCGGGACCGGGCTGCCCGTGCCCGGCCCCAGCGCTGCGCCCCCCCCGCACCCGCGGTCCTGCCATGCCCCTGGGGAGCAGCCCTGCCCGCTGCCCCCTCGGGGCCCCTCTCAGTGCCTCCCAGTGTCCCCGGAGTCCCCAGGCACCTCCCAGTGCCCCCCAGTAGCCCCAGTGCTCCCCGCACCCCCACTTGCCCCTCGGTCCCTCTGCTCCCCCTGGGGCCCCTCCCAGCCCTAGTCCTAGTCCCACCCCATCAGCCCTCTCACTCCAGTTCCCCCTGGTCTCCCCGGGCAACTCTGGGTGCCCCCTCATTTCCCCAGGCACCTCCTGGTATCCCCCAGTGTCCGCAGTATCCCCAAGCACCTCCCAGTGCCCCCAGGGCCCCCGGCTGCTCCCCCTGCCCCCATCGCCCCAAGCACCTCCCAGTATCCCCAGGCCCCCCAGTGTCCCATATGCCCCCAGGCACCTCCCAGTGTCCCCAGTGCCCCCTACTGTCCCCACTTGCCCCTCGGTCCCTCTACTCCCCCTGGGGCCCCTCTCATCCCCAGTCCCACCCCATAGGCCCTACTCACCCCAGAGCTCCCAGTGCCCCAGGCTGCTCCCACTGCCCCCGTCACCCCCAGGCCCCCCTCACCCCGCTCTCTCCACTCCCCTGTGTCCCCAGGCAGCGCCACACTGCACCAAGGCCACATCTGGGGGGTGGCAGGGCCGGGGCCGGCGCAAGACCCCCCACAGAGCCCCACACGGCTGGCACTTTCCCTGCGAGGACGCAGCTTTATTGATCTCCTGCCCCGAGCAGCTGGGGGCCCCCGGCGTGGGGCACTGCGGCTGCTGCCTGCCACGTGCGGGGGGCCTCGATGGACCGCCACCTCCACCAAGCTGCAACGACACCGACGCCGCGGAGAGGCACCGTGGGCGCCTGGCCGCGATGCCACCGGCACCCCGTGGCTCCCGGCCAGGGCGGCTTCCCCAGCAGCACCCCAGGGCCATGCGAGCCCCACGCACCCCCAGCTGTTGGCGCCCGCAGGGCCTCCGGACGCCTCCTTGGCCCGCAGGGCAGCAGCGCGGCTGCCAGCACCTACCTCCCGACAGGAACGCCAGGTCCTGCTGCTGCAGCCACGCGGTCGGCACTGTGTCCAGGAGGAGGCCTGGCATGAGGATGCCACTGTCAGGACAGGGCCACAGCCATCGCCATGGCCCCAACCCCACCTCGACCTCGACCTCCACCTCGACCCGATCCGGGGACGTGGCCGTGAGCAGTGCCAGAACCCAGCGCTGCCTCTCACCCAGGACGTGGACGGCTGCCGCCTGCGGCGCCACGCAGCTCCCCATGCAGCAGCTCCGGGCTGTGCTCCAGAGCCTCTCCAGCAGCGTGGGGCAGTCTTGGGCCTGGGGCAACACAGGGGCGCAGGAGCTCGTCGCTGGCTCCAAGCACCCCTCTGTCCCCCCTCCATCCTCCCTCCACCCACGGCCCAGGCCCACGTGGCCCCCCGGCGCGGGAGACACAGGGCGGGCGGCCGGCGCAGGGACACGGCCCCAGCGCAGCGCTCGCTCACCAGGTGCCTGCAGATCTCATCCTGCAGCTCGGCCGCGCTCAGCCCGATGCTTGCGGCGATGCGCTGCCGCACCCTCTTCAACCCCAGAAACGGGGCACACAGGTGCAGGGAGACCTTGCACGCCTGCAAAAGAGCACCGGGCCTGGTCACGGGGATGCTGCGCGCCTGCCCCAGAGCTGAGCGAGGAACCTTGCCGTCGCGGCAGCACCAGCCAAGGCCTGCGGACACATCAGCAACACGCGCCGGCCAGAGCAGCCCAAGGGCTCTTACGTTGCAGACGGCCGGGGCCGGGTCCCCGAGGTGCAGCACCAGGCTGGGAAATGCCGCCTCCACCTCTCTGCTGAAAAATGACCTCCTCCGAGAGGCGGAGGAGGCCAGGGCGCCATAGAGGACGAAGGCCGAGCGGCGCAGCACCTCTTCCTCCTGCAATGAGAAAGGCCGTTGGGCAGAGGCTGCGAGCGAGGGCGCCGCGCATGAGCCACTTGGCCCCAGCGGGGTGCTGCCCGCGGGGGACGGCGGCCCTGCGACGACTCCCGCCTGCCGACAGGAGAACGAGCGACTCCACTCACCGCCCCCCAGAACGCCCGGCTGGCCCTGGAGATCTCTTCAAAGGCAGAGCCCACGGCCCTCGCCTCCAGCAGCCCCAGCACCTTCGCCAGCGCCAGCAGGCTCTCGGCAGCCACCTCTGTGCCGGCCGCGTCCTCCAGGCCTCTGAGCAGCACCGACACCACGGCCGCCCCGTGCCTCCGCAGCTGCAGAGCGACAGGCGCATGAACTGCTCACTGCTCCCACCTCTCACCGCTGCTCTCCGCCGCGGCGCCAAGGACGGCACTTGCCAGAGCAAGCCCGGAGCAGACCCCAGCCCCAGGAGCCCCAGCCGGCACCCCTTGTCCCCTTTGCCACCCTGATGATGCCAGAGCAAGGAGCGCGGCCTCAGCACGGCCCCACGCCTGCCTCTGCTCCTCTCTCCGGGCTCCTCAAGCCCCCCGGGCAGCTCTCCACTCCGGGCTGCGCTCAGAGCCCAGGAAAGGCCGCCTCACCTTCGCGGGTGCTCTGCTGGCCGCGTTGCCCAGACCTCTCACGGCCATCTGCCGCACGGTGCTGATGGGGTCGCGCGCTCTCTCCCCCAAGGCCTCTAGGAGCGGCTTCAGCAGCTTCCTCTCCTCCACTAGCTTGTCCTTCATCAGCTGCAATCAAGTCACGTGGCCGCTAGCATCGGCCGCGATTCGCGCCGGGCGAGACGCAGGAACCCCTCCGAGCCCCCCCTGCTCTGCTGCTGCCTCACCTCGGCAAAGAAAGCTGTGGCCGTGAGCCGCAGGTTGGCGGAGGGCGAATCCAGCCAGGGGAAGAGGCTCTGCAGCAGGCGCTGTGGGACGAGCTCTGCACGGAGCAGCACGCTGCGCACAGAGCACGAGCAGGCTCGTGACACGCAGTCACGCGGGACGGCCGCAGGCCGCGACTCCCACCTTCTCCCGCTCCCACGCAGACACCGCTCTGCACCTCAGCAGAGCTCCCAAGTGCGCAGGAAGCTCCCAGCAGCCCTTTCCCCGGGCGCATCCCGGGCTCTCAACTCGCCAGGAGACACACGCCGGTGCTGTGAGCCCGGGGCTCTGCCAGGGACGCCCACGCTCCCTGCTCCCGGAGCAGCCGCAGCCACCGATTGTCCAGGCACCTCGCCAGCACCAGCTCCAATGCCGCCACAAAAAGGCTGGTGAAAAAAACCCAAAGAAAGCTCCAGGCACAGCAGTTTGGGGGAAGATTTCTCTTCAGCAGAGCCCCGCAACGGCCCCCGGCCGCAACACAGAGTTTATGGGCAGGAACGACCGTGCTGCGGCCAAATCCCCAGGCGCACTGCCCTGCAGCGACCAGTCCCACCACCTCACGGAGGCAGCCCAGTGCCAGCGGGACAATTGGGTGCTCCTGTAAGGCCATGGACTGCACGACCAAAGACCTGGGGCACAGGCCAGCCCTGCCCCTGCCCCTACTCCTGCCACTGCCGCTCCTCACCTGCCCGGCATGTCAGCGCTCTCCAGGTCCCCAACGGACGGTGCCAGCTCCTCCCCCAGCGTCTCGCTGACCTGCCTCAGAAGGCCGGGAAGCAGGGAGGGAAGCAGGCGCTGGACCAGTGTCTTCCTCTGCAGCACTGACACCACCTCGCAGAGGGCGTGGGTGATCTGCAGAGAAATCCAACCAAGAGCCACCTGGTAAAACAAGGGCTTTTCCCACCAGCCACGGCCCCTGCCAGCCAGGGAGCTTTCACTGTCTCCAATTCTCACTGCAGCGACAGCCTTGTGGCCCAGCAGCAGCAAACTGTCCCGGCTCCCCACACTGCTAACGCTGTCGCCACCCTGGCACAGCACCCCGCGAGGCTCCACGGGCACTTGCAAAGGGCACAAAACTCCCTTGTGCAGAAGCACGAGCTGCAAAGCAGATGTGGAGTGGCACTAATGCCTGGGCCGCTGACTGTACCGTGTGAGGCTCCAGGGCAGCCTGGCTGCTGCCCAGCTCCCGAGTGCAGCACTCGCTCCTGTGGCTGCTCTTTCCCGCTGCCCTTAACTTTTCAGTTAAGCACACCAGGATTTGGCACCCCAGGACGCTTCTCCCCAGGCTCCTCCACACCTCCACCATGTCGCTGCAAGGGAACAGATGCTTGCCCGTAAGCCCGCATCCCCGGGTACCTGCGGCACCCTCACGAGAGGCCAAACGCTCCCCTCGTCTGCATCGGGGATGGCGATGCCCAGGTCCGGACAGGGAAACGAGCCCGTGATCCTGCAGCGCTCGCCTTTCCCGGGGAAAAACCACCTGCTTCCGACCGGGACCCCCCACGCAGGCACACCCCACGGCTGGGTCTGGCAGCAGAGGGAAGGGCGAGTGCACAGACCTGTCTGTGGGCAGGCACGCCTGGAGGAGGCTGTCGAGCACCGGCTGTGGGTGAGAGTGGGCCAGGAGGAACACGGCCCGCAGCACAAAGCACCTGCGAGCGCTCTGCCGGGTGCTCCGCAGGCAGGTGTAAAGGAGGTGCATGAGTTTGGGCACCTGAAAGGAGGAAGGCGACAAAGAATGGCTCGGCACGTCCTTTCCCCGTCCGTCTTCGGGGCCAACAGCCAACAACAGAGAGCAGCCAAAGGTGAATGCAAAAAATGCCTCTCTCACCTCCTCCTGGAATATTTGCTCTCCGCAATCCCCCAGGAAGGTGAGCGTCCACCGCTCAGCGGCCCACGCGCACACGGGCCTGGTGCACAGCAGGCTCTCCACAATGCTGCTCATGAAGCCTGAGGCCTGGCCTCGGGGGAAATATTTGCAAACGAGCTGGGGAGAAATCAGAAACACAAGCGACCACCTCACAGGCTGCTCAGATGCAAAACTCACGTCCTGACAGCAGCACCCACACACACACACACACACACGCACACACACGCACACACATACATACATATTGTGGCCCCCACTCTGCACTCCAGGGGCCAGTTACCTTCGCGATGTTGGTGGAGGTGGCCAGCAGAGACTCAGAGGTGACGGCACTGAGCCTCTCACGCAGGCGCCCGATCTCGTTGGTCCAGGGCGCCACGTCTGTGTTCTCGGCTGCAGCCAGGAGAAAGAGGAGTCATGTTCGCGGGGAACCAACCTCCGGCCACGCGGGTGGATAAGGGAGGACCCAAGGGAGGGTGGCGAAGGCCACGTCAAGCCAGGGCCCCCCAACGTAGCGCAGTGGGTTTGCCAGCCAGGCAAGGGTCCGGCCGCAGACAGGGACGGTCCCTGGCACTGGGGACACCGTCCTGCCCTCAGCAGCGGGGACAGCTCTGCCCACTCTCCTCACCTCCTGTTCGGAGCAGGTGGCTGAGGCAGGTCACTGCCCACCAGCGGGACGCGGCCGACGTGTCGCACGTCAGAGGCCCCAGCAGTCCTGCCAGGGAGCCGAACCACTCGCAGGCACGGCCTCGCTGTGGGAGCAAGAGGCAGGCAAAAAGGTCACCGGTAGCCCCGTGGCCGCTCTCCTTCTCCCGGCCTCACTGCCCCCGAGCCGCAGCTGACCTGGGGGCAAACGAGGGGCTGCCCTGCAGCCCCCAGGAGGCCCAAAACCCAGTGCCCGCCCACACAGAGCTCCCTGTGCATGGGGTCCCCGCTCACCCTGTGCTCGCATCTCTCTTCATAAGAGCCCAGCACCTGCACGCACACCTGCAGGGCCCTCTCCCGCTCGCATGCGTGGGCCGAGGTGAGCCAGCGCCGCAGGACCTGGCACAGGCAGACCTGTCTCACCACGGGCATCCTTCTGCTCGACACCCCTCGCTGGCCCCCTCCCTTCCCGACCCTGCTACCTCCGCGGCCCCGGTCTCTCCGGGCGACCCGGCCAGTGGCGAGGAGCCCTTCCCCGTGGGGACCTCCCCACTCCGGGCTCCTGCCGTGGGCAGCATTGAGTTGTGCAGCACCCCTCGCTCACAGCTGCGGCTGGGGAGAAGCTCTGGCTCATCTAGGGGCTCTGCAGGACACTGCAAGCTGCCTGCAAGGAAGCTGCGGCCGATGGCAAAAGCCTGGATACAAACTTTGGGCAAGGGGGCCTGGAACTAGGACCATTCCACTCTCCGCCAATGTGGGCGTTGCACCTAGTTACAGGGAAGCTCCCCTCCTCGGACCAGCCCCACGGGCATGATCCCCACGGCTCTGCCCCGCTCCGGCAGCGGCAACACTTTCCCTGCCACGCCGAGGACACTCACCTGCACCATGTCCTCGAAGCGGATGGGGGCCAGCTCTGCCCAGAGAAGGGCTCCCATGAGCTGGCCCAGCGCTCGCAGGGACGGCGCCTGCACACCCTGACACCAGAAAGGGGGACTGAGGCCGGGCACCCTGCGGAGACGCCAGCGCAGCCAGCGGCTGCCGGAGCATGGGGTGCCCGGACCTGGGCCCCCACCGAGGGGCAGCTGAGAAGGGCCAGCGCCTACCGGTGGGCATGAAGCAGCCACCGCCGTCTGCCCTCTCCTGTCCATCTGCTCCGGGCGACGAAGGCACACGATGCCCTGGCAGCACTGAGCCAGGAGGTGGCGGTTTTCCTCCCTGCTCAGACGGGGCTTCAGCTTGCTGCCAGCAGAAAAAAGGCACAGAAGACAGAGAGGCCGCTTACTAGCACTCTCCAGGCCGAGTCAGAGGACAACTGCCCTTGGCCCCATCGACAGCCCCAAATCCAACACCCGCAGCCCCAGCCAGACCAGCCAGCTGTGCTGGGACATGCAGTGACTCCCACAGCCCCAGGGACAGACCCTACCTCAACTGCTGCATGGCCACAAGGGCCCGGGGGTGCACCGGGGACTCCTGGGGCTCTTCCTGAATCACCTCCTGCAAGTCACAGGCAGGCACACGCAAGGTGGGCAGCGGGCAGGGGTGCCGCAGAGCCTTCCCACCCACCCCGGCCAGGGGCTCTGCTGCCAGACCCCGCAGGCACCGGCTCCACCACCCCCATGGCTCCCACCAAGGCCCCGCAGGATGACGTGGCAGCTCCCTGGGGCCCGGACACACCACATTCCCCTGCCACGGCCCCAAGCAGCAGCACCCACGCGCCCCGCCGGCTGGGGATGCAGCTCAGGGCACTCGGGAGCTCGCGCACTGCCCCAGGAGACCATCGGGCTCTGCACAAACCTGCCCCACGGCAGAGCCCAAAGCTCCCCTGCGCAACGTCCCCGGCTCTGGGCACTCACCAGCAGGGTCTGCAGCAGCTCCCGCTTGCAGCAGAGCTCAAACCTGGGGCCGGCGCCTGCAGCCTGGATGGCAAGGCTGATCTCGGTGACGCTCTGCACCAGGGAGAGCTTCAGCTGCGCATCCTGATCCCAGGGGAGAAAAACACACTTGGAGCTCTTCCAAGGCCCCAGGGCTGAAAGAGCAGCTGGGCTGGGGGGGATCCGCCTCCAAGCACAGCACAGGGACAACACTGTGCCCTCCGGGAGCCCCGCGGAACCCAGCTCAGCACCTGCGCCCCACCAAGGAAACCTCTCTCCCCTCCTGGGAAGGAGCCTCCCACGGGGAGGGGAGCAGCTGCCCAGCTGCCAGCTGGAAAGACCCCGCAGACCCTGGCCCACGGCAGCAGGGCGAGCAGCACTGGTGCTGGCTGTGACGGGAGAGGTGCGCGTGGCAAGGCCCAGGAGAGGCCGGAGCTGGCGGCACCCGGCCGGCTCTGCCTCGCACCCCGAGCACCCACCTGGCAGCCCTCTCGGTAGAGCTGCAGGACATTCGCCACCACGTCTCTCTCGACACGGGCGAGCAGCTGCTCCCTGGGGGCGCGCAGCGCCATCCGGCCGTACATCACCAGCAGCGCAGCGCGAGTAGCGCGGGTCCTTCTTGCCTTGCTCTGCCGGGGGGTCGACGGAGAACCACCGAGACGTCAGCCCGTGGCCCTGCTGTGCCTGGGACCCCGCGCGCTCCCAAGGCGGGAGCTGCCCCGCACCCGACCGGCGGCTCAGCTCCCCACGCACCTCCCGGCAGCTCCCCGCAACAACACCGCGGGCCCTTTACCTTCTTGCGTTTCAAAGTCCCCGTGAACTCCTTCACCAAGGACAAGGCCAGCTGGAAGTGGCTCTCGGCACAGCGGGACACAACTGAAACCATGCCCTGCAGCACAGCAGAAACGGGGAGTCGCTCCAGCCCCAACGCCCAGCCCTGGCTGACTCCGCTTTCCCCAGGGAAACGGCCGCAAACAGAACAGCAGCAAGGGCTGCAGCAGGGCACGCAGAGCCCCTCTGTCCCAGGGACATGCAGGGGACACGCGGGAAAGCAGGGCGACACAAGGAAACCTCACCTGCGCCTGCCACAGCTCCAGGAAGTTGGCTGCTTTCAGGTGCTCCAAGGTCTGCTCCTGCACGTGGTGGAGACACCCACAAGCTGCCAGGGCCGTGCCGAGAGCCTTGTACAGGAACCGCTGCAAGAGAAGAGGCCGAGCCCCGCCTGTGGTGACAGCCCGGCCTGGCCAGAGAGGGCCAGGCCACACTGGCCACACTGTGCCAGGACCTGCCGAGGCGCCTGCGGCACCGGCCCCACAGCAGCCGGCGGCCAGCCCGGCCCCGCCGCCAGCTCAGCACAGAGGGGAGTGCGAGCCCCTTCGTGGGGAAAGAGAGCAGGCAGCAGGGAAACCAGCCCGCGCGGCAGAGCACCACCGCCAGCCCTCACCCTGGCCTGAGTGTCCCCGGGCTCTGCCGCCGCAGCCCTCGGGGCGCGCGAGCCACAGCCACGCCACGCAGGGAACAAACCTTCTCCCAGGACAGGCGGGGAGAGCTGCCCAGCTGCCGGCTCAGCTCCTGGCTCAGGCCCACGGTCCAGGCCTCGCTCGCAATGAGCTCCAGAGAGGTTTGCAGGAACTAGGGCAGAGTGGGAGATGAAGCAAATGCCCCCCTGCCCTTGGCCGGGGCCTTTTGCTCATCCAAGGGGCCCTGGAGACTGCCGGGCAGAGCTCCCCCTCGCAACAGCCTGTCTCCTCACCCGCCCCTCTTGCAACCTGCCTCTCGCTCTTCCCCTAATGCGCCACTCGAGGCCCCTGGGCTTGGTACACGCCAGAAGCAGGCGGTGCCACGGCATGGGGCCACGCTGGAGGCCTCTGCCCCAGCCTTCGGCTGCATTTGTGCTCAGCTGTGCCCCACGTGCCGAGAGCAGCTCCTCTGAGCGGGCAGCACCCACGGCTGGGGCAGGCACCGGGGGCTCGGGACGTGCCCGCACCGCTCGGTGCCCAAACAGGGAGCCCCCAGGTTCCTCCCACCACTTTTCCTGCCCCCCGTTTGCCCTATCCAGCAAGGGCCCCCACAGGGACGCTGTACCTTCAGCAGAAGGCTCTCCCACTCGGCCACGTCCAGGGAGCTCGCTGTTGTTCCTGCAAAGCCCGAGGAAGCAAAGCCCTCGCTGTTATCCCAGCGAGCACCACGGCAGAGCCCGGGTGTCTCCTTTGCAGTCTGATGCCCCAAAGCCTCAGGCCACCAGGCTGACAAGCGCCCGCAAACCCGGCACCGTTCCCTGCTGCCAGGCTGGGGAGCTGAGGGCATTTTGCTGCCCCCTCCACCCCCAGCCTCTCCCTCCCGCCAGCACTTTACCTGCCAGGTGCTGCAGCAGCAGGGGGATGTCTGCGGCCCACTTTGCCCCCACGGCTCCGTGGATCGTGCCGGGGAGCGCCTGCAGCAGCTGCAGGGCCGCGGCTCCACGGCCACCGCCCACGTGTGGAGCCACTGCCGCCACCACCTAGGCCAGGGCAGGAGAGAGATGGGCTCGCTCCTGCCCCAGGAGCTGTGGCTACCCTGCAGGCAGGCAGGTCAGCACTGCCCCGGCTTGCAGCAGGCAGCCAATGGCTTTGCCCAGGGACTGCCGTGCCACAGGAGGAGCAGGAGCCCCTGACAGGCACCCTGCGACACGCTCCTGCCTCCTCCCGGGGCACCCGGCACCGGCCTCAGCACCGTCTCTCCTGCCCTCTGCCCTTGCCCCAGCCACAAAAGTTCTTTCCCCGGGGCCCCGCTACTCACCAGCAGGCGAGCCAGCAGGGCCTGGGGAGCTGGCAGAGCGGCTGTGGGCAGAAAGAAAGGCTGCGTGAGACGCCCAGCCCCACCGGGCCCTGCCCGCCCCATGTCCCACGCCCTCACGCGGGGCTGAAGGGGACCCCGGCCGCGCCGCCTCCGCACAGTCCCTGACGGGCTCCCGCGCTGAACAGCCGCCGCTGAAGGCAGCCCCAGCACGGCAGGAACCAGCCCCTGGGCCCCAGCAAGAGCTGGGCGCAGCAGCGCCAGGTGGCTCTGCCCCTGCCCCTGCCCCTGCGCGGGGCTGGCAGGGGACGCAGGCACACGCGCTGCCCTGCGCCCACCCAGCCTGGCACAGCGCGCCATGACTTTCTGCTCCCCACCTGGCTCCTCAGACTCCAGGGCCTCAGGCGCCGCCTCCTCTTGCTCCTGCTCTGCCCTGTCCCGTCTCTCGGCCAGGCTGCGCAGGCAGCGGCAGAGCGGGACCATCATGCCCGTGTACTTGGCTGGCACCACGTACCACAGCAGCTTTGGCCACAGGAGCTGCAGGCAAGAACCAGGCCATTTGGCATACTGGCGTTTCCACCCCTCCGGTCCAGTTCCCCCATCGCTGCCGCATCTCCGGCACCGGCCCAGCCCCTCGGCCTCGCTCCTTCCCTAACTCAGCAGCTGTGGTCTCGCCCTGCCTTCCTCCTCCACCTTCTCTCCCTCTCGCCCGCTGTCCTTCGCACCCCTTTCCCCCTCCCAGCACCAGCAAGTCCGGCCCCGCAGAGCTCGCCCCAGCTCTTCTCAGCTGTGCTGGTGGCTAAGGTGGGGGGTCCCAGCGCACAGGTGGAGGACGACTCACTTTGGCCACCGCTCCGGCAGAGACATCCAGCGTGCCCAGCACGTGGGCGCACAGGCTCTGAACAGCCCTTTCTTCCCGCGCTTCCACCATGCTAAGGTTTCCCATTGCCTGCAAGACAGACGCGGGAAACACCCGTCACTGCCCCATCCCAGACCTCGCGATGCATGCGACAGGGAGGCTGCTCCCTCCGGGGCACTGTGGCCAGCGGCCCTGCTGTGCCGGGCTCCCCGCTGCCAGGGACACCCACGGCAACACGGCACGGCCAGGGCATGGGAGGCAGCCCCGGTGCCGCACTCTGCCCTTACCCGTCTGCCCGAGGCCCGGCTGAACTCGCTGAAGAGGTGCCCCACCACGTCCCACGCCAAGCAGCCCAGGGCATTGGAGCGCAGCAGCTCCCCAATGAAATGCAGCACTGCCCTCCTCACCTGCAGTCACGGGAGGCTGCAGTCACGACCCGGCCCAAAGCCCAGCGGAGCTGCCTTCGCCGTGCTGCAGCCCTTCTGGCTGGGCCGCGCAGCAGCAGCCCTCACTCCCTGGCCGCCACCGGCCTCCAGTCCCGGGCCCTGCCTTGGCCTGTGGCTATGGCCTCGCCAGGCTCTGCCCGGGAAAAGGGCTGCTCTGCCCCGGTGGCAGCACCAGCCCTGCCCAAACCAGCTCACCTGGGCCGCGCGGTCATGGCACACGGACTGCACCAGCTTCGCAAACAGGGGCAGCTTATCCCTCGTGTCCGGGGCTGCAGGAGACAAGGAGAGGTGGGTGCTGAGGCCGAGCCCCCGTTCCTGCAGGGATTCGTCACAGCTCCCCGGCTTTCCATACACAAGCGGGACAGAAAAGCAGGGCCAGACTGCGCGTCAGAAGAAGCAGCAGCATCCCGGGGGACGCCATTTCTCCGGCCTGCCTTACTGACCGTCAGAGCGGACCAGAGCTTGCAGCACTGCCACGGCTGCCACGCGATCGGCCTTGCTCCCGTTCCTCAGCTTGTAGTAGAGGAACTCGATGGTCTCCTCCGGGCAAATTCGGGCTGTGGGGAAGAAATCACGCTTGGCATCAGTGAGCAGTGTCTTCCCACTCGGGCAGGTTCGCAAGAGAGCTGCTGGGACACGGCAGTGCGGCACCAGCTCGCCTCTGCTTACCCTGCAGCACCATGCAGCGGCACAGCTCTGCTCTGTGCTCTGGGCTGGGCGGCTCCATCTCATCGCAGAGCTGTGGGAACAAGGCACGTTTCAGAGAAAGCCGGATCGGCGGGGAGAGGGACAGAAAAGCAACCGCACTGTCAGCGCTCGTCTCGCGGGTGGCTCTGGGCACAGAGCCACAACCAGAGCCCCGAGCCCCAGGCACACGCAGAGCTGTGCAGCAGCCAAGGCTGCCCAGGAGCCCCAGGCCAGCGACGCGGCACCAGGCCTTACCTGCTGGTGCACAGCAGTGGCGATGGCCAGATGCCTGGCCCGGGGCACGCGGGTCTGAATGTCTGCCACAGCCCCCAGGAAATAGCCGAGACTCTGCAAGGGAGTGTGGGAGGGAGGGAGAGGGCGGCTGTCACTGCGAGCCACCCAGAAAGCGAGAAAGCAGCATCGCTGGGAGATGCCGCGGCTGGAACCCACTTGCAGGGAAACCCCAGCCCCGCACGGGGCTTCTGGCTCATCCTTCCCACAGAGCAGCACCACGAGGTCTCTCCTCCACGCAGCCCTGCCGGGATGGCCTTTCCTGGCACACTGCCCCCCCTTGCACCTCTCCCCGTCACAGGGGCTGGACGCGGCCCTGGGCGTGAGGGCAGAGCTCCTCACACACTCCCAGCCCCGGGAGGCGGCGCAGCCTCCCCTCCCAAGCCACTCGCCCCAGCCACTCACCACTCCCTCCTGGCCCTCCCGCCATGCTGGTTTCTTCCAGCATGAGCCCAGAAAGCCCCGGGCCCCCATTTCCTCGTTCCTGCTCCAAGGGACCTGGCTCCTTCCAGCACCCCACAGCTCCCCGACACCTCGCGGCACCCCCATGGCCCCTGGCCGCGCCATGTCCCACACAATGCCTCACCACGGTCACCCCAGAGGGGTCCCAGACTTCCCGATACTGGTGCAGCAGCCAGAGGAGATGCTCCCAGGCGTGCTCACGGTGCTCCTCCACGTGCAGGAGGACACCCATCATGGCACCCATCGCCCTGAGCACAGCCTGCTTGACCTGCCGAGGGACGGTGACACGCCGTGTCAAGGGCTGAGGGTCTCTCCAGCGCTCGCCTCCCCCAGACACCAGCCTGCCCTCCCGCACGGGGGCTTCCCCTTCCCTGTCGCCCCTGGTGAGAAGGGCTCACTGGCCAGCACAGAGAGCGTTTCCTCCCGGCACCCCCAGCCTCCCCCGTCGAAAGGCCCTGGCATTTGGCCGCTTCCCAGAAGGCAGCCCCCAGTCCCCGGACTCCCGGCTCGGGGCGCTTTCGCAACCAGCCTGCTCCCTTTGGCCCCTCGCACAGTGCCGCGGACAACCCCACTGCTGCCCACGGCTGCGAGAGCATCAACACTCACCTCTTCCTCCTCGCAGCACCGCCGCTTTCTGCTCACGTAGCAGAAGAGCGGGTAAACGTGGGCACAGAGCTGGGCAGGCCCCAGGTGAGGGAAGGCACCTTTCTCCCCCTCGCGGAAGTACATGCTTATGCCGCTGCACCACTGCTCCAGAACTGCAGCACAAGAAGGGAAACAGGATCGCACCAAAGTCTCTGACTGGTGAAGACCTTGCACTGGCCTGCGGGCCTGCTTTAAGCCCAGGCCAGGCTCGCCAGGGCACAGGTTGCAAGGAGATCTGCCTTCAGGGACGCGTTGTGCCATGGTCTGAGACACCTGGATGGCAACGCTGCCTTGTTTCTCCCCTCTTCCGCCCCAGCACCACACCTTCTCCTCCGCACAGCCTCGCTCCCCTCCACCACTGCCCGCTGCAGCCCCGGCCTCCCCCTTCCCAAACGTCTGCCCCTCAGCACACGCTTGGAGGTTTTGGCTGTTCTTTCCCATGCTCTCCCTTCAAGGCCACCAACACAAAGCCAGGCTGCCCTCAGGGAAAGGGAGGAGAAGGGGGGGAACAAAACTGGGCAGAGCTCAGCCAAAGGTAGCTAAAACCGGGAGGCAAGTGCGGGAGCAGAGACCAGGCAGGGACCCAAGAGCTCCTCAGGGCACCTGCACCCAGCACCATCCCGGCCAGCCCACGGACCCCACCCCCGGCGGCACCCGCTGCTCCCGCACGTTGAGGGCACTTGGCGGCTGCTGAGGCTGGAGCTCGCCGCAGGCTCAGCCCTGCCGTGCCGGCCCCGAGACCCCGGCGAGGCACCCAGGGCCACCCCGATCCCTCCCCCTCCCCCTTCCCCTTCCCCTTCTCCTTCCCCTTCCTGTGGCCCAACCATGGACCCAAAACTCACCGCCGCAGACGGCGCACAGCATCCGGCCGCTCCCCACCTCGCTCAGCACGCCGCGCAGGGCTGACAGTGTCATTGCCGCAAAGGGCACGCACTGCAGGGCTGCAGAGAGGGCAGGGGTGGGCGACCCTGTCAGCCAGAGCCGCCTTGGCCCGCGGGCTCCATCCCCCGGCAGCGCTGCCGCACCAAAAGCAGCTAACTGAAAGCCCCTGTTTCCCCCGTGCCACCTCCATCCCTATCCCACCCGCGTCCATGCTGGGAGCAACCAGAAGATCCTCCCTGCTCGCCCCAAGGCACCCCCGGGCTGCAGGGGGTCATCTGGCAACAGCAGAGCAACGGCCCCATTGCTCAAAGGGGCCTTTCTGGGGGACATGCTGGGCACGGAGGGGACTGGCTGCCCCAGCTGCCCTTTTGCAAAGCTCTCTGCCCTGAGGGCATTGAGCCCAGGCAGATGGAGCAGGCGTTTATGAGAGACTCATCTTTCCTTAAAGAAAAACACAAAAAAGAACAACAAAACTAACTGCTTGCTGGCTCACACAAGCTGAGTCCAGGAGGCCTGACACAAATGGGAGAAGGCAGCAAGCCTGAGCTCTTCCCAAGCTTGTTCAGGAGCAGAAAGGGAAGATGGTCCTTTAGGAAACCCCTTTCCTTTCGTAGGCGCTTTGCAAACCCTCATTCATAAGGCTGTCTGGTGAGGGGAATTGCCTGCAAAGCCTGGGAAGCAGAGGGAAAAGCAATGCTGCATGACAGGCACTGTCTGACTGTCTGAGTCCAATGGGGACTCAGGGGGACAAAGCCTTTGTGTGGGACCTTTCACAGTAGGAAAGACAGGGGAAAAAGACTCAAGTGTCTTTGACAAGGAGGATTTTCCAAGTCCTATATGGGACAGTTATAGTATACAGTATATATAGAGAGGCAGCGCTGGATTCTGGCGCTGCTCGCAGCCGCGTCCCTGGGTCGGGTCGGGGTCGGGGTCAAGGTGGGGTCGGAGCCATGGCCATGCCCTGACGGTGGCATCCTCATGCCAGGCCTCCTCCTGGACACAGCGCCGACCGCGTGGCTGCAGCAGCAGGACCTGGCGTTCCTGTCGGGAGGTAGGTGCTGGTGGCTGCACTGCTGCCCCATGGGCCAAGGCGGTGTCCGGAGGCCCCGCGGATGCCAATAGCTGGGGGTGCGTGGGGCTCGCACGGCCCCGGGGTGCTGCTGGGGAAGCCGCCCTGGCCGGGAGCCACGGGGTGCCGGTGGTATCGCGGCCAGGTGCCCACGGTGCCTCTCCGCGGCATCGGTGTCGTTGCAGCTTGGTGGAGGTGGCGATCCATCGAGGCCCCCCGCGTGTGGCGGGCAGCAGCCGCAGTGCCCCACGCCGGGGGCCCCCAGCTGCTTGGGGCAGGAGATCAATAAAGCTGCGTCCTCGCAGGGAAAGTGCCAGCCGTGTGGGGCTCTGTGGGGGGTCTTGCGCCGGCCCCGGCCCTGCCACCCCCCAGATGTGGCCTTGGTGCAGTGTGGCGCTGCCTGGGGACACAGGGGAGTGGAGAGAGCGGGGTGAGGGGGGCCTGGGGGTGACGGGGGCAGTGGGAGCAGCCTGGGGCACTGGGAGCTCTGGGATGAGTAGGGCCTATGGGGTGGGACTGGGGATGAGAGGGGCCCCAGGGGGAGTAGAGGGACCGAGGGGCAAGTGGGGACAGTGGGGCCACTTGGGACACTGAGGGGCACTGGGAGGTGCCTGGGGGCATATGGGACACTGGGGGGCCTGGGGATACTGGGAGGTGCTTGGGGGCGATGGGGGCAGGGGGAGCAGCCTGGGGCCCTGGGGGCACTGGGAGGTGCTTGGGGATACTGCGGACACTGGGGGATACCAGGAGGTGCCTGGGGAAATGAGGGGGCACCCAGAGTTGCCCGGGGAGACCAGGGGGAACTGGAGTGAGAGGGCTGATGGGGTGGGACTAGGACTAGGGCTGGGAGGGGCCCCAGGGGGAGCAGAGGGACCGAGGGGCAAGTGGGGGTGCGGGGAGCACTGGGGCTACTGGGGGGCACTGGGAGGTGCCTGGGGACTCCGGGGTCACTGGGGACACTGGGAGGCACTGAGAGGGGCCCCGAGGGGGCAGCGGGCAGGGCTGCTCCCCAGGGGCATGGCAGGACCGCGGGTGCGGGGGGGGCGCAGCGCTGGGGCCGGGCACGGGCAGCCCGGTCCCGCGGCGGGGGAGCGGGACTCACCGGTCGCCCCGCACTGCCGGCACGTCCCACCGGTCGCCCCGCACTGCCGGCAAGTCCCCTGCAGCGCGCGCGGCCTGGCCGAGGACGGCGGGCTCGTGACACAGGCCGCGGCGGGGCCGTTGCCAGGGCCGGGGCCGCTCTGAGGCCCGGAGTGCGGGGGCGGGGCCGGGCCGGGGCCGCTCTCGGGGGTGGGGGCGGAGCCGGGAGCTCGGGGGCGGGGCGGTGCCAGGGCGCATGCGCGGGCCGCCGCGTGCGAGAAGCTCAGTTTGGTCTGTCGCGGCTGCCGTCGTTCTGGTGCCTCCGTCCCACTTCCGTCGCCCCGCGTGGCGCTGGGGGCGGGGAGGGCGGCGGCCCCAGCTGAGGAGTGGGGGGGGCTCGGCCGCGGGGGAGGGGACGTGGGGGAGAGCCAGGGCTGGGGCTGCGAGCGGGCCGGGGCTGCCGGGCTGCGGCGGGCGGGCGGGGCCGGGCAGGGCCTGGGCCCGGGCGCTGCTCCCCCCGCGGGGCCGCCCCGGCCGAGCTGCCGAGTGCCGCCCGGAACTGCCCGGGCTGGGGCTGCTGTCGCTGCCGCTGCCCCGACCCGCACACGGGGCCGGGGGGGGCGACACGGGGCCGAGCCCGGGGCTCCGGGGCCAGACCTGGGGCAGGCGGGGGGACCCGGCTGCTCCTGGTGCTGGGAGCCCGGGCTGAGTCCCGTGGGCTTGGGCTCGGGACCAGTGGCCGCGACATGCTTTTGGGGACTTGGAAACAGAGGGGAGGTCGCATGTTTTGGGGTGTGCAAAAAGAGGCCACATCCTGCGGGTTTGGGGGCTGGAGGCTGTGTGTTCGAGCCAAGACCAGGTGCCCAAGCCCTGCGTCTCTGAGCTCAGAAGCAGGGCTGAAGCCCTGTGGTTTTGCATCAGCAGCAGAGGCTTAGCGCGCCATTTTTGCGGTTGGAAGCAGAGGCTAAAGCCTGCGTTTTGGGGGGCCAGAAACAGGGGCTTTCTGTTAGCTGCTTGTGTGGTTGCAAACTGTGAAGACTAAGGCCTGCGTTTTTGGGGCCTGAAATGGAGGCTTAGTTGGCTGGGTTTTATTCTCAAAGCAGAGACCAAGTGCTATGTTTTTGGGTCCAGAAAAGGCGACTAAGTCGTGCGTTTCTGGGACTTGGAAATGGAGGTGAGGCTGACTGTTTTGGGGTGCTACAACCAGAGGCAGAGTGCTGCATTTCTGGACCCACAAATGGAAGCTTAGTCCCTGTTTTCAAGCACACTCCCCTGTTCTCGAGGCCTGCATTTGGGGGTCCAAAAGAGAGGCTAAGTCCTGTGTTTTGGGGGCCACAAATGGAGGTTCAGTGTGCTGTTTCTGTGCCTGAAAATGGAGACCAAGTCCTGTGTTGTGGGGACTTGGAAACGGAGGTGAGTCTGGCCATTTCCAGCCCCAAAGTGGGGGATGAGGGGGCCCTTTTTGGGGTGGGGGGAGGCAGAGGGCTGGGGGGAAGGGGCAGGGTGTGTGGACCCTCCCTGAAAGGGGGGTGTGTGTGCAGGGGTCTGCGAGTGCCCCAAGGGCAGGGAGGCTGGCATGCACCAGCCCAAACCTTGCATCTGAGAGTTTCTGGCACAAAAGCAGTTTTTTGGGGAGAAAAACACCAGTAGGCATCATTGGCCAAGTCCACTATTTATGCAACACTCATCCCCTCCTTTCAACCCTAATTAACCAGTTAGCTTATAGGTATTGAATCAAGACTGATCACTGAGTCAGTATCAATTCAACAGACCTAAGCAAACTGCTCAGTTAGTTCAATTAGCCAACAGTGATTCAACATATAGAAGCTGATCAGTTAGCATTTACACAATACTTTGAATGCTTACTATTACTTCAGTACCTATAAGGTAACTGGTTATTTAGTAACTAATTAGTCAACAGTGATTCCATACACATAAGGTCATTAGTCAACACTGATTCCATATACATCAGCTAAGGCTTCAGTACTGCTCCACTATTAAAGCAGTGATTGACTTATGATGCTGTCAGTACTTTCAATAATAACTAACCAGTTAGCTTATAGGTATTGAATCAGTATGAACTATCGAGTCAATATTGATGCCATGTACACGAGCTCATTGCTCGTCACCTTCCCAACACCCCCGCGCTGGTCACTCGCTGACCCCACACAGGGGCTCAGGGCTGCCCCAGCAGGACCCAGTGACCCCCCCTGTCCCAGGACAGCAGCTGCTTCCCAGCTGGGTCACTCTCACGGGGCCCTGCACCAGAGCAGCCCCAGGCTGCGGGGCCGGGCAGCAGCGACTCTGGGCTCTCGGCAGCGTCTCTGCCGCTCCATCTGGCTCGGTCAGTCCCGGCAGCCCTGGCTCCGCCGTTCCCTGGCTCCTGGGGTCCTGCAGGAGGGAAGAGGTCTCCCGTGAGCGCTCGCAGCCCTGTCTGGCTCCGCACCAGGCCTGGTCCAGGGCTCTCCCAGTGGAGGGGCCCCAGCCCAGTGCCGGTGCCAGCAGCCAAGGGGGAACTGGGGGCGGCCCCTGCCCGAGCCCCCCGGGGATCCCATCAGGAGGGGAGAGAGCCAGGCGGTCCCGGTGTGACCCTCCCTGCCTCAGTCTGCTCCGGCGACCCTCAGTATCTCCAGGTCCCCTCCCAGCACACCCAGAGCCCCGTCCCGCCCCTGGTGCCCCCCTCCCCGCTGGTATCTGCTGCTTCTGCTGCTCTTGCTCTTCTGCTCCTGTTGCAGCCGCTACTGCCAGGGCCCGGCTCGCCCTGCCCCGCCCCGCCTCGCTGGTTCCGGTACTGCCCGGGTCCGCCCACGTGCCGTGGGGGCACTGCGGGGCCCGGGCGGTCTCTGGTCCAACACACCTCACCACCCAACAGGGTATGGCTGGAGGGGAAAGCTCCCGGGGCAGCGGCCACTCGCACAGGGCACATGGGAACATCACATTCGCTGTGTGTCACAGACTGCTTCTACCTATACGCAAAAGAGAAGGGGGACTCTTGAGAGTTCCCTGGGACACGCAATGCCTATTCCTAACAACCTACCAGAAATGGAGCCGTCTTATTGAATTAGTCTGTTACAGAAGGAATTAAAAACGTCTGTCTTCACTAAGGGCAAAGACTGGCTCTAGTTTTTGGTGACACTTCCTGTGTGCAGGAAAAAACACAGCTAAGAATTGCACAGTTAGGCTTCATTCCCATACATCAGAGGGGAAAATTGCTCGCCTTTCCACTCCTGGTCCTGAGGTTAGAAATACAAATAACCTGCACCCCACGATGCGGGATTCAATGATGAACGCAATGCCCTTCAAAAGCTTGAGTACTCCAGTTCAACTGACAGAGATCTCTCTCTAACAGTGCACACTCAGTTGTGCGCGTTTTGCTAATGGCAAAATCTGCAGTCCAAATGATGTTGCCTGAGGAACCTGGACGCAGCTCACATCAGCAAGAAACACTCTTGACAGAGTGCCTGGTCAAGCACAAGAATGTTTTTTGTACAGTCACTGCTTACCTTCAGAGACCAGCAGAGGACAAGGCAGCACCTCACAGTGTTACAGCTCGTATGGCGACTCAGACAAGCGCATCTGGAAGTAGCCGCAGACATATTCGCACAAAGACTCTAGTACTTCAGGCCCTGAGTTCATGTTTATTGTGTGAGACTCATGCGGAGGAGGAAGAAAACCATCTTTATGCAATACTGACAATTCAGTTTGCCACATATGAACAACATTTATTATCTATTAATTACTGATTCTGTATATTAATACCACAAGGTGTACCTTCTCCCTTCACCAGATTCCAGGGGGAAGACAGGGGAAAGAGAAGGGGGGAAACAGGGGTGAAGATGGGGGGAAGAGGGAGGAAAGGGAGGGAAGAGAGAAAAGAAGAAACATAAGGAAGAAAGAGAGAGAAAGGGAAAAAAGAGATTGAGAAAGAGCAAAAGGGAGAAAAAGAGGAGAGAACAGATAGAAGGAGAGCAACAAGTACAGAGAGAGGAGAGACTGAGACAAAAGAGAAATAGAACGAGAGAATAAGAGAGCAGCACAGAGAGAGGGAGAGAAGACTGGAGAGAGAAGAGAGGGAAAGAGAACAAGTGAGAAGAAGGTAGAGAGAGAAAAAGAAAGGAAGGAAGAGGGAGAAAGGCAGAGAAAGTGGTGTCAGAGAGTGAGAGAGCAAAAGAGAAAAATCAGGAAAAGGAGAAACAGATCGGGGGAGAAAGAGAAGAAAGAAAAGGAGAGAAAGTGAGAAAGAAGGGGAGAGAAAGACAGAAAAAGGGAAAATGGAGAGAGAGAGAGAAGGGCAGAGATAGAGACCAAAGACAGAGAAAGAGAAAGGAAGGAAAGAATGGAGGGAGAAAGAGGGGAGAGAAAGAAGTAAGAAAGGAGGGAGAAAGAAAAAGGGAAAATGGAGAGAAAGAGAAGGGGAGAAATAAAGCGAGAACAAGAGAGAAAGACAGGAAGAGGAAGGAAGGAAGGGAAAGAAAGAGGAGGGAGAAGGGGAGAGAGAAAGGGACAGAGAGACAAAGAAAAGCAGATGAGGAAGAAAGGGAGGGGAAAAGAGAAAGTGAAAGAGAGAAACAAGAAGAAACAAAAAGGGAGAGGGAGGGAGGGAAAGAGGGAAAGAAAGGGAGAGAGAAAGGAAGAGAAAAAGAATAAGAGTTAAAGAAGGAAAGGAAGAAAAAAGGGAAAGTGGGAAAGAAAGGAAGAAAATGAGAAAAAAGGGGGAGATGTAAGAAAAAAAGGGAGGCAGAGAGGGAAAAAGAAAGGAGAGGAATGAAAAGCAAAAGGGAGGGAAGAGAAAGTGAGGTAAAGAGAAGCAGGGGAGGAGTGAGAAAAAAAGAGTGAAAACAAGAGTGAGAAATGAAAAAGACAAAGTGAGAGAGGAAGAGAATACAGAAGGACAGAGGAAGAGAGCAAGAAAGACAAGGCAGAGAGAGAAAGAGGGAAAGGTAGAGAGTGACACAGCAGAGACAAAAGAGGAAGAGAAGAGAGAGAAGGAGAGAAAGAGGGAGGAAGGAGAGGGTGAGAGAAAAAGGGAGAGAGAAGGGAAGAAATGGGAGGGGGAAGAGGGAAGGGAGAGGGGGAGGGAAGGAGGGAGAGAGGGAGAGGAAGAGAGCGAGGAAGAGGAGGAGAGGGGAGGAGAGAGGAAGGGAGAGGGGGAGGGAAGGAGGGAGAGAGGGAGAGGAAGAGAGCGAGGAAGAGAGGAGGAGAGAGGGGAGGAGAGAGGAAGGGGGAGAGGAAGAGAGGAACAGAAAAGGAATAGTAGAGAGGAGAGAGAGGAAGATGGAGAGAAAGACGAGAGAAAGAGGGGGTTGAAGAGAGGAGAGAGGAAAAGAGAAAGAAGAGGGTGAGGGATAGAGAAAAGAAAGAAAAGGGAAGAAAGGGAGAGAAATTGAGAAAGAGGGAGGAAGAAAGAAGGATAGAGGGAGAGAGAAAAAGAGGGAGGAGGAGTGAGAAAGAAAGCATAACGGAGAAAGAACGAAAAGAAGAGAGAGCAAGAAAGAAAGAAGGAAAATAAGACAGCAAGAAAGAGAAAGGGAAAAGAGAGGGAAAAAGAGAAAAGTGGGAGAGTGAAAGAGAAAAAGGGGGAGTGGGAGGGAGAGAGAAAATGAAAAGAGACAAAAAGCAAGAGAGAAAAATGGAGAAAGAAGAGAAAGGGAGTAAGAGGGAGGTAAATATGGAAAAAGGGGAAGAAGACAGAGGGAGACAGAAGGAGGGAGAAAGAGAAAGAGGAGAGAGAAGGAGTGAAAAAGAATGAGAAACAGGGAGAGGAGAAAGGGGGAAGAGAGAGGGGAGAAATGGAGAGAGAAAGGGAGAGAGTGAGAACAAGACAGGGAAACAGGGAAAGAGAGAAGGAATAGAGAGGGAGGGAGGGAGAAAAAGAGAAAAAAATGAGAGAGAAAGGGAAAGAAGAGAGGAGATAAAGAGTGAGAGGGAAAGGGAGAAAAAGAAAAGAGAAAGAAAAAAGAGGAAGACAGGAAAGAAAGAGGGAAAGAAGAGAGAAAGGGAGAGAAGACAGAAGAGAGAAAGGGAGAGAAAAAGGGAGAAAGAAAACAAGAGAGGGGGAACAGAGAGGGAAAGGATGAGAAAAGGAGAGATGGAGAGAGGGAAAGAGAAAGAACAGAGGAGGAGGAAGGGAGAGAGAGAAAGAATGAGGGAAAGGGAGGGAAAGAAAAAAGGAGAAAAAGAGGGGGAAGAGGGAGAGGGAAGGAGTAGAACAAAAGAGAGAGAAAGGAAAGAGAGAGAGGCAATGAGAGGGAAAGAATGAGAAAGAAGGAGTGGTAGATAGGAGAGAAAGGAGAGACAAGCAAAAGAGAGGAAGTGAGCTAGAGAGACAGAGAGATAAAGAGAAAACCAGAAATAGCATGAGGGAGGAGGGGGGAAGCAGGTGGGGGAAGAGGGGGGGGAAGAGGGGGGGGAAGAGAGAGGGGGAAAGAGAGAGGGGGGAAGAGAGAGGGGGGAAGAGAGAGAGGGGAAGGGGGGGAAGAGAGAGGGGGAAGAGGGGGGAAGAGGGGGGGAAGAGAGAGGG